>NC_140956.1:16117500-16805000 GCF_014529385.1 Adiantum capillus-veneris
ACATGTCAAATATAAATAATATAAGTGGAAAAAATATAAAGGGGTCAAAAGAAATCTCTCTCATTATGAGGCTACCATAAAAAGATAAATATTTTTGGTGTTCTAAAAAAAAACAAAAATAGATGTAGGAAGGGAAAAATCACAATAGTGAAAAAATATACACATAAATAAAACTAGTTTTTTTGGATTTTTGTTGGGGTGGAGTTACACCAAATATAAGAGAAGCTTACATGAAAATATTTCTATATGGAATAAAGAATATGAAAAATGGTAAGAAAAATTGTGGTAATGGTGAGGCAATGTACAGAGCATAAATAACACACACCTAGGTAGAAATATTTAAATAAATACCAAAATAATTATGAAAAAATCTTTTATTTAGGCCCTATATACAAAGAAATATTTACATATGCATGGGCCATAATATACTTATATTTTTTATTTTTTTTTATTTTTTTGGCTCAACTAGCCCAATGACTAGCTAATTGAGGGTTTTTTAAGAAGATATGGGAAAAGTCCCGTGACTCACGCACGCCTATGTACAGTGAAATGGTAGGGATAGCCACAGTGTTTGGGTGATTTTGGTAGGGTGAGGTAACTCACTGTGACAATTACAAAGAGCCAAAAAACGGCTATCATTAGCCCTCCCCCTGGATGATGGTATATTCATGTACCATCATAGAGCATCTTTTCCAAAGAGAGTGCTTCAGAGTCCTTGACGAGATCTTTATTGTTTGGCCCCTCAGAATTTTGGCTAGAGTTACACTCATGCTTCATGTAACAATACTTACATGAGACAGTGGCCTTTTGACAGATCTTTGGTAGATCATTTGGTAGAAGGCGACTCAAATAGTGCTTCAAACGATAATCATTTACTTTCCTGGAGTGCTCTTTACCATTCAAGTCCATAAGCTGATAGTTACTTGAATTGAAAGCCTTCTTGACTATGTATGGCCCTTGCCATCTTGTTTCAAATTTGGCATCAGAACGATTATCAAGTCGATTGTCATACCTTAGCACAAGCTCTCCTTGCTTGATGCCTTTGTCCTTCAGTTTCTTGTCGTGCGTTTCTTTCGCTTGTGTGGCTTTCCTCTTGTAGCACTCATATGCTGCTTCTCTTTTCCACTCAAGCTCCACTAACGTAAGAAGTCGATCCATCCATACCTCTTGATCATCTTGTGCTCCTTTGCCATGAAGTCGCATTGTTGGAATGTTGAGCTCGATAGGCTGCAAATCCTCTTGACCATAGACCAAGTGAAATGGTGTGAACTCCGTGGCTTCCCTATATGTGGTTCGATATGCCCACAAGGCACCATCCAAGAAGTCATCCCATAATTTTGTCTTGTTTTGCACCATCTTTCTAATGATTCCTGCAATGACACCATTAGCCTTCTCCACCAAACCATTTGACTGTGGGTAGTATGGTGTGCTATGACGATGTAGAATGTGAAGCTCTTCACAAACTTCTGTGAGCAAGCCCTTCCTAAACCCTGGACCATTATCAGAAACAATCTCCAAAGGTGTGCCAAATCTGCAACAAATGTGATTGTACACAAACTTGCTAACTGTCCTCTCATTCACTCTTGCCACACTTTGAGCTTCCACCCACCTAGTCATATAGTCTACAGCCACTAGAATGTAGAGTTTACCATTTTTTGTCCTAGGCAGAGGACCCATAGCATCAATGCCCCACTTTTCAAAGGGTCCATTTGCAAGCACGATTTGCCTTGGACCATAAACCAATCTTCTATTCCCATTTACCTGACAATTGTGACAACTTTTACACCAATGTTGGACATCCACATGCAGACTTGGCCAAACATAACCCGCAAGCAAAATATTCTTCACAGTTAATTCTTGGGCAAAATGACCACCACATGCTTCTTCATGCAAACCTTTTAGAATGGCTGGAATTTCCTCAATAGTTGGTACTCTTCTGCATACTTGATCCCTCCCTCTTTGATAGAGGGAGCCTTCTAGGAAGAGATAGAAACTTGCCTTCTTCATGAGTCTCCTCTTCTGAGCCTTCGTGAAGTCTTGTGGAAACTCACCCTCCAAAATGTAGCCAATAATGGGAGCCAATGACTCCAATCCCTGGTATCTCGGTTGCTTGACAGCTGCTGCCACCATGATGACCTGCACTTCTCTCTCAACACATGTAACTGCTTGTTGTGCAAGTAAATCGGCATCTTCATTTTGTTTCCTCGGAATATGATATAGTTGCACTTCTTCAAATTGATTAAACAATCTACGAATGGCATGAACTTTTGTCCGTAAGCTTTCATTCTTGCATACCCAAATACCTAAAATCTGTTTAACAATGAGAAGTGCATCTCCCTTTACCATGAGGCGTTGTATCCCTTGGCCAATGCACATCTTCAAACCATGAATTAGTGTGTCGTATTCTGCTTCATTGTTGCTAGCTGAACTTGGTAGATTGAACTTCTCTTTCATGACCACCTCTCCACTTGGGTTGAGCAACACTAGCCCTCCCCCTGCTTTTCCTGTGGCTCGACGAAAAGCTCCATCAAAGAACAAGGTAAAAGCATTAGGAATACTTTTTGGTGGTGGGAATGGTAGGGTCTTTACTTCAGGCACCTTAATCTCCTTTTCATGTACCCTATAAGTGAGAATCCGTGCCAATTGTACACGCACACTATCTTCTACCTTGAAAGAGTATTGGAACTCTTGCAATTCCATAATCCACTTTGAGATCCTAGTGCTAAGATTCATTTGAGATGACACCCAAGGAAACAAATTTTCTGCAGTGAGAATTACAAAAGGTTTTGGTAGCAGGTAGGATCTAAACTTTTTCACCGCAAACATGAGAGAAAGCATCATGAGTTCTGCTTCTGTGTAGTCTCTGTCCAAAGCATTCATGACCCTACTAGCAAAGTAGATGGGTCGCATCCTTGTACTGTGGGGATCTTGTTGTAGAAACACAACACCAATTGTTTCCCTTCCAACACTAGAGCTAACAAAGAATGTGTACTCCCAACAAGGAGGCATGAGTGTTGGTAGCTCTGACAAAATGACTTTAATGTTACAAAAATACTCTTCAATCTCATCAGACCATGCAAATTCTACTTGTTGTGTCAACTTTTGCAAAGGATGAAGCAACTCCGAGGCTAAGTGAATGAAGCGTGACATATACTTCACCTTCTGAATGAAAGAGATGACCTCCTTAAGACTCTTCGGTGATGGGAGCTCAATAAGAGCCTTTGCCTTTGAAGGATCCACCTCAATGCCTTTATAGGAAACCTTGTGACCGAGCAAGATCACTTCATCCTCACCTATGTGGCACTTGTCGGGGTTGAGTTGACCTCCCATGTCGTAGAGCTTCTTTAAACCTTCTTCTACCCTTTGTAGATGCAATGATTTTGAGCTATAAATGCAAAAATCATCAATGAACACCCTAATTGACTTTCCAAAGAATGCTTGAAACACCATGTGCATGAAACGTTGGAATGTTGCAGGAGCATTTGTCAGACCAAATGGCATGACTCTAAAAGCATAACAACCCCAAGGAGTGATAAAGGTTGTTTTCAATTGATCTTCCAATGCGATACCTATTTGAAAGTAGCCTGAGTAGCCATCACACACAGTGTACTTCTCATGACCAGCTACCTCATTTAGTATCTCATCCTGAAATGGGAGGGGAAAGTGATCTCTTTTTGTTGCCTCATTGAGTGGACGGTAATCCACACACACCCTCCACTTTCCGTTTTTCTTAGGAGTGACAACAACGGGAGAGACCCACTCTGAATTCTCCACTGGATAAATGAAACCTGCTGCTAGAAGCTTTCTTACCTCCTTGAGTAAAGCCTGCTCCTTGATCACTCCTAGCCTTCGTAGCTTCTGAGCCTTAGGTGTGGCCTCTGGCTTCAACTCAATTTTGTGTTGAACAGCATCTACTCCACGCACATCGGTGTAGTCTTTAGCAAAAATCCTAGGAAATTTCCTTAGCACACATTTGAACTCCTCTCTTTCATCCTTTGTAAGTGTTGTTGATAGAATACCTTCCAGCATCCCTTCATCTTGAACACCTTCGTTCTCTTGAGGACCTACCTCCTCCAAGCCTTGACAAGAGGTCTCCTGGTTGTTTGGCTTAAACCTTACCCCCATGACTTCAATGGAGGACTCCTCTTCAGTAATGCTGCCGCAACTTTCTTCTTCTGAAGTGTTTTCAGTCCAATCTTCTTCCGTCTCACTTCGAGATGATTCTTCATGGAGCTCCTCTTGGCGTTGCTCCTTCATGTCAAAGACAACCTTCTTGTGATTGTCATTCCTGCAAATTAGCTTTCCACTCTCCCAATCCTGCAAAGCTCGCATTTTCATTAGCCATGGTCTTCCTAGGATAAATGGGTAACCATTTTCCTTGGTAGACATGACATAGAAATCCACTGCCTTCTTAATGCCAAAGGCCTCCACAAAAACATTTTTACAAATGCCTACGCACCTAGCCTTGCTATTGTTTGCCATTTTCACTTTGATTTCAGGTGTCTTATGGATGTGCATGCCTAGTCTTTGCATGAGCCCTTTTGTCATGATGCAAATTTGTGCACCCCCGTCCACTAGACCTTTCCTAACCAATTTTCCTTTTATGTAACAATCTAGCACATGTGTAATATCCTCGTTCATTTCAGCATGTGCAATTTTTACAACAGGAAAACTCTCTTTTACCTTTCTCCTAGTGCTAACTGCCATTGTTAAATCCCTCCTAGCTTGTGGGCATAATGCAAGAAACTGAGGCCATGAGATATCAGGACCCTTACCTCGCATGTCTTCCAACAGGTTGTATGGAGCCATACCATGTCCAAGAGGGAAGTCTTGGAGATTGATACGACGTCGAGTCCTCTTAGCTTCCTTGGTCTCCTTTGCCTTCTTGCCTTGTCCATGGTCACTCTGTGATGGGACACCCTCTTTCTCTTTACCTTTTCCTCAGCCACGCTTAATGCCATTTGCTTCCATGTCAACCTCATTTGAGTTTGTCACCTCTACCACATGCACATTTGGATCTGGCAAAGGTGGAACTCCTTCTACCCCTTGTGGAGGTGGTCTTGGTCCATTTGGTCTTTGTAGAAGCCTTGGTTGTTGACCAGTTCCTTCACCTGCATTCATCACTGGGTAATTCAAGTTAGGTCTCCCTGGCTCCCCACGGGTCCAAGGACAATTATACATCCCATGTCCAGACTCTCCGCAATTCCAACATTGCAAGACTCTCCTAGGTCGTGGATCTCGCTCTTCAGACTTCTTTGCTTGTCCCTTTGGACCTACAGCTTGTGCAAGGTGAATTGAGAGGCTGCTTAAAGATTCGTTTAACTTCTCAATTACTTCCGCCGTTACCTCAGGAAGCTCCCTCGATGTTGATGCTTGTGACTTACCTTTGGGTCTAAGACGTTCTATTGGAACCTCTCCCCTTAAGCACTTGAGTTTCCTATATTTCTCAGCAGCCCTAGTTTCAGCTGCATCAAAGGTAGCAGGTGCACCTGCCTCAACTTTTACCTTAAGGTCAGGAAAGAGTCCGGCTATGAACCTCTCCTTCTTTAGAAATTCTGCACCATCACCAGGGTTAGCAACATTTCGTATCCATAGAGCCCAAAGACGTAGAAACTCTTGCTTATACAAGTAGTAGTCATCTAAGTCTTTTTGCTTATGAGAAACAATGTCTTGTCATAAGTTTTGAGTGTTTTGGGGATCAAAGAAGTATTTCTTGAAACGATTCAAAACTTCTGTGTAATTCCCCTTAACTTCCTCAGGCAAAGAGTCAAACCAAGTACTATCATCTTTCCTAAGGACCACCTCAAACATTTCTACACGTTCTTGATCAGTTATTATCCTCTTGATACGGCAAGACATCTTGAAATTTGCTAAAAATAATTCAGCATCCTCTCCAGGCTCTCCAAAGAAAAGAGGATACCCAGACATTTGGCGTTGGCTTTCCATTGAATTGATTTCAAAGTGACACCCGTTTTTGTTTTTCTTTCTTAAAAAGATTTACACAATAATGTATCTAGCTTGCAATCTATTCTACAACAAAATAAAGATATTCACATCAAACGACCTATGATAATCAATAAGAGGTAGGATGACAGGGTTTGGTGATGCGATAATTTCTCCTACTCTTTGGGCACCAAACATGAACACCATACGTTGTTGAAAATGGATTTTCCTACTAATTGCAATGTTTATTCTAATGTGTGGAGTGAAATGGAAGGGGAAAACCTCTATTCCTGGGCCATTATCCATGGTCTATGCATGACCTAATGCTTAAAACAACACAAAAATATAGACGTCCAAACTAAGGTCGTACCTAATGAGAGGCAAAATAAAAGGATTTACTGAAGCGTTTATCTCGGCCAACCTAAGAGGACCTAAAATTCTACGAATGACACGTTGAAATTGCAACTTAGTACTAACATTTATGTGTACCTTTTGCCTTGCAATGGGAATGAAGGGATCATACAAATTTTCGTGATTCATGCAAACTACTTGACTATGCTAAAGGTTGATTCTACACAAAAATACACAAGCCGTCCTCAGTGGGGGCGGGCAACAAGAAGAGCAACCTCTAGACACCCTTCAAGGCTCCCGTGCTGCTCAATGGGGCTGGGGCACAACACAACACAAACCAAAACAACAAACCCACAGCCAAATCCCAACTACACAAGAGGCACCACCTAGTTTAAGAGCGAACTAGGATGCAAAAGAGGAGAATCGTTAGAGCAACCCACAAACAAGCAAGGAATTTACACTAACCCTAACACCAATGGAACACTCTCACACACTAAAACACGAGAGAGAGAAAGAGAGAGAGAGAGAGAGAGAGAGAGAGAGAGAGAGAGAGAGAGAGAGAGAGAGAGAGAGAGAGTGCTCGGGCTGCTTTGAAACGTATCGGCAATGATCAAGCAAACACAACTATATATTTAAGAAGGAGAGAGAAAGGGGGAGGGGGTGCTTGTTGCATTAATGCCTTCTTACAAATCTGTCATGACAAATCAAAGTGAGATTAGTATTTGTTCAACATAGCTTGCGTAAATTTCACCACAACACATCACAAGAAAAGCCACCCCAATCACTGTCTTAAGGCCAGGGGAGTCCTCTCCACCCTGTCGCCCTCTTACAGTATGTGGAATTTATGGCTAGATTGATGACAACACCAGAGACAAGCTGTCAAGAACTTAACAAAAAACACCAAGACACTTACGCATCATTGTTGTCCATTACTTCACGTTGGAAGGGAGACAAAGTATCCAAGCTTAGTCCAAATCCACCCTCCTTGATTCAGCAAATGTTGGGCTTACACTAGTAGAAGAAATGATAGATTTCCTACTCTCAATTGAATGATCACTCTCTCTCTTACAATGGCATAGAGTTCCCTTGCTAATCCCCTATTACAACACATGCACATGCATAAGACAATGAGCTTCCACTCAAGAGCTCCTTCTAGAGAGGTTGAGCTTGGCTTCTCAAGCTATAGCATAGTGCTCTTGCTTATGGCTCCTCCCTTTTGTGCTAGCTACACCCTCCTTTTATAGCAATTTTGAAGGCTAGGGTTACTCCTTTAACCATGGTTGGGTTAGATTTTCAGCAATTTATCTAATTTCTTTTGCTTGGAATTATCAAGAAGTTGGTGGGGAAAGAGAGAGGAGAGAAATGGAGGTGATAGGACTTTTCAGAGTGGGTTAGTGTTAGTAGAGTTAGTATTAATTTACAAATGGAATTGGATATTTACAATGGGAGTATCCATGTAGGATACAAATAAGGAAGAAAAACTCTTAAGAGGTAAGAAAAGGTGGATTTCTTACAAGGTTGATGCTCCAAGTGTCTAGAGTAGGGGCAATTTTGACGCTTGTTGACGGTCCACTAGCTTTGACGGTACATTGTTTCTCCACTCTTGACCTTCCTTGAGAGACAAGGTAATTGAAGCTAAGTAATCAACCACCATGATGCTGTCTTTTAAGAGAAGAGGCTGAATTTTGTGGTTTTTTTGATAGATATGGGTAAATTGGAGGAGGAAAAATGAGACTAAGTGGTCAATTTTGGAATGGAATTGTGTGTGGGAGGTATGAGTTCACCATGGTTTCTCTTATTCTTCAAGGTTGAGGAGAAGGTGAGTAGGGTGCAGAGAGGAGTGGTGAGAGAGGTGGGAATGATGAGTGGAGAAGTGTGTGTGAAAGAGGAAAATGATAAAGTGGAAGAGAGAGTGTGGCTGCATAGCATGGGAAAACTGGGGTCCACTAATAAAATCATAGCTCACAGCTCGTAGCTCAAAAAAATATGAAAAAATTTGAGGCAAAAGTTCAGCCCACGAGATACAACTTTTGTTTGTATCACCTTTTCCAATTCGGAGAGCAAGTGAACTTTAAAAATTCAGCAAAACCGACCGTTTTTTTCCACTGCACAAGGTCCTTGTGGGGTCCTTCTTTGGATGATTCTTTTGAATACCTCCAAGAGTGAGCCCTCCATAGTGCATGTATGCATGCCACCTACCCTTGACCTTATTCTGTAGGTCTATAATTGAAGATATTGTTGAGATTATGATATAAGTGAATAGTACAACTAAGAAAATCAAATATTGAGGGGTCTAAAAAATATGTACATGTCAAATATAAATAATATAAGTGGAAAAAATATAAAGGGGTCAAAAGAAATCTCTCTCATTATGAGGCTACCATAAAAAGATAAATATTTTTGGTGTTCTAAAAAAAAACAAAAATAGATGTAGGAAGGGAAAAATCACAATAGTGAAAAAATATACACATAAATAAAACTAGTTTTTTTGGATTTTTGTTGGGGTGGAGTTACACCAAATATAAGAGAAGCTTACATGAAAATATTTCTATATGGAATAAAGAATATGAAAAATGGTAAGAAAAATTGTGGTAATGGTGAGGCAATGTACAGAGCATAAATAACACACACCTAGGTAGAAATATTTAAATAAATACCAAAATAATTATGAAAAAATCTTTTATTTAGGCCCTATATACAAAGAAATATTTACATATGCATGGGCCATAATATACTTATATTTTTTATTTTTTTTTATTTTTTTGGCTCAACTAGCCCAATGACTAGCTAATTGAGGGTTTTTTAAGAAGATATGGGAAAAGTCCCGTGACTCACGCACGCCTATGTACAGTGAAATGGTAGGGATAGCCACAGTGTTTGGGTGATTTTGGTAGGGTGAGGTAACTCACTGTGACAATTACAAAGAGCCGAAAAACGGCTATCACTATAAATACCTTATTTTGTTCGCACGTGCTATCTTACATATTTCCTAGTGGATGCCCCAGGGTCAAACCTCTTGACTATTTTTGTTTTTTGGCCTATCAATAGTGACAATAACACCCTGTGCAGGCTTACGAGAATCTCTCAACTAGCCCACCTACATCCCTACTATCATGCCAAGACACACTATTGTTTTGGCTTATTATCCATCTACACCAACCTATGGTCAACATTTGCAGCACTTTCTTGGATCTACGAATAGTTGTCCTTTTTCAATTATCGAGGTGTAGGCAAAAAAGCTACCACCATTTTTTCCACAGCGAGTGAGTGGATGTCAAACTTTCATGCAAGGAGTGTACGATGTCATAGCCACCTTCACTCCTACTTTGGGTCACTCCTGGAGGCCCTAAGGGATGACCTCACCTAGCGCTTGCTATCCACTGCTACTACCTTTGGGCCGATGGTTCCCTTCAAACCTGTGTAAACACAAGCTTCTTCAACATAGTATCAATCTGCTAGAGCTAGTACTCTACCCTAGCTACAACACCACTTCAATAATTTGCCCCTCAAGCTATTGATCTTGCCGCATCCATGATGCCTCCAATTCAGGCTGGTCCCAACATGGGAATGCAGTTCAGAATAGTTCTCTCTCCAGCTTTAACCAAGTTGTTAATGGGAAGCAGTATGGTGGATATGGCCCTCACCTCCACAACCCAATGACTAGATTTCCATCCACGACCACATATGTGAGGAATATTTTCTCAAGGGGACCCCCCCAAGTAACATTCTACACAACTTCTCTATTTCAAACAATTGGCTTAGTGTAGAATCTACTACTACACACCATGAAGAACACCAACACCACACTAATGATTTAAACAATGACAACAAGGGAGATAAAGCTAACCTCTTCCCCACTAGGAACAACACTGAAAGCCTTCTCCTTTTCCTAGTCCTAGTCCTCTCAACTCCAAGCCTAATGAAGACTCAGGAGGGACATGATTGAAGATGATGCGTTCATCATCCCATCTGGCACTCTAGATGCTTGGAAACAATAGCTGCAAGAAAATTTTTGATAGGCCTCTATCATGGTCCTTGATCCTCCCTTGATACCCTCAAGTACTAGATTCAGTAAACCTAGTCTGTAAACAATTGGGAAGTTAATCATGTCGAGTACCTCCCTAACAACTATTATCTCTTGTTTTTTGATAAGCTTGAAAGTGCCCTTTAGGTCATAGGCTGCCTATGACCTAAAGTGCCCTTTAGGTCATACGCAGCAACCATTGGACTATTAAGAACACACCAATCTCTTAGATGGTATGTTGGCTTCAGCCCTAAAGGTGAAAAACCTACTAAAGTGCCTCTATGTGTAGATTTTTTTTTTTCAAGAAAAAGATCCTTCTGTTAGTTAATGAAGTTGCCCATAAGGCTACAACCACCTCTTCAAGAGAGGGCTACAACAACCATGATGGGGAGACTCTCCCAATGAAAAAACAATTTTTACGTTCTGATGGTGGAAGAGAAGAGTAACTCTTTTTGATTGGTTTCTCTTCCAGAGGTGGTTAACCTTTTGTCAATTCAACATCATGAGCTAAAGAAATAGCTCTTTTCAATGTATGAGGATGAAATTTATTGACCTTAGTACACAATGTATACTCCAGACCGGAAATATATTTGCATTTGAAAGTAAAGAAGGAATTTTTTTAATATTTTGAAGAGAAAGTAGAATTGTGTATTGTGTAAGAGTTTCCCATGTCGAGGCTACGCAACATCCCTGGCACGTGTTCGTGGAAGGAACCAAAGTCTTATGATGGAACCTCGAGATAGAGATTCCAAGCCGCGATGTAATCATGGGGATGTATGCCCGAATCATGTTTTTGCCCTCTCATTACATACAGACATTCAAGGAGGCATTCATGATAGGTTTCTTCAAAATAAATTCGTCAATTTTAAACCCCATGAAAAAAAATATGCATACTCTTGCCATATAGCCTACCAAAGTGCGTTATGTAATAATCCCTTCAAAGAACTGGCAGGAAAGGTGAAAATTGAAGCAAGAGTTGAGAAGTTCAATTTATCACCCACACACTAGAGAAGCACACCCTGGATTATTAAAGACTCCCACAATCAGATAATCAAGAACCTACCAAAGCAGCAACAAAGATAACATAAAGGCAATCCAAATGAAGATTGTTTTCACCAGGACGTGCAAATACTAGGAAGGGGAGAATGTTGGTAGTCAAACCAGACGAGCCTGTTTCTAGTCAACCCCTTCATTTTTTAGCTCCAAATGTTGATATCCATTATTTTTTGAAAAGCTTTTGTAATTATATGAGTCTCTGATTTTATTCAGATCACCTTGAGTCTGTCTATGCTACATCTGAGCTGTATAATTTATAAACGAGTCTAAGCCTTGTCAAGTTGGCCATTGGCCAATATAGCCCTAGGTATAAAACTCATTTTATAAAGTGAGAAAGACACACTTATCATTATAAAAGTTTTGAGTTTTGGAGTGTACGACTTAGAGAGGCTACTCTTGTACACCTTGTAATCAGCATATCTTGAGCTTTGGTAATCACATTTTAATTTTTAACCTTGCAATGTGTTCCTTGTCTATTGCTCTTTCATTTGAGTATGTTCATTGTTGAGTCTGTTGTGATTTATGACTACACATTAGCATTCTAAATCTACTATTTTGAGTGCGTTAATGACTACTTTTTTACATTCCGACCATAGGAGAGTGTTCCTAGACCCTAGGGAAACTTTCCTGGTATGTTCTGGTGCAATTTTCAGGACCTTGATCTTCATGAATTGTGATTTTGGTACCTCATCGGATTGCGACCACGGATTGTGACCAAACTTGGTAGGTTAGTGCCCTAAGTGTCGTAAACCTCCTCCCAAAGTTTTGTAGCAATTGGACTTTGTTTGAGTGCCGAAATGTGTTGATGACTGACTGCAGTGACATAGGACATAGGCAAGTTTCCTGATCCAATAGTGATGGATATGCTAGAATTAGAGATATCATGATTCCGCTTCTTGACGTTGGCACCCTCAAAGAGTCTCCGTGCCCCATTCGAGTCGCTTCCTTGAGTATTATGCCCTCTTTCCTCCATGAGCTTGCTTCCATGCTTCCCTCTCTTGCAAACGTCTTACCTTTGCCATTGTCCACAAGCCACCCACTTGGTCACATAACCTTTGCATTGAGGATGCAAAAGTTGTTGACCACTCGGAGTGGATCCATATCCATGTTAAAAAAATTTCTTGGCACTTGGGAACTGTGAAGTCATCCTTGCATCCTCCTCATATGACCACATGTGAGCCATTGAGGGATCAATTTGTGCCAAATACTTTGAAATGTAAATAAATGCCTCTTGTACGATGCTTTGGCCATGCATGCCTTTGGCTGGTGGGCCCATAGTTGCATATAAACATTGACAATCTTTAAAAACGTCTCTAAAAATAACACCCATCGTGCATGCTCTACTCCACATATAGCGGTCTCCTCAACCACATAAACTAAGAGGTGGGCTTGACTAAGAAAAACGGAAGGAAATGCATCTTCAATGGCACACACGGTTTCCATGGTAAACGATTGAGTAGCAAGGATGGCATCTATTTCAATTTCTTTGGAGCTCAAAAATCTACAAGATAACACGTAAGCTTACACTAAGTGCATTTTGAGGATATAGTGTATATAGAAAAGTTTAGTTGAATAGAGGTATGGGGTATCTCACTAACTCCATGAGTTTGAAAATAGCTTCCCTCACTTTCTTGTCCCGGCATATGCACAAACTCATAGACATCTGTACATACTCCCCGACATAGAGAGAGAGAGAGAGAGAGAGAGAGAGAGAGAGAGAGAGAGAGGGGGGGGGGGGGGGGGGGGGCAGGGAGACAGAGAGTTAGAGTGATGGAGAGGGAAAGAGAGAGATAGAGGGGGAAGAGGGACAGAGAGAATTAGAGTGATGGAGAGGAAAAGAAAGGGAGGGAGAGAGAGAGAGAGAGAGAGAGAGAGAGAGAGAGAGAGAGAGAGAGAGTGATGGAGAGGGAAAGAGAGAGATAGAGGGGAAAGAGGGACAGACAGAATTAGAGTGATGGAGAGAAAAAGAGAGAGATAGAGGGCGAGATAGAATTAGAGTGATGGAGAGGGAAAGAGAGAGATAGAGGGAGAAGAGGGGGAGAGAGAGAATGAGAGTGATGGAGAGAAAAAGTGAGAGATAGAGGGCAAGATAAAATTAGAATGATGGAGAGGGAAAGAGAAAGGGAGAAGAGTATAGAGATAGAAGAGAGGTGGAAGAGAGAGCGATGGAGAGGAGATATGTATGCATGTATAAGGCACTAAGAAAGGGAGCATAGCACCCGATGGTCAAACGCTTCCTCTTGAGTATAGTCCCTTTTTAATTGTGTTGTTGCAGTCTTTGGTCCACTCGTGTATGGATTACCACAATGTACCTTGGTTGTACCATGATTGAGATTGTGATGATATTTAAAGAGGTGCCACTAGACTATTGGCACTACTAGTCCCTACTTAGGTCTCATAGTATATATGTATGCATAAACATATGTATCTATGTGAGTGAGTGTGTATGTATGTATCTATGTGAGTATGTATGTGTATATATACATGTATGTAATCACTAAGTATGCTTGTATATATGTGATTGTGTGCGTGTATGTATGTGACTGTGTATGTATGTACGTATATATATGTGAGTGTGTGTGTGTATGTATGTACGTATATATATGTGAGTGTGTGCATGTATGTATGTACGTATGTATATGATCGAGCTTGTGTGCACATCTAATGTACCTCTCTTTGTAGACTAGGTGTAGATTAGGTGTACGTTGAGGTGAAAAAGTAGAGATGTGTAGATTATTTGACGTTAAGGTGTAGATAGAGACATATAGATTAGGGAAAGATTAGATGGTGAGAGAGAAAAAGAGAGGTATAGAGCGAAAGGATTAAGGGTAGAAACATAGAGGTGTGTAGATTGGGTATAGGGAGATTAAAAACTGGTTAGGTCCTAACACTTTCCAACTAATATCTTATCAATGTCGGATGAAAGAACATTTGGTAGGGAGTAGCCATTGCATGCTTCCTTTTGTTGGTTCACGTCCCAGCAGGTGGGCACCTTCAGTTCACCCGAGTCTTGAGGTGGTAAGTCCAAGCAATGTATTTAGGTTTATCTGTAACTAGTTTTTTGTGGGCATAAGTGTAGATTTCTTTTCGTTATTTGCAAGCACGGCACTCTTATAGCTATGAAAGGTGCATCTACCCAGGTTCCTCCATCAGTGGTAGATCCAAAATTGCAGTGCACATCATCTTTATGTGAGGAGTACCTGTAGTGCAGGAATTGTTTGGACACTACACCCCACATCAGCTTGCGGGCTATGGTCTTCGTAGCATAACACATTTGTGGGGTAGCCAGGGAGGGACTCCATACGTTTGGAGCATCCCTCCAATGGCCAAGTATGTGGACAGATATAGGAAAATGCTTGGAAAAATTTGGGATCAAAAGCCCATTAAGGTTCCTAGAAAAAGAGCTAGATGAGATCGAGAATCCTAGATCAAATGTAAGACCGGTACCTCTGAACAAAGTAGGAGAGTACTGTGAAGGAGAAGATGGTAATGCCACTTTGCCTGTCGAGTATAATGGGATTGAAACGAAAGCTATACTTGAAAGCGGAGCAGGAATTTCCATAGCAACAAAACGAATATGGGAGAAATGGGGTAGGCCCGCCTTTAGAACGACCAGAATAAAATTAAAGTTAGCGGATGGGCATGTGGAAAGACCCATGGGATTGCTAGAAGCGATAGTGGTGTCTTCTTGTGGTATAGAGTATGCACATACTTTTGCCATAGTTGACTTTGGCAAGAAAAATAACTATGAAATCATCCTTGGAAGACCATTCATGAGACAACTCAAGATGGTACAAGATTGGGGTTATGATTATCTATACTTGAGACATGCTGAAACCACAACACATGTAAATATGAGAAATCATAGTTACCAAGTTGTAACTAGAACGCCCGTGGAAGATTTTGATTCTGCAACACAAAGTGGATCAATAGACCATCCATGGATGGGCAAAAAGAAAGAAATCTGGATGTGCGGAGCATCGGAGTGTAGTGACTTTGGGAGAAATGAGAATGCCTTAGTGAGGGTCTTAGAAGATGATGCTCACATAAGAGAACCTTTTCCGGAAGAGGCGTTAGAATCGCTAGAGCGGACTCAGATATTGGCTACTTTGGATGTTTGTGTTAATGAGACCACATCAACAAAATTTTGCGATGAGAATGGGTATGACATAGTCCACTACTACATGCTAAGGGTTATGGGTGAGACAGATGAAGAATCTGAGTATGAGTTCGAAACATGGTTATCAGCTATGGGAATAACACAAAACCAGATACCTAGCCCGAATACTGGTCATATAGAAATAGGTGCTCTTTACGATCAGTGTGCAATAACACACTTGATTACAAACTGTCCAACTCGAATGCATAGTACAAAGGAGGAGCCGCAAGTCAACAAAGCAAAGTTGCAGGAAGAAGGGTTAAGATCCAAAGAAGATGCTTCAGGTCTAGTGCCTACCAACGAGCAATATGAAGACTTGGAATCAATCAAAGAAGAGGTGCAACAAGTGACAGGAAGTTCAGACACTATTCGTGACATTTCAACAGCTGATGTCGAGGAAGAAAAGCCTATGACTCTACAGGAAACAAATGTTGATTTTGTCTCTCCAAAAGACATATCAGAGGAAATGGTGGTCAAGCAGGAGCTAGAACACACAGATGAACTCAAAAGTGTGAACAATGAAGAAGAAGACGACAAGGAGTCCAAGCCAAAGATTGCTCAAGTCACTCAAAAGAACACAGGCAATCTAGTACCAAAGAAGATCAACTTTTTGCTAAGTGCACAAGACGGAGTCAAGATGAATTTTATGGCAAAAATTGATACAAATTCCACAACTAATGTCATGTCATATGGCATGTGGTTACTTCTAGGTAAGCCAAAGCTTTATGATATTCAGATAAAGGTAAATCTCTCACATGAAGTAGATGTTATAAGTATGGGGATTGCAAAAGCTACTCTCCAACTACACTCACAAAATGTCAAAGAAAAATTCTTGGTGGTAGATTCTCGACAAATGGGAACACACTTGATTTTGTCCAAGCCATGGGCACAAGTCTTTGAAAACGAGCCTGAATCTTCAACAATGGTCATCACAACAAGCTATCAAGTGGCAACAGAGGTCAAGCCTACAACAGTTCAAAAATTCTTGGCTATTGAAAAAGGAAAAGCTAAAGTAAGCCCACAGTCTCTAGCCCAGCCAATGCAAGTGCAAGACAAAGCCTCTACATCAAAAGCCAAACCATCAACAAAACAATGGAAACCCAAGAAAAAAGTCTATCAACCGAAGTTTCCATCGCCTGAAAGTCTCCAAAGGAAGTCAAAACAGGTCAACCAAGTGCTAGTATCCAAGGCACAGATTAAAGTTAATGATCCAATTTGGATACAATCACAGGAACAACCTCAACAAGCAAAGGTTGTTAACATGATGGATCACATCAAGCGAGTCAATTATTGCACAAGGCTACAAGAAAGGAAATTCAGATGTTTGGGTCAACAAGCCCAAGATAATAGCCTGGCGATATCCATCCCATGACAACCACTCAACAAAGTCGTCAACGTCAATCACATAACTCCACCAAGAGAAAGGACAGGTACAAAAAGCAAAAGAGAAGGTCTTCCACTGGACAAACCATACGACAAGTTTGGGTAATGAAATCAGAATTCTACCAGACTACCCAACAAAGTAAAGTGAAGATCACCTCCAAGCAAGTCCAAAGATTCATTTCAGTCGAGTTACTCGAAGCACAAGGATTCTATGAGGGTAACTTTCAAATCTGGTTACCTAAGGTAGTAGCTTATCAAGGAATCACCAAGGAAAAGCAAGAAACATCAAGAAATGAAGAGCAGCCACCCGCTACACCCAAGAGTACTACAACCTATAGATGGATCCCTCGTCAATCACTACAAGAGCAAGGCTTTTACAAAAGTAACAACCATATTTGGAAATTAAAGACAAGGTACCATCAAGTAAAAGAAGAAACAAGGAAAGTGGCAAAGGACATCACACCAAGCCCAAGAACAATGTGGGTTCCAAAATCCGCGATTGAGGCTCAACAACAAGAAAGATACACAACTCCTTTACAGCCTCTTAACAACAAAAAGAAAGCAATGGTAAATGCGGAGGTCACAGTTTTGAAGAACACTATCTAGAAGAAGAAGACTTCATCAACCATTGCTTCAACATCAATACCTGTCTCATCAAGCGACCACAATTTTCTACCAAGGAATGAAGAGCAGATAGATGCCAATGTATTGGACAACATGGCATCTCAAACAGAAACTAACGAGAAAGGCCTAAACATCAAAAGCATATGGAATTGGATTTCAAGCCGTGATCAGGTAAGTCCAAATCGCCATTAAACTTACATGGCATAAGAGTCTAGAGTCGGGCAGCTAAGCCACTAAATGAGCAAAGTGTCAGACCCAAGCTTCAAGTTAATATTTTTCTTTGGTCTATGAGTCTAGCTAATAGGTATAAGCTCAAGCTGCAAAGTTGAGCATACATAAAGTCATGTCGCTCATGGTGGAAGAGGTGAACATAAGAGTCAAAGTCCATATAATATATAAGGTAGAGAAGCCGGAGTAGTCAAAACAAAACACTCACGCACTTGACACAGTGAGGAAGAATGAAAAACCTCGACAACGAAAACCCTTCTTGTGAGTAGTGAAAGCACTCATGCTATATGTTTTGCTTGCTACACTAACTCCATGAAGAAACCATCAATACTCTTCTCTCGCACCGTATCTTGTTTAACATGCATAACTCTGTGCAAGCATATAGATGTCCCATCATTGGACATATGCATTAGGCACTCTTTTTTATTCCACCCATGCACTTACACAAACAAATGACAATGACCAAGCGGAAACAGGTTTTATGAGCCTTTGCTCAACAACAATGACTCGGACTTCAAGCTACTAACACTTATCCATGTATATCAAGCCCATACCAGTAGCCATATAGCCATATATACTTTAACTCAGCATAACTCTATAACATCAGAACCTAAGTACATATAGCCTCGCATTTAATTATGACTAAAGAAATTTTTTCCCACTGGGTTTTTCCCTTTAGTCTTATCCAGGTATCCAAGACCTTCATTTTGTATATACGCTACATTTTACTTTTACTCTTTTATTTTTTATAACAACAAAAACAAGAAGAACCACGATATCCCCACACTACTAATTGCAAATCTACTGACAAATCAAAAGGGAGAGGCCAAAAAATAGTTTGACAAAGCTTCAAGTCAACTTACAGGTACGACTTCCAGATAACAACCACAGGAAAAGCATACTAGAGCTACAATGACAACGAGCTGTTGCACCAACAAGTCGATACAACCTCATGCAATTCAAGATACAACAACCAATCGGAGGGGGAGAGTTCCAGACTTCAGATACACTACAGGTACAACATCAAGGAAGCTTTAACATCACGCAAAGCAACCAACTACAGAAGAGGCTACCAACAACTTCAACCAACACCAAGACATCAAGAACTCGTCAAGGCCAGCAAAGACATAGGGTCTTGTCGGGGACGACAAGAATTCAGAGGGGGAGAGTGTTGAAAGGACGCCCTTTCAACAACGTTTCCATAAAGATTCCATTAAATATTCCTCAAAGATTTTGTAAAGATTCCACATGAAGATGGTGATGAAGTAATAAAGATGAAGATGGATGCTGCAACATGAAGATACGAGTTCAAGGACGTCATCGAATATCTCGTTATTATTATTTTGAGCCATTACGGCCACTTTTGTAATGTTTACGGGAACCTCATATTTTAAATCGGCACTTGTATTTTGGCCGCAGATGCTTGTATCATGAGTAAAGCCAACTCAGTTTCTTGTAATTAAGCTCTGTAGAAGCCTAGGGACAATTTCAGGTCATTTGGCCGGACATTAGGTTTGAAGGCTTTGTATATAAGCTAAAACCTAAGGCTTTGTAAAGACACATTACATTATCTCAATATATATACAGTCGTGGGTTTTGCAGCACACGGTAGTGAGCTTCACGCACACACACCGTCGCGCACACTAATCACATTGCAGATATGAGAGTAGGAGCGTGTTAGCATCGAGGAGCTCTCCACGTTGACGCAAGGAATGCAAGCTGAGGACCACATCGCGAGCCAGCTTGCTACGAGCTATATTTGGTCGTAAGTACCTCAAACGACATCCGTTCTAAATGACCGAGTAGTCGTTAGAATCAGGGCGAGAAGCTCTTCGTGTTAATGTCTTTGTCGATCAGTTCTGGACACTTTGGAAATTGCTGTTTTGAGTCTATCGCGACAGCGATTAGAGGTCTTACGGTTATGGTTTAAGGGTTTAGGTGTTTGGCCGCATAGGATATGTCCTTGTGAGTCTTACCCTCCGATTTCGAGTCATTCCAATATGATTTGAGACTGTTTCGAGCTTGTAGTGTTTCGTAGGATGCGTTGTATGTTTCTTTGCTTTATGATAGTGTTGTGGTAGGATTAGTGACTGTAGAGTGTTGTTTGTGTCTAGCTCAGGGTTGACAACCCAGAGATTGCCTCTATGCCCTAGTCGGGTCAGCTATGTCCTCGGATTGACAGTTTGTTGGTCTGTGTTCTCGCTGTGCTCCATTGTCCGTCGCGGCGTACCCGCTAATAGTCTTCGATCAACTTGCTGAACATATTTTTGAAAAACAATGAGAAAGTCTTTTAAATATAATATAGACTAAGACAAATAGAAATAAAAATACAACGAAACAATGAGTAATACTCCATTTTGCTTAGTGTATTGCTAGACAACCTTTGCACGACAAAAAAACTCAAAAAAACATACATACTACCTTATTCAGTGATACAATATGTACAAATATTGCTCGTATCCCATCCTTACTTGTCTTACTATTTCCATCCCAAGGTAAAATTACGTACTGTTCTATATTTTATTTCTTCATTTGGATTTCACATGTCTCAATGCTACGATACTAACTATCATGTCCTTGCTATTTTAAAAATATTGCAGATGGATTCTTCTCAACTATGCATATTCATATGCATAGAGCCATGCAAAACGCAAAGTACACATTGCCCTTAGAAATATAAACAAAGACTCTCATAGTGTCGTGTGGCTTTGGTTATACAAGTGGCTCCACCATTGAAATGAGAACAACTACCTTCGTAATGTACCAATTATGAAGAGACAACAAAACGTAAGCATCAAAGAAAAGCCCATTCTCTTTTATAAACATTTTCTTGTGCTTTAAAGTGTTTACTACAATTCTCATGTAGAGTCTAATAATAAAATCCATTTGTCTCGTAATGCAAGGCTCGACTATCAAAACAAAGTTGTCACCATCAATTAAATCACTGCCCAAGTAAAAACTTAATGGAGAACGCACAAGTGTTGATATTTGGCATGACAACTCGCCCCCAGCAAAAAATCCATCTGCCATTTGAAATTGTACAGCCCAAGCGACCAAATGTGGAGGACTAACAGAAATTTCACAAAGCCGCCATGACCAAAAAATCTCCCTCAAGAGATTACTGATCTTACCATTGGGTCCATACTCAGAATAAAACTATCATCTGAAGATACACAGTCTTGAAGCTTGGTGCCCCAAAAAAATTCTTAGCTACTACAACTCACTTTTTCCTCTGCAGAAACATAGAAATAGTATATGCAGAAAAGTCCCCAGACCTAAAAGAGGTATCACTTTTGAGGCACTTTCTTTATCGCCAAAGAGAACAAACTATAAATAGCTTATGTATAGATGTCTGATTTTCAAATTCCCTGTTATCCTACTGAAACATAATTTTAAATATGTTGTTTTTGTCAATTGATTTGCTACAATTCTTTTTGACAATGTCTTTTTGTTTATATCATTTAAAAAATAATTATTGACAAAATATAGTAATTGGTTATATAATTTGTATTTCGAACTCTTTTCATGAAAATTTTACGTAAACAGTAAAATAATCCAATGTCGCAGTTGACTATGTCGCATGCTATATATGTCTCATTTTCCACAATATTGGAGATACATGACACACATTCTACAAAGTACAGCCTTCATATTGACCACTCCTAGATATATCAACCGATCCTGCGCTTGTAATACACTCAAACCTATAGCTACTCTTCTCTGATATGCCCTTAGCATTCGGAAAAATTGAATACCTTTTCTCTTGCATTACACTCTCACATTTATATTACAACCCGCATATCTTCCATGACCCAAAATTTAGTATTTTCCTAGATCACCATTTATATTACTTATTACCACAAGATACCGAGCATAATTCAATAACATTTTGAACCAACAATTTTAATTTTACTTTTAGGTAGTGCCCTAGTCTACTGTAGACGACCTTGTTTTGGAACTATCTGCATTTGATTTGATAACAAAAAGCCTGCTGACACAATTATGGCCCGATTGAGCAAGAAAAGAAGGGAGGGATACCTTTTGGGTTGCCTTAGCGGACATTGTGAGTGCTCTTGAGAAGGAATCCCAGTGCCATTGCTGAATTTGATAAGGTACGATATATGGGCGCCCATTTCTCAGACACGCAATTCGATAATGCTACGAGGAAATGTGAAGACTCTGCTCATGGAAAAAGTTACTGAGATCCAATAGGGACTGCAAGCTCTGTCTCTCTCTCTCTCTATCTCTCTCTCTCTCTCTCTCTCTCTCTCTCTCACACACACACACACACACACACACACACACACACACACAAGCTCTCTCTCTCGAGACTTCAAGCAACGATGTTAAGTTATTGCAATTTGCAAGCCGCGTTCGCCCTGGGGGCCCATGCCTTTGGCCACTTCTCCATGACTAGGGTCCAGGGTGTTTCAAGGCCCGTGTCACACATGGTCGGCAGCCATGTGTGAGTTGGCATTCTTTGGGCGGAGACCTTTTTGTAGCAAAAAACATAGTTGGTCACACCACACGGATGCCAGCCTGTTTTTTTGATACGAAAAGGTACACGACTGTAGGCTTGCAGCCAATTAGCGTGTGAAGACCTTCCTTGGGCGGGGGTTGCCCTGCTTGGGGGAGTCGCCCACATTTTAGACGATCCTGGCCATGACTTGGCATCCAGCTCAGACAGTGAGGCTTCGTCCGGGCGCTTCGTCTGACATTGATCGAGAGCAGGGATTCCTCTTATTAGGCCATAGCAGAGCAGGTGGTTGTCCTCCGCCCCTGTTTGACATAGGCCCAAGTTTCAACTTAGGGAAATCTACCAAAATACCTCTGTAATTTGTGAAGATTCCCAAAATACCCCTCATATTTGGCCTAAAATTCCCAAAATGCCCTTCAATTTTACCAAAATTCCCAAAATACCCCTAATCAACCTCGCAAACATCTCTAAAAACAATTTCTTTTGCAACTCTTCATAGGAAGATGGGTTCTCCTCAATAGAAAATAATAGAACTAGGATTTATGAGGGCTCTTCATACGAAATTGTTTATCATTTTTGAACTCTATTTGTGAGCTCATTGGTGAAAGATAGATCTCCGTTTTCATAAACGTTAGACTATGCAAAAATTGGGGCAAATCCATCCCAAAGTGATGCAAGGATATATTGGGAATTTTGGAAATTTGAGGGTATTTTGGGAATTTTCACAAATTATAGGGGTATTTTGGTAATTTTCCCTTCAACTTACAATTGTGACGCTATAACGGCTCCTACGCTATTTTATTCACTAGGGTGCATTCGCACGCACGAGAGTCCTTGTTGAGCCTTCGCTCAGCTTTTTTGTTGCAAGATTTCCTTGCTAATTTGTCTTTTCTACCCAACGAAGACTTGCCCAAGCCCACTCTACCAAAAATGGCAGAGTTGGCCTCCGCTTGTTGTCGTTGGCTACTAAACAACAAACCTTTGTGGCTTGCAGGCTTCGTCAGCTTTTGTAGGTTCATGCAAGGAAAAATCCAATGGTGTCGGTAAAACGATGCACGCAGAACCGTGCGAATTTACCCGTACAAGGCTTGCAGGCGATGAGTTTGTAAACTCACCAAAACGTTTTGAGATTGCATTCTCACGTATGCTAGTATGTCATACAGATCTTAAAAACATTTAATTACAAGGAATCAAAAAAGATGCACTCTTGATTAATTAGCAAAGGCAAGGAAGACTTAATGTGCTGGCGATGAGCACAGAGAAGCAAGTGCCAGATAGCGAGGTGGTGGGTGACTACGTAACTAGAAACACTCAATCACATGAGTGAGAGGGACCCTCATAAAGCTTGCTCCACACTGGCTAAACCGAACTCCATGAGTTCCTAGAACATGTTGCACACCTTTATGACTAACAACATGTGTCAAATGGAACCCTACCTTGTAGGTGCCAATGTTAGTCCCAGATACTCATATTCTCCACATGTGCATATGTCTCATATAGAGTTGCTGAGTGTTTCTAGGTACCTTCACACACAAGAAATATGACATCCATCAAGTATGAGATGTACTGGTGTGTGGAGGTAACTAGAAACACTCAGTAACATGAGTAAGAGGGACCCTCATAAATCTTGCTCCACACCGGCTAAATTGAACTCCACCAGCTCCTAGACCATCTTGCACGCCTTGTGACTAACAACATGTGCCAAACGGAACCGTACCACGTAGGCCTATAACTGTTTCAATAGGGAGTGAAACCTCAATTTTATCAAAATGAATAGTTAATAGGAAAAGAAACAAGTTGCAGAGATGGTACCTCGTACACTACCTCTCAAAATCCTTGGCTCATACATGATCTTGTCATGTGTCTGAAGAGTTGAGTGAATGAAAGCATTGCAACATATGCATCCCACTTGTAAATCTCAATTAAAGCGTTTTCAAAAAGGAAACAAATCAAATTATATGTGTACTATGAGGTGAAGGGAAAATTTCAAGACTTAAAGATATATTATCAAAATCTCAGCCTTAAAAGGCTCACTATTTCTTTCACATAGTAAACACTAAAAGTAGAGATAAGTGAAGGTAAACAAATATTTAACTAAGGACACTTGTTTTTGCCTTTGCAATCCAAATCCCTTGCTCAGATTTTAAACAAAAACTTCTTAAACCATCACGCAGCTGAGACAAGCAAAGGCTATCGTGCTACCGTAATTGTAAGTTGCTTGTTAAAGTGAACTTAGCTACTACCCCTTGGCAGTTGAGATATTCTTTCCTTGAAAGTATAAGTGTGAAGAGTCCAATCAGTGACCATCAACACGTATGGAGTGATTTTTCATTAGCTGGATCATACCTTTGAAAATATTATTTCTATAGACACAATCAATGCTATAGATTAAGCAGGATATACTCTCAAGTTGGAATCTTATTCACAACTATATCTTTGAAATGAGTGATTTGTCATTAGGTGGGTCACGACTATGGGTCATGACTCATACCCATGAAAACACCACTCTCATAGACACAATTAGTGTTATAGACTAAGCATGAGATTCTCTCAAGTTGGAAACTTATTCACAACTAGATCTTTGAAACAATCATATCTCCCCATTGAAAGAAGAGAAAGATTTCCAAAACCAAAAAGAAGGTAGTCATACTAGGAAAACAAGAGATTGCATTTTTTGAGGCTCTCTTAGTAGAGTCATATTATCACATGAGCTAGTTGCTTGATAGCTAAGCCATGCTTGTCTGCTACATATGAAAATCATCATCTGTAGTGCATGCACCTTATGCATATAACCAATGATATATAGTGTATGTCGATGCATTGAGATGCAACAAACACAATTAGAGATACCAGACTCAACTCCTTTGAGTAAAAGCTCATGGCTATAGGTAGCTCCTGCAACAACGTCTACAAGAGAATCACCAATAAATAAATCATTACAAACCAAAAGGATCTTACCTTGCCTTAAATAAGCGTGTGAGTCTAGAACATGTGGGGATCACATCGAGTGGTATCCACTGTGAACATTAGGTTGATAACGATTTCCTTGACAAAGTATTTTATGCTATAGTGAAAGCATAAATAGTGTTTGAGTGCAATTAATTTCACCTTACGGGCATTCCATGCATGCAACTAAGAGTGATAATACCTTGGTGACAATGATGACATTAATGGTTGAAACCGATATGTTTAAGTGCCTTGCACTACCCAAAAGTAAAGTTGAGATATTCAAGCACGGGTTGACCTTATCATACAAGAATGCCAACTCCCCAAACCTGCGTGCCATTGCCAGTGATCCAAATTCAATGAGCATTTCCCTGGCATGGGGTAGAAGCCTTACTTCTTGTTACGTCTTTCAAAGCACTTTGCTTTGCACAGTAGGAGATCCTTCCAAATTAAAGGTAAAAACACAAAAAATAAGACAAACTTGAAATTCTCTAACCTTCTTGCCCATCTATGGCCAAATGTCTCAAAATTTGGAAGCACGTGCTCGGTTGAGAGTGAATTTCCCTGTGATTTTGTTGTCGTTGCTTGAACTTGCATATGATGTCCTGCTTCCAAACCTCGCCCAAAAATCAGCTCGTAGTTATGGTTGTTGAACTTTGACCATGTGCTAGGAAAGTGGTTTCCAAAGCCACCTAAAATTGGCACTTCCCTTGTGCCACACCACCCGGAAAGCTTACAAAATAATAAAATCTTTTTTAGTATTTTCTTTTCCTCTTTGCTTTTTCATGATGGCTTTTCTGGATGGATCCAAGAAGTCATGTGCGTGTTTTAGTACCTAGCCAACAGGTGTGACCTACTTGGCTTTTCACAAGCCGTGCTTGTTCCTTGATTCACTGATGGAGTCAACATAGTTCATTACAACAATTATTGACCAATCACATGCAAGCAATGTGTGTTGTTGCATGGCATCCCCTGAATACTATCATGTTATCATGGGACTTGGTCCTCACCACGGGAGGGTGCCCAGAATAGGGTGCCCCCTTTTTCAAAAAAAAAGTAGTTCGAATTAAAACATGAATTTTTTTTACCTTCAACAATGGAATCTTACCTATGACGAAGAGGAAGAAGAGCTTGCGCTGCTCTATCGGATCCGTTTTGGCACTCACAGAAGAAGAAAAAAATGATGCACTCACAGGGAAACCACTTTTGGTGCCACCTCAACCACAAACCATGCAAGTCTATCATGGATTCCCTTCCCCGCAAGTAGCCTCTCTCATGCCCATTGGCTACAAACCACCTTACTTGTTGTGTGGAAGCCATGCTTTCCACGTCTTCCTTGTTAGTCTTCATCAAATCCTCCCCTCTTGCATGACGCATGCACTTACCATGCAACTAAGCTATGTGACCTTCCTACACAAGCTCCACGACCTTCTTGCCTAGGCTCTGCGACCTTCCTACCTAGGCTCCGCTTAGTGAATGCCACCATAGTGTATGCGAGAGAGAGAGAGAGAGAGAGAGAGAGAGAGAGAGAGAGAGAGAATCCATGCAAGGCCACGACCTCCCTTGACCTATGATACTAGTGAAAGGACTCGGCTCCTACCACATGCTCATCTCCACCCAACCTTACCCCTATATACATCCCTAGTCCCTATTGTAGGAGGACCCTTGGCCATGTATGCATAGATTAAGGCCTTTCGTTGTAGTCCTACCTTATGTTTGGCACACACACACTTTTTTTTTGTGATTTCTCACACACACACACACACACACACACACACACACACACACACACACATATTGCCTATACATATTTATTTGTTACCCCAAGGGCAGGTGCACCATTTTGTTTTTGAAAAACTCTCTTCGTCCATATGATACTTCTCTTAAAAAAGTCCCCCATTAGACAAATATTGGAAAAGCCTAAAAGAGGCTTATAGAGTTATCATCTCGTGCATGTCTAAAAACGTATGGAAGGGCCATCATATGAGAAATGTTTCCCACCACTTGGCCCTTGGGTTACATATCAATGTTGATATTTTCTCAATTGTCACTATTGTAAAATATCTTTAATTATACGTCTGTCTAGAAGGAACATGATCAGACTATTCTATGTAATGCTTCATCAAGAATCCAAAGGAGTTATTTGATCTTGATGCATACAATGTTTTTGCGTCTGAAGATATCTGAAAAATATATGGTTCTGACATGCATAGTAAAAAGCTTTCTATTAAAGCACTACAAGTACACCTTTGCTTGCAAAACATGATTACTTTCCAAGATGGTAATGATTTGTCAGACTTGCTAACTAATGAGAAAAATAGAAAGGGAATAATAAGATGGTGATGATTTGTTGGACTTGCTAAATACAAAATAGAAAAACTACCTTCTAAAGCTGATAGCCTTCCAAACGTTGATTTTCCAAGTGGTTGGGCTTGGAATAAAAGAAAAAAGATATGGTCTCAAATCCAACTTAGTGTTGTTATTGGAAGGATGGAAGAAGGATGTATAATATTGTGATGACTGTAGGTAGATTGTATTACCTATAGATGTTGCTAAATATTTGCAATGGATGTAAGTGTTTTGAGGAGTATGATGGTCAAGTTTATACTACATTTAAAGAAGCTTGCACAACTAGAGGATTATTGCAAGCTGATGAAGAATGGGCTTTGTTTAGAAAAGGCCTCTTATTTTCAAAATGGAATGTATTTGTGTTGCAACATATTAGTAATTTGGTGCACCATTACATTCGATGGTTGTATGGGTCAAAGTTTTTCCACAATTTTGTGAGGACTATGCTTATGCTTTAAGTATGTGTATTCATGATGCAAATATATTCTTTGGTGTTGCAAAAAATCAAGCTCTAATTGACTAGAAAGATTCTTGTAGCAGCATGACAAGAAGATTTGTGATTATTGGTTGCCTAGTAGAGACCCATCAATGGGAGGATTTTCATTTTTCAAGCTTCTATTTTTGGGATTTTGGAATCAGTTTGATTCTTTCAAGCTTTTGCCATCCAACATGGCATAGTCTAAACTTGTCTAAGAAAAACATGCACACAAAATATAGGCATGAAGTAAAATTTTAGCAAAAAAAAAGCAAAATCATTTTTAATCCAAAACAAATTATGACCCCATCACATGCCACTTAGACACTCATATGATATGCTCTCTTAAGAAGAAATGAAATAAGTGCATGCATACAATCTCCTACTAAAAATTTGCAAGAGTGTTTTTCGTACAAGCTTGTCTTTTTCAACCCTAAACCATGTATCCATGTGGATTTTAAGACAAAGATAACATAGTGCATAATGAACCAGCATAGTCACATGCCAAGTACCTCTAGATTCACACACACAAGGTGTCTCATAATTAACGCCAACCATATAATCACATAGTTACCACCAAAAATATTGTGGCAAAGAAAAAACATGATCTGCATATAAAATTAACAATAAAATGCAATTTCTAGAGTCTCCCAATTTAAGAAACAAATACCTCCCTTAGCATGGTATGGGTCCATGCACTATGGGAAACAGACACCTGCCATAGAGCAATTTGTCTAAACATATGCAATGTCTCAGCTCCTCTGTGCTTGCTCTTCCCAAACCACCACACCCTGCAAATGCATCCAAGACATGGTTGCAATGATCTATAAGCATAGCTAGCAACCACCTAACTATGTCACAAACAAAGAAAAAGAAACATCGTTGGTCATTCAAGTGAACATAATGTGAGAAATTTATTGACAAGACCACAGAAAACAACTTAAAACAACACTACAAAGATCACTGCCCTCCACACCACCTCTAACAATGACACCATCAATTCTTGTGGGAAAGACACAATCAGCTATAGCATGTAGCTACAATACACTAGAAACAACCTCTCTGAAATCTTCTCCCCACTTTCAGTATTGTAGTGAGGCCCAACATGACCAATATGATGCCAAAGACACATGTATGGAAAGATCAAGAATCTATTGGATAATAAATTGCAAATGTGATATATCTTCATGATTAAATTATACAACACAATCCTTGTTCAAAGAATCCATAAAACTATATTGATCCTATTGTCTTTCTAGTGACAAGATCCCGATATGCCTTGGACTCACACATAAGTGTCCAAGTATGATGAAGTACCAGCCTCACTCTTGTTGCATATGCAATAAACTTGCCTATATGATTAGGCAAGAACATAGTCACCAAGAGGCCCCCATCAACCAAATATTCACAAGCAAGATCCATGCAACCCTTGACTAGACCTTATGAGAGTGTGTTTTTGGGAACAAGCATTCCCTCTAAAAGAAACATTAGCATCAATATAAAAAATCATATTTCCTGTAACCCTTAGATATGAAAAAAAATTACCTACCCCAAGGAATGGGACCAAGGACATCCACAAGCAAACTTGTAGGAAAATCCACACATATCAATCTCAACATGGCACTCCATTTTTGCTATAAAGATGCATCTTTTGATTTGCAAAGACTTGTTGATGCTAATCCAAAAACAATACATAGCCATATATTGAATCACTAATGATGATTGAATGTGACATGATGGTTATGTTTACCTATCTAGGGAAAATATATCAATTTTGAGTCACATCAACAAGTAGATTATCAACATAAATTTGGTACTCGAACCTACAACAATTATTCAAAGAAAACTAACCTACAACAATTATTCAAAGTATAGTTTTCGAGAAATCTTTACATTTAAGAAACTCTAAATTCAAATTCATTTAAGACTACCACAAATAGAATGATTCATAGGTCTCAAGATTTACATTTATGAAACTCTAATGTCAAATTCATTTAAGACTACTCAACAATAGAATGAGTCATAGGTCACCTCTCCCAACTCTCTTGGCCTTAAGATGACTCTGCAACAAAGGAGGTAGTGGGTGCTATAGAGGACTCTAACACATCCTTTCTTTGTGGATCATGTGAGGTGCTTGGTGGTTCCATAAGCCAATAAACTTTCTTGTCAAATGCTAACAATACGGGTAGAAGTGGCACTAGTGGTTGATTGAGTAGCCTATGCATTAGATTTTGTACCTTGGGAGACTTGTGTGGCATGCTTATTAGCTTGAGTTTTTTCAATGGAGATTACATAGTATTTTTATCGTGGACATCAACCCACTCTCTTCTCTTCTACACATTGCACTATCCACTTGCAACATTTTTAGAGAACAAAGCGTTCACCATTTCTTGGGCTTCAACGTGAAATTAAGGCAATGTAATGAGAAAGAAAATAAATATCCTAATAAAATTTTGACAAAGTCTCATTTGTTTAAGATTTAAAAAAAAAACTAACCTTCCTTTGTTGGGCTTCCACATGGAATTTAAGGCAATGTAATCATAGAGAAAATTAGAAACCTACAAAAAAATGGTAGAGTCACCTTTGTTTTAGCAATTATATCTCAAAAAATAAATCAACCACCCTAACTTGGGCTTCCACATGGAATTTAAGGTATAGAAACTAGAAGCATGAATAGCCCTTTACATGGGATTCCATACACTTCCTTCGTACTGATCAAATTAGCTAACATACAAAAGCAAATGAGTACTTCTCATGCATAAATATCGTAATAAGAAACAAACCACCATCAATAGAGAAGTAATCTTAAAATCAAACCTGTAAACCACCAGTTTGGCTGAAAACACAAGCTTACGTGGCTTCTCCGCAACATCTGAAGACTTTACCCCATCCATGACATGCACAAAAGTGTGCATACATATAATAAGTACTTAACATGTGTGCATACATATGGACATCTACTTCAAGTCAACCAAATTGTTTGCATTATGTCTACTTGTACGACATGATTCTTCAAGTTTATCTTGAGAAGAATTCATCAACAAATGAATCCAAAAGCTGTGGACCTTTAACTTGTATCTTTTTGGATTAAGGGCAAGGCCTCACAATGCAAATAAGTCCAATATGTCTCTTTTTCATGCAGATCCAAAAGAGCTTGTAACCTTGAAAATGAGGGCATCAGGGATATTTGGACTTTGTAAGACTCATAAAATTCAATAATATTTTCTACATGCAATGCATAAGAACATAAACTTTAAGAAAGTACTGAGCAAGAAAAAACATATACAAAGTAGCTATATTCAAATTACCTCTCAAGAGAGATTTTTGAACTTGTAAGACAATACAACTTACCTCTCACTATCTTGAGCATGCTTGTATCTGTTAGGAAATAAGACGTAGCTAAATAGATAATTGAGTACATTACTTAATGGAGAGAGACATATTTACATACACGAGATTATAGAGTAGAGAGAGAGAGAGAGAGAGAGAGAGAGAGAGAGAGAGAGAGAGTACACACGATATACGTGGTTCACCCAATGTGGGCTACGTCCACGGGAAAGCAGCCACTGAATGGCTTTAGTACTTCAAAACAAGAAGTAGTTTACAAAGGGATTATACCCTTAATGGAGCTCCCGCCTTGCTTCACTCTCACCATCTCACACTCACCTTGTTGCATCAACTTCACACACTGAAATGTGTGTAGAAATGGCCTCCTTTTATAGGCCAAAAGGCATGCCCTCTCTTATGAGAGGCAGCCATGTGTAGCTGCCCTTGTGCGAATAAGTCCAAATCGGACCCTCCAATCCGCCCATGTGTGGCCGCCCTTAAGAAGACAAATCCGCTTTTGAATTCGGCCAATGGCCACCAGCCATTGACTACCGGCCACCGGCCAACCGACGGTTGTTTTCCAACCACTTTCCGGCCGCCGTCCGGCCATAATATTCTGGCGAGGGAAAAAAAAGTCTCGGGGGCTTCCGCCCCAGAGGCTCCTAAAGTTGCCCCTGGTTTTTTACTGTGAAATTTTTGGTTTCCGGTGAGTGATTTACCTTCACGCACGATGGCTTCTCCTCATAATGGGGGCCTTACAAATGTGCACTTTTACCAAAGAAAATTACAAGGGTAAATCAGGCTCCATACTTAACAATCTCTCACTTGGAGACTGATCTCCAAACCAAACCTGTGACTGCTTTCCATTCTGGCTTCTTATCCTTGAATGCCGATTGAAGATGAGCAAAAGATCAACTTCTCCTTGTTGACCACCTTTGTAAACATGTCTGCAGGATTTTCACTTGTATGCACCTTTCCTAGCTTTAGCTGTCCCTCTTCCAAAAGAGTGCGTATTAAGTGATATCTCACATCAATGTGCTTTGTCCTTGAATGAAAGGTTGAGTTCTTCGCAAGATGGATAGCGCTTTGTCTATCACTATAGAAGACACAAATGTCTTGTTTGAATCCAAGCTCTTCTAAGAATCTGTGAAGCCACATAATTTCTTTGCTTGCCTCCGTCATTGCTACATACTCTGCTTCCGTGGTAGAAAGTGAGACCACTTTCTGTAGCTTTGAAGCCCAGCTTACTGCTGTGCCTCCAATCGTGAACACATAGCCAGTAGTGCTCCTTCGAGTATCTTTGTCACCTGCCATATCTACATCAGCATACCCTTCTAGAAAAATATCAGTTCTTCCAAAATACAAAGCATTTGTTGTTGTCCCTTTTAGATACCTAAGTATTCACTTCACAGCTTGCCAATGCTCTTTACCTGGGTTGTCCATGAACCTACTTACAACTCCCACTGCATGTGCAATGTCTGGTCTTGTCCAGACCATAGCATACATTAGAGAACCTACCGCTGCAGCATATGGAACTTTAGACATATAGGCTATCTCCTCTTGTGTCTTTGGACACATATCCTTTGTTAGTTTAAAATGACCAGCCAAAGGTGTAGAAACTGGTTTTGCATTTTGCATTGCAAACCTTTCTAGTACCTTCTTGATGTAATCTGCTTGAGATAGCTTTATTGTCTTCTTCGTCCTGTCCCTTGATATTTTCATACCAAGTATCCTCTTTGCAACACCTAAATCTTTCATTGAAAAAGATTTAGACAGCTCCTCTTTTAGGTCTTTTATGTCCTGCATGTTAGCACTTGCAATCAACATGTCATTAACATACAACATTAGGATGATGAATTTCCCATCTCCCAAATTCTTCATGTAGACGCAATAATCCGAGTTGCATCTTGTGAATCCATGATCCAACATCCATCGATCAAACTTCAAGTACCATTGTCTTGATGCTTGTTTTAAACCATACAAGCTCTTCTTTAATCTGCAAACCATTTTCTCCTTACCTTTTACTTCATACCCCTTTGGTTGAAGCATGTAGAATTCCTCCTCTAAGTCACCGTGAGGGAATGCCATATTTACATCCATTTGCTCGAGATTTAGATCATGAGCAGCCACAAGGCTTAAGACAAGCCTATTTGAGTTCATTTTTACAACAGGAGAAAATATTTCATTGAAGTCAATACCTTTTTTTTGAGAAAAACCTTTTACCACAAGCCTAGACTTGTACCTTTTCTTCCCACCTTCTTCTTCCTTCAGCTTGTACACCCATTTGTTTTGAAGTGCCCGCTTACCTTTAGGCAACTCAACCAACTCCCATGTTTGGTTGCGATGTAGTGAGTCCATCTCCACTTGCATGCTCTTCGTCCATTCTTCTTTGGATTCATGTTGCATAGCTTCTTCATATGATTCCGGCTCTCCAGAATCTGAGATCAAGAGATGGTTGAAGGAAGGAACAAACCTTTCTGGAGGTCTACTTGCTCTTGTAGATCTTCGGGGAATAGGTTGAGGCTCCTCATTTGGTTGACGTTGCTGCACATTGTCACCATTTGCAGTCCTTGAGTCTTCACCATCCTCAAGCTCCATGTACTCATCACCTGTTTCTTTTGTTTGTTTTCTTTCCAAGTAATCTTTGTACATATTTTGCTCGTTAAAAATTACATCCCTACTCCTTAAGATTTTACTATCTTCAGGATTCCATAGGCGATACCCAAAGTCACCTTCTCCATAGCCATGAAGAAACACTTTTTGGACTTTGCATCTAGCTTTGATCTTAGGCTTCTATCTATGTGCATGAAAGCCTCACACCCAAACACTTTGATAAATGCATAATTCACCGGTTTACCTGTCCATGCCTCTTCTGGAACTCTCCCATCCAATGCCGTTGAGGGTGACCGGTTGATTAAGTACACAGACGTACTTACAGCTTCCGCCCAAAGCTCAAGCGGTAGGCCTGCATGTAGCCGCATGCTTCGTGCTCGCTCCATGATTGTCCTGTTCATCCTTTCTGAAATCCCATTTTGTTGAGGTGTCCTTGGGGTTGTCCTTTGCCTCCGAATGCCATTGCTAGCACAAAAGCTTTCAAAAGCTTGGTTGCAATATTCACCTCCATTGTCGGATCTGAGGCATTTAACCTTGGTACGTGTTTCATTCTCCACAAAGGCTTTCCACCTTTGAAATATGGAAAATACATTGGATTTATTCTTCATGACATAAACCCATGTTTTTTTAGTCGCATCGTCTATGAATGTTACATAGTACAATGAGCCACCAAGTGATGGTCTACTTGCAGGACCCCAAACATCAGAATGAACCAACTCAAGTTTTTTATTTTTTCTTTCATTTCTTGAATTTTGAAATTTTACCCTCTTTTTTTTACCATAAACACCATCTTCACAGAACTCTAAGTCCACTTCTTTCAAACCTGGTAGAAGCTTCTTTGTTTGAAGGATTTGCATTCCTTTGGCACTCATATGCCCAAGTCAGTAGTGCCACACCGCACTATCAACTTCTGTAGTTGTTGCACAAGCTGAAGGTTGCGTGCTAACAGTACACAAGTAAAGTGTACCGACCTTTTCTCCCTTGGCAACCACCAAAGATCCCTTTGAGATCTTCCACCGTTTTTTTCCGAATGCAATGTTGTGACCTTCATCGTCCAATTGTCCTGTAGAGATTAAATTTTTGCAAAGAGAAGGAACATGCCTAACATCTTTAAGATTCCATTCATTTCCGTTAGCAGTTTTGACATAAACTGTACCTTTGCCGACAATCTTACAAGCTTCATCATCTCCCAAGTATACATACCCAAAATTACCTTTGGTGTAATCTTGGAAATGTTTCTTGTGTGGTGTCGCATGGAATGAAGCCCCGGAATTTACTATCCACGAATTAGACACATTGTCTAATGAGAGAATTTCTACTTTACCTGCCACATTGGCCTCCGATGTTGGCTTGTTGTCTTGAGACTCTGTCTCCTTCTTCTTCTTGGACCAGCAATCCTTCTTGACGTGGCCCTTCTTGCCGCAGTTCCAACATTCAAGAACTGACTTTGTGCGTGACTTGCTCCGCTTTGAGCGATCATGACCTTTTTGGTTTTTGAACCTCTCCTTAGGCCTTCCTCTTGTTTCCACTGACAATGCAGCACTCGATGATTCTCCTGTGCTTCTCCTTTGTATTTCCTCGCTTAGGGGAACACCCACAACATCATCAAACTTAAGAGTATATGTGCCAGAAATAGAATTACTTACAGCCATCATAAGGCTGTCCCAACTATCCAGTAGAGATGATAGTATAAGGAGAGCTCGCACTTCATCATCAAAATTGATTTTCATTGATCAAAGTTGACTTATGTTTATGTTAAAGTCATTTAGGTTTTTTGCAACTGAACCATTCTCTGCCATCTTTAGATTGAAAAAGCGCTTCATAAGAAATATCTTATTGGATGCCATGGTTTCTCGTAGAAGTCGTCAAGTGACTTCATCAAGTCCTCTGTGGTCTTCATCTCCGAAACATTGAAGGCCACCGTTGATGCCAAGCTTAATCGGATTGTTACTAGTGCCTTTCGATCAAGGACAATCCATGCTTCATCTGCCATCGTTGAGGGATTCTTTGCAAGACCGCCTAGTGGAAAATAGAGGTCCTTCTGGTAGAGATAGTCTTCAATCTGCATCTTCCAATGTTGGTAGTTTTTGCTGTTGAAATTCTCAATCTTGATCTTCCCTTCCTCCGCCATAACTCCCACTCAATTCAAGGAATCCTTTCCTTGAGACAATTTAGCTACGAGCAAACCTTGCTATGATACCAGTTGTTAGGAAATAAGACGTAGCTAAATAGTGAAGCGGTCCGGGGGCAACAAGAAGAGCAACCTCTAGACACCCTTCAAGGCTCCCGTGCTGCTCAATGGGGCTGGGGCACAACACAACACAAACCACAACAACAAACTCCCAGCCAAATCCCAACTACACAAGGGGCACCACCTAGTTTAAGAGCGAACTAGGACGCAAAAGAGGAGAATTGTTAGAGCAACCCACAAACAAGCAAGGAATTTACACTAACCCTAAACCAATGGAACACTCTCACACACTAAAACACGAGAGAGAGAGAGAGAGAGAGAGAGAGAGAGAGAGAGAGAGAGAGAGAGAGAGAGAGAGAGAGATAGTGCTCGGGCTGCTTTGAAACGTATCGGCAATGATCAAGCAAACACAACTATATATTTAAGAAGGAGAGAGAAGCAAATGTTGGGCTTACACTAGTAGGAGAAATGATAGATTTACTACTCTCAATTGAATGAACACTCTCTCTCTTACAAATGGCATAGAGTTCCCTTGCTAATCCCCTATTACAACACATGCACATGCATAAGACAACGAGCTTCCACTCAAGAGCTCCTTCTAGAGAGGTTGAGCTTGGCTTCTCAAGCTATAGCATAGTGCTCTTGCTTATGGCTCCCCCCTTTTTGTCCTAGCTACACCCTCCTTTTATAGAAATTTTGAAGGCTAGGGTTACTCCTTTAACCATGGTTGGGTTAGATTTTCAGCAATTTATCTAATTTCTTTTGCTTGGAATTATCAAGAAGTTGGTGGAGAAAGAGAGAGGAGAGAAATGGAGGTGATAGGACTTTTCATAGTGGGTTAGTGTTAGTAGAGTTAGTATTAATTTACAAATGGAATTGGATATTTACAATGGGAGTATCCATGTAGGATACAAATAAGGAAGAAAAACTCTTAAGAGGTAAGAAAAGGTGGATTTCTTACAAGGTTGATGCTCCAAGTGTCTTGAGTAGGGCCAATTTTGACGCCTGTTGACGGTCCACTAGCTTTGACGGTACATTTTTTCTCCACTCTTGACCTTCCTTGAGAGACAAGGTAATTGAAGCTGAGTAATCAACCACCATGATGCTGTCTTTTAAGAGAAGAGGCTGAATTTTGTGGTTTTTTTGATAGATATGGGTAAATTGGAGGAGGAAAACTGAGACTAGGTGGTCAATTTTGGAATGGAATTGTGTGTGGGAGGTATGAGTTCACCATGGTTTCTCTTATTCTTCAAGGTTGAGGAGAAGGTGAGTAGGGTGCAGAGAGGAGTGGTGAGAGAGGTGGGGATGATGAGTGGAGAAGTGTGTGTGAAAGAGAAAAATGATAAAGTGGAAGAGAGAGTGTGGCTGCATAGCATGGAAAAACTGGGGTCCACTAATAAAATCATAGCTCACAGCTCGTAGCTCAAAAAAATATGAAAAACTTTGAGGCAAAAGTTCAGCCCACGAGCTACAACTTTTGTTTGTATCACCTTTTCAAATTCGGAGAGCAAGTGAGCTTTAAAAATTCAGCAAAACCGACCGTTGTTTTCCACTGCACAAGGTCCTTGTGGGGTCCTTCTTTGGATGATTCTTTTGAATACCTCCAAGAGTGAGCCCTCCATAGTGCATGTATGCATGCCACCTACCCTTGACTTTATTTGGTAGGTCTATAATTGAAGATATTGTTGAGATTATGATATATGTGAATAGTACAACTAGGAAAATCAAATATTGAAGGGTCTAAAAAATATGTACATGTCAAATATAAATAATATAAGTGGAAAAAATATAAAGGGGTCAAAAGAAATCTCTCTCATTATGAGGCTACCATAAAAAGATAAATATTTTTGGTGTTCTAATTTTTTAGAAAAAAAAACAAAATAGATGTAGGAAGGGAAAAATCACAATAGTGAAAAAATATACACATAAATAAAACTAGTTTTTTTGGATTTTTGTTGGGATGGAGTTACACCAAAAATAAGAGAAGCTTACATGAAAATATTTCTATATGGAATAAAGAGTATGAAAAATGGTAAGAAAAATTGTGGTTATGGTGAGGCAATGTACAGAGCATAAATAACACACACCTAGGTAGAAATATTTAAATAAATACCAAAATAATTATGAAAAAAATCCTTTTATTTAGGCCCTATATACAATGAAATATTTACACACAAATGAGCCATAATATACTTATAATTTTTATTTTTCTTATTTTTTTGGCTCAACTAGCCCAGTGACTAGCTAGCTGAGGGTTTTAAAGAAAATATGGGGAAAGTTCCCTAACTCACATACGCCTATATATAGTGAAATGGTAGGGATAGCCACAGTGTTTGGGTGATTTTGGTAGGGTGAGGTAACTCACTGTGACAATTACAAAGAGCCGAAAAACGGCTATCATTAGCCCTCCCCCTGGATGATGGTATATTCATGTACCATCATAGAGCATCTTTTCCAAAGAGAGTGCTTCAGAGTCCTTGACGATATCTTTATTGTTTGGCCCCTCAGAATTTTGGCTAGAGTTACACTCATGCTTCATGTAACAATACTTACATGAGACAGTGGCCTTTTGACAGATCTTTGGTAGATCCTTTGGTAGAATGCGACTCAAATAGTGCTTCAAGCGATACCCGTTTACTTTCCTGGAGTGCTCTTTACCATTCAAGTCCGTAAGCTGATAGTAACTTGAATTGAAAGCCTTCTTGACTATGTATGGTCCTTGCCATCTTGTTTCAAATTTGGCATCAAAACGATTATCGAGTCGATTGTCATACCTTAGCACCGGATCTCCTTCATTGATGCCTTTGTCCTTTAGTTTCTTGTCAAGCTTCTCCTTCGCCTGCGTAGCTTTCCTCTTGTAGCACTCGTATGCTGCTTCTCTTTTCCACTCAAGCTCCACTAACGTAAGAAGTCGATCCATCCATACCTCTTGATCATCTTGTGCTCCTTTGCCATGAAGTCGCATTGTTGGAATGTTGAGCTCGATAGGTTGTAAAGCCTCTTGACCATAGACCAAGTGAAATGGTGTAAACTCCGTGGCTTCCCTATATGTGGTTCGATACGCCCACAAGGCACCATCCAAGAAGTCATCCCACAACTTTGTCTTGTTTCTCACCATCTTTCTAATGATACCTGCAATGACACCATTAGCTTTTTATACCAAACCATTTTATTGGGGATACTAGGGTGTACTCTGACGATGTAGAATGCGAAGTTCTTCACAGACTTCTGTGAGAAATCCCTTTCTAAACCCCGGACCATTATTAGAAACAATCTCCAAAGGTGTGCCAAATCTACAACAAATGTGAGTGTAGACGAATTTGCTCACTGTCCTCTCATTTACCTTTGCCACACTTTGTGCTTCCACCCACCTAGTCATATAGTCTACAGCCACTAGAATGTAGAGTTTACCATTTTTTGTCCTAGGCAGAGGACCCATAGCATCAATGCCCCACTTTTCAAAGGGTCCATTTGCAAGCACAATTTGCCTTGGACCATAAATCAATCTTCTATTCCCATTTACCTGACAATTGTGACAACTTTTACACCAATGTTGGACATCCACATGCAGACTTGGCCAAACATACCCCGCAAGAAAAATCTTCTTCACAGTTAATTCTTGGGCAAAATGACCACCACATGCTTCTTCATGCAAACCTTTTAGAATGGCTGGAATTTCCTCAATAGTTGGTACTCTTTTGTATACTTGATCCCTCCCTCTTTGATAGAGGGAGCCTTCTAGGAAGAGATATGCGCTTGCCTTCTTCATGAGTCTCCTCTTCTGAGCCTTCGTGAAGTCTTGTGGAAACTTGCCCTCCAAAATGTAGCTAATAATGGGAGTCAATGACTCCAATGCGTGGTATCTCAGTTGCTTGACAGTTGCTGCCACCATGATGACCTGCACTTCTTTCTCAACACATGTGACTACTTGCTGTGCAAGTAAATTGGCATCTTCATTCTGTTTCCTAGGAATATGATATAGTTGCACTTCTTCAAATTGATTAAACAATCTACGAATGGCATGAACTTTTGTCCGTAAGCTTTCATTCTTGCATGCCCAAATGCCTAAAATCCATTTAACAATGAGAAGTGCATCTCCCTTTACCATGAGGCGTTGTATCCCTTGGCCAATGCACATCTTCAAACCATGAATTAGTGTGTCGTATTCTGCTTCATTGTTGCTAGCTGAACTTGGTAGATTGAACTTCTCTTTCATGACCACCTCTCCACTTGGGTTGAGCAACACTAGCCCTCCCCCTGCTTTCCCTGTGGCTCGTCGAAAAGCTCCATCAAAGAATAAGGTAAAAGCATTGGGAATACTTTTTGGTGGTGGCAATGGTAGGGTCTTTACTTGAGACACCTTAATTTCTTTCTCATGTACCCTATAAGTGAGAATCCCTGCCAATTGTGCACGCACACTATCTTCTACCTTGAAAGAGTATTGAAACTCTTGCAACGCCATAATCCACTTTGAGATCCTAGTACTAAGATTCATTTGAGATGACACCCAAGGGAACAAATTTTCTGCAGTGAGAATTACAAAAGGTTTTGGTAATAGGTAGGATCTAAACTTTCTCACCGCAAACATGAGAGAAAGCATCATGAGTTCTGCTTCTGTGTAGTCTCTCTCCAAAGCATTCATGACCCTACTAGCAAAGTAGATGGGTCGCATCCTTGTACTGTGGGGATCTTGTTGTAGCAGCACAGCACCAATTGTTTCCCTTCCAACACTAGAGCTAACAAAGAATGTGTACTCCCAACAAGGAGGCATGAGTGTTGGTAGCTCTGACAAAATGACTTTTATGTTACAAAAATACTCTTCAATCTCATCAGACCATGCAAATTCTACTTGTTGTGTTAACTTTTGCAATGGATGAAGCAACTCCGAGGCTAAGTGAATGAAGCGTGACATATACTTCACCTTCTGAATGAAAGAGATGACCTCCTTAAGACTCTTCGGTGATGGGAGCTCAATAAGATCCTTTGCCTTTGAAGGATCCACCTCAATGCCTTTATAGGAAACCTTGTGACCGAGCAAGATCACTGCATCCTCACCTATGTGGCACTTGTCAGGGTTGAGTTGACTTCCCATGTCGCAGAGCTTCTTTAAACCTTCTTCTACCCTTTGTAGATGCAATGATTTTGAGCTATAAATGTAGAAATCATCAATGAACACCCTAATTGACTTTCCAAAGAATGCTTGAAACACCATGTTCATGAAACGTTGGAATGTTGCAGGAGCATTTGTCAGACCAAATGGCATGACTCTAAAAGCATAACAACCCCAAGGAGTGATAAAGGTTGTTTTCAATTGATCCTCCAATGCAATCCCTATTTGAAAGTAACTTGAGTAACCATTGCACACAGTGTACTTCTCATGACCAGCTACCTCATTTATTATCTCATCCTGGAATGGGAGGGGAAAGTGATCTCTTTTTGTTGCCTCTTTGAGGGGACGGTAATCCACACACATCCTCCACTTGCCATTTTTCTTAGGAGTGACAACAACAGGAGAGACCCACTATGAATTCTCCACTGGATAAATGAAACGTGCTGCTAGAAGCTTTCTTACCTCCTTGAGTAGAGCCTGCTCCTTAATGACTCCTAGCCTTCGTAGCTTTTGAGCCTTAGGTGTGGCCTCTGGCTTCAACTCAATCTTGTGTTGAACAACATCTACTCCACGCACATCGGTGTAGTCTTTAGCAAAAAGCCTCGGAAATTTCCTTAGCACACATTTGAACTCCTCTCTTTCATCCTTTGTAAGTGTTGTAGACAACATACCTTCTAACATTCCTTCATCTTCCACCTTTTGGTTCGCTTGGGAACCTACCTCTTCCAAACCTCGACAAGAGGTCTCTTGGTTGCTTGGCTTAAACCTTACCCCCATGACTTCGATGGAAGACTCCTCTTCAGTAATGCTGCTGCTACTTTCTTCTTCTGAAGTGCTATCGGTCCAACCTTCTTCCGTCTCACTTTGAGATGATTCTTCATGGAGCTCCTCTTGGCGTTGCTCCTTCATGTCAAAGACAACCTTCTTATGATTATCATTCCTGAAAATTAATTTCCCACTCTCCCAATCCTGCAAAGCTCGCATTTTCATTAGCCATGGTCTTCCTAGGATGAATGGATAACCACTTCCCTTGGTCGACATAACATAAAAATCCACTGCCTTCTTTATGCCAAAGGCCTCCACAAAAACATTTTTACAAATGCCTACGCACCTAGCCTTGCTATTGTTTGCCATTTTCACTTTGATTTCAGGTGTCTCATGGATGTGCATGCCTAGTCTTTGCATGAGCCCTTCTGTCATGATGCAAATTTGTGCACCCCCATCCACTAGACCTTTCCTAACCAATCTTCCTTTTATGTAACAATCTAGCACAGGTGTAATATCCTCGTTCATTTCAGCATGTGCAATTTTTACAACAGGAAAACTCTCTTTTACCTTTCTCCTAGTGCTAACTGCCTTTGTTAAATCCCTCCTAACTTGTGGGCATAATGCAAGAAACTGAGGCCATGAGATATCAGGACCCTTACCTCGCATGTCTTCCAACAGGTTGTATGGAGCCTTACCATGTCCAAGAGGGAAGTCTTGGAGATTGATACGACGTCGAGTCCTCTTAGCTTCCTTGGTCTCCTTTGCCTTCTTGCCTTGTCCATGGTCACTCTGTGATGGGACACCCTCTTTCTCTTTACCTTTTCCTCGGCCAAGCTTAATGCCATTGGCTTCCATGTCAACCTCATTTGAATTTGTCACCTCTACCACATGCACATTTGGATCTAGCAAAGGTGGAACTCCTTCTACCCCTTGTGGAGGTGGTCTTGGTCCATTTGGCCTTTGTAGAAGCCTTGGTTGTTGACCAGCTCCTTCTCCTGCATTCATCACTGGGTAACTCAAGTTAGGTCTCCCTGGCTCTCCACGGGGCCAAGGACAATTATACATCCCATGTCCAAACTCTCCGCAATTCCAACATTGCAAGACTCTCCTAGGTCGTGGATCTCGCTCTTCACGCTTCTTTGCTTGTCCCTTTGGACCTACAGCTTGTGCAAGGTGAATTCACAGGCTGCTTAAAGATTCGTTTAACTTCTCAATTACTTCCGTCGTTACCTCAGGAAGCTCCCTCGATGTTGATGCTAGTGACTTACCTTTGGGTCTAAGACCTTCTATTGGAACCTCTCCCCTTAAGCACTTGAGTTTCCTATATTTCTCAGCAGCCCTAGTTTCAGCTGCATCAAAGGTAGCAGGTGCACCCGCCTCAACTTTTACCTTAAGGTCAGGAAAGAGTCCGGCTATGAACCTCTCCTTCTTTAGAAATTCTGCACCATCACCAGGGTTAGCAACATTTCGTATCCATAGAGCCCAAAGACGTAGGAACTCTTGCTTGTACAAGTAGTAGTCATTTAAGTCTTTTTGCTTATGAGAAACAATGTCTTGCCATAATTTTTGAGTGTTTTGGGGATCAAAGAAGTATTTCTTGAAACAATTCAAAACTTCTGTGTAATTCCCCTTAACTTCCTCAGGCAAAGAGTCAAACCAAGTGCTAGCATCTTTCCTAAGGACCACCTCAAACATTTCTACACGTTCTTGATCAGTTATTATCCTCTTGATACGGCAAGACATCTTGAAATTCGCTAAAAATAATTCAGCATCCTCTCCAGGCTCTCCAAAGAAAAGAGGATACCCAGACATTTGGCGTTGGCTTTCCATTGAATTGATTTCAAAGTGACACCCGTTTTTGTTTTTCTTTCATAAAAAGATTTACACAATAATGTATCTAGCTTGCAATCTATTCTACAACAAAATAAAGATATTCACATCAAACGACCTATGATAATCAATAAGAGGTAGGATGACAGGGTTTGGTGATGCGAGAATTTCTCCTACTCTTTGGGCACCAAACATGAACACCACACGTTGTTGAAAATGGATTTTCCTACTAATTGCAATGTTTATTCTAATGTGTGGAGTGAAATGGAAGGGGAAAACCTCTATTCCTGGGCCATTATCCATGGTCTATGCATGATCTAATGCTTAAAACAACACAAAAATATAGACGTCCAAACTAAGGTCGTACCTAATGAGAGGCAAAATAAAAGGATTTACTGAAGCGTTTATCTCGGCCAACCTAACAGGACCTAAAATTCTACGAATGACACGTTGAAATTGCAACTTAGTACTAACAATTATGTGTACCTTTTGCCTTGCAATGGGAATGAAGGGATCATACAAATTTTCGTGATTCATGCAAACTACTTGACTATGCTAAAGGTTGATTCTGCACAAAAAAACACAAGCCGTCCTCAGTGGGTGCACCAATTTGAAGCGGTCCGGGGCGGGCAACAAGAAGAGCAACCTCTAGACACCCTTCAAGGCTCCCGTGCTGCTCAATGGGGCTGGGGCACAACACAACACAACAAACCCCCAGCCAAATTTCAACTACACAAGGGGCACCACCTAGTTTAAGAGCGAACTAGGACGCAAAAGAGGAGAATCGTTAGAGCAACCCACAAACAAGCAAGGAATTTACACTAACCCTAACACCAATGGAACACTCTCTCACACACACACACACACACACACACACAGATGGTGCTCGGGCTGCTTTGAAGTGTATCGTTAATGATCAAGCAAACATAAATATATATATGTAAGAAAGAGAGAAAAAGGGGGAGAGGGTGCTTGTTGCATTAATACCTTCTTGCAAATCTGTCATGACAAATCAAAATGAGATTAGTATTTGTTCAACATAGCTTGCGTAAATTTCACCACAACGCATCACAAGAAAAAACCACCCCAATCACTGTCTTAAGGCCAGGGGAGTCCTCTCCACCCTGTCGCGCTCTTACAGTATGTGGGATTTATGGCTAGATTGATGAAAACACCAGAGACAAGCTATCAAGAACTTAAAAAAAAACACCAAGACACTTACGCATCATTGTTGTCCATTACTTCACGTTGGAAGGGAGACAAAGTATCCAAGCTTAGTCCAAATCCACCCTCCTTGATTCAGCAAATGTTGGGCTTACACTAGTAGGAGAAATGATAGATTTCCTACTCTCAATTGAATGAACACTCTCTCTCTTACAAATGGCATAGAGTTCCCTTGCTAATCTCCTATTACAACACATGCACATGCATAAGATAACGAGCTTCCACTCAAGAGCTCCTTCTAGAGAGATTGAGCTTGGCTTCTCAAGCTATAGCATAGTGCTCTTGCTTATGGCTCCCCCCTTTTTGTGCTAGCTACACCCTCCTTTTATAGCAATTTTGAAGGCTAGGGTTACTCCTTTAACCATGGTTGGGTTAGATTTTCAGCAATTTATCTAATTTCTTTTGCTTGGAATTATCAAGAAGTTGGTGGGGAAAGAGAGAGGAGAGAAATGGAGGTGATAGGACTTTTCATAGTGGGTTAGTGTTAGTAGAGTTAGTATTAATTTACAAATGGAATTGGATATTTACAATGGGAGTATCCATGTAGGATACAAATAAGGAAGAAAAACTCTTAAGAGGTAAGAAAAGGTGGATTTCTTACAAGGTTGATGCTCCAAGTGTCTTGAGTAGGGCCAATTTTGACGCCTGTTGACGGTCCACTAGCTTTGACGGTACATTTTTTCTCCACTCTTGACCTTCCTTGAGAGACAAGGTAATTGAAGCTGAGTAATCAACCACCATGATGCTGTCTTTTAAGAGAAGAGGCTGAATTTTGTGGTTTTTTTGATAGATATGGGTAAATTGGAGGAGGAAAAAATGAGACTAGGTGGTCAATTTTGGAATGGAATTGTGTGTGGGAGGTATGAGTTCACCATGGTTTCTCTTATTCTTCAAGGTTGAGGAGAAGATGAGTAGGGTGCAGAGAGGAGTGGTGAGAGAGGTGGGGATGATGAGTGGAGAAGTTTGTGTGAAAGAGGAAAATGATAAAGTGGAAGAGAGAGTGTGGCTGCATAGCATGGGAAAACTGGGGTCCACTAATAAAATCATAGCTCACAACTCGTAGCTCAAAAAAATATGAAAAACTTTGAGGCAAAAGTTCAGCCCACGAGCTACAACTTTTGTTTGTATCACCTTTTCAAATTCGGAGAGCAAGTGAACTTTAAAAATTCAGCAAAACCGATCGTTTTTTTCCACTGCACAAGGTCCTTGTGGGGTCCTTCTTTGGATGATTCTTTTGAATACCTCCAAGAGTGAGCCCTCCATAGTGCATGTATGCATGCCACCTACCCTTGACCTTATTTGGTAGGTCTATAATTGAAGATATTGTTGAGATTATGATATAAGTGAATAGTACAACTAAGAAAATCAAATATTGAGGGGTCTAAAAAATATGTACATGTCAAATATAAATAATATAAGTGGAAAAAATATAAAGGGGTAAAAAAAAATCTCTCTCATTATGAGGCTACCATAAAAAGATAAATATTTTTGGTGTTCTAATTTTTTAGAAAAAAAAACAAAATAGATGTAGGAAGGGAAAAATCACAATACTGAAAAAATATACACATAAATAAAACTTGTTTTTTTGGATTTTTGTTGGGATGGAGTTACACCAAAAATAAGAGAAGCTTACATGAAAATATTTCTATATGGAATAAAGAGTATGAAAAATGGTAAGACTAGCTAGCTGAGGGTTTTAAAGAAAATATGGGGAAAGTTCCCTAACTCACATACGCCTATATATAGTGAAATGGTAGGGATAGCCACAGTGTTTGGGTGATTTTGGTAGGGTGAGGTAACTCACTCTGACAATTACAAAGAGCCGAAAAACGGCTATCAATAGATAATTGAGTAGATTACTTAATGGAGAGAGACATATTTACATACACGAGATTATAGAGTAGAGAGAGAGAGAGAGAGAGAGAGAGAGAGAGTACACATGATATACTGATAGCCGTTTTTCGGCTCTCCATAATTGCCATACTAAGTTACTCCACCCTACCAAATTCACCCAAACGCTATGGCTATCCCTAACATTTCACTGTACATAGGCGTGTGTGAGTTAGGGGGCTTTTCCCATACCTAGCCTAGTGACTAGCCTAGCTAGTCACTAGGCTAGGTGAGCCAAAAAAAATAAAAAAAATAAAAAAATAAAAGTATATTATGGCCTCTTTGTGTGTAAATATTTCATTGTATATATGGCCTAAATATAGGGATTTTTTATAATTATTTTGGTATTTTATTTAAATATTTCTACTTAGGTGTGTGTTTTATTAAACCTATGTACACCTTCTTTCATCCTCTTACACCATAATTATATTTTTTGCCAATATGTACATACTCTAACCTCATATTTTTCCTTTATACAAATCACTCCCACATTTTCACCCTCACCCTCGTGAAAACAAAAAATTGATTTCTACTCATTGGTTACTTTTATTATATTATTTACTTGCATACCTTTTCCTCTTTCACCCAAAATAATTCAAGGAGGGACCATATCATATGATTCCAATATCTTTCCATATCCATAACTCCTCCATATTTTTATTATTATTTTTACTCATTATTCTAACACCATGTGCTCATTGAGCTAAAGTCCATGAATAGTCCATACACTAGTCCCACCATGTATATATTTTTTATTTCACCAATAATCCTCCTCCATGCATGGGTCAAGGGCAACTTGAATGCTTTGTATTATAATATGACAAAGGAGGGGCTCACTCTTGGATGCATTGTATAAATTCAACAAAGGAGGGGGCCACTAAAAGACTTTTGCAGGCATAAAAAACAGGCTTTTTGGTGAGAATTTTGGCACCTATCTCCACTCCGAATTTGGAGCGGTGGTCAAAAGAGAAAATGTAGCCCACGCTCTGAATAATCACCTCACATTTTTTCATGATTTTTGGAGCTACCAGCGGTGAGCTATGATTTTTTGAGTAGACCCCAGTCTGCCCACTTTTCTCACAAGTAGCCCTTAGTCTTCTCTCACCCTTGCATACACCTACTCACTCTTACACATCCCTCCCTCTCCTTCCCTCACTCAAACCTGCAATTTCCATGGCTTCTCCCACCCTCTTCACCATTACCCTTCTCTCTCATCCCTATAGTTCTTTTATGAACCTCTACATACATACACCCTCTCCATGTCTCTCTCTATTGCTTCTATGTTACAATTTCATTTACCTCTCCTAAAAATATCTAAAATTCAGCATCTTAACCATGATAACTTCTGCAAATTGAGGATTTTTCATCAACAAATCCTCTTTTCATCGTGGTGATCAACCGTGGCGGCGGCGTAAAGAAGCGAAGAAGAAGAAGAAGACCAACGGACATTTTTTCCACAATCTACACAAGGGTGTGTTCAAGCTTCTTCAAAGCTTCACCATCTCAATGATTCTCTTTTAATTCACCCCTCTTCCTTCATCAAATCAACTCACTCTACCCATTGTAAATGTAACATTAACTTTCTAGTGATTACTAACGACTAACATACTAACACAAAATAGCATTGACCTAACCATAAAAGACACCTCACCTCAAGACATGTACAAAGTAACTCTCTCTCTCTCTCTCTCTCCTTACTTACTTTCACCTTATCTACCATCAATAATGCTCTCTTTTGAGCCCACACCCATGACTCAAGCAGACAAAGAAGGCCCGCAATGTTTTGATATTCAAAAAAATCATAATCCTGATTTGTTAGCTTGTAAATTAGGATTTCCAATAATCTTTATGAGGGGTCTCCAACCTATAAATAGACCCCTCTCCTTCTTGTAAAACAACCTCCAATATCTCACATAGCACCCCAACACTCTATGCGTGAGGAGAGACTTAGGTGTAGCAACCACTTGTGACCTTCACTCTTGGTGTGAGAGAAGCCTTCAAGCTACACATTGCAAGTGAGAGAGCATGAGTTCCACAAATCTCAAAACCACTATTGTATATGCACCTTCATCATCAATAAATTGAGGTTTGGTGCATCAAAGACGCGATTCGACGTTCAAATCTTCGTCCTTCCATTTGTGCAATACGGTTTGGTGAATTCAAGGTGACTTGTGTATTTTGAGTTTTTATCGGTTGATCTTGATTCTAGAAAGTGTTTTAGTGTGTTTTTCATTGCGAGTTTTGTGTCCATTGTAAGAGGGTATTGTGGTGAGAGGTCTCCCACACCCTAAGACAGTGTGTGTGTGTTTTGGCAATGTTTAGCAATCACTAAGCATTGAGTGAGCTCTGTACAAGTTCTACGATAGCATCATAACGAACCATCTCAGTTTGCAAGTCACAAATAAGGTATTACGCAAGATCCTTTCCTCTCTCTCTTCTCTTTGCTCTAGCTCTCTCTGGTCCATTTCATGTGTGTCTTGGTGTGAGGTTGCTTGTGTGTCTGGTGTGGTGCATCTTCTTGGTTGTGCCAAAATCCCTCTTGCGTCCTAGTTCGCATACCATAACTAGGTGGTGCCCCTATCTTGTTTGTGGTTGGCTGTGGGTTTGTTGTTGTGTTGTGCTTGTGGTTTCCCCAGCCCCAATTGAGCAGCACGGGAGCCTTGAGGGGTGTTTAGAGGTTGCCTCTCTTGTTGCCCGCCCCGGACCGCCTCAATACGTGGTTCACCCAATGTGGGCTACGTCCACGGGAAAGCAGCCACTGAATGGCTTTAGTACTTCAAAACAAGAAGTAGTTTACAAAGGGATTATACCCTTAATGGAGCTCTCGCCTTGCTTCACTCTCACCACCTCACACTCACCTTGTTGCATCAACTTCACACGTTGAAATGTGTGTAGAAATGGCCTACTTTTATAGGCCAAAAGGCCTGCCCTCTCTTATGAGAGGCAGCCATGTGTAGCCGCCCTTGTGCGAATAAGTCCAAATCGGACCCTCCAATCCGACCATGTGTGGCCGCCCTTGAGAAGACAAGTCCGCTTTTGAATTCGGCCACCAGCCACCAGCGATTGACTTTCGACCATTGGCCACCGGCCATTGACTTCCTGCCACCAGCCAACCGACGGTTGTTTTCTGACCACTTTGCGACCGCCGTCCGGCCATAATATTCTGGCGAGAGAAAAAAAAAAGTCTCGGAGGCGAAACCCCTAAAGTTGCCCCTGGTTTTTGACTGTGAAAATTTTGGTTTCCGGTGAGTGATTTACCTTCACGCACGATGACGCTTTTACCACAGAAAATTACAAGGATAAATCAGGCTCCATACTTAACAATATCATATCACTTTATACCAAACAACAATTTTAAGAACTTCTCTCCATCGTGGGGATTGGCAATAGATAGGTACTTGTAGCCCGTGTCTTTGAGCTACTCCTCTTCCACTCTTGTTGTCTTATGTAAATTTTTCTTCCTTTTAGCTTCATTTAGACCAAGTGCCTCAATATTTGGTTTTTACTTTGAGAGGAACGCTTGTAATTCATTCTAACATTGTAAAACTTTATGTAAATCTAACTTAGAGAACCAAATTCTACATTAAGAAAAATCTAACTTTTTTTGATGCGTTTCCACCATCTTTTCAACTTATGGTTACCATCCCAAACCAAAAAATTCTTACCCTTTAGGTCATGCCACTCTCTTCCAAGAGCCGTCTCAAACTCATCATTTTGTTGATGCCATATTGGGCCCCACTCGTCTAGATTGCCCATTGTCAAAGGTATGATCGCTCCTCTAAAATTTTCCACTGAGATAAGAAAGTGACCCATAGTCTCAAGGTAAGCAATCAAGTCAAAAGAAGGTATCAACCACTAGGCATCATCGGACCCCCCTCATGAGCCACCAATCTACAAATAGATCTAGGAGGGGACATCATCCTTTTCTTCGCATAGATTTGTCTTAACACATTCTTCATCAAGCTGAGAGACACTTGTTTTCCTAGATGCCTCTTCTTTTTCTTAACATCCTCCTCCTCCCCTTGCCATTGTCATCACTCACCTCTTGATTATCATCTAGACCCTCATCATCCACACTAGCCTCTCCAAACACAGAAATTAAAAAAAAACAATAGCATCAAATCATGGAAAAATAAATTAGACAATGATCATGGACAAATAGAATAGACAAGCAAATTACTACCTGTGTGCTCAGCTTCCTCGTGATATTATTAGAGTCTTCATCCACTTGTGATTCATCATCAATGATCACATATTTTTGCACGTGTATATCCTTTGTTTTCTGGGGGAGTGTCTAAAGATCGTACACACGATAATGCCCCTTGATCTATTATCTGTATAAAAACACATTTTTTAGCATAAACTCATGTTTACTTGACGGCCATTATATTGTGAGGCACATGGCTTCCTCTTAGTATGCCTCCTCTTAGGCACCATAAAATAGACTATAGATATCAAACAAATAAAAAACTTAAGTCATGAATTTTAAGCCTTTGTGTCTCCCTATTTCCCTCTTTTTTTTAATAATGATCTCTCTCTCTCTCTCTCTCTCTCTCTCTCTCTCTCTCTCTCTCTCTCTCTCTCTCTCTCAACTAAGATAATTCTTAAAAATTTGCAAGAGTCTCATTTGTATTTTGAATAAAATTCAAAAAATATTTCATTCCACATCAACAAGAGATTAAGAACCCTTTTGCAAAGCAATTCAACTTCTATCTTAACACATCATTAGATTAAAAACATCATTTAAAACAATATTTTGATGAAAATGGTCAAAATATAATCATTCACTTATATTTTGGAAAGTTACACTAATGTATGCTTATCGGATAAGCTATGACACATGCATGGTCTACACTAGAGCATTTGAAAAGGGCATACAACACATTAAAATAGGGGGATTTCCACAATCCAACATTCTCTCTCTCTCTCTCTCTCTCTCTCTCTCTCTCTCTCTCTCTCTCTCTCTCTCTCTCTCTCTCTCTCTTTCCCACTTCTCTCCGGGAAAAGTGAAACTAGGCATGATTTTATTGAAATCTTTTTATGTCAATACAGTAACAATAAGGGCTAAGCGCCATCTATTGACACTTATTTTTGGAACGTTTAAGAGCCATCTTTTTGTAATCCATCAGTGATTTCTTTCAAGATTGACCATTTCTATTCAATAGAGTACCCATCGCTTATAATGGACAAGCAAGGGTCTCGCCATTAGAGATTTTTTGGGAATTATTTTAGTACTACACACTTTACGTGTGACAGTCTAGTTGAGTTTTTGACCGTCTTAAACTCGTCAGCTTATCTCTAACAAGGTGTATGGATGACGCCATCATTTTGACAGCACGGCTGTTCACACAAGACCACGATTATGGATTTTTGGGTGTCTCCTATTCGGACTAAGAGTTCTTATATGTGTACAATTTGGGGTAAGATCCAGCATGTGATTACTAGACCACTTGGCAAGGGTTGCTGATCCATTCTTGGAACCTTCACACTTGCAGTTTCAAGGAAAGAAGTCCACAAACTGCCAAGGGGTACTGGAAATATTTCAACTTCAAAAGTGATAAAATGCCAAGGAAAAACCCAACGGGGGTCATGGAAAAAGGCCACGGGCCGGCTGCTTGTTGAGCAGTTTTTATGCAACGTTTAACCACGGGGTTTGACAATGTTGCTTTAACGAAGGGGTCTGGATTGCAGTGGCAACACCCAAGGTTACATGTGCAATACTACTTGCATTTCACTCTTTTTCAATTAGTGTTCCTAGGCCTTTGCAAGCGGGAAATTTAGGCAGGTGCCTTTCCCTCCAGACAAGTAGGCACTATGCTCAACCTCTAGAGAGATGACAAGGTCATGTAAGAGCCAATAATTTTGGGCCGTTGTGTCCAAAATACATTTTTTGCATTCGGCAGTTATGGACCCACTTGTAGGGTTTTATTTGGCACATGTTGTCACATGGGATACAACATGGTCTAGGAACTCAAGGAGTTCGATTTAGCCAGTGTGGAGCAAGGCTAATGAGGGTCCCTCTCACTACTACTGTAGAGTGTTTGCAATTATCTCCATGCACAAGTACATCTTGTACTTGAAGGATGTTCTTTTCTCTTACACCCTTACATGAGACATATTCCATATGTGGAGAATATGAGTCTCTGGGACTCATATTGGTGCCCACTATTTCAAGTATGTGTCACGACAAAGTCCCTAGGTGCTGGTCAAATCTATTTTCTAGACCATTTTCAGCACGACGTATCAGGAGAAATTTCGAATACTTAGAATGACTTGTTCAGGTACAAGTACTGCTAAACAACATTACAGATGGTTGTTTATACACATAGCAAGGCTCTGAGATGTTAATGAAACAGTTTCATTGTTTATCCCTAGAAGTGATTAATGTTTCACCTTCTATTATGGTTCAAACATTTCACCAAGGCTTAACAATGATTGCAATTGAAAGTATTTAGTTTCTTTTCAGAACTATCTACATTCCTCTTTACTATGTGCTACACACATCACATTCGCCATAAGTATTGGCAAGAATGATCATGAATATCTAGATTCGGATCTGTTTTTTGCCTAGGTTTCATGGGTCCTAATGTTTATGTGATTTGGAACGGCATGCGTATTCATTAAGTTGTTGCTTATGAAGCATGTTTCACTCTATGTGCAGTCTCTCTATGAGATTACTTTTGGGTCTACCAATCACCAATAGAGGTCATGGCTCGGTTTGGGTGCTTGTGGATTTTTTCAAGTTCACCACGATGGTTATTTCGAATATTGCTAATTCCTTAGCAATGTTGTCCGATATTGTGATCCCCATTTACCAGTCATCTAGGAAGAATGACTATAAAACATGGGAAAACACACATCTCTATACTGTCAGAATCCAAAGAGGATAGGTAGATTACAAGTTACAAGTGTACACTTGTGATGAAGGATATGCAAAGCGCGTACATTAGGACCAAGCAATCCAATTGGCATTGCTTACAATAAGGTAAATCATGTTTGTAACTCAGTTTAGTCTCTTTATGTTTAAGTCAAGTTATCAACCTTGAACACTAGATATGGTGGGGTTGTTTACTGATGATATTTGAGAACAAGTCAAGGACTCCAACTTGGTTGATGAGTTATGTCAGAGAGTTACTTTCATGGGAAGTGGTACTCTTTCGGGTACATCTTTGTTGTGATAACTCGTTTAGCATGCTCATGTGCGTTCTAAATGGAGTCTACACATTATGATTGGAACCAGTAACACTAGATGGTTGCAAATGGACAACAATGTGAAAAATCAAGATGTTATTCTTGGTTATATTGGACCTCCTACTGCACCATGTTTCGATCAAACAAACAGTTGGATCCATGAGGGATACCACTGTGAAAAACATTAGTGTTCTTATGAAGATCCTACCACTTCTGTTTTCGAGGACGAAAACGCTTCTCCAAGGGGGAAGTAATGTAAGGCCAAGGGCTAGAGGGCATGGCCCGACCTAGGGGAGTTAGGGACTTAAGACAAGGGCCGGATTGAAGGTGTGGACAAGGGATCCAATTATGGCAAAGGGACATGGACCCTCCTATAATAGGTTGGCTAGGAGGAGGATCCGGGATTCAGTCTCCCCTCGGCCTGACAGTCCTGGTTCTGAGGATGCACGTGATGTTGAGGATTTTGTAGGTCTTGCTGCAAGGATTTCTGATGTTAGAGTTGTTTTGCCTACGACAAAACAAGCTCGCTGGGGTGTAAAGGATGCACATGCTCATGCATTGATTGCATTGTCTGTGAAGCGCACCAGTAATTACTCCTCACATCCATTTAGCAAAATCTACAAAATAGGCTTGGGATATTTTGGCTGGTCTTTATACAAGGCACAATGCGGCTAAAATTGCATTGCTACGTAAAGAGCTGGAATCAAAGATTATGCATGAGGAAGATGAAATGGACACTTTCCTTGCTGGTGTCTAGGATGTTAATGAGCAATTGATATGTGCAGGAGAAGTCATTTTTGATAGTTCACTTGTGCAGACTGTTTGATGCTTTGCCAGATTCTTACCAAACTTTTGCTAGTACTTGGAGATTTATAACCCAAGGAAATCCTGAAGTTGTCAAGCTCGATGCATTATGCACATTGTTGTTGCAAGAGTCACTTTCCAAAAAAAATAGGACTAGGCAATGTGTAGTCGAATAGGCTTTTATTGCAGCTCAAAGAAAAGGTGGGAACAACAATGTAACCACTTCTTATGGTTCTGTTGCGAGTGGAAAACTTCTATTCCTAATGCTTCTTCTGGAAGCACTTTGTTTGGCAATTATAGTGATAAGGACAAAAAGAATATGCATTGCCATTATTGTAAAGCTAATGATCACTTGATCAAGTAGTGTCCAAAATTGAAGGCAAAAGAGGTTGAGAAGAAAGAGACTGGATCCACTACAGGGTCCAATATAAGTGTAGTGATTGTAGAGTCTTCTATCAAAGGAGATTGTGATGTTGATGTTGATGCAAAATGGGCATTTAGTGCAAAGTGCACTTATGATCCTATTGTCCATGATGCATGTATGTCAGTTTTTGTGCAGATTCACATGTGTAGTATTTTGACAATGGTGCTACAAAGAACATTACCTTACATCGTGATTTGTTTACCTCTATTGAGTTTGTCAACAATGCCTCTTATCTTGTTCAAGGAGTTGGAAAGATTGTGCTTACTGCTTCAAATGGCAGTTCCTTCACACTTGTTGATGCACTTTATGTACCTGGGATCAAGAAGAATCTTTTGTCTGTATCTGGACTTGCTAGACTTGGACTTGTAGTCAAATTTGTGGGTGACAGATGTAGAGTTCATGATCTCAGTTTTGGTGATGAAACTGTTGCATCTGGCCTTTTGTGCCGTGGGTTGGATAAGCTCACTTTGTATGACAAGTGTGGACAAAATTTTGAAAATGCAGTTGCAGATTCAAGGGCTGTTTCAGATGCAAAACTGTGGCATGCACGTTTTGGGCATTTGAGTTTTGCCAGTTTGCTGCTTTTGCAAAAATCTAATATGGTTGTTTCTTTGCCGCCTCTTGAAGCACCTATCAAACATGTTTGTGAAGGGTGTATTCTGGGTAAAATGCAACGTGCTAAGTTCTTAAAGGATGGGTCAGTTTGTGCTACATGCAGATTGCAACTTGTACATAGTGATGTTTGTGGGCCTATGCAAACTCCGTCCTTTGGAAACTACTTGTACTTTGTGACTTTCATTGATGACTACTCCAGGCATGCATGGGTATATCCGTTGAAAGATAAGACCGAAGTTTCATGTGCTTCAATCAATTTCTTGCTATGGCTGAAAATGTCTCGAAATGTAGTATGGGCACCCTCCATTCCGATCGAGGGGGAGAGTATATGTCTCATGAATTTAATGCATTTTTGGCTAGTCGTGGGATAAAACACCAATGTACAGTGCCATATACGCCTCATAAAAATGGTGTTGCTGAGAGGAAAAACATGTCTCTTATGGAAATGGCAAGATGTATGGTGAAGAGTCAAGCTTTACCACATTCGTTTTGGCTCGAGGTTGTCTTGTGTGCCACTTATGTACTCAATAGGTGTCCTACAAAAGCGTTGCAGTCTATGACTCCATATGAAGCATGGCATGATAGAAAGCCATCTTTGAGCACATGTGTGTTTTTGGCAGTTTGGCTTATGGTTTAGTGCCACAAGTGCAACATAGAAAATTGGATGCTAAGGCTATCTACTGTTTTTTTTTTTGGTTATATTTCTGAAAGCAAAGGTTACAGGTTGTACCATCTGCAAACAAAGCGTATTTTCGTCTCACGTGATGTTGTGTTTGTGGAAGATTTTGTTCATGAGTCTTTGCTGTAATGTACGAGAGACTGTAATGTAAGCTCACAGGACATTTATGACACTTTGTTGCCTCTTTTCAGTGGTGGAAGTATGAATGTAAATTCCAAAGAGGCAAATGTACATCATATGGGGGTTTTTGAAAATGTTATAGATTATCCTATTACTGATGTATATGTACATGATCTACTTGACGAGGAAAGGGCTGAAAATGAGCACGCTAGAGGTATGTCAAAATGGATGGTGCACACTTTCCGTGACAGTTAATTGGATGCACCTTTGACTAATCGTACTCGTTCTGGTTCTCGCCATGGCTCTTATGCATCAGATTGTTATGCTTTGGCCGTGTCTAGCTTACATGATGTTGAGGAACCTCTGTCTTTTGATGAAGCACAAAATTCAAAAAATTGGATGGCTACCATGCAATCAGAATATGATGCACTTATAGAAAATGACACATGGACTTTATGTGATTTGCCTCCTCAAAAAGAGGCCATTGGTACAAAGTGGGTTTACAAGTTGAAATGCAAGCCAGATGGTGAGGTTGATTGCCGTATGGCTCGACTTGTTCCAAAAGTCTATGCCCAACAAAAAAGACATAGATTATGAAGAAAATTTTTCTCCCACTTGTCGTATGACTACTGTTCATTTTCTATGTGCATTGGTAGATCATTTTGGTCAGGATGTACATTAGTCAGACATTGTTACTCCTTTCTTGAATGGTGACATATTTGAGGAAGTTTATGTAAGGCAACCTCATGGATTTGTCAAGAAAGGACAAGAGGACAAACTGTGCAGATATAAGAAGGCTTTGTATGGGTTGAATCAATCTCCTCGTGCTTGGTATGAGAAAGCTGACACTCATTTGGTCAAATGAGGCTTTTGTAACAGTTTGACAGAAAGCACATTGTATGTCAAGCGTGAGGGAGATGCACTTCTCATTGTTGTTCTTTATGTGGATGATTTGCTGATCAATGGTCCCAATGAGGCACATATTACTGAATTTAAGGCTGATTTGAATGCTACTTTCAAGATGAAATATTTGGGGCTGCTGCATCATTACTTGGGCATAGAGTTTAAGCTGTGTGATGGTGGTATTGCCTTGTGTCACAAAAATTACATAGAGACACTACTATGTAAGTTTGGACTTGAGGATTGCAAACATATAGCCACTCCCATGGAAACAGGTTTGAAGTTGAGTCTATATGATGCTTGTGATCCTGCTGATGTCACTCTTTACCAAATTGTTGTTGGCTGTCTCATTTATGTATGCAACACGAGGCTAGATATTCAATTTGCAGTCTCACAAGCCATAAGATTTATGCATAGCACAAGGTCTAAGCATTGCGAGGCTTTCAAGAGGATTTTCCGTTACTTGAGTTTCACTTCTTGTTTTATCTCAAGGGGAGATCATTGCCGCTAGACTTACATGATTTTTCAGACTCAAATTGGGCTGGTTGTTTTGACACACGAGTGCTGATGTCACTCTTTACCAAATTGTTGTTGGATGCCTTATTTATGTATGCAACATGAGGCTGGATATTCAGTTTGCAGTCTCACAACTCAGAAGATTTATGCATAGCCCAAGGTCTAAGCATTGCCAGGCTATCAAGAGGATTTTCCGCTACTTTAGTGGCACTTTACATCTCGGCGTATTTTATCTCAAGGGGAGATCATTGCCGCTAGACTTACATGCTTTTTCGGACTCAAATTGGGCTGGTTGTTTTGACACACGAGTGTCCACAAGTGGTTTTTGTTTCATGCTTGGGTGCAGTTCATGTATATCATGGTTCAACAAGAAGCAACTCATTGGGGCCACTTTTAGTTGTGAGGCTGAGTACAGGGCAGTCTTCACAGTCAGCTATGGTTGAGTGTATATGGCTCAAACGCCTTATGCTGATTTGGGTGTTGGATAGGAGACTACCAACACTATCTACACTGACAGTCAGAGCGCATTGGCAATTGCAAGGAACCGAGTTTTTCATGGTTGCACAAAGCATATTGAGGTGCATTACCACTATGTGAGGGAGAGGCTCTCAACAGGAGAGATCACATTGGATTATGTGCCAACACAAGACAACCTTGCTGACCTTTTCGTAAAGGAATTGTCTCGTGAGAAATTCAAAGCTTTCCGTAAAGCTTTGGGCTTACTCCCCTTTGTGGACTGATCATGTCCTCAGGGCATGGCACTTCCCTTTACTCATGTGCCAGCTCTCATTCACCGCATCACTCCATGGGGGATTTGTTACCATATACAAGTGGTAGTGATGTGTGTGAACACACTTAGGACCGCCGGGGCATTTTTTCCCTCTCTAGGAGGTTTTTTCTCTCGTGCATTTTATATACGCCCATTCATACTAGGGCTATCTATCTTTCTACTACACACTGAGTAAAACACTCCCTGCTGTGTGCCTCGAGCTTCCTTCGTTTTCTCCAAGTTGTGTGCGTTTCCCTGGAGCCCTAATTCCAACAGAGTTATGCTGAGGATCACCAATTCTACAATTTTGCCGGCAAAATTGAATTTGAGGCCTTTCCATGAGTATATTGAGGTAAGCTCACATTCTCTTCTCATGATTTGTAAACTGTGTTAAATAGGATCTGCCCTTTGTATGTACACCCTCTTAAGGTATTTCACCAGCGAAATTGGAAGGATGAAGGTAAATAGAGCGTGGTGGCGCCGTAAATGAGAGGGCTCATTTGCAGAGGGGATTATGGAACCCTGAGTCATGGGACTGTGAAGCAACCTGCTTCAAAAGGAGAGATGGGTGAAATTTGAGAGGTCCATAGAGAGAGGCCATAACAGCTTGTTGGAATGCAGGCTCAGGCAGGCTCAAAATGCGGAGCTTTGATAGCAAGACGAGAGTCTGCCGCAAACAATGCCTTGCATGCACGCTACCTGACGACGTTGGCTTACCAATGTACTCTGGATGCCGCCTCAAGCCCGGACAAAAAGACTGTCGCGGAATGGACACCGGCAATAACTAGGACCAAGAATATGATCACTGGCCACCACAAACAAAGGGCCGCAAGGTGCATGGTGAGGGCCACCGACTTGCCATTGCCCTTTCTCATTGCCGTACAGTCGACTGCTACTTTTCCCCTCCTCCCATGGACGTAGGACGCACAGTACACAAATAATTTCACCTGATTAAATATAGGATTGCAACAAGTGTAAGGTTTTGAAGTAGTGTGAAGAGCCTCCGATGCTCAAGCTTGAAGGAGAAGCAGCGGTAGGTAGACCATTGAAGATACTGGCACTCAGTGGAGCATATCTCTCTCTCTCTCTCTCTCTCTCTCTCGTCTTCAGTAGCTACCAGAATTGACAATTCTCTAAAGTTTCAAGCTCTCTCTCAGGCCGTCCAGGTCTCTCAAAATTTCTCTCTCTCTCTCTCTCTCTCTCTCTCTGGTACCAAGTTGCCACTGGCTGTGATTGTAGATTGGTGGCGCTTTTGACAGAAGAAGTAAAATTCTACCAGAAGAAGTGTCACAGGCATAGTGCTACTCATACAGGCTACGGGTTCTTGATTGATCGATGCAGTCAGGCGTAGGTAGGCCTTCATGAGGGGGGATTACTAAACTACTCATGTGGGATGTGCAAGCTACTAGTTTTATGATCTCCAATATTGTGGTAGATTCACCACTGCTTGCAAAGCTATGCTTAGCTATTGGCTTGAAGATCCCATCTCATCTGCCTATAGATCACTTTGCAGAATACTGAGAAAAGGCTTTGCAAGCAAAGATTGCTGCGAAGATCCCGCATTAAGAAGCAAACAAGCACAATTAAATGGGACCTATCCGCTTTGAACTCATGATCACGATTCTTACTCATGATCTATATATTCATCTGCAAGTTGTTAACCTCCTTGGGGCCAATGGGACAAACTGACTGTAGCTTGGCGGCGCTCTTGACAGAAGAAGTAAAGTTTTACCAGAAGAAGTGTCATAGGCATTAATCCTCTCATAGGCATACTGCTACTCATAGAGGCTACGGGTTCTGGTCGATCGATGCAGTCATGCTTAGGTAGGCGTTCATGAGTGGGGATTAAAGTACCACTCATGTGGGATGTGCAAGCTACTAGCTTGAAGATCTCCAAACTTTGTGGTAGATTCACCAACACTGCTTGCAAACTTATGCTTAGCTATTGGCTTGAAGATCTCATCTCATCTGCCTATCAATTGCTTTGCAACATACTGAGAGAAGGCTTTGAAGGCAAAGATTGTTGCGAAGATCCCGCATTATGCAGCAAACAAGCAGAGTTAGATGGGACCTATACTCTTTTAACTCATGATCTATAAACTCTTCTACAAGTTGGTGCCCTTGGAGCCAATGGGACAACCTGATTGTAGCTTATTGGCGCTTTTGAAAGAAGAAGCAAAGTTCTACCAGAAGAAGTGTCATAGGCATATCCCTACTCACACAGAGGCTATGGGCTCTTGAACGATCGGTGCAGTTTGGCCTATGTAGGCCTTCATGGGTAGGGATTATTGTACTACTCATGTGGGATGTGCAAGCTATTAGCTTGAACATCTCCAAACTTTGTTGAGATGTCGAGCTCTACATCTTGAGCTGGCATCCACTACGGGTCTTGGCCGCTTACGGCATTTACTCACTGGCGAGTTAGGTGACTGACACGGAGGATCTCTGCCAGTGATTCTACAGCTGGACTACACTTATAGTGCCAGCCTAGTATGCTTCTAACGAGTTCACACTTAGTGACCGCATGTACATATGTGCTACTTTTCAACTTTAGCACTTAGTCATTTTGTACTCTCTTTTCTGTGAAGAAGAAGAAGAAGAAGCTTTCCATCTCTGTGTGCTTTGTGCTTGTTTTGTGTAGCTCTCTTGCATCCTAATTCTTTACATGGTATCAGAGCTTGGTGCAGGCAAGAGAGGCTAAGAGAGCAAGAGCATCACAATCCCTTCGTTCGAAATCCACGACCAGATGCCGAGTTTTTCGCACAAGTTTCTGAACAGGTCTCCAAAGTGCAGTATACAGAGATTTACTGTACAAGTACAGTGGTTGTATGTACGTTTGATTGTGGACACTCGTTGAGTGTAGAAAGCGTTACAGGCATTAAGAAAAATATGGACTCTCCTTGGGCCTTTTTGATTAGTGAAGGCTTAAGGGAGAACCAATGAGAAGGCTCTTGGGATATCACCTAGAGGGGGAGGAATGGTAGGGGTGCAGCTTAATTGTCTCCCTCTTCAATGCTTGGTTCTTAAAGAGAGGTGGGAGATAGGCTAGGGGGAGGGGGGGGGTAAATAGGAGGAGAAAGGTGTCATAAAAGAGGGAGGGACCCCCAAAAAAAAATCGCGCATGCTTAAAAACCCAAAAAATTGAAAATTTTTCAAAAGTTTCAAAGTTGACCCATTTGCCTCCAAAACTGCCACAAAACATAAACTAACTTAAAAAAGTCAATTTTTCCCCCCAAAATCCACTTTTCTCTCTCTCCCTCATTACTTTTCTCTCCCACACTCTCTCTCTTCTCCCTCCTCCCATTCTCTCTCTACAGTCAAGGCAGCCATAGCCAAAAGCTTTCCACCACTCTTCCTCTGTCTCCATAGCTCCCCCTTCTCTCACACCTCCATCAACCCTCTACAGTCCCACACTCCATAGCCCACAGCTCCACTATCCTCTCTACCTCTCACTCCTCTCTTTCTCTATCTCCACTGACAAAGCCACCATAGGCAGCTCACCTAGGCCTCACCCTCCCCTCAGCTCCTCATTCTCTCTCCACAGTACTCAACTCTTTCAAATCCCTTCCTAAGCCCAACTTCCCAAGCATGTCCACGCATAGACGGCCCAAACCAGAGATAGAGGAGATTGTGTTGCACAACACAAAAGACTCAGATGGGGTATGGATCCCACAAGTGTTCAAGAAGGGTGCATGGATCTACATGCAACCGTCACGTGCTGGACCTCATCGCGTACGGTGTCGAGGCGTATTGGAACGTCATTGGAAGGGCCGGCTATTGACATTCAAAGAAACAAAGTCCGGAATGGTGGCCATCGTGCAACACGTCTACAGTACAGCTGAGCTCCACCTCAAGAGAGCTTCTACTCAATTTGCACCTCATTGTAAGTTTTCATTGTTTAGCTATCCCATGCATATGTCATGTTTACATTTATGTGATCATTATGTTTAACTAAGGACATTTGTAAAGATGTTTTTCCATCCAGCTTAGTTGAGGAGCAGCCGCTTGAGTGCCTCTCAGGCACGTTCATGGTTGTGCATGCTCACATTGGGGAGCTTATGTTTCCTAATGTTTCATCGAAAAAACTTACCGAGCAGCGAATATTCATGTACTCCCACAAGTACGTGGTGCCGAAGTCAAGCCAAAGCTATGGTAGGTTAGAAGCCCTGGAGACACCCTCATTGCAGAGTGCAGATGGTCAACTCCAGACCATTGGGCTTTGCTTTCTTTCAAGCGCAAGGTGCTGCAAGATTTCCAAGGGTCCTTAAAGTTTGGTAAGGCAACCAGATCGGTGGGTCTCAGTTGGCATTGTCCCATTCATTTGTTTGTGCATGCATTCCGCTCTCTACCGATTGTAGAAACACCAACAATGTTTGTTTGCAAAGAAGTTGACATAGATGCAATGGACAACATTCTAGGTGTCAATTGGGGCTATGTTGACGATTTGCATGATGGTGACCGTTATAAGTGCAATGTGTCCCCCACACAGCTTTTCCTTCGGTATTTGAAAGCAAGGTGCACCTTGTATGCACGGTTTAGCTATGAGAGGTGGATGCACAAACGTGGCAAATGGATACCCTTGCAGCTGACAGCCGAAGAGATTCAATCCTTTGTCTGGTGGAGAAAATAGAGCATAGATAGTGTGGCCCTGGAGTAGTTTATTGATGCACATAAGGAGTAATTCATTTGCCACAAGGGCGAGCATAGATTAGACATGTGGTGGTGGCCGGCCTTAGAGACCAAAATCTTAATGAGCTTGGAAAGGTATTTAAGTACTGCAATTTACTTAGTTTTAGTACTCATTAAATGCATAGCTTGACAAAAGGTGGACCTTACATGGATCCTAATTTCAAGAGGTGTGGTAGACCTTCAAAACAAGCTCATATAGCTTGGACATGTGGTAGACCTTGCATGAAGACTAGTTTAGACAAGTGTGGTACACCTTGTAACCAACACCCATTTGTTATATTAGCTTGGACAAGTGGTGGACCTTGATTTTATGTTTCAATGGAGCATATTTTGGACAGGTGGTAGACCTTGTTTCTCTCCATGCTTCAATGGAGAGAAACTTTAGCTTGGACAAGTGGTGGACCTTGTTTTTATGTTTTAAAGGAGCATATTTCGGACAAGTGGTAGACATTGTTTCTCTCCATGGTTCAATGGAACCCACCTTAGACAAGTGAAGTACCTTGAAACCAAACCCCCATAATACAACCTACTAAATAGGTTGGAAAATTGGTGGGATATGAAACCATCCATGATAGAGCATAGTATAGGTGAAAACGTAGTGGTCCTTATATCAATTACCCATGCATAGCTTGGACAAGTGGTGGACCTTGATTCTCTCTATGTTTCAATGGATCCTATCTTGGACTAGAGATATATCTTACTTAGTTCCATGCTTCAATGGATTGTAGCTTGGATAAGGAGTGGAACTTCAAAAAAAACTCCACAGCATAGCATATATTAACAATTCATGGGTTTTATAGAGATTGTCTTGCCTATTTTGGAGAGTTGGTACACCTTTATTCTCCATTCTTCAATGGATCTGAGGTTGGACAAGCGGAGCTGGATAAGTGGTCAACCTTAAAATGAAACCTCCCATGCTACAACCCATCATAGATCGTATATGTAGTGGACCTTGAAACTCTTTTATGTCCCTATCTTAGAGAAGCATTGCACTCTTGATTATCTCCATACATGAAGGCAAGGTTGGACAAGTGGTGGACCTTCAAACCAGAATCTCTATGCAATAATAGGCAAGTGGTGGAGCTTGTTTTCTCCATGTTCCAATGGAGCCTAGCTTAGACAAACAATGGAGCTTGCTTCTCTCCATGTTTCAATGGATCCTAGCTTAGAAAAGTGGTGGAGCTTTGCTTCTCTCCATGTTCCAATGGACCATAGCTTAGACAAGTGGTAGACCTTGAAAAACACCCCCCGTATACAACATATTATGGGGTTTTCATGTTTCAATGGCTCCTAGCTTGGACAAATGGTAGAGATTGCTTCTCTTTATGTTTCAATGGATCCAATCTTAGCCAAGGGGTGGACCTTGAAACAAGAATCCCCCCCCCCCCCCCCCCCCATGTACAACGTATTATGGGTTTTGAAAGCACTGGGAGAAAATAATAGCTTTGATAAGTGGTGGACCTTGCTTCTCTCCATGCTTCAATGGAGCCGTGGTTGGACACATGTTGGAGAGAAGATGGTTGCCCATGAAATAAGACCATGCATGCTATAATCAATCATATGTTGTACACATGGTGGACCTTGCAATTGTTTTATATGCCTAACTTGGACAAGTGGAGGACCCTTGATTACCTCCAGATATCAACAACAAGCCAAGTTTGGACAAGTGTAGTACCACCAAACCAGAATCTATATGCTACAATAGAGTATAGGTAGGACACGCGATGAACCTTGATATCAAACCATCCATGCTACTAGAGATGATAGGTTTCACATGTGGTGGAACCTTGTATCAATGTTCTATGTGTAGTTTTTGACTAGTGATAGACCTTGAAACTAATCCCTCTAGGCTACAAGAAAAAAGAGATGGATGAGGAGGCTAGACTACTTTTGTTGCATCAATGCATCCCATGTTACCACATATACTATAGGGTTCTTGGATAAGTGTTGGATCTTGTGTCAATGCTCCATGTCTAGCTTGGACAAGTGGTGGACCTTGGTTCTCTCTATGCTTCAAATGGGCAATAGATTGGAGACACAGTGGCCTTTTTTTTCCAATGATTTTATTTTTTGGAAACCTTGGAGGCACCATGTAAGAGGCACTCTAAGTCTTCCATACAATGGACCTATTGGACTATAAAATAATGATATCTTTCTTTGATATTGTCATTATTTTATGCATAATATTTTCTTCTTTTTGCAGACACAAAGGAGTTAAGTGATAACTAGATGTATTTCACACTATGATTGGCATGAAGATCCTTTTGGGACACCAACTTTTCCTATTCCCAAAGATGTAATTTTCCATATTAACGGTGTGGATTTTGAAGTGCGACTTTCATGTATTGAAGGAGCTGGTTATGGGCTATTTGTGCATACTACCCTGGAAAGTGGTTTGACTATTCTAAACTATGGAGGGCATAAGTATAGATTTCAAGACTGGAAAAATATATGCAAAATATTTCCAAGAGCTTATAAATATTCTCTTCTAGAGGATCCAAACATAGAAGAAGAGGAAGATCAATCATACATTATTGGTTGTGTAGAGGAAGGAAACGTGTTGGGCTATATAAATAGTTCTCACAGTACAAATGTCTGTCCCAACGTACGCTATACATTTGATCCAAATTTTCCACCTTGGCATAAATGCACCTCTTCACACATCAAGTCAGAAGAATATGGCCATGTATGCATTGAGACTATTTGTCAAGTTGAAGCAGGAGAAGAGTTGTTTGCTGACTATAACTTTACTTGACATTGTAAATTATTGTACATGGATGGAAATCTCAAGTACATGCATCATTTTCATTTTTCATGGATGAAATCTCAAGTGAATATAACATTTGATTATTGTTTAGTTTATGCTCAACGAGAATCTAGAGTGCTCTTATGCTTTGTGTGTTGTCTAACATATTTGACTACCTTGGCCATAGAATCTTGATTCTACTCTAGATTTGTGATAAATCTTACCAAAATTTAATCAATGTCTAGGTTGGACAAGTGGTGGGGCTTCAAACATTACTGTTTTAAACAAGTGGAGTTATCTTACTTGAATAAGTGGTGGCCTTTGAGTCCAAATCTAAGCCAAATCTCTAATTATTTTCTTGTAGTCTAGGTTGGACATTTGGTGGACCTTGTATCCATGTTTCCTCAACAAGGGTGGCTTTTAGTTTTCACTTTAAGTACCCATCTTTAATAAAGTGTAGGATGGAAAATGTTGAGTTAGTAGATTGTATTTTAGACAAGTGGTGTTTGGTGTACGAATGCTGAAAATGGTTGCAAGGATTCTAACAACGACTTTACCTTAAATAAATTTCTTACTAGGAGTTCTACGTATAAATATGGTGAATAAAATTCTAGTGGTTTTGAGATACCATTTGTGTGTGTGTTTTCTTAGATTCACAAACTGGGATGGATAATGCTCCTATGGTTCAGTCAACAACTATAGAATCCATAGATTCTATGGTTTCTAAAGTGCCCAAGATGGATGATATTTCTATACTAGAGTCTAGTGTTGTGCAACTTGAGCAAGCTTCCAATAATGAGAACCAAGAAATCGATGCTTCAAAAATGCAACATACATCAAAAGAGACTGAAAAGTCCACTCACGAGCTATTGCCAATTGGTACTACGTCATGTAGCGTAGATGTTGAGAAATCCATGCTTACAATTATATTGGATTTAAATGGTCTATTGTTGAAACGTTCCCCTCAACCATCCTCACACCACAACTCAGTGCAAATGGATTCAAAAAGATATATTATACTCAGGCCAGGTTGCATCCAATTCTTGAAAACTATTTTACAAAGGTTTAATGTTGCAATTTGGTCGACAGCTACTAGGAATAATGTGTATCAAATCCTTGCAGCACTAAACAACTTAGCTGAGGATACATTGGCTTTCTTTGCAATTTGGTCGCAAGATGTTTGCTACACCGCTCAAACTCAAAAATTGTTTAGACCCGACAATCCAAACGTTGAGGCAATGTTCAAGCCTCTAGCCAAAATTGCCATGGGGTTTGAATGTGATCCACAAAGCACAATGCTTATTGATGACTCTCCTTACAAGGGATGTATTTCACCAGCAAACAATTGCATTTTTCCACCACAATTTGATGCTGAGAAGATGGTTGACAATATGCTCTTGGAGGAGCTACTGCCATACTTGATTCAGCTTGATGAGAGAAGGGATGTGCGTGATTTAATTGCTTCTAATCGTTATGGACAACATATAGTGACAAATGATAGTGAATACAAACAAGTCATGGAGTATTGGAAGCAGAAAAATGATGTTTGGTCAGCTAAGGTGTTCTTTACAAGAAGAATACCACCTGCAAAAGGTGACAGAGATAAAACTATCATTGAAGATGCAAGTGACACAAGCCACCGCAATGAAATGAGAAGAGCCCAAATACAAGAGATCTTGGCAAAGGAGCGTACACCCATTGAAAGCATGAAGGCGTCACAATTGACCACTTTAGCTAGGCAATTGGGTTGTAACACAAAAGGAGTTTTGAAGGCAACCACAGCAAAGGCTTATATAAATAAGGTGAAAGCTGAGAACAATCTTCTAAGGCTGGATAGAAAGCAACCCTAAGGTACTAGTGACATGTCATATATTCTTGATACACATGCTTGAACACTCATGTGCATGGTATCTAACAAATCTTTCTTTTTATTCCTTCTTGCAGGATCTTACAAAGGATACTACTAGATGGAGCTCAATCAATAGAGATTTTGATATTTTTGCTCAAAATAATGAAGCAGTCACCTACATTTTTTGTTTATCAATTTCTTGAGAGACTTTATTTTAGTTTGTAATCATCAAATGAAATGAAAAGTATCCTTCTTATTAAGATTGTTGATCTTTTTCTTGTTCAAACCTTTCAATTGTGATTTATAGTTTTGTTAGCATGAGATTGTGCTTTTTTAGTTTGAAAAAAACTGTCAAAGATCCAAGTCTTTTTGGCTTTACTTAAGTTATTAATTGTGAAAGATCCAAGTCTTTTTGCTTTACTTAAGTTATTGATGGCCTATGTAATAGTCCTTAAAACAATATCGGATGGCTTTCTTGCTCCCATGTCTCACATTGGTCTTTAGGTAAGACAAGTGGTGACCTTGAAAGTATAGTCTCATATTTCGATCAAGTGAAGAGACATGAAGCTTAAATATCACTACTATGTATCTAGTGTTAAACTCCATCGAGACAAAGACTAGATAGCCAAACGAGTTTAAGTGAAAAATCCATTTGAGCTAAGGTAAAAATTATAGTGCCTCATTTTTCTAGGATTCTACCCCATCAAGGAAGTTAGAATCTAGCACAAACCAATTAAGACTCTTTTGGAGCCTAGATAGGACAATTCGTGGAACTTATGAAACTTATTATTGAGTTAGAGTTTAGTTTAGATAAGCAAAAGATCTTCAAACCAGCACTTGACTTTCTTACTATTCAATATTCAAAGTCCCTTGAGGCTAACAAATTACATACCCACTTGTAACCTAACTAATGAGTAATTATATAGATCTAAGCAAGTATATATAATGAGTCTTCAAACTAATAATCCAAGGGAAGAGAGTAGCAAGGTCCACTACTTGTCCAAGCTCAGCTCTAGACAACATAGAAAGATGCTAGTTCTACTAATTGTCTAATTATAGGCATGGAGAAATGATAGAAGGTTGACCACTTGTCCAACCTATCATCTCTAGTAATATGGGAGGTTTGGCCTTAAGATTCACCATGTAACCAACCTATACATCATTGTATTATGAAGAGTAAAAAAGCAAAGCTCCACCACTTGTCCAAGCTAGTTCTAAAATCCACATGGAGATAAGCAAGCTCCACCATTTGTCGAATCTCTCTTCCATTAAAACATGAAAAAACTCAGCTATGTTGTACAGGGGGACTTTTTTCCAAGGTCCACCACTTGTCCAAGCTAGGATCCCTAGTAGAACCAGTGGTTTGGTCTAAAGATACACCACTTGTACACTCTATGTCATTATATTAAGAAGAACTATGTATTAAGGTCCACCACTTGTCCAACCTATAAGGTTATATCTTAAATGGTATCCTTTCTCACCACTTGAAATGCCCATGATATGTTTTACATGGGGGTTCATTCCAAGGTCCACCACTTGTCCAAGCTAACTCTATTCAAACATAGAGAGAAGCAAAGGTCCACCACTTGTCCAAGCTAACTCTATTCAAACATAGAGAGAAGCAAAGGTTCACCACTTGTCAAAGCTAGGCTCCGTTGAAGTATGGAGAGAAGTAACCTCCATCATTTTTCCAAGATAGGTGCTATTCAAACATGGAAAGAATCAAGATCTACCATGTCTCCAAGATTCTAGGCTCCATTGAAACACCCTAAAACCATGATATTTTGTACATGGGGTGTTTACATTCAAGGTCTACCACTTCTCTAACGTATTATACCTAGTAGCATGAGTGATTTGGTCTTAAGATTCACCACTTATCCACTCTATGTCATTATATTAAGAATAACTGGGTGTTAAGGTCCACCACTTGTCCAACCTATAAGGGTATATCTTAAATGGTATCCTTCACCACTTGTCAAGTTCCATCACCACTTTTCCAACCTATAAGGTTATATATTGAATGATATTTTTCCTCATCACTTGTAATGTCCATGCTATGTTTTACAAAGGGGTTTTGTTCCAAGACCCACCACTTGTCCAAGCTAACTCCATTAAAACATAGAGAGAAGCAAAGGTCCACCACTTGTCCAAGATAGGCTCCATTGAAACATGGAGAGAAGGATGATCCACCATTTCTCCAAGATAGGTTCCATTGAAACATTGAGAGAACCAATCTCCACCATGTCTCCAAGCTAGGCTCCATTGAAATACCCTAAACCCATAATTTTGTACATGAGGGGTTTACATTCAAGGTCCACCACTTGTCCAACCTATTATCCCTAGTAGCAAGAGTGGTTTGGTCTCAAGATTCACCACTTGTACACTCTATGTCATTATATTAAGAAGAAATATGTGTTAAGGTCCACTACTTGTCCAACCTATAAGGTTATATTTTAAATAGTATCCTTTCTCACCACTTGAAATGCCCATGATATGTTTTACATGGGGGTTTCATTCCAAGGTCCACCACTTGTCCAAGCTAACTCTATTAAAACATATAGAGAAAGAAAGGTCCACCACTTGTCCAAGCTAGGCTCATTGAAACATGGAGAGAAGGAACCTCCACTGTTTCTCCTAGATAGGCTCCATTGAAACATGGAGAGAAATAAGCTCCACCATGTCTCCAAGTTTCTAGGCTCCATTGAAATACCCAATACCCATAATTTTTGTACATGGGGGGTTTACATTCAAGGTTCACCATTTGTCCAACCTATTATCCCTAGTAGGTTTGGTCTCATGATTCACCACTTGTCCACTCTATGTCATTATATTAAGAGGAATTAGGTGTTAAGGTCCACCACTTGTCCAACCTATAATGTTATAGCTTGAATGGTATTTTTTCTCACCACTTGTAATGCCCATGACATGATTTACATCGGGGTTTTGTTCCAAGGTACACCACTTGTCCAAGATAAATCTATTGAAACATAGAGAGAAACAAAGGTCCACCACTTTTCCAAGCTAGGCTGCATTGAAACATGGACCTTAATACCAAATTATTTATAGTAGCATGAGTGATATTTTGTACATGGGGCGTTTACATTCAAGGTCCACCACTTGTCCAACCTATTTCCCTAGTAGGTTTGGTCCCAATTTCACCACTTATCCACTCTATGTCATTATATTAAGAATAATTGGGTGTTAAGGTCCACCACTTGTCCAACCTATAAGGTTATATATTGAATGGTATTTTTTCTCACCACTTGTAATGTCCATGATATGTTTTACATGGGGTTTTTGTTCCAAGGTCCACCACTTTTCCAAGATAACTCTATTCAAACATAGAGAGAAACAAAGGTCCACCACTTGTCCAAGCTAGGCTCCATTGAAACATGGAGAGATGATGTTGCACCATTTATCCAAGATAGGCTGCATTGAAACATGGAGAGAAGCAAGCTTTACCATGTTTCCAAGCTAGGCTCCATTGAAACACTCTAGGGGGTTTTATTTCAAGGCCCACCACTTGTTTAACCTATTATCCCTAGTAGCATGAGTGGTTTGGTTTCAAGATTCACCACTTGTACACTCTATGTCATTATATTGTGTTAAGGTCCACCACTTGTCCAACCTATAAGGTTATATCTTAAATGGTATCCTTTCTCGCCACTTGAAATGCCCATGATATGTTTTACATGGGAGTTTCATTCCAAGATCCACCACTTGTCCAAGCTAACCATATTCAAACATAGAGAGAAACAAAGGTCCACGACTTGTCCAAGCTAGGCTCCATTGAAACATGGAGAGAAGGAACCTCCACCATTTCTCCTAGATAGGCTCCATTAAAACATGGAGAGAAGTAAGTTCCACCATGTCTCCAAGATGCTAGGCTCCATTGAAATACGCAAAACCCATGATATTTTGTACATGGGTGATTTACATTCAAGGTCAACCATTTCTCCAACCTATTATCCCTAGTAGGTTTGGTCTCACAATTCACCACTTTTCCACTATATGTCATTATAATAAGAGGAATTGGGTGCTAAGGTCCACCACTTGTCCAGCCTATAAGGTTATACCTTGAATGGTATTTTTTCTCACTACTTGTAATGCCCATGACATGCTTTACATGGGGGTTTTGTTCCAAGGTTCACCACTTGTCCAAGAAAATTCTATTGAAACATAGAGAGAAACAAAGGTCCACCACTTTTCCAAGCTATGCTCCATTGAAACATGGACCTTAATACCAAATTATTCCTAGTAGCATGAGTAATATTTTGCACATGGGGGGTTTGCATTCAAGGTCCACCACTTGTCCAACATACTTTTCCTAGTAGGTTTGGTCGCAAGATTCACCACTTGTCCACTGTATGTCATTATATTAATAATAATTGGGTGTTAAGGTCCACCACTTTTCCAACCTATAAGGTTATATATTGAATGGTATTTTTTCTCACCACTTGTAATGTCCATGATATGTTTTACCTGGGGATTTTGTTCCAAGGTCCACCACTTGTCCAAGATAAATCTGTTCAAACATAGAGAGAAACAAACGTGCACCACTTGTCCAAGCTAGGCTCCATTGAAACATGGAGAGAATGATGCTCCACCATTTATCCAAGATAGACTCCATTGAAACATGGAGAGAAGTAAGCTCCACCATGTTTCCAAGATGCTAGAATCCATTGAAATACCAAAACCCCTGATACTTTGTACATGGGGGGTTTACATTCAAGGTCCACCACTTGTCCAACCTATTATCCCTAGTAGAATGAGTGGCTTGGTCTTAGGATTCACCACTTGTCCACTTTATATCATTATATTAAGAAAAATTGGGTTTCCATATCTAAATGGATCTTTGCTTGGATAAGTGGTAGACCTTGAGACCTAAATACCCATTCTACACTAGAGCATTGGTTAAGCCTTATACACTTCAAGCATACCTTTAACAACAAGTAGTAGTTATTAGTTGACTTAAGTCTAGTTGAACTCCATGGTATTGAGACTAAGAGAGAGTGTAGCATAAAAAAGAGTCAGGATTTTATTTTGACTTTCTTTCTATTAATGAGTAGATCATAGATGGATTTTGGTATCTAATAAAACCTTAGGGTAGACAATGTAAAACTCATGTCTATTGTTGTGTTTGCATTAAGTGTTCTTGTTCTTTAATTTTAGAACCATTACAGAAAAATGGATTGGCTATATGCTGGCATAAATTGAAGAAAACTATTGAATTACCCATCCAACCTCCTCCAAGACCTTGTCCAAGGAATGAATCACCTCTTTATCACCTACCACTTGCTTTCAAGGACATCAAAAGAGTACTTATCTTGGATCTAGAGGGGTTACTTCTCAAGACAGTTGAAATGAAACATGGAGATTCTATGCCATCTTGGGCTCAACACATGCGACTTGTGGAGGACAAAGATGAAGTTTATCATGTGGTGCGACCAGACGCACAAAGTTTTTTGGATTTTTGTGCTGAATACTTTGAGCTATGGATATGGAGTTGCTATAACTTAACAAGGGTGCAACGCATCACACAAAAATGTTTTCCTGAGCAATATACCAAGTTCAAGGTGTTTATGAGTAACAAAAATTGCCAAAATCCAAATATCATGTTAGGATTTACAAGGGTTTATCACAAAAATCTGAGTGATATTTGGAAGATATTTGAGGATTTGGATGCAAACAATACCTTAATTTTTGATGACATTCCATATAGGGTGATGTGGAACATGCTAGGGACATATCTTATATTTCCAAAGATGTGGAGGCAAACTTCCGAGCAACTTTAAAACTTCTTGCAGAGAACCATAATTCCATGGTTGGTAGGATGGTTGTATGTAAGAGATAAGAGAGTCTATACATACAACACAATTGTAAATCAGTATAGTGATTCTGAGACAAACTATGTCCTTGGTGTGTACTTGTCAACACGAAAGCATTGAATAAATATGGCTATAAGATGCTTTTTTTATTCTAGTGTGTATCTTTCAACATTTGTATAATTTGATATAGTCTTTTTTTTTTTTTTAAAGGTGTGTCAATTTTATGAACACTTGAATGGAGTGCACCCTACTCTAAGGGGACTTCAATGTACTATTGGAGTGCATCTTATTGTAAGGGGACTCTGATGTATTGCTAGAGTGCACCCAAATTTTTGGGGACTCATTTTTTATTTGATTGGGGCCTATGTTGGGTCATATAGTAAAAGAAATTCATTTTTTGTCAATTCATATCGAGGTTGCATTTATTTGGAACTATGAAAGAATTGATGTTTGATGTCAAAATAAAACTTGTAAGTGTGGATCACAGAATTCATGGACTTTAAATATGTGAGAGGGATCTTTTTCTTGGGCACAAATGTTTGCTTCAAGAATTTTGTCATTACATACTTTATGTGAAAGAGTTTTAGAACCTAAAAGACTTTGAAAACAAAACTATGGAATCTAAGTGCATGTATTCTTGAATGGCTTGAAAGTTGATGTATACATGCATGTCGCCTTGATGAAGATTTAGATCTGACAAGATGGAAAGATATAATTCTTGGACGTTACCTTTGTCAATTTGGTAATAACATATTTAACTTTCTTTTAATATGGGTGGAAAATATATTATTATGTGCATTTGGAACCTAATTGCTTGACCTTCAAACCAAGATTCCTATGTTATTTTTTCATATACTTTTTTGTACTGAATTAAGATTGTGGATGCAAGGTCCACCACTTGTTCAAGCTAGATCTAAGAAAGTATATATACTGAGTCTTCAAACTAGTAAACCAAGGGAAGAGAGAAGCAGGGTCCATCACTTGTCCAAGCTCATCTCTAAACAACATAGAGAGATGTTATGTCTACTAATTGTCCAATATAGTCATGGAGAAATGATAGAAGGTTGATCCACTTGTCCAACCTATCATCTCTAGTAAAATGGGAGGTTTGGCCTTAAGATTCACCATGTAACCAACATATACTTCATTGTATTATGAAGAGTAGAAAAGAAAAGCTCCACCACTTGTCTAAGGTAGTTCCAAAATCAACATGGAGAAAAGCAAGCTTCACCATTTGTCCAAGATAGGTTCCATTAAAACATGGAAAACCTCATATATGTTGTACATGGAAGCTTTTTTCCAAGGTCCACCACTTGTCCAAGCTAGGATCCATTAAAACATGGATAGAAACAAGGCTCCACAACTCGTCCAACCTTTATAGCTGCGAAGTGTACCGGTTGTCTAAACTAGGCATGGGAAAATAATAGAAGGTCCACCACTTATCCAATATATTATCTCTAATAGCATGGGAGGTTTGGTCTCAAGATTTAGGAATTGGCTGACCTGTATTTCATTGTATTATGATGAATTTGGTTTTAAAGTCAACTACTTATCCAAGCTATAAGTTTATATCTTGAATGGTATTCCTTCCCATCACTTAGAAAACCAATGATATATTGTACATGGGGGGGTTTGTTACAAGGTCCACCACTTGTCTAAGCTAGTTTCATTGAAACATGGATGAAGACAAGCTCCACCATTTGTTAAAGCTGACTCCATTGAAATCTAGAAAATCCATTCTATGTTGTACATGGGGTTTTTGTTTTAAGGTCCAACACTTGTCCAAGCTAAGATCCATTGAAACATGGAGTAGAGAAACACTCCACCACTTGTCCAAGCTAGGCAACATTGATAGTAGTTGGTTTATTTTGAAGATCCACCACGTGTCTAAGCTAACTCTATTGAAACATAGAGAGAAGCAAAGGTCCACCAACTGTTCAAGCTAGGCTCCATTGAAACATGGACAGAAGCAAGCTCCACCATTTCTCCAAGATAGACTCCATTGAAACATGGAGAGAATCAAAGGTCCACCATTTCTCCAAGCCAAGATCTAGTTGTCCAACCTATAAGGTTATATCTTAAATGGTAATCTTTCTAATCACTTGGAATACCCATGATATGTTTTACATGGGGGTTTTGTTCCAAGATCACCACTTGTCCAAGCTAACTCTATTGAAACATAGAGAGAAGCAAAGGTCCACCGCTAGTCTCCATTGAAACAAGGAGAGAAGCAAGCTCCATCATTTCTCCAAGATAGGCTAGCATGGATAAGTGCACCTTGAAACCAACCTTCCTATGAGGCAATAGAGCATATGCTACATATTTTATGTATGCCCCATGCCTCAAATTAAGAAGTTATAGATTAGAAGTGGACCTTGCTTAAATGTCACATGCAATAAATTAAGGAAAAATAGCCAAGTGGATTGTATTCCTCAATGGATCCTTGCTTTCACAAGTTGTGAACCTTGAGTCACTTTTACATTAATTTGGACAAGTGGTGGACCTAGAAACCAAGCTCTCCATGTTGAGATAAGTTGTAGGTAGGATAGTAGAACATAGACAACGATAATGGATGCAATATACTCCTCTCCTAATAATCCAATTGATTGAAACCATGATATTTTAGTTGTTTTCATTGTGTATTGTATGTGCATAAAGTGGAATGAGACCTTAAGAAAACTCAAAATTTTGACAAAATCTCTATATTTTATACATGATATATTGAAAGTTGTCCAACCTGGGAATTGGGATTTTCCCACTTTACCTAATATGGTCTTCAATCCCTCTGTATTTCTTCATCCACAATTGAAACTTCTTTGTCCGTCGTCCAAATGGAAACAATAAATGCTCCTTTCTCTGCCACATAACCCTCTCTAGAAAATGCTATTTTCAAGCCCGAAAGATCATCACGAAGACCCCTAACCCTTGCATACGGAATTAGTCTACAAAGAGGAATGGGTGGACAATGGTGACAGCTAAACATCCTTGTTTTCTGAAGAATGTCCTCTCCCATATCCATGTAAATCTTGTTCTCTTCATTGGATGGCTCTACAGATGGTACCTTTGGCCTAACAACATAAGGGACAATCATCATACTTGCCTCTTGTTGAGAAACCCCTAAAGCATCCAGAGTTTGGCTCTCAACTTCTTCCTCAACATCATTTTGCTCCAGCACTCTGCTTATGTCATCTTGACTCTCCTGTTGCATTGAGTCTACATTAAGTTGAGATGAACCTCTGGTTTTCCTCATCCCAAATATAAAAAAAAACAAATTGGAAAAAACACCCCAAAAGCAGGCCGTGCCAACGCGGCCTGCTTTTGAGGTGTTTTTTTGCAATTTGCATGCCATTTATACTCGCAACTTAAATTGTCCAAATGCAATACTTTTCTAATTTTCACGACTAATTTGTTGCAGCTATAAGACTGCAAAGAGAAACAAATAAAAAAGTCTTTGTTAGAAAAGCATCCCAAATTTTTAAAAAACAAATTGAAAAAAACACCCCAAAAGCAAGCCGTGCCGACGCGGCCTGCTTTTGAGGTGTTTTTTTGCAATTTGCATGCCATTTATACTCGCAACTTAAATTGGCCAAATGCAATCCTTTTCTAACTTTCACGACTAATTTGTTGCAGCTATAATTACCATTATAGCCTGATCATGCATTTAATTACGGTACAAGCTTGGCTAGAAGATCACGACCTGCAATGAGCTACGTCTCATCATTAATAAGTATTTCATTAATAAACAATTATCAGCATCAGCAAATCTTTTAGCGAATCAACCATGCATGCCGTATGATGGCTCCCATGAATAAACTTGAAAAACAATATAATTCACAAAATCACAAAAAGTTGTGTTCCTATTTTGCAAGAATAACTTTTACTCTTTATTAGAAAGCTTGCAATCATTTACTGACTTTTTAAGAATTCTACCACTTACAAAAGAAGGGTAGGATATAGCTTTGCCTACACCAACGAACTCAAATATGATAAGCTGATCAGGCTTATCAAAAGATAGCATTTTACTAAGAGCATCCTCCCAATCCTAACAGTGTACATTGTCTGAGGTGCTGTCAAAGCAACTGCCATACAAACAAGCAATAAACAATCTTGTGAATGTACTCACAATCACAGCTAACCTTTGTAGGCATGGTTCAAAGAACTCAAGGCGGTGCCTGGGTTTTTGCATACTTCAAACCACACACATACAACCCATAAGGCACATGCTACGATACTTTACCAATTTCACCTGCCTTGAGTTTCGTTCTGAAGTACCTTCCTCACATGCATTATACATAAGCAACAACATAGAGAACAAACACATTAGATGAAAACACTTGGTTCACTTTAGTTGGCCGTTTTTTCCTGATCTGGAGCATGATAGCTGAAGTCTATTGAGGTCTCCAAGGACAGCCCCGCACTTGCCAATGATTCAGGAGGCTAAAGAAAAATACGTCTATTTTTGGTGCCTTAATACCAGAACTACACCTAAAGACATGAGTGATTCATATTTCAACATGATGCGGCTACAGACTCCAAACCTTACATTGACCTGTCCAAGTGAGAGCTTATCTGGATGGACTTAGGGCCCAATAAGACGCTGCCCCTGACAAATGTACTGCAAATTCCCTTTTTCATGCTGCATACACCCCAGCTCTCACAATCGTTAAGGATCTGTGTAGTGGTACAATGAGAAAATTCCACCACTCAACCTATTTTCTTTTAACGAACATACCTAGAAGATAACATTGTACTAAGAGCATTCTTCTAATCCTGACAGTGTACTTGAAGAAAGGCATGAAACCAAGACGATCCCACTTAGCTGGATCCGATCCCAGTGCAGTTCCAACAAGGATTTACCTCCCAAATCTATAGTCACCAAAACTTAGCCTGCTCAAGGGGAAAGCACACACCGTCATCACTTCCCCATGCTTCCAACAACTCTAATGGGCTCTCACGGCCAAAGATGGCACATATCTGGATGTCCTAAGGCATGGAACTACAAGCTGACATGACCAAAGGTATCTACCACACCAAATGGGAGTGAAAAGAATACGTCCCATGCAAATGAGAAAAGCGTGTCTATGGCCCATGTCCTCGTCCTCCTTAAAGTCTCATGCAAGGCCTTAGTGCCTTTGATCACTCTATCCTATAAAGATGGTATAGCAAACTCAATCTCCTTAATCTCGGCTGCCAATCTGATGTGTCTCTGTAAGAATCTCTGCCAAAATCTGTCCCCCATCCACCCATGCACGCATCAAAGAAGCCCAATCAATATGAGTCCTCTCCCCCAAATGCCGACCCTCTATGTCAGCACTAAATTTACGCAGCAAGGTCTCTTCAGAGAGGAGCACAAACTCATGACTCATCCATGACACTAGCTTAATGCAAATATTTAAAAAAGATACCTTTATCCAAAAACTTACAAGTCCTATGTAGAAACATTTAGGTTTTGTAAAGTTCTGTACTAGGTTCTGGACTGTTATTAAGAAGAGGTTGCCGTCATCCCCATGATATGCACAAGAGTATTCAAAGAACAGGTTGCGGTCATTCCCATGATATGCACAAGAGTATTCAAAGAACAGATATGCACAAGAGTTGGGATAACATCCATGCCGCTTGTTTGCTTGCAAGAAATTTTGATGAGAATTACATACATAGCCTCCTCAGACACAGAGAATGAAGACAAAATGAAAAAAAACACCCCAAAAGCAGGCCGCGCCGGTGCGCCCTTCTTTTGGGGTGTTTTTTTGCATTTTGTTTGTAAAAACACATACACATTTTGCAGGCCTTTATCACACATTCTCGCATCAGACGTCAGTTCAAAAAACCAATGCTGGCAACATACACAATGCTGGTATAATGTATGCAAAGCAAGTATCATTATGTGCAGACTCCAAAAGACATATGTTCCTTTCAATGTTCCTCTGCTGGCCAACTACGGGGAGAAAGAGCGGAATCCCCGACCATCTTAAAGGTCAGAATTCAAATCTAAGACAGCACTAAGAAATCTTCAACAATGAACCTCACAGAAAAGAGGCCTACACAAAGAATCATAAAAGAAGCATTACTTGCAACATATTCCTGCACCGTAATTACAATCAGGTTTCTCCCTAATTAGACCGCAAGATCAACATGAATTACATTGCAATCCTACAAGGTCAATATGCACCAGTCTTGCCATTTACTGCTTTGATTGCCTAGAGTTCTGTTCAAAATCAACGCACCGACATACAAGCCCTCATACTGAATTTATCAATAAGCCCAATCAACACACCGACATACAAGCCCTCATATTGAATTTATCATTAAGCCCAACAATCCAGTCATTTGAAAATTATCTCTCCAACAAGCCCTCTAACCTGTTGTAGCTTTCTATCACTCAATGACCACAAGTTGAAGAAACGCATACAGTAGAAGCGCATTACAGTAGAAGCGCTGGTTGAAATCGACTAAAGCGCAGATTTTTTTTTCCAAAAAACACCACAAAAGCAGGGCGTGCCGGCACGGCCTCCTTTTGATGAGTTTTTTTTTGCAGCGAGCAGGTATGGAAACCTATGGCAAAGAGAGAAGCTATGTACCTTTGAGGATTTTTTTTTAATTTCTTCATCTTCGCTCTGTTCTTCCCTTTCGACTCAGAAAAGCCCCAAATTTAGAGAACTTTTGAGATAGAGAGAGAGAGAGAGAGAGAGAGAGAGAGAGAGAGAGAGAGAGAGAGAGAGAGAGAGAGAGAGAGAGAGAGAGAGAGAGAGAGAGAGAGAGAGAAGGAGAGAGAGAGAGAGAGAGAGAGAGAGAAGAAGAAGAAGAAGAATAAGAGAAATTTAACTTCGTAGGAAACTATCCCAAGAGACCTTAAATATCTATCCAATGAGGAGAGTTGAACTCAATACATGTTATTCAAGAGGGAAATGGCATAACCAATCTCCTGGGTGATAGACAGAAAGAGAGAGAGAGAGAGAGAGAGAGAGAGAGAGAGAGAGAGAGAGAGAGAGAGAGAGAGAGAGAGAGAGAGACAGAGAGAGAGAGAGAAAGAACTGGAGAGAGAGAGAGAGAGTAGGGGAGTTTGAGACAGAGAGATCTAGTTATTTTTATGATGGCAAAAATTTAATGCATTCAAATTTTAAAATTATGTGATCATGAGATAGAGGTGCATTTATGACGGTTTCACTAGATTTTTGTGCCGAATTTTTTTTGCAAAAAAAAGGAATTCTCGATTAATAGAAATTTTGTTCAGTTGGTTCAAATCAGAGTTTCTACAATCAAAGTTGGTTCAACTCAGAGCTTTAACGCCCTGTTTTTAAAATCGTCCCCTTTCTTCAATCATCCATGAGTAGATTCATCACCATATATGGTCCTTCTCCACGACATAAATTAAGTGTTAATTTTCAAAGCAGGTTTGTGAAAATTAAGCTAAATCTTCTTGAGGAGCATTTTGACTTAGAAGGGGTGCCTTTGTCACTCAGCCATGAACAATTAAAGTTTGAGTCTGTTCTACTCTCCACTGGTGAAGAAGTATTTCTTCTTGATGCAGAAATACATCAATACTATAAGATTTTTATTGATATTGTTGTACATGAGACTCCTACTTCTGTTGAGTTCATTCCTAATGAAACACCAAAAACTCACAGTGTCATTGATATGATTAAACAGCTTCCCTTAAATAGTAGCTTGCATGTCGCTATGCAAAGTGCTATAGAGATTGTTAAAGCTGAAGAACTGCCCAAAGTTTACGATGGGTACATTGCATTTGAGATCCCTCCTTGTGAAAGTCAACAATGCATGGAATGGAGCAGAAGTATGATGGTCACTCTTGGATGGAGTACGTCACATGCAGCTCAGATTGTTTTGATGGTGTTGTGCGCTTGAGTCGTTGTCCTGGACACCTTCAGTGCATCAATATTGATTGTCCTCACTACTCGAGACTACATTATCAAAATGAAACACACTGGAAAGGAAGAACGAAAAAAAGTTGTCATGTTGGTCTTGTAGGGCTTCAACATGGTAATATAGTTTGCAAGCACTGCTCACAAATGCCCGAGTGTGTTGATTTGTGTCATGTAATAATTTACTACTGTGTGCCTAGAGATCATTTCAACACTACAAGATGTGCGATTCATCTGGGTAATCATAAGCACCCTTATGAAGAGGGTGTCAGCAGAGCCATCGAAAAACAAATAGAGGAGAAGGTTGCAGCACATGCAAATCTAAATCCTTTCACTACTCCAAAACAACTTGAGGGAGCCGTTACTCAAGATCTTATTATGGACATGCTAATGAAAGACAATCAAGAGGGGAACTCAGAGATTGGTGAGGATGAACTTGCAGACATTCTTGAGTATGCCACTCCTCTCTCAAATAAAAGTAGGATAGGAAGATGTTTAGAGTATGCCAAAAGAGAGAAGAATATCACTGCAACGGGCCTTGAAGCTGTGTTGGACTTGAAGAATCGTTGTTGCTACCCTTTCATACACAGTGTGCTGTTCCCAGGGTAGTTGAGTGATAGACATCAACCACATGTTTTTAAAATGTCAATTAGGGGACCTGGTAGTGGACTTGATTTGATTAATAGAATGAGACCTAGTGGAAACCTCCAAGAAATGTGGGTTCATTTTGATCACATACATAGAATTTTTGGTTGGCCCACAATGTCTGCACACATATATGACCCTTACGTGCGTTCTCTTTTCAGTATTGCCACATGTGAGTTCAAGGTTGAGGATCGCTTTGCTTAGACTGAGTTTTGGAAAAAGTTGAATTCTGTGGTTCATGAAAATGGCTTTGAAAAACCAGAGTTTCGTGGATTCATGGCAGATGAGGCAAATGCAAATTGTCTTGCAGTTCGTGCAGTTTACTTTGGTGGGGCAAAAAAAAGGTACCTGAAAAATAGACGAGTTGTACTTTCCATTGGGAGCAAAGCATGGTTCTCCACGTAAGTGTATTCGTCCTTCATTTCAAGAGGAGCATAAATCCTTGTGCCAAAAGTGGTGAAATACACCATCTGACGTGGCTACAAACAGCTGCAAGAATGAAATCAAATTTTTTTGGCATGCAGGTCATTCAATCAAGGGCGAGATACCATCATTGGAAACTTGGCTTGCTTGGTGGGATGTAGAGCATTCCATTGGGGATCTTGGTTTGTGAGTCAAGATGAGTCGGGTATTTTTGTGCCCACCACTAATCTAGAAGAGGCTAAACATGCAAGCATGCGTGATGGAGTTGGTTTTAAAAGCCAGATATCCCTTTATGATGCCACAAGATTTGACATGTCAATGTCTATTTTGCAAAGTGTGAAGTGTAATGCATACTTGAAAGGTATTCATGTAGGAACAGGCCCTGGAATACAAGATATGGCAGAGAGATTCAGTAGTCAAAATACAAGCCAGACATTGAATAGAAAACTAGCAGATCCTGCTCATTCATCTATGGTTGAAATGGGGATTCAGTCTCCGGAGATGCAACATTCTGCAATGTGTAAACGGAGTGTGCGTGCAAAGCGATCGCTGTTGCAGGTTGATCCAAGAGAGATCCTAGAAGAGGATAGTCATAGGCCATAAATTTAACTGTTACTAAGGGTCATAGTTACAAAAATAAACCAGAAGGTGAGAGAAAAGGATAATATGTGGAGAGGTGGATTCCAAAGACAGTGTGGGCTATCAGAAGAACCGAACCAAGAATGAAAATGACTTGTTTTGGACGATTACTAGGGAAAAGTGGAAGATGTGGAGCATACATTAATGCACGGATTGATAATAGCAAAGGTGGAGTACCTGCACCTTGCTTTTGGGGTCGAAGGAAGTATCCTGTAGGTCTTGTGGGGGGGTTTATATGGTTCTATAACTCATCCCCAACACACTCTTGGGAGGTTGATGAGGACCATGTTATTGGCTTGATTGGCCCTGCTCCAGGAGTGTGGCCAGTGGATGAGGGAACTTTGTTGCAACCACAAGAGATACAAATCCTTGAGGAAAATGGATTTTCACTTGAATCAGGTAAAAGCTCAATCAAATCAACTACAGCAAATGCAACATCGAGCTCTTTGCAAGTGCTTAGAATGCTTAGTTCTTTTAGCATTCAAAAAGGAAGAACCTTGTCTGCGCAACTGGTTCATGAGGCCATTTTTTAATGCAATGAGTCTCATATTTTCTACGTAAGTACTGAAGGCTCGTGAGCATTAGGTGTCAACTACTCAGTGACTCAGGGCAAGTTTCCTCGTTTCATGTGTGAGGGATTTCTGAAAAGCCTGAAAGCAAGCGCTTGACATACATGCCATGTAAGCACTTGTACTATGTGTATTTGCAAATATTGGGATTGGATTCATCATCTCACGAGTTCATTCACCAGGAAACTCTCACAAAAGTCGAATTATTTCAGGATCTTAGTGGCAGACGCTGCAATGTCACAATTTGACAATCATGCGTGTGAGCATTAAAGCCAGCTGAGTCTTTTTGTCTTTTTGAGATGCAAATCATGACCAAGCAACAACTAGAAACTTTTTGGTGCATATTTTACATCGATACGGAGATGCCTCTTTTGCTACTATCTAATGGATCGAAAACTATAGCAATATAAAATCAAAGAGCATACATTTTGCTATGAAGCTTGGAGTATATTGCCATCATTGTTTTTACTTTTTGTTTTGACAAAGTGAATCATTGTAAATTTTTTTAACATTTTGTTTCATTGATCGTACATGAAATCCTTATTTTCAGCTATAGTCTGTCATGTCTTTTTTATAACAAAAATTTAGTATCCAAGAGTATTCCATTTAAATGTGTATTGTTATTGTTGCAATCTTGCATTCTCTCTCTCTCTCTCTCTCTCTCTCTCTCTCTCTCTAGACATGAGATTAGGATGTATATAAATAAACAATTGATTTAGGCATTCCATTTGTATTGATCAATGCAGCATGTATCCTCTTGTAGGTAAAGTTCTCTATGTCCTTTTCAAGCACCAAAATTCATTATTGTCAATATGTATGTATTCAAGAACGTGATCTACTTTATAGCTTTGTAGTTTTCAAGCATAGCTACATACAAGACCACGTTGTCTAATAGTAGAACCCTTCTACGGAGTACCCTTCCGCAAAGACTTGCTCGGAAACTAGGATCGCTCGGAGAACGGTAGCACTCCCCGAGGAACTATCCTATGGCAGTAGGGCCATAGGAACTCCAAAAGGAACATTGGGAACCCTATGGCCCTTGAGATTGTATATTCCCACACTATGGACCTTGGGCCACAAGATAGGTCACCCTTTGATCCTATCGCCCTAGGTTCTTTATGTTCCTTTTGGAGATTCTATGGCCCTAGTGCCACCCTATCTCCAAAAGGAACATAGGGAACCCTATGGCCCTGGGGATTTTACATTGCCACCCTAAGGCTCTTGGGCCATAAGGTCTCTAGATCGGACATAGAGCACCATGTGATCCTATGGCCCTAGAGCCATATATTTGTTTTGGATATCCTATGGCCCTAGGGCCATACGATCTACAATAGGAACATAGGGAACCCTATGACCCTTGAGATTGTACATTGGCACCCTATGGCTAGATGGGACATTTGTCACCCTATAGTACGATGTGAGACCACCCTATGGCCTTATGGTCATAGGGTGCCTTAGAGCCATATGTTACTCTTTAGTATGAGGTGAAACCCTATGGCCTTATGGCCATAGGGTGCCCTAGGGCCATAGGTTACCCTCTAGTATGAGATGAGATCCTATGGCCATAAGGCCATAGGGTGCTTTAGGGCCATAGGGTGCCCTCTAGTATGAAGTGACACCCTATGGCCTTATGGCCATATTGTTCCCTAGGTCCATATGATTCCCTCTATTATGATGTGAGACCCTATGGCCTTATGGCCATAGGGTGCACTATGTAGCCACACTCTGTCTGCCCTTCTAAAGATTCTATGTCTAGTTTTATTTTAGTGACTACAAATGAAAATTAAGAAACTATATTACACCATATCTTACAAACACATATAGTGTACACTTTCTTTCCCACCTTTTAGCCTCATTTTTTTTCCCATCATCCTGCAACTGAGCCCTAATCCATCCTCCTACAACAGTGCGCTCTACTTGTCCTCTTACAACGTGTACCCAACTCCCCACAACCCAATTACAGGTATCCATAGTTTCAGCATTGTATCTTCACTCACCTCTCCGTAGGCCTTGCAATTGTCAACTAGATATAGAGCCTTTCTAGTGACTTGCTTAAACGTTGTGCATCCTTTTAGATGTAGTTCCTTTTTGAGAGTTTCATTCCTCAAGCCCTCTATGAAGAGCACTGATAATCTCTCATCTTGTGGTAACTTTCTCACAGGACATCTATCAATGTATTGTTTGAAGCGAAGCAAAGCTTCCTTCACTCTTTCGTTCGCTTTTTGTTTGAAAGCGTAGATTTGGGACATGGTGTAATGTTTGATACCCCTTTTTGAGAATTCCTCTACAACCTCTTGTAAGAGTTGTGCTATGTTTGGAAAATCATCTCTATTTAGTGGTTGGAACCAAGTCAAGGCGGTTTCTTCCAATGTTAACCCAAATCCCTCGTATTGAGTATGAAAATGCACAATTCGTTCAGCTCTCAACACTTGTTTGAAGAGTGAGACATGAGCATATGGATCCCCTGACCCATCGTATTTTGTCTTGACACATTGAGCCACTTGATATGGTCTTAATCGTTGGGGTTTAGTCACTAATCTAACCAAATCGTTGTCTCTTGGAAAGACATCTCTCGTTTGCTCCTCTCGTCTTGGAGAAAATCCTGGTGGAATACTCTCTGACGTGTACTATGGCATCTTTTTTTACTGAAAGTAGTAAGTAGAGATCGGAGTACTCTTGTACGTGTATTGTTCTAAGTAAATTGGATCTACAAGTTTGTACTCTCTTCCATACTTATCTACCATTAAAACTTGCACTCCATTGGTATCTGTATACGTAAATGCATAGAGGTTCTTATGGGTGGTCAGCTCCCTAGCATTGGGTTCTACACACTTGTAGAAGATATATGGATCCCCATATGTGAATCTATACAAGATCTCATGAGTGTAATCCATAAGCACTCTCATGGATTCATTGGCTTTGATGAATCTCACGTCCAGTTTGTTGATCAGAGGATGCCTCTCCTCTATGTATTCTCCCAATCCCCCAATTGTCAGCATTGCATCGTTTTTCATGTCTCTGATTGAAGTCAAAAACCCTGGTGGTGGATGATTTGTCATGATTAAAGCTCTTTCAAGATTCTCAAGATAGTCCTTGTTGACAAGCACACTTTGGTTTAGTGCAACTTATCCCTTTTTGCCCTTGGTAAGGTCTCTCAAAACTCACGAATTTGTGACTTTTTGGTCTCTGGAGAATAGTTTTGAGTACCCTAAACGTTTGGATTTAGGAAACCTGGAAAAACTTAGCTCTGCCCGCAAGCTTTCTTCCTAGCTATGCCTGACTCGATTTGGAGTTGTCTATCAAAAGTTAGAGCACTTTTGGTGAACTGCACTTGAAACAGCACTCAAAACAGTCTCAGGACCAGAACACAGGAACTTTGCCTTGTATCTTGGCCTCGCAAAGGTATTTTTAGCTCAAACTTGAGATTTGGTATGAACTCAAGTATGTCTACAAGGTCAGCAAGTCAGATACCTCCACTATGTTGAGAGGTACATGGATCGCGAACCATGTTCCCTGTCAAATTTTTTTCTCCAAATTTTTACTGTTTGTAGACAAGGTCATAAGTAGGCTATATACCAATTTTCAGCAGATTCTGAGGTTGAGGTACATGGATTGTGATCCATGTTCAACCACATATGGACTTGTCCTCTTACGAGTTTGTTCTTGACTATGTCCACAAGCTAAATCTCAAATATTTTTGGATTTGGACTTGTTTTGATAGGTCAAATTGCCAACACTAGGTCTGTACTGGGGTTTTCAGTCTGTCACCTGTTTTGCTCCCTTTTGACCCAAATTTGCTCAATTTTTTTCAAAAAGACTTGGGGATATGCTTTCTTGTGTAAGCACTACTGATATGGAAAGTTTCAGGTCAAGCTATTACTATGGGTACATGTATCGCGATCCATGTTTGGAGCCCAAATTAATGCTTTTTGGTACCATCAAATTCAGCATGATTAGGAGATCCTATGGTATCAAATTTTTTGAGAACGGACCTCTGGATTGAAAGTTAGTTCTGTTCTGGCACTTGCACAGAGTACTTGGCAGTTCAGGGCTTTTTTGGTTTAGTTTTTGGTATCCAAATTGAATTTTGAAAGGACAATTAGACTCCTTGTGATGTCCTCTAGCTATGCTGCAAATTTGATAGCAATTTGTGACAAAGGAACATGGATTGCGATCCATGTACCTATGTGTCAGATTGCATTGAAACTTGGCACAGAGCTTCCCCTTGGTCTGCTGATCCTTGCTATGTGGTTTTTGTGTGATTTGGACTTGTTTAGGCCAAGCAAAAGTCAATTCACAGGTCTGTTTTAGGGTTTTCACCTTCAAGTGTTTTTGGCACTTTTGACCCAAATTTTTGAACTTTTTTGGCAAAATTTCTTTGGGGACTTTTGTTCACAATGGTCTCTGCTACAAGCTACAAAGGTTCTTGTCCAAAAATTTCTTAGAGGTACATGGATCGCGATCCATGTTCCACCACCTTTGGATCTAAATTTTTGGTGTGTTGATAGCTTATGATGTTTGTAGCTTGCTCCACAAATCTTTTTGAATTTGAATCAGTTTTGCCCAGCCAAAACTGACTTCTACAGTCTGCTGAGACAGTTTTGACAATGTTCTATTTTTGGCTCTTTTGACCACTTTTTACAACTTTTTTGCATATGGTTCTTTTGGAAAAGTTGTTCCAAATGGTACCAGCTACCTACTGCTCAAACCTCAGCCAAAAAATTTTCATGAGGTACATGGATCGCGATCCATGTTTGGAAGCCAAACTGACATTTCTTGGTACTATCAGGATCAGCATGTTTACTAGATGCTATGATATCAAAAGTTTTGGATTTGGACTAGTTTTTGTCATTCAAAACCAAGTTTTTTTGTCTGTCCCCAGCGGTTTTTGACTAGTTTCTGTATTTGGCTATTTTGAACAACTTTTTTCACTTTTTTGACATGGTGCCTTTTGGAAAAGTTGTTCCAAATGATATGAGGAATGTACTTGTCAAATATTAGCCTCAAATTTCAAAAAGGTACATGGATCACGATCCATATTTGACAACATCTTTTCATGAATTTTGTTTTGTTGGTTCTTTATGCCCTGTGGAAGCCAAATCTCATCCCTTTTTGAATTTGGAGCCCAAAATCTCAAGATTTTCCCAATTTTGTTTCTGAATCCCTATTTTTGCTGTTTTTACCCTAAAGTGTTTTTTGAGTTTTTCTTTCAAGAAAGCTTGAACAGAGCAGTTTTCCATTGATGCTCACTGTAACTGGTCACTTGTTACCAAAAATGGTCTCTGAGGTACATAGATCGCGATCCATGTTCCTCCACAGAATCTTGCCAAACTTCTCAGATTGCTTCTAGAGAGTATATTGATGCCCTAGATCCACAAATTTTTGAATTTGGATCACGTTTGAGGTCTCTACCAGCAAATCTTCAAATTTTCAGAGTTATGGTCATTTTTGCAAAAATATGGTTTTCACCCTTTTTTCCCTCAATCTTTTAGCCCAAATTTAATGGTTGTAGTTTCTACTTATCCTACTCCTAAGTACTGAAATGAAACATGAAACAAAAAAAAATAAAACGATACAAAATAAAGTCAGAATGGAGAATGGTACAACACTTTGAAAGCATAGAGAAAATCGGAGAATGAAACACTTTTGGCTATCTCACTCACAATCCTCTTTACTTCTCAAGAATAGATCTAGCAAGTCCTCGACACCCCATGTCTAGCTGCTTCACTGCTAAGGTGTAAATGGAATGGAGAGACAAATCTTAGAAAAAGAACGCTCTAAAAATGCACTAGGTCACTCACCATCTCAGGATCATATCCCCGGCAGTGGCGCCAACGTTAGCGGGTCGCCGCGACGGACGTCTGTATCATAGCTTTCTGGCACTAACATAATGTCAATACTCAAGGAAAGTGACTCGGATGGGGCATGGAGACTCTATGAGATCGTCAATCTCACGAAGTGAACCTGAACAAGCAAACACAACAACTCTACAAGCAAACCAACACTCAATGATCGGGGAAATCTGTCTATGTCCTTTCTCACAGCTCTAGGTCATCACGCCATTTGCGGCACTCGAATGGACTCAAAATGCAATGAAACTTTAGGAGGAGTTCTAGGACACCTAGGGGCACTATCCTAGCAAGTCTGGTTGCAATCCAACAAGGTATCAAAATCACGATCCTTCATGAAAAAGGTCCCGAAAACTACAACAGAACTATCCAGAAATGTCATTCTATGGTCCAAGAACACTCTCCTATGGTCAAAACAACTAAACACAATGATTTAAGCACTCAAATCTGCAATTATAGCTCATAGACGCATAGTCGCAAACCACATCAAAACTGACAATGCTTACACTTGAATTAAAGAGCAAAGAGAGAGGAACACAATGCAACTTTTGGATTTGAAAACCGATTACCCATTCATTAGTTGCATTGATTACCAATTGGAAAAGCTCTTAGCTTGAGCGTACGTTTTTTTGAGCTCCCACTTCTTCTAAAGATAAGCCTCCTTTCACATTAAGGTTATTGACCTTTATACTTAGGGCATTCTAAATGGCCAGTGGCCGGCTCACACGAACCTTTACAATTATCATGACATCATTACAACTCAAGGAATTGACCTGCTACTCTAGAATTAAGATTTACATAGAGTATCACTACACTAGCTCAACAAAATAATAGACTATAAATGTGCTGTCTGGCTACGTGTCTGACCAATTGGGCATCCATTTCATCTGTCCTCAAACAGTTTGTGTGTGTGTGTGTGTGTGTGTATGTGTTGATGTTGTGCTTGAGATGGAGTAGAGAGAGAAGGTGTGGGGAGAGAGGGGGGGGGGGGAAGCCTGGAGAGGGAGTGATGACGGAGAGCATAGTATGTAGCAAAAACGCGGCATACTCTGCCTTCTTGCCTATTTTAGGCGCCAGGGATTACCGCGGGTATTATCGTGGATATTACTGCATCTATTATCGCGTCCATTACCGCATCTATTATCGTGTCCAATACCGCGTTTATTACCGCGTCCGGTCATTTCAAACGGATACATACAAATCCAAGGTTGTAGAGAGGGGTAGGGGGGAAGTACAAACCACCCCCTCTACCCTTAGCTATCTATTATTCCATTTTTTAGCCTTTTGAGTTTTTTGATGAAGATTTTAATTTTTCATGGATACTTTATTTTGTAGTACTTTTAAATGTTTATTAGTTGCATTTTTAAAGTTCTCTTTTACTTAACGATAAATTTAGCAATCATTCTCATTTATTCTCTTTGAACTTAACTTCATGTAATTTTTTTAATGGAATTTAAGGTTTTTTTAATTATTTATTTTTTAGGACACATGACTAAATAAACAACATATTTTCGCATGTGCAGGATATCGACTGGTGTAAGGTCTCTGACCCGATCACAAGAGCACCCTTGTACCACGAAATGAATACAATGAAATAAGTTACTATTTTTAACAGTTTTCCAGATTCCGTCAGTGCCATGATGTTTAGAATGTTATAAAGCTTCAAAATGTGAATTAAAATAATTTTTGTGAAAAATTTCTAAAAATAGTAAGTTTTTGGTCACCCGACCCGTCCAGTCTCGACTGTCTCGAAAATCTGCACCCGTATCCCGAATTTGAAAAAAATGCATTTTCCGACCCCGGGGGCTGCTAAATATGGCAGGTACTCGGGCCAGTACGTCTTAGTTAGAGCTTCGTATAGCAATTTTCGGCATCAAAATCCGACTCGTATGACCCGTTTTAGCGTAGAACCAATTTTCCTAAAAATTGTCCGGGGAGGTACCGGGGGCTCGAGGCTGTGTGGGAACAGGTCCCAGCTCACTCCAGACCTGCTTTAGCAGCTAGGGGGCGCCCTCTTGCTTTGTGGGAGTCTTGGGAAAGCTGCCAAGCCTGCAACTCAGTCTCAGAACCAGTTAACCAAGCCAACCTGACACTTGGTGGGCAGGGAACTGGACTTGCCATGCTTAACTGGAGAAGCTCCCAGATGCATTTAGCAACCCACATTGATTTTCAGCTTGAGGAGGCCTATTTAAAGACCTGCACACACACACACACACACACACACACACATATGCTCACACACAGAGTGCACACACACACACCTACACACACTCTGGGAAGGTGCTGCCGGAACACACACCTTTTGAAGGAGAAGCAAGGAGGGAGGTGCTGTCGAATTCTCGCCTCAAGAAGCTCGATTAGATCAGAGAATTGAGAGGATCATCAGCCCTTAATCACGGTAACCACGGTTTAATTAATGCTTTCTGCAAATCCTTTTCATTACCGCCTAAATTTCTCGTCTATTATGCTTATTCATAGTCGTAATTCTCTATAATTACTCTCTAAATTCTCATTAACCATATTCTATTATGTAATCATCATCCCATAGCTGAATTATCAGCCATTCATCACTCTCAATTAATGATTAGAGAATAATTACCAGAATTTTCTCTCTCTAGGCAGTATAGTAATTAATCGGTAAGCTAGTAATTGTGTAGATTGATGAGAACCACTCTTTCTATCACGCATTAATATTGTAGCTGATTTAGATTCATCTCTGTTATGCATTAAGATATAATTAAGGTAAGATTAATCTGTCATTAAGTCTCTAAGAGGTGGTTTTTCTCACACCTATGCATGCGGTGACTCTGCACCCTCTAATTGCTAGGAAAGAGATTAATCATACTTAACTCATCTCTCTGATAATTCCATTCGTGAAATCCTATTATTCTTAATCATGTAAGCCGAGTAATTATCTTTAGAGCCGGTTCCCATAGGATTATGTACCATCGTTAATGATTGCTTTATGAAAAATCTAGATCTATCATATAGGAGGGATTAATTAATGTCACTAATCTACCCATTGGACTGTTATGATGCTTGCGAACCTTAGCTCTTTCTTCAAGTCTATCATTTAAGTAGTGAGAAAAATGGCCCCGGTTAAGAGAGCTCGCTTCGGTGGAGCCCACGACCGCGAGGCGGGAACAAGCAATGTCAACGAAAAAGGAAAGGTTCCCATGGAGGAACAAATACCGGCCATCTCACGGGCTATTGAGGAAGAAATGGAAGAGGTAGGTCCCAATTTCTATTCAATTTGTTTAATTAACATTGCATACTATTAGTTAGGAATGAACATATCCCCAAACATGTTGGAGAAATCCGACAGAACCTCGGCATTGAAAGCATTGTACATTAAGTTCTAAAGTAGGAAGGAAATGATTGATGGGAATGCTGTTTGCAATAGGAAAGAATGTCTGCTAGGGAAAATTTAGCTCGGCATGTTCATTCTATTTCCAATGTTGAATTAGTCATGAACCCCCTCCTGATCACAGGGGCAGAGTTCCTGGTTAAGGGCTCTTGAATCCATAACTGCTGGTTAAGCGGTGGATACCCATGACTGCTGGTTAAGCGGTGGGAACCCACGTCTGCTGGTTAAGCGGTGGGAATGTCCATGTCGTGCTTTCTATGTGGTGGACATACCTAGTTGTATGGGCAGCTAGGCGACAACGGGAGGAGTAAACTCTCGCTAGAGGGGGGATGTTGTACCTCCAGAACATTGGAATTTTTATGAATAAGTTTGAGTAGAATTTTTACTAGAATTCTGTCTTGGTGTTGTTTGCAATACTGGTTGAAGGGCTGTATCAACGAACAATGTGATTCGGAATTAAACAAGGAATCTTTATGTTGAACAACCTTTGTGGTAGTAATTAGGTCACACAAGGAAGTGTGAGTGTGGGGGTGGAAAGTGGGGGCTTGGCTCAGGTTGCCATTGCCTACGAGATGGGTGGTCCTGATTGGTCGGGAACTCTCTGTCCCCATTGTGCTTACTTCGATATTAGTAATACTCATTGCCTCGAGAGCAGTGAAATCTCGAGAGTACGTGCCTCTGAAACATGGGGAAAAAGGCACTCGAGGTTTCTCTCCTCTTGGAAGGTGGGTCTTAGGATCGCCAGATAGTTAAGTACGCTTCCCCTGCGAGGTGGAGCTAGATCTCGTTGCTAGTAGGCTCGATTTCGACTCACTTTGTGATGAGAGGTCGTCCGCTAGTTGAACCCTGAACCATTTTGTTTGCTTCCGCTATAGATCTAGTGGCCACCAGGTTTACCATCAGATCCGTTGTTTGATACGACGGGGTGGGGACCTCACAACTGGGATGATCGTGGTCCTCCTGAGGCCCTGAGCACGATCGTTGGCTCAAGGAAAAACTCCTTGTCCTTGCGCCAAGTACAAAAGGGCAATCTCTCGCTTGAAACCCATTGCCTTGGAGCATGTGGAGAATGAAGGGCTTTGGCATCCTTAAAAAAGCGCTCAGAGAGATGAGAGCGCGATTCACCCATCACTTGAGGAGTTTCCCCATTGGTCTATGTTCGGTGGTGGTGCACCGGTGCGCAAGGCCGAACGCTAGAGGCAAGAGAGACTAGGTGATTTGGGTGCACCGCATGGTGATCCTCCCATTGGATCTACTTCGGCAGCTCCTATGGAGTCTCTGTCGCACTTTGAGGTAGATAATGAGCACATGTTGGACATGTGTGATGAGTTACTAGCTCATGAGCGTGACATGTGCGAGGAGGATTGTCAGACCTGTACTAAACGGGCTGCCAAAATAGAGGATAGATTGATGAGACGAGTGCCCAAACACCTCTTTACGATGGTGCATGTTACTCGGTGCTCCAAGCATCGTTGGAAGTCCTCAACTTGCAAGCAAAATTCGGTTGGAGTAATGCAAGTGTCGATGCACTACTTCTGTAAGTATGGAATGTGGCTTTTATATACTCTCCATTCGCTTTATGGTGCCGTCTTCTAGCAATTATACTAATACGTATGTTTGTTGTAGTTTGGCAAAATGTTTCCAGAAGATCACCACATACCTCCAGATCATCAATGAGCTAGATTGTATGTCATTGCACTTGGAATGGAGTATGAGCACATCCATGCGTGCGTCAATGATTGCATGCTATACCGCAATGAGCATGCACATGCTACCTCATATCCCATGTCCGGGGAGGCACGATACAGGACCGGAGTGAGCGGGGTGCACCTACCCCGCAAGGTGTTGAGACATTTTCCATTAATTCCTTGCATCCAACACATGTTTAAAAGAAGGTCTATCGTGGAGCTTCTCACGTGGCACATGAACCATCACTCAAATGATGGAATGATATGTGTCCCTGCCAATTCACCTGCATGGAAACATGTCTAAATTCAATGGCCAGAGTTTGGGTTGGAGCCTCAAAACTTGAGGCTTGGGTTGGCAAGGATGGTGTCAACCCCTTTCGGCACTAAGTCTACTTCATGGAGCACTTGGTCTGTGGTGATTGTCAACTACAATATTCCACCATGGGCGACAACCAAGAAGGGCAATATACTTCTTTCCTTGCCTGTGCTAGGGAAGTACAAAGTGTCAAATTTTGATTTCTACCTTGAGCCCCTCATCAAGGAGTTGGAGGAGTTATGGAGAGGCATCCCTGTTGTCGATGTCTCACTTGCAAAGGGGGGGAGAGAGGCCATTGTCAAGCATTCCTTATGTGGACTATGCATGACTATTCTATAGGGGCTTGGAGAGATTTCTAGTAACCCCCTTTCCTCTGTCTTTCCCTCTCTCCCTTTAGTTCACTCAAACTCTTTAACACTAGGTTGGTAAACTAACTGGACATAAAAGTGTCCTTTCAGGGTTTTGAAAAAAACCTCCAAAACCATAGTAGATCCACTCATTTTGTAAAATCCTTTCATGAGGTTATAGTTCAAGGCCTACTACACATGGAAAAAATAAGAAACTTGTAAAATATTCTCATCTTTTGGTCACACCAAGCCTCCAAAGTTGATGGACCAGTGCATTTTCATCAAAACAGTAATTTCTTACGTTTTGTTGCATAAAAATAAGATTAGGGATTTTTGTAGGACTTGAGATAAATTCCCTAGTTAACTTCAATGTGTTGGTCATCAGAACATATGATTGCTTCTCACTCACTATTTTTTGTTTTGCCAAAATAAATAGGTACAAAAAGTTGAATTTTTACCATTCTGCAAACCTATCATCAAAGTTTCTATAGCCACACTCAATACAAATAATATATGCATGTTTTCTTAGTTCCCTATTGTCCTTTATGTTCATAAGGAGCCATGGAGCATGTCAAAAGAATAATACATATCTTACCAAGGGGAATCTTGGGGGCAAAGATGAAGTGCTAAATACAGCAAACATGAAAAAAATGGGTTCAACATTATGAGTTGTAGAATCCCATAGAAACTATTCAATATCTAGCCAAATTTGATCCTTATGACTAGATATGGTTACTACCTACAAAATGCATGTAGTTGTCACAAGAAACTAACAATATGGAAAAAGCTATACTTGATATACTAGAATGTTTCGTTTTCTTCTATAATTGAAAAAATCAACCATCGTTGTATACTATGCAAAATAGGGTATTAGGTGCCCCAAAACTCAATAAATATTAGATTTATGTTACAATATGCGACATAAAAAATAAAAAATGCATTTGGATATCATGAAATCCACCAAAAAAATCATAGAAGGGCTAAAATTGGCTAAAAAACAGGATTTGACAATTTTTGTAATTTGGTCATAACTTACAACTTTAATATTTATTTCTCCCTAGAAGCATCACGACATGTTGAGGACTACTAAAGATAGTTCTCTAGCATTATAGACCTCACAAAAATGAATTCTAGAGTGGTATAGTTGCAAAAAGTTGAAAAAAGACAAAAATAGGACCTGTTTTTTCACACAGTTTAGGTTGTGAAATGTTGTGCAAGGACAAGGTTAAAGATGGAATTGATCTTCCAAAAAAATGTCGAGTTTTTTTCAGCTCATGAGGCAACTTTCTAGATAGATAGAACCTCAAAATCCATTTTGAAACTCTTGACATAATTCAAGGAAAATGGTCACTTAATAGGACATAAAAGTGTCCCATTACCAACCTAGTGTTAATTAACATTATGATATGTATGCAAGGTTTTCCACATCGGAGCACAATGCATGTCCTACTTCTGGGCCATCACTCGTGACGGAGAGGCTCGATTCCATGCACAAGGTAATCTATCCAAACAACCATCATTTCTTACCCCAAGGGCATAACAAGAACAAGGCTCCAACAAATGGAAAGACCCCTCTAAAGCTCACAATGGCAGATTGGGAAACCATTTGGGAAGAACATCACAACAACAATCCGGATCCATGTCCTCTATCAAAAGGTATGTCAAGGTATTCCATATTTTTCAGGCTTCCATATTGGAAGGACTTAAAAATATAACACCCTTGGATCCCATGCACATATTCAAGAATGTAGCCCAAACACTATGGGACCACATTATTGGCAAGAAGGACTCTTTGGGTGCAAGGGAGGATTTGAGGCTTTTAAAATGTCTCCCTGCCTCTGTTACTCCACATCTTGCCTCAAATGGAAAGATTGTGCTTCCTAAAGCACCATGGATGCTATCCAAAGAACAGTTAGACAAGGTGAAGGGTACCGTTGCCTCTATTCGCACATCAACATGATACATGAGGTCGCTAATGGGTTCTTTCACAAAATCAAAGAAGGATGGAAGCTTCAATTGTATTGGTTGAAGTCCCATGATTGGCACAGGATGCTTTGAGTAATCTTCATACTCCCTATTCTATCTATAATTTGTGTGTATGAATTTCACTCACTTTCCCTTTCCCTTTCCCTAATCTATATTGTAGTTCATTATGCCGATGAGTATGTGTATATGTCAGGACAAGAAAGTTAGGGATGCTATTTTCAAACTAGGGGATCTAGTAAGGTACACCACAAGACTCCACTCAAATATACATTTTTTATGTACACAATAATTTCAACTAGCACTTAGTGTATCCTTGCAGATTTGTGAGCTCCAATGAAATTGAAATAGATGTTATCCTTGCTACTCAAACACTTGCAATAGAAACTCTGTGTGCCATTGAAGATGCATTTCCTTGATCGGTCCATCTTAGTCAAATTCACCTCTTGGTTCACGTGGTAGACGAGATCGCTATATGTGGAGTAGTGCATGCACAATGGATGTTCTTCTTAGAGAGGTTTTTAAAGACTCTCAAAGATTTTGTGCAGCTACGGTCTCAACCAAAGGCATGTATGACCGAAGGGTGGTTCGTTCAAGAGGCATTTGTTTACATATCAAATTATTTGACACAAGTTGATCCTTCAATGCCTCGCATGTGGTCAGATGAGGAAGATGCAAGGATGGATTCACACTTGCCAAGTGGAAAGGAGAATATACTTAACATGGATATGAATCTATCCCAAGTGGTCAATAACTTCTGTATTCTCAATGCAAAGATTATGACCAAATGGGTGGACTTGTGGACAGTAGCAAAGGCAAGGCATTTGCAAGAGACGGAAGCATGGAAACAAGCACATGGAGGAAGAAGGGCACCCCCACTGCCTAGAAACCTCGTATGTTTCCCAGATCTTATTAGTTCAGAGTGGATTCTTGAGAGAATGATCGAGGCAAAAGCGCATGGAGAAGACATCACCAGCAAAGAATGGGAGTATGTGCGAGGTTGCGTACCATAGGTAGAGTACTCATATACCTAAACCATATTGTAATGTTTTTTCTTGAAATTATCTTTAATATGTATTTGATAAATTAAGATATTTTTCTATTTTTTAGTGCCTTTCGTTTAACTCTATGTGGTCAAAGGGTCATCACTTCCGTACGCGCCACATTGACAAGCATAGAACCACCATGGATTAGGTCATCATGGGCAACTTTGACACAAACAGTGATGAAGCCAGGTACTGTGGAACTATTTAAAGGATACTAAAGGTTAATTTTAGAACCTTTCATACCTTATCTTTGAGTGAAAGTTGTTTGCAAATGTTTTTAGACAACATGAGAATGGACTCTAGTGTGCATCATACAAGGAGGTATGACAATTTAGTTTTACCGCGCAATTGTGACCAGGTAAGTGACATGTACCTTTTATTCTTATTTGCTTGTAGAATTAATTATACCAATGTTACTCACTTTGGACTTCTTTTTTATAGTTCATCTATATCCCATCAATCCACCAACGTCAGGGTAGAACCATTTTTTCCACTAATGAAGTGGAGACCATCTTCGGCCCTCTACCACCTCCGACTTTGGATGAGGTGGAAACAAAGGAGAGGGAGATTGATGAATCAAGTCCGACGGTAGCAAGTCTTAGTGACGATGATTGTCATGATGATGAAGATGATGAGATGGAGGATGACGAACTTGAAGATGATGAAGCCTATGCATCCACAAACGATAATTCCATTTCTCTCTTTATTGATTTAGGAGCCATGGGCTTAGAGTTGGATGATGCATCATTTCGAGATCTTTTGGAAGATGATTCTTAAACATTTTGCAGTTATGAAGTTTTTTGGTCGTGTAATCCATTCATCTCTCTCTCTCTCCCCTCTCTTCCTCTCTCTAGATTTGGGAATATGCTCAACTATGTTTATCAATTGACAGTGATTATTTTAGTTGTAACCAAGTGTAATTCTATTATCCCCCCCCCCCTCCTCCCCCCCCCCCCCCCTCCCCCCCCGCCCCCCTCTGTCTCTCTCTCTCTCTCTCTCTCTCTCTCTCTCTCTCTCTCTCTCTCTCTGTCTCTCTCTCTCTCTCTCTCTCTCTCTCTCTCTCTCTCTCTTCTTTTTTAATTTGAAAATTTTATACAATATTCTTTAATTTCTATTGAGAGGACGGAAACACCAAAATTTGGAGGGGGGGGGGGGAGGAGGGGAGGGAGGATGTTTATTTTAACACTAGGTTGGTAATGGGACACTTTTATGTCCTATGAAGTGACCATTTTCCTTGAATTATGTCAAGAGTTTCAAAATGGATTTTGAGGTGCTATCTATCTAGAAAGTTGTCTCATCAGCTGAAAAAAACTCCACATTTTTTTGGAATATCAATTCCATCTTTAACCTTGTCCTTGCACAACATTTCACAACCTAAACTGTGTGAAAAAACGGGTCCTGTTTTTTGCTTTTTTCAACTTTTTGCAACTACACCACTCTATAATTCATGTTTGTGAGGTCTATAATGTTAGAGAACTATCTTTAGTAGTCCTCAACATGTCCTGATGCTTTTAGGGAGAAATAAATGTTAAAGTTGTAAGTTATGAAGAATTACAAAAATTGCCAAATCCTGTTTTTGAGCCAATTTTAGTTCTTCTATGATTTTTTTGGTGGCTTTCATGATATCCAAATGCAGTTTTGATTTTCTATGTCGCATATTGTAACATAAATCTAATATTTCTTGAGTTTTGGGGCACCCAATACCCTATTTTACTTAGTAGACAATGATGGTTGATTTTTTCAATTATAGAAGAAAACAAAACATTTTAGTATATCAAGTATAGCTTTTTCCATATTGTTAGTTTCTTGTGACAACTACATGCATTTTGTAGGTAGTAACCATATCTAGTCATAAGGATCAATTTTGGGTAGATATTGAATAGTTTCTATGGGATTCTACAACTCATAATGTTGAACCCAGTTTTTTCATGTTTGCTGTATTTAGCACTTCATCTTTGTCCCCAAGATTCCCCTTGGTAAGAGATATAATATTATTTTGACATGCTCCATGGCTCCTTATGAACCTAAAGGACAATAGGGAACTAAGAAAACTCATAATGTTGAACCCAGTTTTTTCATGTTTGCTGTATTTAGCACTTCATCTTTGTCCCCAAGATTCCCCTTGGTAAGAGATATAATATTCTTTTGACATGCTCCATGGCTCCTTATGAACCTAAAGGACAATAGGGAACTAAGAAAACATGCATATATTATTCATGCATATATTATTTGTATTTAGCGTGGCTATAGAAACTTTGATGATAGGTTTGTAGAATGGTAAGAATTCAACTTTTTTATACCTATTTCTTTTGGGAAAACAAACAATAGTGAGTGAGAAGCAATCATATGTTCTGATCACCAACCCATTGAAGTTAACTAGGGAATTTATCTCAATTCCTACAAAAATCCCTAATCTTATTTTTATGCAACAAAACGTAAGAAATGACTGTTTTGATGAAAATGTAGTGGTCCATCAACTTTGGAGGCTTGGTGTGACCAAAAGATGAGAAATTTTACAAGTTTCTTATTTTTTACATGTGTAGTAGTCCTTGAACTATAACCTCATGAAAGGATTTTACAAAATGAGTGGATCTACAATGGTTTTGGAGGTTTTTTTCAAAACCCTGAAAGGACACTTTTATGTCCTGTTAGGTTACCAACCTAGTGTTAAGCCAAAATTTGAAAGTTTAGATGATAAACTTTGTTGTCAAAAATAATAGGGATAATACACGCGCTAATAAACACAAAAACAACCACGGAAATATTTTTAACACAAAAAATAAACCCCACCTCCTCTCTCTTCTTTCTCTACTTGAATTTGCACCTTCTCTCTACAAAACACGGTAAAACAGCGTGGTAAACACTTGGAGATTTTCATAGTGCGTGGTGACCTTTTGGTGTACATACACAGTGTGCCTCAATAGCTGTATATATTTGTCTTTGGATTTTAGGGAACTATCGTATGAAACTTCAATGTTGTGTGGACATGCCTATAGCTTTTCTCGAAGAATTATTATAATTTCCAAAAGAAGGAATTTTGTCTTGAAAAAGAGAGAGGAGAGAGATGAAGACAGACTTTGCAACAAAGTGTAACCATTGTTGTTTGTCTTTGCTTCTCTCTTGGGATTGATGAGAGTCATCTTCGGAGCACAATGATGATGGCTTAGTAAACTATTACTAATTACATAATATTATTCCTAGATTCTCAAAGAGGTGATGGTTTGCTTATTAAAAGATATGAATTTAAGCGTGCAAGGCTTTTATCTAAAGCACTAGAGAGTCATATATGGAGGGCGTGAGCTTTGCTGCCAAGATGCTTTAGTGAAGGATTATGGTCTCACAAATGGGAAGCATGTGCATTTGGTCATGAAAGTTTCCAAATTAAAACAGTTAGTGGAAAGGAGTATGCTTTTAGAATTGATAGAATGAAGAGCATTCAAGACTTGAAATATAGGTTATTAGTGAAAGAAGCTATATTTGCAATTCACAAGCTACAACTGGTGCTGAAAGGTCATAATCTCAAATAATGACATGCTAATTGAGTAATTTTCAATGGGGAATGATGCTATAGTGCGCTTATTTTTAAGCAACACTGTAAAAGTAGTAAGTCATGCTATTGAGGCTGACATAAAATTTATTAGACGTTTCTCACAAGGTGAGGGGCAAACAAATTAATGTTGCATGGCAAAATGAGGATGCTTGGCTTCCATCAAGCAAAGTAGAAGACAAACTTGACAACCTTTACCTGACAAAAAGTGGCAATGTTGCTGAAAGCTTCTCAAAATGTAGCTTATCATAAGTGGTGTAGATCTCATGGAGAGTGTCAAAATTATTCTAGAAGAGGTACATGCTCCTATTTTAGCTCGTGATGGATCTTGAGGTGTATATTTTATGCAAGATGAATTTGAGTCTTCCATTGTTGGGGTTTTCAAACCAACGGAATGAAAAATATATGGTTGCAAATAACCCTAAGGGTCTACCTGTTTCTAAGAATGGACAAGGTCTTAAACGAGGGTGCTTTATGTGGAGTGGCATCTTTACTTCTCGATCATAAGGATGACGATGAAACATGAAAGTTAAAAGCTCACTGGTTTTGCAAGAGTCCCCTCAATAGCTTTGGTGAAATGCTACCATGAATCTTTTGGCCTATCAAAAATCGTAGAAACTACTTCAACCCTTCCAAAAAATATGGAGTCTTCAAATGTATGTACATGCTATAAGAAATTGTGACCTCTCAGTTTCCTGTACAAGAACTACACAAGATTGTTGTTCTTGACATACGCCTTGCTAATAGTGAATGGCACAAACACATTGTCTTGTAAGGAAGAAGATGATTCCAAATGGAGCAACACATTGGAGAAGTGGATGATTCAAATAGAAGCGTGCATTGGGGAAGTGGATTCCACGCACCAAGCACTGGCATCAAGATCAACCTACTCCTTGCATGTGTAGCCATGATATGCAAAAGCTGCTCAAGTAACCTAATAAAAATGTAACCTATCACGTGAGTTCAACAGAAGGGTATTTAAAGTTCTTGAAACTTACAAAAATGTATATACAGAAGGGCATATTTTTTCAAATTTGGAAAAGCTTACAGATTTTATAAGAAAAGGGTACATTATATTCTTAACAAAATTCATAGATAAGGGGTTTTACAAACATGTCTTCTTGAATACACGTGATATGGTAGTTTTACACATAGTGAACCCCCCGAGGTCGCTACACACATAGATACATTTTCCCAGCTCACCTTGATGGCTCAACGCAATGGGGAAACTCTACCCAGTGTGGTTGTGTGTGGGGGGGAGAAGTGGTCTGCCTAATCATTTAGTGGAGAGTGCGAGCCAACCACAAAGAGAGAGAGAGAGAGAGAGAGAGAGAGAGAGAGAGAGAGAGAGAGAGAGAGAGAGAGAGAGAGAGAGAGAGAGAGAGAGAGAGAGAGAGAGAGAGAGAGAGAAGAGGAGGAGGAGAGTGCAGCCCTTGTAGGCATTTCTCACCTTCCACCATGCCTCACACTCCCCCCTTTCTTCCATTTGCACCTGAAGATAGTCATGAAAGACAATGGCCCCACAAAGCACACTGACAGCGGGAAAAAGATCAGTGCAATCAGGTGGCCTCCGTACTCGTGCACACTCCACAAACCACGCCTCATGAAAACAAGCAAAGAACAAAACAAAGGGGGCACCACCCTAAATTAAGAGGTTTAGGAACCTCACACATAGTGCACATCGGCAAGTGAGACTTCTGGCATTATGATGGCATAAAAACATATGGCAAAACACATAGAAACGAAGCTTAGGGACCTTATGTAGCATATATATACACAAGACATCAGCTTAACAATACAACGGCATCTGATCATACATAACAAGGATATAGAGAAGCAAGCCAAGGATGGCATAATCACCTGTCAAAAACAATCAACCCAGCAAGTAGGTATGATCCTACTAGTAACACATCAATACCTTAGAGAATGATGGCGAGGATGGTGGCCATGGAGCATGAGAGAAGACTCCTTATTTAGGTTTTAGGGCTAGTAATGTAGCATACTAGAGGGAGAGAGAGTAGAGCTCCATCCATAGCTCCTCGTTGTGAGCAATGTCGTCATAGCTTCGTTGCTTGGTGCAGTGGGTGAAGTGTTGGTTTTGAGTGAGAGAAGGACTCCTTATATAGGTTTCTGAGAGGGTTTAGGATTAGGGATAAACATGCTTAAATCCGCTGATTGGGGTTACTTTTTGCTTAGGGTGGTCAACAGATTGAGGTCACCTGATATGTCACCATCAAGATATTCTTTAGAGTGATGTGTGAGGGGAGGGTAAATGCGGATTTTTCTGATTCTGACGCATGGGGATAAGGCCTTGACCAGCATTTAAGAGCAGGTAAGGTGGCTGTTGAAACTGGAGGTTCTGCACATGTCAGGGGGGGACCTGCGGGGGGGAGGTGGCAGCTGGGTCCTCCTGAATATCAAATTCTCAAAAAATCCTCAACCATGGCTTCTTTTGACATGTGTTCTTTGAAAAAATCAGCATGTCTCTTTTCAACTCAAAAGTCTTTATCCCTGTTGACTCACCTTTACCATAAGATTTTCCCCTTTTCTCCTCTTGTAACTGCATTGTTGATGCCCAATCATTGCTTCTAGTAACAGTGAACTGTTACCTACCAAATACTTATGGTGCACTAAAAAATATTTACCATGGGTAAAACAAGTTACTGTAGGTAAAAAGTGATTTGTATTTACCATATAGGTGAAAATATTTACTGTAAGTAAAAAATATTTACTGTGGTAAAAATATTTACTGTCGCTAAAAATGTGAAAACGGAGTATGATGTGCTGTGAGTCCACACGAACATCCTCGTGTAAATTTCACTAGAAATTCACACCTAGAACGGGCTATTCTGTAAGATATAGGTTGTAGGCATTCATAAGAGCTCGTTCCCATGTATCTTCTATCCATGGCACTTTTTACTCTTTGGTGCTTGTGAAGTAGATTTTTCTTCTCTTTCGAGATCCCTTGGACTAGAGTATCCTCATCTCCCCAACAACTGACTGTGCCTTTATTGCATCTTCAGAAGGGGTCCTAAAAACCATGCATCATATAGCCCTCCCCCTTAAGCTAGAGGTATTTGATGCCTCTAGCTGTAGGTTGTGCTACAATAGGGTTCTCTTGAATACTTACCCACCTGGTACCAACTGAATTTGCCATGTTACTGCTTTCTTGGCTGATGCACCCTGTTTAGTCCTTTCTGATGAATAATTGTATCCATCCATGACTAACAACTGGTCTCCTAGACCCTTGAAAGCCATACCCCATCCATTGTCAATATCCGCTTTCACTGGTAGCATTCTCTTTTTTTCTTTTTTTCTTCTCTTTTTTTCCTTTTTTTTGAAACGACTATGTACATGATTGTTACCTTAGTTGGAGCTCAAATATGATGAGCTCTCCTCTGAACCATCCTTATCATTGATTTCACCAGCATATGGCTGTGAAAGACGACATTGGTAGGCCTTCAATCGCCAACCATTTACCGGGGTATGATGTACCTTACCATCTAGGTCACCTAGTTGGTAACTACCATTTGAGAGCCTCTGTATCACTACAAAAGGGCCTTCCCACTTAAGCAAGAACTTACTATCCTTCCTGCGATCAAAGCAATTGTCGTATCTGAGCACTAAAGAACCTTCCTTGATACCTTTCTTGACAAGGTTGCGATTGAACTTCTTTCGTTTCTTCTCTGCCTGGGCTGCACAGTACTTCACTGCTGACTCTCGATCTAGCCCTAACCTCTCCAAATCAATGATTCTTCCTTCCACCTGCTTCTCTTGACTATCCTCTTGATGTGCTTTTAGAACTCGGAGGCTCGCTAGCTCCACTTCTATAGGCAATAGTGCCTCTTGCCCGTAAACCAAGTGAAAAGGTGTATATCCCAAGGATGTTTTAAAGGATGTTCTGTAGGCCCAAAGTGCTGCATCTAGGTGTTTGTCCCATGCCTTAGGATGTAAATGCACTTTCTTAGTGATGATTTTACATATAAGACCATTTACCTTTTCCACAAGACCATTGCACTGAGGGTAGTATGGTGTAGAGTGCCTGCGCTTGATTTTTAACTTGCTCATCAATTGCCCGACTAAATCAGCTCGAAATCCCGATCCCGTATCCGAGAGAATCTCCAAAGGTGTGCCAAAACGGCAACAAAGGCATTCAAAAATGAAATCACTCACGTCCTTGGCTGTGATGCGCTTTGTGGGACGAGCTTCTGCCCATCTGATCATGTACTCCACCCCCATAATGATGTATTCCTTCCCTGATTGAGTGCAAGGTAGTGGCCCTATTGCATCTATCCCCCATTTTTCAAATGGCCCATAGGTTTTGATTGGATGCTGATTTTCATGGGTAAGACGCCTTGGTCCAGCTTTTTGGCAAACCTCACATGTGCGGCACCAATGTTGTACATCTCGATGGAGGCTTGGCCACGTGAACCCTGCTTGTAAAATCTTTCTGCTAGTAATCTCTTGTGCAAAGTGGCCACCACACACCCCTTCATGACAACTAAACAAAATATCCTTTATCTCTTGGGATGCAGGAACTCTCCTTAAGACAGCATCTTTCCCTCTACAATACAAGTCCTCATTCACTAAGCTATAGCTGGTAGCCTTTTTTGCCAACCACCTACATTCACTTTTACTCATACCAGAGGGTGCTTCACAATGCTCAAGAAAGTAAAGTAAATCATGCAGCTCCTCCTTTCCCTGGTATAAAGGACTTTTCACAAGGATAGCACCTACTATGAGAGTTTGTAGTTCTTCACCTGCTAAGGCATCTGCTTCTCGATTTTGATCTCTAGGAACAAAGTGCACTCGAACTTCTTTAAAACCCGTCAACAAGGCCTTTGCTTCCCTCATCTTAACAGACAATTTGTCATTTTTACAGGCCCATACACCAACCATTTTCTTAACAATCAACATGGAGTCACCAAAAACATTTAGCTTTGTGATGCCCTGAGAAAGACAACATTGCAACCCTAAAACAAGGGCATGGTACTCAGCCTCATTGTTAGAATGAACCTCTTTTAGATGAAACCCTTTTGCAAAGATCTTCTCCTTCTCTGGACCTAATATTACTATGCCTGCTGATGCCTTGTCTTTGGTCCTCTTGTAAGCCCCATCAAAATACAGACTGTGTGCTCCCAGTAGAACTTCAGGCTCCGGGATAGGCGGTACCTTACTAGGTGCCTCTTTCTTGGCCTTCTCATAACACCTTTGTGTGAGGACATCTGCCAAACAAGCACGGGTGGAATCCTCTACTTGTAGTGTGTAGTCAAACTCTTGAAGCTGCACCACCCACTTTGCTATTCTTTGAGACAATTCCATGTGTTGTAGGGCATATGGAAAAACCTCCTCAGTTGTGATCACCACAAATTGTCTCGGAAGTAAGTAAGCCCGAAACTTCTCCACTGCAAACTTAAGAGCTAGCACCAATTGCTCAGTTGCGCTGAAACCCTTTTCAGTAGCTGTCATCACTCTACTAGAGAAGTAGACTGGTCTCATGAGAGATGTCTTTGGGTCTTTTTGCATCAAGACAGCTCCTAGAGCTTCTGGACCTACACTAGGATTTACATAGAATAATTCACCCCATGTGGGTTGTAGGACGACAGGCAATGAGCTCAAAATGGTTTTAACTTCTTGAAAGAACCTTTCACCCTCCTCACTCCATGTCAATGTAGTGTGTTTAGTGAGCTGCTGCAAAGGATAGATTGCCTGAGAAAGGAGATGTATGAATCGTCCCATGTAGCGAACCTTTTGAATGAAGGAGACTAGTTGCTTCACGTTTGAAGGAGTAGGTAAAGCTAACAATGTCTTTACCTTTTCAGGGTCAGCCTCAATACCATCTTGAGACACAACATGGCCTAGTAGAGTGACCTTGCTCTCACCTATGTGGCACTTGTCTTTATTCAATTGCCCACCCAATTGGGCCAGACAGGTGAAACCTTCATCAACCTTGGACAGATGTACTTCCCTAGAGCTGTAAATGCAAAAATCATCAATGAAGACTCGTATGGACTTACCAAAGTAAGGTTGAAACACCAAGTTCATAAACCTCTGGAAAGTAGCTCGGGCATTAGTTAAACCAAAAGGCATAACTCTATAAGAAAAACACCCCCAAGGTGTTACGAAGGTAGTCTTTCTTTGGTCTTCATCTGCAATTCTGATTTGGAAGTAGCCTGAGTACCCATCACACACTGTGTACCTTTCATGACCAGCCACTTCATTTAGTATTTCATCTTGAAAAGGCAAAGGAAAATGGTCCCTTTTTGTGGCTGCGTTTAGAGGCTTGTAATCCACACATACCCTCCACTTCCCATTTTTCTTTGGTGCTACCACAACTGGAGACACCCACTCAGAATCTTCCACTGGGTAGATAAATCCTTCCTTGAGTAATCTTTTTACTTCTTTTAAGAGTGCATCTTGTTGCACTAGCCCTAATCTCCTTAGCCTTTGCACCACTGGTTTGGCACCTTCCTTTAATTGGATATGGTGTTGGGTTACCGTCACTCCTTTAATGTGCTCGTAATCAGTTATAAAGAGGCCAGCATGCTTCTTTAGTACCTGCAAATAAGGTTCTCTCTCTTCTTCTAGTAGGTCCTTAGCTAGCATCTCCTCTAAGCCTGTGGCTTCTTCCTTGTTTAGAGAGTCTTGACCACCTTCTCCTTCTGGGTTTCGCAGTATTATACCCATGACTTCCAAAGAGCTAGCATCCTCCTCAGATGACTCATCCTCAGATGAAGAGCAGCTCCTTGTTCTCCATTCATCCATAGAAGTCTCCATCTCTAGGTCTTGTTGTCTACCCTGCTTCATGTCATACACAATTTTTTGTTGCTTGCCACCTACCTTATGATTTGGTCGTAACTCAAGGGAACCTGTCTCCCAATCTTGCCTAGCTTTCATAGCCATAAGCCAAGGTCTTCCAAGGATTAGCGGATAGCCCTCCCCCTTAGTTGGGATCACATAAGCATCAATTGAGATTGCCACACCAAAAGCTGAAACCTTCACTCCATTAACCTTTCCCACACAAGCCACCCTTACATTATTTTCCATCTTAGCTTGTAAGGAAGTTTGCTCGTTTACTTCCAAACCCAACCTGTGCATTAATTTCTTTGTCATAAAACAAATCTCGGCTCCACCATCTACGTACACATTGGAGACTCGCTGACTCTTAATCTCTGCATCAATGACCGGCACGATATCCTTCATGCCTCTTGCACTAATAGACCTAACTGACTTTGCCTTAGCCCTCCTGGTGCTGACCATCTTAGACCGGGTTCTACGCATCTTTGGGGAAAGGTGGAGGAGTTGCTGCCATGAAATCTTTGGTCCTTGCTTACTCACATCTGCTACCGGGTCGTAAGGTATGGATCCTACCCCAAGTGGAAAGTCTTCTACTCCTATGTGCCTCCTTGACCTACTCTTCCTTTTCTTGTCTCCTATCACTTGGGAGGAACCCTCATTCCCTTTATCCGGCTTTGAAGTTTCCATTTCACCAGTTCTTTGTCTCCTAACTCTCTTTATTGGCATGGCAACAGCTTCCTCCATTTTTTCTTTCCCTTTATCCTTACCATTGTCAAGACTTATGACAGAGACAGCCCTGTCCTCCCCTCCCGATGGTAGTGGAGGGATCTCTCCTGGTGCTTGTGGTGGTGGAGGAGGGGGTCTCAATATTTGGATTGGTGGAGCCACGTGTGCATTTTGTCCATTTAGTGGCCTAGCTCGAGGAGGAGTGACTTGCTGGCGAGGAGGCCGTCTTTGATTACCATTTCCTTGATAGCGTCGTGGATGGGGGAAATAATACATGCCGTGACCTACCTCTCCACAGTTGTAGCAAATGTACTCACGTGCTTGCCTTTGTCCTTCTTGTCTATTTCGTTCATTTCCTGGCTGGGGAGCCCTTACACCTTGAACCAGATTGATGGACAGGCTCTCTAGTTGATTGGTGTTTTGTTAAGGTAATTCTTGTTGAGAGGACTCTTGGTCTGTTGCTCCTGTCCCTGCTACTACCCTTGCCGTAGGTTGAGCTAGCGGTGGAGGCTCCATTCCCCCTTGTAGTTGAGCTTGGAATTTTAACTTCCTATCCTTCTCCCTTGCATAATTCATAGCTTTATCAAAGGTATCTAGGAATTTACCTTTTACCTTTTCTCGAAGGATGGGGTAAAGCCCTGCCAGGAAACAGTCCTTCTTTAGGCATTGTGGTGCCCTTTCTCCTTCACCTAGTGATGCACACCATTTCTCCCACAGGTTGGAAAACTTTCCTTCATAGCTTCTATAGTCATTGGGTGATGTTTGGCGTAGCTCTAAGAGCTGTCTCCACATCTCCTCTGGAGGCTCATGGCGGTGAAATTCTTCGATGAAGGCCATCTTTAAGGACTCCCAGTCTCTTCTTTCTTCAGGTGCCAAAGTTTGATACCATAATTTTGCACCTTCCCTCAAGACCAAAGGAAAGGCCCTTAACTTAGTAGCTTCGTCATCCCTTCCCGATACCAGAAAGGCCATTTCCAAATTATCCAAAAAGTCTGGAGCAACCTCCCCAGGCTTACCATAAAAATTAGGGAAGGCCATAAGTGAGAGAGTAAACAGCTCCAATTTATTTTAAAATAGAGTATGGTAATTACAATTTGGAGCTTTAGCACAACTTAGCTCAAAATAGGATGAAGATCGACACATCAAAGGAATGGTAATAGTCTAGTAAGGGTAGAATGACAGGATGAGGAGAGCGCAAGATTTCCCCAAGTCTCTTGGCTCCAAACAACAGGGCTATTCTTTGATGATAAAAGATTTTTCTATCAATACAAATATTCACACGGATATGACGCACAAAATGGAAAGGAAACATGCGGGGATCATCATTCTCATTATTGGCATCCATACTTACACACAAGAGCCTAGCTTAGTTGCACCACCTTGGGACCAATGAGCCTGATCAGCCAAAGAAGGTCAGCACCTCGGATCACTTCGACTCTTCCTGATGCATCTGTGAAGACGTAAGGCGTGATGGAAACAGTTTGTACAATGCTGAGCCTTTTAGCAAGCAACAATTGGATGCTATTACCATAATCATCATGACGAATGAAAGTGACACCATTAATGTGCAGCACATCATCAACTAAGATAGTCTCCTTAGATTGAGATAACTTCTTGAAAATTAGCAGCAAAGGTAGGGTAGGGAGACTTTTCACTCGGTCTCCAAAGCACTTTGGACAATATCCAAAGTGATCTTCACGCGGACAGGAGGTTGGCTTGGGATTGGTGGTGTCTGGATTCACAAAGTGCACTGGGAGCACTTGCAGACGGGTGGCAATCTTGTAGGCAAGCCTTCGCCTCTTTGCTTCAGGAGGATTTAGGGGTGAGAGTCGTGGTTGCAAGTTGGAGGTTGAAGTTGGTTGCTCACTAGCCTTTTTCTTGCCTGTAGTGGTCATGTAATCCCTTATTAATGAGACTAAGCCAAATGTTACCTTACGCTTGAGCACGCACTACGGCCTTGGGCCACTTAGGTGTAAAGGTGATCTTCCTCCTCTTAGTCGGCTCCTTAGGAAAGAGAGGTCTGGTGATGCTTTCTCTTCCCTTAATGTGTGTCACAGTACCTTTGTGTATGTTGATGTAGAATATTTCAAGCTCGTGTGCGTTGGAGGTTTCTGGAGCACTAATAGGTTGAGAGCAGAGGTATATCAAGCTCTTCTTCTTACTCTCCTTCGTTGGCGACGATCACGAACAAGGCATGTAGAAGAACTTACTTCTTGAATTTCAATGACACTGCAACCTGGTAACAAGACCTCGATGAAAGCTTTTAAGGACTCTAAAGCCTCCTCCTCTTCTATTCTCCAATTTGCAAACTCCTCACGCCATTCGTCCATGTTGTAGATTGCACATCTTCATTGCTTGTGGACTGAAGGTCTGTGTAGCCCTCCTCAATGGGGGCACCAAAATGATAGCGGGAAAAAGAGCAGTGCAATCGGGTGGCCTCTGTACTCGTGCACACTCCACAAACCACGCCTCATGCAAACAAGCAAAGACACAAAACAAAGGGGGCACCACCCTAAATTAAGAGGTTTAGGGACCTCACACATAGTGCACATAGGCAAGTGAGACTTCTGCCATTATGATGGCATCAAAACATATGGCAAAACACATACAAACGAAGCTTAGGGACCTTATGTAGCATATATATACACAAGACATCAGCTTAACAATACAACAGCATCTAATCATACATAACAAGGATATAGAGAAGCAAGCCAAGGATGGCATAATCCCCTGTCAAAAACAATCAACTCAGCAAGTAGGTATGATCCTACTAGCAACACATCAATACCTTACAGAATGATGGCGAGGATGGTGGCCATGGAGCATGAGAGAAGACTCCTTATTTAGGTTTTAGGGCTAGTAATGTAGCATACTAGAGGGAGAGAGAGAGAGGGAGAGAGAGTAGAGCTCCATCCATAGCTCCTCGTTGTGAGCAATGTCGTCATAGCTTTGTTGCTTGGTGAAGTGGGTGAAGTGTTGGTTTTGAGTGAGAGAAGGACTCCTTATATAGGTTTCTGAGAGGTTTTAGGATTAGGGATAAACATGGTTAAATCCGTTGATTGGGGTTACTTTTTGCTTAGGGTGGTCAACAGATTGAGGTCACCTGATATGTCACCATCAAGATATTCTCTAGAGTGATGTGAGAGGGAAGGGTAAATGCTGATTTTTCTGATTCTGACACATGGGGATAAGGCCTTGACCAGCATTTAAGAGCAAGTAAGGTGGCTGTTGAAACTGGAGGTTCTGCACATGTCAGGGGGGGACCTGCGGGGGGGAGGTGGCAGCTGGGTCCTCCTGAATATCAAATTCTCAAAAAATCCTCAACCATGGCTTCTTTTGACATGTGTTCTTTGAAAAAATCAGCATGTCTCTTTTCAACTCAAAAGTCTTTATCCCTATTGACTCACCTTTACCATAAGATTTTCCCCTTTTCTCCTCTTGTAACTGCATTGTTGATGCCCAATCACTGCTTCTAGTAACAGTGAACTGTTACCTACCAAATACTTATGGTGCAGTAAAAAATATTTACCATGGGTAAAACAAGTTACTGTAGGTAAAAAGTGATTTGTATTTACCATATAGGTGAAAATATTTACTGTAAGTAAAAAATATTTACTGTGGTAAACATATTTACTATCGGTAAAAAAGTGAAAACGGAGTATGCTGTGCTGTGAGTCCACACGAACATCCTCGTGTAAATTTCACTAGAAATTCACACCTAGAACGGGCTATTCTGTAAGATATAGGTTGTAGGCATTCATAAGAGCTCGTTCCCACGTATCTTCTGTCCATGGCACTTTTTACTCTTTGGTGCTTGTGAAGTAGATTTTTCTTCTCTTTCGAGATCCCTTGGACTAGAGTTTCCTCATCTCCCAACAACTGACTGTGCCTTTATTGCATCTTTAGAAGGGGTCCTAAAAACCATGCATCACACACCAAAGTTTCCATTTTGAAGTGGATTAACAAGCATCAGGTAGCCGTTCTTGCATTATCTAGATTTTTGGATTGTTACCTTCCTTGGCTTATAAATGGTTGAAGCTTATACCCACTATACTTCATGCCATGGTGCATTCACAAGAAACTACTCTAGGAGCTTTTGTAGATGCATCTATTGGGGAATATCATGAACAATGATCTGGCAAAAAATCTAGCCATATGAAAAAGGGTGAAAACACTAGCTATGTAGAAACCAAATTCTCTGGGTGGGTAGAAATTCCTTTAGAGGCTCCTATGTTGCACACATGGCACTGTACAACGAGGAGTTCGGCTAGCTGGGTATGCCACACCCCTACACACATGGAATTAGGTGAGTTAACCATCTTATCATCATGGAGGCTCCCTTCTTCATCACACCCACATGAACATAGTGACATGTAGCAAGCGGGAAGAAAGGAGAAAGGTTCTAAGTTGGTCTAGGGTACCAAAACATGTAATAGAGAATTATGCTTCTTCTTGCAACTTGCACCGATGTCGTCAGCTCCATACATTCCCCACCAATTGGCTTCATGTGCACAGATAGATAGTCGGTGTGAGATGATTTGCGGTGTCACCAAATGTAGGCATAATTTTCTATGTGTGCACTACATCCAGGTTAGTTGCATTTTAAGGGCTATGGATCTGGCATACAGTTTTTAAACCTATGTCAAGCTCCTAAGTTTTTTTTTGTGCACATCACTAGAAATCTCTAGAAGGGTTAATTCAGCTAGCCCTTTGTTGTAAATAAGTTGTGCTAACTTATTTTTTCAAAAATGTAGTAACAGATTGTACATTACAAGACCAAGTTGTTTGATAGGGTTGAAACTTACAAATGTAACACATGTTGTTTTTGCTTAGAGAGAGAGAGAGACTATGTCCAATTAACGACACCAACACGCTTGACCCTTTTGTGCAAACATGCCGACATCATTTTTGTTCAACAAAGCTGGTGCAAAAGAGGGTGGAATCATAAATCCTATGCTTAGTCCAGTCAACCCCACATAAATCGTATGTGCAGCCACCATTATTTTTTATCCACTTTTTAATCCCACGAGCAACAACTACTATCCTTATCATGTAAATGTTCTTACTAGATAATCTACATGCATTCATGATTTTGATTATACCTGGATTGCACCACGACATCTCTTAATAATTCCTCTAATATTGCTGCTCATGTGCTCAATCATGTCTCTAAACATATCAATAGGTAGAGAGGAAGATGAAGAAGCTAAGATGAGAAGATTTCAATGTTGTAGGAACAATCTCAAGAGACCTATAAGTTCTATACGAGGGACTTGAGCTCGGATGTTCTACTCAAGTGGGATCTTAGATAACCAATCTACAACTCGGGACTTTCCTTTTCTTATTCATATACAATATCCCCCCCCCCAACACACACCCATTAGGTGAGAAGCTTTTGAGTAAATTTTCATAGGAGAGAAACAATCACAAGAGGCCACAATGTCTATGGGATGAGGTGGGATTTGGAGTCTTTAAATGAGAGAGAGAGAGAGAGAGAGAGAGAGAGAGAGAGGATGAAGAAGAAGATTCTTGAGCTCAAGCGCTTACACACTCATGTACATTCACAAGGATCATGTGCATACACCAAGAGATTAGTCTTCAATAAAGTCTCAATACCCGATCTTTGTACATTAGTGGAAGTGGGAGATAAGCCAAATGGTTGCTATGGTACGGATTGCATGTAAGGGAATAGGTTGAAGCATGTAGTTGGTTGCATACAATCTCCTCTGTCATACGTGCTTTTGTAATTTGGATTTGGTGGGTGGGGGGGGGGAGAGAGAGAGAGAGAGAGAGTACATGCTTATGGGTCACACCCATACATTGGAGGGAATGGGAGCTAAACTAAATGTTTGCTATGATAGGTATTGCAGTGAAAGTAAGGGAATAGGCTAAAGTATCTAACTGGTTGAATATAGTCTCATCTCTCAAAAAATTGTTTGCTTTTGTAATTTTGGTTTGGTAGGTGGATATATATATATATATATATATATATATATATATATATATAGAGAGAGAGAGAGAGAGAGAGAGAGAGATAGAGAGAGTACATGCTTACAGGTCACACCCTCAATTTTGCAACACTTGCAAAGATAAAAAATTCAACGATCTATGTTTGCTTCCATGGCGATCAATTTTTAAGGTTTCAATGTCACTTAAAAACACTAATGAAAAATATGTGCCTTATATGTAGAAAGAAAGAATTTCAATTTTGTTTTACCTCAAAGGTGGCATTTTAGGACTAGGTGTCATTTTTTAAAGCCACAACAACGCGCGGGTCACATACTAGTTGAAAACAATGCAGATTATCTTACTGAAAATCGCACACGTGAGTGGATGATTGGGGGGTTCGGACCCCCCCCCCTCCCCTTTTTTTTGAGCGTTAGGCCTCTTCAACACGTCCATCGGATGTGTGTGCAATTGAAGTGGAAAAAGCACATTGCAATGTATGGAATAGCATGAAATGCTCCAGCTTGACCCCCTTTCCCATCCTCACATGTGTGAACAAGCAAAATTATCATCTACCCCTCATCGAGTCTCTCTAGGCACTCAATTGGTTGACCAACCTTCACATCTTAGAGCTCATTAGTGGTCATAGCCTGTTTACGTTTAAAGTTTCTTACAAATACAAGGAGGTGGAAAGAAGCAGTAGCAAAGCATAGGGACGGCACGTCTAAGCATGAAAGGAAAACAAACGGGGTGAGGGCTAGAGCCCCCTATCGTCTCCATGCGTGGATGATAGGAGGACTGCAGGCCCCTCGCTTTTTTTTAGACTTCATGGCTTCGTCACACAGGGACGGAAGAAATGTAATTGCACTCACATGCCCCAATGAGGAGAGGCTCTCGGTGAAAATCTAGTCACTCCATCTTTCCAAATATGCTCTCAACTACGGGGGTGAACCTCCCCAATGGAGGCACCGATCTATGAAAATTGACGATGCAAAAGCATAGAGAGAGAGAGAGAGAGAGAGAGAGAGAGAGAGAGAGAGAGAGAGAGAGAGAGAGAGAGAGAGAGAGAGAGAGAGAGAGAGAAACTCCTGAACCAATCAACCTTGGCAAGTAATAACTGAATGTGTAATACAATGGGGGCAAGGGGCTCGGGGAGGTCACCTATTAAAAATGTAACCTATCACGTGAGTTCAACAGAAGGGTATTTAAAGCTCTTAAAACTTACATAAATATATATACAAAAGGCCATTATTTTTTCAAATTTGAAAAACTTACAGATTTTAATAGAAAAGGGTACATTATATTCCTGACAAAATTCAGAGATAAGGGGTTTTACAAACACGTTTTGAACACATGTGATATGGTGTTTTACACATAGTGAACCCCCCGAGGCAAGGGGTTGCATATATATCAACCTTAGTAAATTGCCCTACCCAAACTTTGACAATAAGTAAACTAAATACCTAAAAGCCTAAATACATAATGGGATCACATTGGGCCACTTAAGATGCCAAAACTCTAAAGACTAACACCCTTTCTAAACCTCATAGTGGACATCAATATTGAGATCAAGTCAATGAAGAAGGTACCATGGACACCTCAGAAGTGGCCACCAACTCGATACAGTTATGTTTTGTGACCCTCAACTTTTGTACCTTAGAATAATTCCATCTTGAGCATCGGTTGCCTTTCAGAAAAAATTGAAGTGTAGACCACACATGTCCAAGAATCCCCATTCGTAAACTGTGAACACATCACGTCCAAAAGATAATACTCCAAGATAAGGAATTGTGGAACACATCATGTCCATGATCCGACTAAAGACTATGGATTGGTGGACCAATCACTCAAAGTCCAACACAAGGGTCCAAATTCGGTAGCGTTTTGAAACACTATTTGCATGGGATAGCCTTCGATAGGGCAGCGTGACAGAACCGTAGAGGCAGCGTGGGGGGTTTTGGACACCAGCGACTAAAGAGTTTCTTCTCCTTTGCTTTGCAGCTCCTCCTCGAGGGTTCTACCTCTATGAATGTAAGTATACCATGAGAGTTCAGCAGCAGGGGTTTTTTAACTCAAACTTTTTGGGTAAATTTACATCAATACATTTAAATAAGGGGTTTTTTAATTGCATTTTGGAAAAAAAACCCGTAAGTTCATAAAGAAAGAGGGGTTGTTTTATTAGTTCAAGATTCACATATAAGTGGTTGTTTAAATACCCTCTGAACGCACGTCGTATAGATGGTTTACATATAGTAAACCCCCCAAGAGCTCCTCCTCCAAGAGTCTTCAAGCACAACTCTAATACCATGTCAAAGTCGACAATGCGGAAGTGTAGAGACCGAGAAGAGTGAGCATGAGAGAGAGAGAGAGAGAGAGAGAGAGAGAGAGAGAGAGAGAGAGAGAGAATCAATCAACCTTGGCAATGAATAATTGAATGTGTAATACAATTGAGGCAAGAGATTGCATATATAGCTCAACCTCAGTAAATTGCCCTACCCAGACTATGACAAATAAGTAAAATAAATACCTAAAGGCCCAAATAAATAATGGGATCACATTGGGCAGTTCACTTGAGATGTGAGAGGCAAGGGGTTGCATATATAGAAACCTCAATAAATTGCCCTACCCAGACTATGAAAAATAAGTAAAATAAATACCTAAAATCCAAAATAAATAATGGGATCACTATGGGTAGTACACTTGAGATGCCAAAACTCTAACACGATCCTACTAATCTATTATCGAACAAAAGTTTTCGCTTTCCTCTATAGGTGGTGTCCGTATTGCGTGACATAGAATCATCCATGGTCACCCGTCATCTGTAACAAGGGCCTTATTGGCACTACCTGTTGTTGCAGGCACGGTGTCTATGAAATGTCTACATAATTTTTAGGTTATTTTAAGATTTCTTTTCTTAGCATTCTTCTTGAGACATACATACATACATACATATATAATGCTTGCATAAAATAAGCTTAATCGAGAGAAATAGGTCATGGAGACTCAAACAAGCAGCACAAAGTAGCATTAGCATTTTGCATAATGCTACATGCCTATAAGATGCAAGCATTTCCATAATCCCAGAGCTTCTTGGCAAGAAAAAACAGCTTGAACACGAGCAGCTCTTTATTAACAATACCGTGAATTCTTTTACCCATATCAGCATCGTCATGCCCATTATCGATTGAGACCCAGCCTGTTTCACTAGCGCATTTGAGAAGGGGGGGGGGGGGGGGAGGCCCCTTGTCATCCGCGCGCAAAAATCGACAAAATGGTTAAATTGGGGGAAAGAAAAGGTTTGGATCCCTCCCATCATCCATGTGCAGACAAATGAGAGTGGGGCTCCAGCCCCCCTTTTTTTCAAAATTATTTGACCATTCGCGATCATTTTTATTGAATTTTGACAATTTTTTTTACCTATTACCAAGGTTATTCAAGGCACACACATGCAAATCCACAAAGCCATGTCAAAGATGTAATTTTTTCTTTTTTGTAAAAGTTCCTCTAGCTAGTCATTTGTTACTGAAACACCTATTACTGACAGCTCTTTTAAAATAAGATTAAATTCTTTTGAGATTCCTTTTCCCCTTATCTCCCACCACAATATCTTTGTAGGGTTTGAAAGGGTAAAATTTGCAGCAAGGCAAAGCGGTGAGGCCAAGATCATCTAGTTATACGACCACAGTCAAAGTCAATGGTGAGTGACTCAGCTCCTCTCCCTCTGTGAATCTCTCCCTTTGAAAACAAAGATCTACCTTGTACTATTTCTTAGAGGCCTTGGAGGAGGGCTTCTTTGTGGAAGAGACCTACAATTTTACGTACGTTCTAAAATTTTAAAATATGAGATAACTGGCTAGTGTGTCCATTCTAGTGAAAGATGAAAACAAAGCAAACATGTCAACTCAATAGGCGAATGTGTCCATTCTAGTGCAAAAAGATGAAGACAAAGATGCATTTTGCATTGTTCATGCTTGTGTGGCTAAGATAAGGCCATGAAAATGCTAGCTAGCATATAGAATGTGTACTAGGTCACAAGAATCTAGTGCAAGGAGAGAAATGTTGTAGCCACACAACAATAGATGATTCCTTGCTGCTCCCATTGACCCCGCTAGCTTGAAACCAACACCTTTGGCTAGATGCAACTCTTTGCCTTCAATGTCACGCAGAGGTCCAACCTTGCCTCCCACCATAACATATTTCAGAGAGTTTTCCTTGAGAAAATCGCACATGGAATTTCAATTTCACACATTGTAAATTAGAATCCCAAAATGGAATTATTTCTTTGCCTTATGGTTCTGTAATTACAATGTGGGAGCAAGGAAGGATATGGAATAGTGGACTGAAAAAAACTCTCAATCCTTAAGGGTTTTTTCAAAATCCCATAGCTTTCTAGTCTCGGATGTTGCCACTTGGAGCCCAAATACATTTTTTGCAAGACATGTGGTTGTAAGAAGGAGGACGTGGCCATTAGAGCAAAGATTAAGTGAGGGTTACTTGCCAAATAAAGCATCTTTGAGCTACACATGTAGCTGATGACAATGGTGCTAGTTAGTGATAGTTGTAATGATGCCACCTAGGGATACCACATATACTTTCATGCCTTTATTTCCCCATGAATGATCCTCTTTGTCTCTTTGACTTCTTGCAAACTTGATGAAGATATCTACTATGCACCTCTTTTAAATTTGTACATTGTCTATTGAATTAGCACCCCCTTTTTATCTTTATCTTGTAATGCATGTAATTTTGTTATTCTAACATCACTCACTATGGAGACAACTTTCAACTACAAACCAGGGATGTAATTCTTCATGTTATCTATTTTATCAAAGTTTTTAATGTAATATTTTTGGATATAGTAATTTGTTACCCTTTTGATAAGTCAACCACCCAGGCTTTGGTCATCTAAAGATCACCAACAAAATTACCTTGAATTTAGCTTCAAAAATTTATCTCCTAGGGCTATCACAGGATCATGATGGTTTTGTTTTGAGGTTGATTTCTGTGTCCTTGGCCTCTATGTAATTTTTTTGGATAATGTATTGGTTGATTCTAAGTTTCCCTGCACTATGGTATTATGCATTTTTGCCTACTAGAATGAACACATTAGAATTTATTAAAAATGTGTGCTTTTTGGTTTAGTATTTTGTGCTATTAAAAAAATCTATAGATTTTTCTGATTGCAAAAGCTCAAAACTAGAAGCTCCTTAAAAAAATATACTTGATATGAATGAGTGCTTCTATAACTGGAATTATGTGAAGGAAGGCCATATGTATCTCCTACGGTGCAACACTTGCCACCACCTCCAAGATACCAGATTGGTGATCCATTGTCATGCCAAGGGCATACCCAGGGGGGGTCACAGACCCGGGCTAGTAGATGGCCAGTTGCCAGTGTGGAACAGGGGATTCAGTAGCCTAGGGTTCTATAAGGGAGGTGTGATAAATCCAGCTATGGAAGTTCCTTGGGACTCTAGTTGGTATCAGAGATAAACTTAGCTAGGCAAGGACGTGGTCTTTTACTTTTTCTGCATGTACATGCAAGGGCACCTTGGAGTTCACGTCTTGCCAGGTGGGGACAAATACGAAGGACCCATGTGCAGGGCCACTTGAGGCGAGGGGGGGTGACGGGTTGACTGGCTCGGAACCTTGCATTGTGGAGCTCGACGAGTGCGCAAGGCTGCGAGCAAGAAAACTTGACTCTGCCACTCACGTTGAGGAGCATTGCAGTGTGCAGGGGGTGCACCTTTGCCCACTCGATGGCCTCATGCTCCATCGCTGCTGTTGTGTGGAGTGTTTTCTTTCAAACACCCAAAGGCACTTGGCCTTAGGGCAAATTAACAAAAAAAACCCTCCTTAGGGTAGGTGCCCACGGTTGCAAACCCGGCAAGTGTCTCACCTTGGCACATCCGACAACCACTGCTCAAGTTGCAAAGCTTGGGCAATTGCAGAGATTTGGCAATTTGCATATTGCAGAGATTGGGTGACTATTGGTGGTTTTCCACAAACGTCTACTTGCATAGTCGTTTAAGCGGTACTACTTAAAGGCTTGAACATCAAATTGGTTTAAACATTAGGTGAAATTTGGACTCACAAAGGGGCCCTTTAAGGAGTTTGACTTTACCTCTCTCTACCAAAACGGGTGCATGGATAAATTTTTATAAACAAACTCCAAAGTTGGTAGAGGTTTGACAATTAGAATGTCCTCTTCAAGCTCTATCTACTTATATATAGCACGCCATGAGATTCCTCATATTTTAGAAGATTCTTTTTTTGATTCACATAGAGTCCCACAAAGTTGTCACATCATAGGTAAATCAAAAAAAGAATCTTCTAAAATATGAGGAGTCTCATGGCGTGCTATATATCAGTAGATAGAGCTTGAAGAGGATATTCTAACTGTCAAACCTCCGCCAACTTTGGAGTTTGTTTGCAAAAATTTATCCATGCACCCGTTTTGGTAGAGAGAGGTAAAGTCAAACTCCTTAACGGGCCCCTTTGTGAGTCCAAATTTCACCTAATGGGAAAGCTCGACGAAGCGCGTTTGTACTACAAATCGAACACAGTGATTTTACGACAAGCTTAATATCTCGGATTTGAAACTTTCAATGACCATACGGTTGCATGTATCATTAGCCCAGTCACCTACCGACATCGGTGGTGCATACTACGGCTATGAGGTTGTTTTTGGAATCAAGGTATTCTTCTTTCTCTCTCTCTCTCATTGCACAGTGTTTCCATGGATTCGGATATCAACATGACCTTTGATTTTGAGCACAATACACCTGATCTCCCCCCCGGGGGATTCACTGTGTTTTTCCATAAAGTACCACATGAGTGTACAATAGGGGGGTTTTAGATTTTTTACATAAGGGTATACAATAGGGGTAGCCCCTCATTATTTCATACTCATACCGTACACGTAAGGGAGGGGGTGGGGGGGAGGAGGGTGGTTACATTGGGGCTACATTCAACTACCTGAGCCACCTTAAATACATTAGTAAGCCTCTGTGTGTGTGTGTGTGTGTGTGTGCATCGATGAATACTTTCATGGCATGGTGAAAGTAAGGGAAAACTTGAAATTATCTTGTTTTTTGGGTCAAAATTAGAAGCTTTTGTTGGTAATTACACTAAACCTTATGTAAATTTCCTTATAGCCAAGCTCAAACCCCTCTAATTTGTCAAAATACCCTTCAACTTTTTAAAATTCCCAAATTACCCATGTATCTATTTTGATCGGATTGATCAAGCTTTTCTAATTTTTATTCCTTTTTGACAATTGAGATGCATTTTTGAGTGGTTAGCATGTAATTTGTCACATATTACCTCACAAAACAAGCGATCATGTCCACAAAGATAACACATAAGTGTAGTCATTAACAAAATGTCAATCATTGAAGAACAAGAATACATCCTAATTCGTCTCTGTCCTACCACACATTGAGAGAGAGAGAGAGAGAGAGAGAGAGAGAGAGAGATGAAGAATAAGAGAGTTTTAACATGGTAGGAAACTATCCCAAGATACCTTAAAGATCTAGCTGACAAGGAGAGTTGAACTCAAGACCTGTTATGAGAGAGAGAGAGAGAGAGACAGAGAGAGAGAGAGAGAGAGGGGGGGGGGGGGGGGGGGGGGGGGGGGGGGGGAGAATGTTAAAGCTGGTATTTATTATGCTAGTTCAAATCTAAAAATGACACATCGTGCGAACATAGATTTTCACTCGATATTTGTTTCACCACCTTTGCTGGAAACATGATGGTGTTCAAGCATCCTCTACCTGCACTATTTGAACATAGGGGATGCATGAAATTGATCTTTTCTATCACTGCCATTTGAATATGGGGGCAGCACAAGATTAATCCAAGCATCTCTCAAGTGCAGACATTGAAGAGGCTTTGTACGAGTAGAGAGCATTATTTACACACACACGCAGTGTCACAAGCTGCTATTAGACGGTTCGCGAAGTGGGCACTAGAGAGAGCGCAACTTCACACATAGCATGGACAAGCTCTTGCACAGAGACATGCTTGCAAGCACTTGCAATAGGTTAGAGAGAGAGAGAGAGAGAGGGTTCATGGGCGCTGTGGGGTTTTTTCGGGACTACAGCCTTGTGTGTGACAATCTTGGCAAGCAATTGCATCATTGTACGGGAAAAAACATTTATCCAAACCCATAGAATTCCTTTTCTTGAATTTGTCAAGAGGAAATTTTAGAAAATTATATTTATTTTTTAGGTTGTTACACTATTTTTCTCTATTTTGGGACGGAATTTCTTCTTTTCTCCTTGCCGGCAATTTTGAAATTTAAAGCGGCACGATATTAAGTCAAGACACAATTTTCCCGATGGATGATTGCATCTGGGCGGACATAAGTGGTAGAAGGAGAGCCCAATTAATCCTCGCTTGCAGAATCCTAGCATTGTGTCGTGCAGTGCTCAAAATAAACTTTATTCCAAAAAGTTGGCAAACGTACATATGTGAAACAACAGAGGTACATTGACAAAATTTGAAGGTTTTTACACCAAATTAGAATGCATTGTTTAATTACAACCAAAATTAATATGTAGTTAACTTTTGCTTAATTGTGATGAGTGAAAGCGCTCTTATGCTGCCATCTGTTAGTCAAGAGCGAAAGTAAGAAAAATTGAGCCCTTTTGCCAAGAGAGCATGAGGAAAACTGCATGTCCTTTAATCTCTCCTTGCTCTCTTCTTTATGCAAGCATTAGCCCACTCCTCTAAGTCTTTCCCTGTTATGCCTTGTACATAATTTGTTGCTTTCACACAACTTACTTCTTTACTGATTTATGCACATGAGTTGCCCTTAAATTCCCTTTGTACATGAACTACCCCTTGCTTTATGAAATCCACCAGACTCTGTTTGTGTGACAAAGCCTTAAATATAAGGGAAATATTCAATATATCATTGATTGTCGAGTCTCGATCAGAGAGAGAGAGAGAGAGAGAGAGAGAGAGAGAGAGAGAGAGAGAGAAGAAGAAGAAGAAGAAGAAGAAGAAGAAGAAGAGTATTTTAACATCGTAGGAAACTATCCCTAGAGACCTCAAATATCTATTTGACGAGGAGAGTTGAACTCAAGACCTTTTATTCAAGAGGAAAATGGTGTGAGAGATGCGTGCAGATAGGGATTTTCCTCTTTGTGTTTTCTTACCTTCAAATATAAAATTTAGTGGTAAATTTCAAAATTGTGGGACTACACTAAACCTAGTTTTTTTAACGAGCACTGTCATGCGCTTCGTTGAATTTGGGCATCAGCAACTGAAGGTTTATTCCTATCCTCGTTCTCTCCCTCGCGAGTCGCAGATGAGGTGCTGGGCCTCTCCTGCCCCCTGGCCATCGAGAGCTCTACAAGCTCCCAACTATAGCCACACTTGCTTGGTGTCTTGCGCACTGCGTGCGGTACTGCTGCGCCCTCTTAGGACTTGTGTCACGAGCCTTTTGTTGGCTGTACTGGTAGTCGTGCCCTGCAAGCGGCATGTTTTCCCTCCCTCAGAGCCTCCGACAGGCCTCTGACCTGAGGGTATTTACGGATTTTTTTCACAGTCACCAGTAGGGGATGCAATTCTTTGAAATTGTGATTTTCTTTAAAAAACAAAGGTAGAAACTTTTGTCTTACACTGCCAATGGGACTCAATCTCTTTGCATGCAATCCTCAATGCATCTCCTTGCACTCTCTCTTGCCGCTCATTTGACACACTCACAGACCTCCCACAATCTGGTAGCATTGATGCAAATGGGAACACAGGGCAAAGAGGGGTGTGGGGGCTTTTATACCCGCTCACTTGCATAGGAAAGTGAAAACGCCATGGCAAAAATTGTAGATGGTGTCGCAGGCAAGAGCTCCAACAAAAGCAAGAAGGAACAAGAGGTGCACCTGAGCCCTAGCTAGGGATCTCTCTCTCTCTCCCTCTCCCCCCCCCCCCCCCCCCCCCCCCCCCCCCCCCCCCCCCCCCCCCCCCCCCCCCCCCCCCCCCCCCCCCCCCCCCCCCCTCTCTCTCTCTCTCTCTCTCTCTCACACACACACACACACACACACACACACACACACACACACACACATTGTGAAAGTAGAGGCTTTGCTTGTTGTTGTTTAGAGCAGAAGGGTAGGAGTCTGAGAAATCACAAATAAGCCACACACAGATGCAACCGCTTCTCATGGGAGATAAAGCAAAGGCTCCATCATGTGCAAAGGAGGCACAAGAAGAACTGCAGCCAGATGCTGTTGTGGGGAATATTGTTCATTAATAAATTCTTTTAAAGATGCGCGAGCAGTAGACGCAATAGAAAAATAAAACCTTGAAGAGAATCGAGAGAGATTCTTTGGTGACTCACTTTAGCCACTGCCATTTCTTGGAACGAATGCACCTATTTTTTTTCAAGCAGGTGTGGATCTCTCTCTCTCTCTATCTATCTCTCTCTCTCTCTCTCTCTCTCTCTCTCTCTCTCCCCCCCCCCCCCCCAAAAAAAAAGCATACTCCATCCGAGATCAATGCTATCAAGCTCCCTTTAAATGCGACAAGGTTGTGAGAATTCCATGATCAGATTGCTTGGTGATTCAAAAAATTGTTGAGTGTCTCCTGGTCGAGATGGTTCAAAGAGGAGGACGAGTGAGGAACATGAATAGGGAGAGGTGTAGGAGGATAGGAAGAAGATATCTTAAGAGGGTATCTTTTGAGAACTGTAATTCTATGAAAAGAGAGCGAATAGTCAATAGGTACCCTAATTTCAAAATAATATAGAAGTATTCAATAAAATGTGATTCTTGATGAAAGATGTGACCTCATAACACAATTGTGGAGAAAACCTTTGTTTAGATTGATGTTTGAAAAGCCTGTAGCCTTTGCATCACTGATGCATGTAGCTAAAAGCATACTTTCTCAAAAGTTGAGCCAGAGCTACCCCCAAAAAACTCCTGCGTGAAAGTTGCTCAAAGCATACATGTCTCATGTTACAGTTCTAGCAACCAAAGGTGCTGCTCAGAGGCTGTCTTGCCTGCGTGATCAGGATGCATTGTTGCCATATGCAGCCTATAAAAACAACCCATTATAGTGATGAGGATGAGATGATTGCAACCAAAAGGCACTAATGGAGCTATCTGGTGTAAGGATTAATTGCATTATGCATAGGCTTCGCTCCTCTAAAACTTCTTGCTCCTGCTTGTGGCTAGAAGCTCGTTTTTTTGGTATGTAACCCACTAAATTCCATTTTTAGGATTTTGAAGCGTGCTAGGTCACATATCTAGGTTACAAGTCTTCCAGATCTAGCAAGACAAGGTGCTTCTATCTTGCTCAAAAGCATCCTTACAGGCACAATGGTGCACTCTGTAAGAAGGTAAGGATTGAGAGCTCCGAGAATTAAAGACAGGAGTTGGGGGTTCTATCTAGGTTATCTTGTGGGGAGAGCTCGAGTGCTTAGAGGTGCATTTCTTCAGAGAGTGTAGTCATGCGGACTCTAGATCTAGCTACATATGGCAACAATCCCTCATGCAATATCACTTTCGGCTCTTGATGAAGACACAAAACATTGTTGTCTCGCTGACTGATGCTTAATTTCAAGCACACGATTTTGCCTTAACTCGGTAATGAGCGCACAATGTTGCGTATTAATACACATGGCATTACTTGAAAAACACAGGATTCACTGGATTTCCACCAGTACCAACCCCTCATCTCAGGCATGAAAAGATTTTGCCAGGTACTACAAGGTAGTAGAAATCTTTGACAAAGATGATCTGATTAATTCACAAAGTATCTTTTTTAATATAGGCAGATCGTTTACAACATATCTCTTATTCTTGTGTAAGTTGAAGATCACTTGGTCTTTAACTTAACCCCTCTCTGCCTAAGTTCATAGCCTCTTGCATGCTCCAGATATCTACACGATGGTCGTGATTCCTTGGATGAGCTCCGGCCCGCGGAAGGTTGAGGTTCCAACATAGGGGTCATCAAGCCTCTACCGGGGATGCTCCACCCTCGCATGCCCAAAGTCTCCCAACAACCCTAAACCCTAAATCGGCTTTTAGATCATAGTTTGAAGCATCTATCGGTAGTTACACTAAATCTTGTCACATTTTGTCAAATGTTTTCAAGGCAAGCTCAAAATCTAGCCTAGATTTTGCAAGTTAGTGATAACCTATGAAAATTAGAATGCATTATTTCAGTTTTGAATGTCCATTAAAGAGTTCAACTCTCCACTAAACAATGCGGACTATGTATACATAATGTATATTTGTTTTTTTGTTAAATAACAATTCCATCTACCATAGTGAAAGCTGTTCAATAAAAAATTACTTGGAAACTTGGAAAATGCCTTGTGTCGGAGCTTGTAAACCTCGTGTTTTATATGGTTAAAGTATTTTATATGCTTCATCCTTAAAGAGTTTTATATGCTGCAATCTTAATTGTTTTTGCCATGCTCACAATTTTGGGTGATAGTGTTGTATTGATTCAATAAAGAATGTACTTAATCTCAAATTGGATGTGTGACATCATACCGTTAAACATTTTAAGATTGTTAGTTTCTTTTACATGTAGTTACAAACTCTATAGTCTCAATTTCCCACATGGTCATATGGCTTCACCGGGTGTGTTATCTTGAGCTATACTTTCTTGCCAAGACACGTCTAGAATACCTTGGGTCTATGTGTCACACATACACAATGCCTTCATTTTGTATATAGCTACAAATATAGTCTCAATTTGTCACATGGTCATATGGCTTGACCGGGTGTGCCATCTTGAGCTATCGATTTTTACTTTCAGTTCTTCTAGCTATCCATATGGCTTGACCGAGTATCTTTAGCTATCCATTCTTACCAAATGTGTAATTGTGCTTGTTTTACTATAAAAAGCGTTAAAGATTGTAATATCGTTAGTTTCTTTTACATGTAGCTACAGATTCTATCGTCTCGATTTCCCACATGGTCATATGGCTTGATCGGGTGTGTTATCTTGAGCTATATATTCTTGCCGAGACATGTCTAAGCATACCTTGGGTCTATGTGTCACACATACACAATGCCTTTATTTTGTATATAGTTACAAATATAGTCTCAATTTGTCACATGGTCATATGGCTTGACCGGGTGTGCCATCTTGAGCTATCGATTTTTACCTTCAGTTCTTCTAGCTATCCATATGACTTGACCGGTTGTCTTGAGCTATCCACTCTTACCAAATGTGTAGTTGTGATTGTTTTTACTATAAAAAGTGTTAAATATTTTAAGATTGGTAGGTTCTTTTACATGTAGTTACAAATTTTATAGTCTCAATTTCCCACATGGTCATATGGCTTGACCGGGTGTGTTATCTTGACCTATAGTTTCTTGCCAAGACACGTCTAGCATACTTTGGGTCTATGTGTCACACACATACACAATGTCTTTATTTTGTATATAGTTACAATTATAGTCTCAATTTGTCACATGGTCATATGGCCTGACCGGGTGTGCCATCTTGAGCTATCAATTTTTACCTTCAGTTCTTCTAGCTTGACCGGGTCTCTTCAACTATCCATTCTTATCAAATGTGTAGTTGTGCTTGTTTTTACTATAAAAAGAATTAGAGATTTTAAGATCGTTAGTTTCTTTTACACGTAGCTACAAATTCTATAGTCTCAATTTCCCACATGGTCATATGGCTTGACCGGGTGTGTTATCTTGAGCTATAGTTTCTTGCCAAGACACGTCTAGCATACCTTGGGTCTATGTGTCACACATACACAATGTCTTTATTTTGTATATAGTTACAAATATAATCTCAATTTGTCAAATGGTCATATGGCTTGACCGGGTGTGCCATCTTGAGCTATCGATTTTCACCCGAGTTCTTCTAGCTTTCAAAGTGAAATATGGTATATCAATGTGTCACATTTGGTTAATGCAGGAGCCTTGATGTAATAGTTTGAAATAGAATAAAAAATATCTATATATATGTAGGTTGACTTGAATGCTTTTTTTTTATATATAAATATCATTATAGTCATTATGGCAGAGGGTAAGAAGAAGGCATTTCTTCAGTCTCTAAGGTCAACACATGCCATTTTGTTGATTGTGTAGTATGAGAAGCATGACATACTAGCACTTGGAATGTAGTTTGGTTTTGAGGGTTCTTAAGCTGATTTGGAAGGATACTTTTATGTTTTCATTTTTGTGTTTGTTTTGTATATGATTGCCTATCGATGTGTACATGGCCTTTTGGTAATCGTGTGATTAGACTATGTGATTGGAGGTTTCCTATGTACTATGATATGCAGGTCATATAACCACTTTGAAGTTAGATTACTTTGACTCTATTGAAAATGTTTTTGATTTTAATGTGTAAGATAATCCTTAAATCCCATGTGAGAGCCCAAGATGAGGTGGGGAATTTTTTTGGAAAAAGAAATTATGTGATGAAAATCCCATGTGGGAGCCCAAGAAAAGAGTATACTAATTTTTTTTGACAAAGAGGTCTCCGTAAAAAGGAGACTCTGGCAAAGTTTTTTAGATTTATATTTTATGTACAAACTCAACATTAAATACAGATGGTGCTTTTTTAAGAGTTGCACTTTGCTTAAGCATAAACATGCATTCATATCACATATACTTGGTTTTGTTCAAAAAGATTAATTTTTCATTGGGTTGTCTTGTAATGTGTTTTGATTTGATAAGTGAAGGTTTTCATAGTTGTTTAAGAGTATGCATTATTTGCTATTTAGAGAAAAATCCATTTTATATGTGTGCCTTAAATCCCATGTGGGAACCTACTAAGTAGGTGGCTAGTATCATATGTTTTGAAATTGAGATTTGTACCAGTTTACAAGGTAAACGCTATTTGTTTTTTGAAAAATTACATGAAACAATTGGTTTATTATAATTTAGTATTCATTATATTTGTTGCTTTTCATGGTTTGCTCTCTTAACATCTATTGCAAATCAAAACACACAACAATATACACTTTTGTTCATTTGCAATTCAACATGTATTTTTGCAAAAGCATGTGCTTCTAAAATTGTCATGTTACTAGTATACATAAAATAGTGGGTCATTACATTCCGTACCAAATCCGTATGAGGGGGGATGGCTCATTACGAGAAAATTTATATCTTGTCCGTATGTAGGGGGATAGGTTAGCAAGTAAGATACCGTACATAGGGGGTTTCTCTAATTTTGATGTACGTAGGTGACATCCCCCCATTACTAATAGTGAATCCCCCGGGTCCTCCCCATGATGGCTCGCATCCGGATAATCTTACAGAGGATGCTTGAAACACTACAGAAGGAGATGGCGCTTATGAATTGCTCAATATCCAAGAATTTTGAGCAATTCAAGCACGTATCTCAGTAATGGAAATGATTTTTTCTTCCCTAAATGAAAATGTCAATAAATTATCCACTTCAGTGATACAATTTATGTAGCAACAGGCCAAGGGCCCTATTGAAACACACATGCATGAGCACATTCACGATCATGAGCAAGGCCCTCCGTGTCATGGACATGGTCCATCTCCGGATTCTTTGCACTCTCTCACTGTGAAGGAGGTGGATGAGTTGTTGAAAAACACCAAGCCACCACCTTTTAAGGGAGAGGACTGAGAGCACAATAAGGATGCATTGAATATCTTTCTCAGCAAGTGGGATGGAATTGACGCCTTACGGCATACTTCGGATAAAGTCAGAGAACTGCAAACAAGTCTGACTCTGGAAGGCAAGGCCTAAAAATGGTGGATGTCTCTCAAGTAGAGAAATATCATACCACAGAGTTGGGCAGCCTTTGAGGCTATGTTTCAAAAATAATTTCTGCCCACGAATGAGGCAGATATAATTTGTATGACTTGGGACACGTGTTCCATGCACCAACACCCATCATTGCTTGAACATATCTCTCACTATTGGGATGTTATCATCAAGCTTGAAGGGCTAGATACCTTTCAGCAAGTATGTGGGTTTATCCGTGTCTAATGCCAAAGCATAAGAAGCACGTCAAGACTAAGGACCCTAAAACACTTGAGGAGGCCATAGTGAAAGCCCGCATTCATGATGATCCAGATGAAAATAAATCACATAGTACTTTCATGCAAATAGACATGGTAATACATGCACACAGCATGGGCACAATAAAAAGAAATTTATAGTAGCAAATTTTGAAGCAGCTAAAAAACCCAACGGGGCTCGCGGTCCTCTCTCTCCTTAAGAATTTGAGAAAGCTAAAAAAGAGAATTTATTCTTTCAATGCTTGGGAAGTGGCCATGGAAAAAAGGATTGTCCCAAGGGGAAATATGCTACTCGCAGCATGAAGAAAGCAGTGCACACAGTGCAGCTGCGACCTCTTGAGTCTTCCTCACATTTCTCCACGGTGGAGGTAACACAAACCGAGGTGGTGCATGAATGATGTATCACAGCTTCTATGTGGCAACAAACCTTTGATCCACATGAGTTAGTGTGTGTATGCATGGATCTCTTCAAGGGCACAAGGTGTGTATCTTGGTGGATGACGGTGCTACTCACAATTTTAGTAACTATGGATTAGTGAAAAAAATCAAATTTCTCCAAACTTGGAGCTCCCAATGCTACAAGGTAGAAACGATGAATGGTTATGATGCCAAAGTATGGGATACTCAAGTCAAATATGTCCCGTTGGAAATACAAGGCTATTCCACATCCTTGGATTTCCAGGTTATCAATATGGAACGGGCAGATGTGGTACTTGGTAGAGAATGGCTTCCTAGACTAGGACCATCACTGAAGCGTAGCTACGAGCACAACAACCTTCTGTTTGAATCTTATGGAACACATGTTACCATATACATGTGGTAGTGATGTGTGTGAACACACTAGGACCGTCGGGGCATTTTTTCCCTCTTTAGGAGGTTTTTCCCCCCGAGCATTGTATATACGCCCATCACTCTAGGGCTATCCATCTTTCCATTACACACTAAGTAATACACTCTCTACTGTGTGCCTTGAGCTTCCGTCATCTTCTCCAAGATGTGCGCGTTTATCTGCAACCCTAATTCCAACAATTGGTATCAGAACATGTTGCGTCCTCCCAGGCTTAGTCGTCGCTAGTTGCTCCAGTACACGCCTACTCACTTTCTCCAATTTCAGTGAGCTTTGGCGAGTGTTCGCAGGTCGACAAATATTTCGGGAGACCTCATAGAGCTTACTCTGCTTATATTTTTGATTCGGGCTCATTTTCGCCTCCGTTTCCACTACAAGCAGTACTGCACAAGCTATTTTGTCATTTTGTGTAGAATTTATGTTACTGTTGTTTTCTGCATAACAGGTGCCTTATAGTCTTCTACAGTTTGTGTTATATAGCACGTGTTGTTCCCGCTTCATTTCTCCTATTTTCGGGAAGTTTTCACATCAGGTGCAGCATTTACCATGGCTGACAACAATAACACAGATGTGTTCAAGATGTTTGCTCCTGAGGACAGGTTGGATGGGGACAATTACCCTATGTGGGCTTATATGATGCAACACGTTCTTGTGTCAAAGGGCATTTGGAATATTGTGCAGGGCATTAATGTACGTCCTGGTTCTGAGGATGTAGGCGATGTTGTAGGTCTTGGTGCAAGGATTACAGCTGTTAGAGTTGTTTTGCCTATGGCAGAACAAGCTCGTTGGGATGTTAAGGATGCATAGGCTCATGCAATGATTTTGTTGTCTTGTGAAGCGCACCATTGTTCCTCACATCCGTTCAGTAAAATCTGCAAAACAGGCTTGGGATATTCTAGCAGGTCTTTATGCAAGCCGCAATGAGGCTAAAATTGTTTTGCTGCGTAAAGAGCTGGAGTTGAAGATTATGCATGAGGAAGATGATATGGACACTTTCCTAGCTAGTGTCAAGGATATCAATGAGCAACTTATTTCTGCAGGTGAAGTTATTTTAGACAATTCCCTTGTGAAGACTGTTCTTGATGCCTTACCACATTCTTACCAGAATTTTGCTAGTGCTTGGAGACTTATGACCCAAGGAAATCCAGAAGTTATCAAGTTTGATGCATTATGCACATTGCTATTGCAAGAGTCACTTTCTAGAAAAAACAAGACTAGACAGCGTGCAGTTGAATAGGATTTTATTGCTTCTCAAAGAAAGGGTGATAACAGCAATGCAGCCACTTCTTATGGTTTTGCTGCGAGTGGCAAAAATTTTGTTCCTAATGCTTCTGCTAGCAGCAATTCGTTTGAAAATTCTGGTGATAAGGGATAAAAGAAGATGCGTTGCGATTATTGTAAAGCCAATGATCACTTGATCAAGCCATGTCCTAAGTTGAAGGCCAAAGAGGCTAAGAAGAAAGAGGGTGGCTCCACCGCAAATGCTGGTTCCACTACAAATGCAGCCATTGTTGAGTCTTCTGTGAAAGGAGACTGTGTTGCTAATGTTGATGCAAAATGGGCTTTTAGCGTAGAGTGCACTTACAATCCTGTTGTCCATGATGCATGCTTATCAGTTTACTGCAGATTCCCATGTGTGGTGTTTCGACACTAGTGCTACAAAGCACATTACCTCACATCGTGAATTGTTTACCTCTCTCGAGTCTTTCCCTCATGGGAATTCAATCACTTGTGCCAACAATGCCTCTTATCCACTTCATAGTTGGAAAGATTGTGCTCACTGCTGCTAATGGAGTCTCCTTCACACTTGTTGATGCACTTTATGTACCTGGGATTAAGAAGAATCTCTTGTCTATATCCGCACTTTCTAGACTTGGACTTATAGTCAAATTTGTGGATGACAGATGTATAGTTCATGATCTTAGTTTTGGTGATGAAATTGTTGCATCTGGGATTTTGTGTCGTGGGCTATATAAGCTCACTGGGCTATATAAGCTCACTTTGTATGACAAGTGTGGATTTTTTTTTTTTGCAAATGCTGTTGCAGATTCAAGGGCTATTTCAGATGCAAAACTTTGGCATGCATGTTTTGGTCATCTGAATTTTTCCAGTTTGATGCGTTTGCAGAAATTTGATATGGTTGCTTCTTTGCCGCCTCTTGAAGCACCTGTCAAACATGTTTGTGAAGGCTGTATTTTGGGTAAGATGCAGCGTTCTAGATTTCCAAAGAATGGTTCAGTTCGGGCCACGTGCAGGTTGCAGCTTGTGCATAGTGATGTTTGTGGGCCCATGCAAACTCCGTCCTTGGGAAATTACCTGTACTTCGTGACTTTCATTGATGATTACTCCAGGCATGCATGGGTATTTCTGCTTAAAGCGAAGTCCGGAGTTTTTATGTGCTTCAAACAATTTCTGGCTATGGCTGCAAATGTCTCAAAATGTACTATGGGCATCCTCCGTTCCGATTGAGGGGGGGAGTATATGTCTCATGAATTTAATGCATTTCTGGCTAGTCGCGGGATAAAACACCAATGTATAGTGCCTTATACACCTCATCAATATGGTGTTGTTGATGTATGGTCAAAAGTCAAGCTTTGCCACATTCTTTTTGGCTTGAGCCATCATGTGTGCCACTTATGTACTTAACAAGTGTCTTACGAAAGCTTTGCAGTCTATTACTCCATATGAAGCATGGCATGATAGAAAGCCTTCTATTGAGCACATGTGTGTTTTTGGCTATTTGGCATATGCTTTGGTGCCACAAGTGCAGCACAGAAAATTGGATGATAAGGCTGTCAAATGTATTTTTGTTGGTTATAGTGATGAAAGCAAAGGTTACAGGTTGTATCATCTGCAAACAAAACGTATTCTGGTTTCTCGGGATGTAGTGTTTGTGGAAGATTCTGTTCAGCCCTTGCTGTCATGTACTAGAGACAATAATGCAAGCTCACATGACATTTATGACACTTTGTTGCCTCTTTTTAGTGGTGGAAATACGAATGTAAGTTCCAATGAGGTAAATGTACAGCCTATGGGGGTTTCTGAAAATGTTTTAGATCAGAATATTATTGATGCAGATGTACATGATGTACTTGATGAGGAAAGGGCTGAAAATGAGCAGGCTAGAGATATGCCAAAATGGCTGGTGCACACTTTGCATGATAGTAAATTGGATGCACCTTTGTCTAGTCGTACACGTTCAGGCTCTCGCCATGCATCTTATGCATCAGATTATTATGCTTTGGCTGTGTCTAGCTTACATGATGTTGAGGAGCCTCTATCTTTTGATGAAGCACAAAATTCAAAAAATTGGATGGCTGCCGTGCAATCAGAATATGATGCACTTATAGAAAATGACACATGGACTTTATGTGATTTGCCTCCTAGAAAAAAGGCCATTAGTACGAAGTGGGTTTACAAGTTAAAACGCAAGCCGGATGGTGAGATCGATCGCCATAAGGCTCGCCTTGTTGCAAAGGGTTATGCACAGCAAAAAGGCATTGATTATGAAGAGACTTTTTCTCCCACTTGTCGTATGACTACTGTGCGTTTTCTATGTGCATTGGCAGCTCATTTTGGTTGGGATGTACATCAATCAGACATTGTTACTGCTTTCTTGAATGGTGACATATTTGAGGAAGTTTATGTAACATAGCCTCGCGGTTTTGTCATAAAAGGACAAGAGGACAAAGTGTGCAGATGTAAGAAGGCTTTTTATGGGTTGAAGCAATATCCTCATGCTTGGTATGAGAAAGCTGGCAGTCATTTGGTGAAACGAGGCTTTTATAACACTCTAATAGAAAGCACATTGTATGTAAAGCATGAGGATGATGTACTTCTCATTGTGGTTCTTTATGTCGATGATTTGCTGATCACTAGACCAAATAAGAGACATATTGCTGAATTTAAGGATGATTTGAATGCTACTTTCAAGATGAAAGAGTTGGGACTGTTGCATCATTACTTGGCTATATAGTTTAAGCAGTGTGATGGTGGTATTTCCTTGTGTCAGAAAAGCTACATAGAAACATTGCTATGTAAGTTTGGACTTGAGGATTGCAAACCTATTGCCATTCCCATGGAAACAGGTTTGAAGTTGAGTCTACATGATGTTGGTGATCCTGCTGATGTCACTCTTTAACAACTGTTGTTGGCTGCCTCATTTATGTATGCAACACGAGGCCAGATATTCAATTTTCACTCTCACAGGTCAGCAGATTTATGCATAGCCCAGGGTCTAAGCATTGGCAGGCTGTCAAGAGGATTTTCCACTACCTTAGTGGCACTTTACATCTTGTCTTGTTTTATCCAAGGGGGGATCATTGCTACCAGACTTACATGCTTTTTTCATACTTAGATTGGGCTGGTTGTTTTGACACGTGAGCGTCCACAAGTGGTTTTTATTTCATGCTTGGCAGTTCATGTATATCATGGTTGAGCAAGAAGCAACCTACTGTGGCCACTTCGAGTTGTGAGGCTGAGTACAGGGCAGTCTTCACAGCTACGGTTGAGTGTGTATGGCTCACATGCCTTATGGCTGATTTGAGTGTTGGACAGGACACTGCCAACATTATCTACACTAATAGTCAGAGCGCATTGGCAGTTGCAAGGAACCCAGTTTTTCATGCTCGCACAAAGCACATTGAGGTGCATTACCACTATGTCATGGAGAGGCTCTCAGTAGGAGAGATCAGCTTGGCTTATGTGCCAACACAAGACAACCTTGCAGATCTTTTCACAAAGGCATTGTCTCGTGAGAAGCTTGAAGCTTTCCGCAAAGCTTTGGGCTTACTCCCCTTTGTGGACTGATCATGTCCTCAAGGCATGGCACTTCCCTTTACTCATGTTCCGGCTCTCATTCACCGCATCACTCCAGGGGGTATTTGCTGCCATATACATGTGGTAGTGATGTGTGTGAACACACTAGCACCGCCGGGGAATTGTTTCCCTCTTTAGGAGGTTTCCCCCCCGAGCATTGTATATACGCCCATCACTCTAGGGCTATCCCTCTTTCCATTGCACACTAAGTAATACACTCTCTACTGTGTGCCTTGAGCTTCCTTCATCTTCTTCAAGCTGTGTGCGTTTCTCTGCAACCCTAATTCCAACAACACATGTGTTGTGGTTAGGAGAGAAGGATGTGCCTTCCTCACCAGTACATCAGAGCTTATGAAGCTCATTTCTGATAATGAAATAGAAGAAGTTTTCTTGTGTTATTCATTGTGTCATTTTCTTTCCAATGTTGAATCTGTTGAACATTCCTCAACGCCGCATGCTTCTCTCTCATCTCTTCCAACAATGGCTACTTCCCAACAATGGTTGCTCGTGCGTTAAAAACTTTATTAATGGAATTTCATGATGTTTTTCCTAATGATTTTCCATCTAGATTACCATCAACATGATCTGTGCAACATGGCATTGACGTGGCTGTAGATAGTAAACCAGTCAATAAACCACCCTATAGAATGAGTCGTTCTGAAGCTGCTGAGGTGGAATGCTAGCTTGCTGACTATCTTAGTGGAGTTCTTCATCATGGGCTTCTCCTCTCCTATTAGTGAAGAAAAAGGATGGTAGTATGCGCATGTGCATCGACTACCATGGATTAAATGCGATCACTCTTAAGAACAAGTACCCATTACCACTCGTGGATGAGTTGTTCTACAAGCTCACTCATGCTTGTATGATTACAAAGATAGACTTGCGGTCGGTCTATCACTAGGTACATATTTGACTTGGGTTGCTGATATACCCAAAACTGCATTCCCAACAAGGTTTGGACATTACAAGTTTTTGGTTATGCCTTGAGACCATACTTGCGCAAATTTCTTATCGTTTTTCTCAATGACATTCTCGTATATAGTGCTTTTGAGAAAGAGCACTTACAACATCTAAGATAGGTGTTTGTATTGTTACGAACGAATAAGTTTTGATACACTCAAGGATGCATTAGCTACAACTCCTATTCTAGCTATTGTGGATCCTTTGAATCCATTCGTTTTGGAAACGGATGCCAGTAACCGTGCTATGGAGCGGTCCTTCTAGGAGGGAAGGCTAGTCACATTTGAAAGAAAGAGGCTTAATTCAACATAGAAAAATTATTCTGCTTATGAACGCAAACTCTTAGCAATAGTGTCTTCCTTAAAGACATGGTGACATTATTTGCACGGAGCTTAGTTTGAGATTGTGTTTGACCATGAAAGCATAAAATGGTTTACACAACAAAAAAAATTGAAGGGTCAAAAGGGCAGGTGGGTTGAGATCCTTTAAGAGTAGGACACAAAGCTCCGATATCGTAAAGGACGATACAATGTGGTGGATGATGCTCTTAGTCGTATGCCTGAGATCAATTCCCTTTTGTTCACAGAATTTTGCAATGAATTTTTGGATTCTTTGAAGGGAAAATATGAGCATGATGACGCATACTCCAAAGTGTGAAGCCATGTGCAAATAAGGGATCCTTCTCACTCCAATGCTGGTAGTGTGTCATTAACCTCCACACAGAGTTCTCCTCCATTGAGTGATGAACTGCAACGTGAGAGCATTTATATACAAGTATGTTGGACGGATACGCCGTGACGGACGTCAGCACAGCGAGAACTCACCTAACATATAATGTCAGCTAAGGACAAAGCTCAACCCGCAGGCGCATGGAAGCAAGCATAAGGTGTGAACCTACACTCGACCGATAACTAATTCCTACAGAGGTCTCTACCAATTGTCTAAGTCATAGCCTTTAAGAGTGCATAAGAGGAAACTTCATACAACGCTTTCTAGAGCCGAACACCCATCAAACAATCCCGAAACACCATAGAACTTGAAGGAGACCCTACTAACACCAATAGGTCGCTCTCCCTAAGGTCTATGAACAAAAACCCCAACCCAAAACACCCGGTGCAAAATCAAGTAGGATATCTGGCCAAAATCTGCAGGTCTTCGTTTCCAAAATCTAAAGTGTCTAATGTGTAGTTCTACTCAATGTGAATGTGTGGATATGGTGCAATGCAAAATCGGACAACATATGCTCACCCAAACACCAGATGAAGCTCGTAGAAGGAGCTCGCAAAACCGGACCGTACGCGTGCAATGTAGGTATTGGTGTGTAGCTCTCGTCGGGGGCAACACGTACGCTGCACTTCTTCGCACTTGATTCCGACCACCAGAGCACATGTAGCATCAAGATGAAGCTCACAGTCTCTCTCGTACACAGTACGCTCACTCACAGACTTCAAAACTTGTTTTTAAAAATGACAAAAGGTTTTTCATTAAGGTCAAAAAGTGGTATATATACCTTACAATTCTCAAACCCTAAAGTTCCAAAATCAACCATCTACTCAATCTAACTTATCAAAACTGGGATACAATCTGGAAACTTTTATAAGTCCCAATATTTACAAGGTGAAAAATGAGGTTTTCCTCAATGAATGAATAATTACAAAAATAATAAACTTCCGAGTAGTTAGTTTCCGTGGGGTGTGTCCATCTTCTAGCACTCCCCCCCTCCTTGCTCATGTCATCCCCGACATGGCCGCTGATCTGCTTCTTCATCGTATCGTTTCTCGTATCTTTAGCAGTGATTCGTATCTTGCATGCAGGTTAATCATTGTCGGGCCAAAAATGTCAGTGTTTATTGTGAAGAAGACTGTGTAGAACGCTTCTTCAAAATCCTGGAGGTGATAGGATGGTAGAAACATTATCCTCTGATACATTGCATGTATCACCTCCTTGGAAGGCTGACTAGACAGATCATAAGCGCATCTGTAAGTATCTTGGAGGAAAAAGATGTTGTCGGTCACCTGGCCTGCCTTGAAAGTCTCAAACACTGCTAAGAGGGTTTTGCAGATTTTCTTCATCATAATGCATGTAAGGTCAGGTGAGCTAGTGAACAACTTGATGGTGCCCATTAGGGTTTTCATCATGTATTAGACACTTATTCTCTCACCTGCCTCCAAGCCACCCAGCTTAGGGTAGTTCAACCAAGTGGGTTGGCTCCTTTGCAAGATTTCCTACGCTTTCCACGTCCTGATCCTTGGTAGAGGACAAAAGTTGAGGTTGTCTCTGATATTTTTCGGTGCCTCTACCAAGTGGATTAGGTATTGTGGGTACTTTGTGAGCGAGGCCTTCCTCCACTTTGACTGAGAATCAACAATTAGCCTGACCCCTTCTATTTGTGAGGTATCTGCATTGTAAAGTGGTACGGTCGGCTCTTCTCTTATCCGCTTGTTGATGGTGGCTGCCTCATATTTCAGCAATGGATATGGGAGAGAGGATTGAAGCCACTCGCGCATGAGGTTGCTGGCGTCGATCTTCTGAATCGTCATAGACTTGAAAACCCTCTGCTCCCACTCGAAGGCTTCCTTTGTTGTCTCTCTGAGCTCCACCTCTATTGCTTTACGCAACTTTTCTTCCTCCTCCTGTGTTAGATCCTGTGGCTCTTGAGAGGATCCTTCTACGATTTCCTCTTGCATAGGCGTGTCCACCGAATCTCCCACATTTTCTAAGTCAATGCCCTCATTGGCTGCTGGCCGTGTGCTCTCTGGCTCTCCTGCTTGCTGTCCTTTCAACTCCTTAATTTGCCTCAGGAGTTTTTTCTTTTCCGTTTCCGCTTCTTTGCCCATATTCACGAGGAGGTCATTTAATTCGGCATTTATTCTCTCCGCCTCCTCAAGCTTTCTTTTCATACTTTCTACTTCCTCTTGCAGGGCTTTCTGCTCTTCTTCCATTCTTGTTTGCATGACGATAGATCCTTCTGTCATCATCAATCTTGGCTTTTTCTCTAGAGTTAGATCCTTCTGAAGTTCTTGCATTTGTTCTTCATAGAGTTGACTCTCTGTACTAATGTGAGTCAAGCTAGTAGCTCTGACTCTGGCAAGTGATGCTCGCAGCCTCTGGATGGTCTGATCTTTTACTTTGAGTTGGTCCTTGAGCTCAAGAACCTCATTCTGGCTGGCTTCTTGATCTATCTCCGCCTTTTCCTTGGCGTTTCTCATGGCTTTCACTTCTTTAGACTCTTCTGCTAGCTGTAGTGTCAGGTTATCTCTTTCCCTCTCGGTATCTAGCAGTGATTTGCTGAGCTGTTGACATTATTCTTCAACTGCTTGCATTCTTTTTGCTGCTGCTTGATTTTCTTCCTCCATTACCTGGCATTTTTGCAGTGCCCTTGCTAGGCTAGCCTGTAGCTCATCTTCCCTCTCTTTCTACCTTTGGCTTTGTCCTTGTAGAGAATCTACTTCCATCTTAATCTTCACTTCACTGTCCTTGAGAGCTTCCATCTCTCTTTCTGAAGCCATGGATTGCGCTCTCAACCCGGTTAGCTTCCTCATCACCACGTCCCAGTCGTTGGAGGGCGGGTGCAGGTCCACTCTATCTGTGGCAATTTATTTTAATTCCACTAGCCTGATGCCTTGCATTTGTTCTTTAGGCCCTGTGCTCGCCAAGTCAAATTCGACTGTGGCGGCTTCTTCCTTCGTGTATCCTGCAGCTAGCAGGTCCAAAAAATTTGTGATAAGAATCTTCTAACTCTTTTTGCTCACTTCGAGGCTTAGCCTCTTCCTTTGGCTTTGGCTCCTGACTTTGCTCTTGCTCAGCCTCTTCCCATTCTTTTGGTTTGTGTTCATCCTCCTTATCTTCTTGTGGAGGGCTGCTAGGAGGTGGTGAGGGCTATGGACTAGGTTTAGGGCTGGCGGATAGATATGTAGGCTTGCCCTTTTAATCCCTGTCTGCCTTAATTTTTCTTTCTCTTTGTTGGCTCTCTTGCTCATCTAGCAGTTTATGCCGTATTTGCTCCACTTCCTCCTCTGTGAAAGGGACATGCGGTATATTCTCTGATGCGGCATCAAGAATCTCAAAGTTCTTGATATAGTCCTTGAATCTGTCCCTTTGACCTCTGCGGGATGATCCCGACATAGCTTCTAGAGATGGCTTCCAAAGTTCACTTAAATCACCTTTGAGGGCTCTCTATGCTTGGAAGCTCTCCATCAGCCTCTCTAATCTTGCCGCCTTTTGTGACCTTGTTTCTTTTGCAGGTACTTGGGCAAATTCCTTCTTTCCTTTCTTTTGCTCCGGCTGCTCCTCTTGAACCGGCTCTAGCCGTGTTTTCAGTCTTGTAGCCACCCTTGGTGCTCTTTGGGGCTCGTCTTCTTTGTCTTCTTTTAGCCTCAACCAGTTGTTCTGAGACGGGGGTTCAGGCCACCTTCCTTTTGTGTGTAGTGCCCCATAAATCACCTTAGTGATTATTTCTCCCGGCACAATATAGTTTGGCTTCTTGTTACCCATCTTTACTAAATTGTCATGTATATACGCCGCATAATTGATTATCTTTGGGGTGCCTTTCTTCATTTCCCAAGTAAATGTCGTGGAAATTGCACCTGGCGGCATTCTGTACTTCTGTGGCCTCTTCGTACACATGTGGAAGTATTGGTTGTACAACTGGCTCATGATTGCCACTCTTGGGTTGGCAATATCTTCAAAGGTGTAATTCCCTTTCTTCTCATTGTCCACCTTTACCTCATCTCTTCTTTTCGTTACATTATCCCCCTTGTTGGAGAGGTCTAGTGCATTTGCTACAACCTGCTCAGTGATGATTATCTCTGTTTCTGGCCTACCTCGTAAATCTGTTACTTTGGCCACTCCATCCTCTTTGATGGTTGTCGCAAACTACCAGACTCTCTTTATGTCCACACCTGCCGGTATGGCTTCAAAGTAGTTGTGGAGATCAATCTTCTCCAAGTACTCGGCCATCTTGCTTCTTACAAACTCATTGAGTTCTCGTGGCAGCATTGGTAGCTCGATAGCATTGCCTTCAGTGTCTTTGAACACTCCTTGGTAGATCTTTAGGTCGTTGGACTCTAACATATCTTCTTGTATCCATGTGGTGGTGGGCTTTAGTGTTCCTTCTGGAATGACGAAGGGTTCCACTTCTTCTAGGTAATCCTTGATGGTCATTCTTTTCTTCTTTGTCGGTGACTTCACGGCTGCCATAGATCCTGTTGGACTCAATAGTCCGAAGTTAGCGTATTTTCCATATTAGCTGCGAAACTGAGTTTTACTTATCCAAATGACTTGAAAATTGAAAATAAAGCTTAAAAGGAACTTGTGAAGCTGTGCATTTGCTCCCAGTGCAAATCTGGCCAAAATTTTCCATTTAGACATCCTACGCGTAGGATGTCCTTTTCATCAGAATTGGTTCATACTTGTCATGTTTGTAGTGCATGGCTCATGGAACATGGCTATATGCTTGGATTTGGATTTGGATATCAAAAAGTAGATTTTTGGGCTGATTCATGCTTTAGGTCACAAATTCGGTAGAAGGTCCATCATAGGTAGCAATTTTTTTTTTATTTTTTTTATTTTTTTTCCGAGAAAGAGATCCTTCTATTAGTTAATGAAAGCTTCCCATAGGGCTACATCCACGTCTGCAAGAGAGGGCTACAACAAACATGATGGGGAGACTCTCCCAATGAAAAAACAGCATATATACAATGGGGCTAAATCAAGAGATGGGAGGAGGGAAAAGCCACACAGGTGGACAGTAGTGCCATCTGAGCACCCCCTGGACCATGGAGTAAAACGGCCCAGGGCGCCAGAGACGAAGGAAAGCCTCGCGGCACTCCCGCATGCGGTCGGAGCTGCCCTGTAGTCCCTCAAGCTGTCCTCTGAGAGAATGGATCAGCTCTAGCCAAAAGTCACGAACAGTCTCTGCTGGTGGTACAAGGCGAGCCTCAAAGATGCGGAAACAACGGGCCCGCCAGATGAACCAGAGAGCTAGGCCGCTGATGAGCTCCCAAGACTCCTCTCTCTCACTACTCCACTCCTGTGGAGTAAGGTCTGTAGCAGGCTGGAGTGTAGGTCGACCCCCCTGTATCACTATCATCCTGCTGGTGGAAGATAGCTCAAACTGAAGTGCCGGGCCCGTGAGGGTGGACCAAGACGCCGCCCCCCAAGTGTACTGTCGAGCCGTGGAGAGGGCAGGAATCAGCCGAAGAACTCGTAGCCACACCTGCTGGGCCGAGGGACAGTCCCAAAGACAGTGTCGCTGACTCTCCACCAACTGGTCACAGGCTGTACATGCGGCCGAGAGACCACAATGTACAAGTCAGCTCCCTACTGCTGTGGCTCTGTGTGCAACCAACCACTGGAACAAGGTGACGCGCCTCGGCTGTCTGGAGTCCCACAGCCTCTGCCAAAAAGCTGCCAAGAACTCAACTGTGAGACCCTCCTCCTGCCAATGACGTGCTGCAGCGGGGCGGGCCTCTGTCTGTGCTGCAAGTATATGACGTCCAAGCCGAACAGTGTACTGAAAGAAAGGGACTCCTGGGCGGTCTGCAGAAGAGAATGGGTCCCTCCATAGCCACTCACCAGGATCCCACTGTACTCGTGCCAGTGGACAGCACTCCCAAGCCCATAGCCTCCAGTGTCCTGTCTCAAGAGCTGCTGGGTCAGGGTCTATGACGCAAGTCCTCCCACAGATGCCCACAACTCGGATCCTCTGGAAACAACACTCTGCTACCTGCGGGGCCTCTACTGCAACTCTCTGTAAACGTCTCCCACCTTGAAGCTCGAAGAACAGGGCTGGGACAGTCTCTGAGCAAGCCCTGACTGAAATGAGAACCTCCAGTCGTGTGAAGGCTCCCATCCACCGGGGTGCTACTGGCTCGAGAGGCGTGAGCCAATCAGCTGGAACTGACTCTGAGATGTCCTGACACATGCTCTGAACCCCTCTCATGCCCTGTAGCTAGACAACCTTCACCTCCTCTGACAAACCTGTGAACTCTAGCGAGTCACCTAGAGAGCGCGCTGGACCTGCTGCCATGGGACCCCAAGAAACATGAGGCCTACTCCCAACCAAGTGGCCTCTCTGAGTGCTAACCATGGGGTTCCAGACGAGGGGCTGTCGTAGGCGCTCCTCCGTGCACGTCGGCTGTCGCTGCTCTAGGCCACGCCGCAATAGCTCCCAAGACCGAAGCAAACTCACAGCGAATCGGTCCTCCAGTCTCCTGCTCAAACCAACTCGGCGCAACTCTGTAAAGATCCATCTGGTCGAAGGTTGCCAAGGGCCTCCTGCCCGAGGCACCCTGGCACGAAGCCTCTGCAACAAGAACTCCTTCCAGGGCTCCTCGCCTGGCAGAAGTCCTCTGACGACGAACTTCCCAAGAAGGGCTCTGCTCTGCTGTGCTGGATCAATGATCCCAAGCCCCCCCTGAGAACAAGGAAGTGTGATGACCGACCAAGCCACCTTGGCTCGGGCAATCTGAGTGTCGCGACCAGACCAAAGGAAGTTCCTGATCAGCCTCTCTATCTGGCTGATACAAGAACTCGAGAAGATCCAGCAAGAAGTGATGTACCACATAGTCGCCAACAACACCTGGTTGGCAACTACTACTCTACCAGCCAGCGAAAGTCGTGCTGAGCTTCAATGTAACAGCTTTCTCCTGATGGATAGGAGAAGAGGAGCAATCTGCTGCTCGGGGGACAAATCCAAACCAACCTGACAACCCAAGTAGCGAACTGCAGTCCCTGGAGGAATCCACCTCAAACCCTCTCCTGGCATCCAATCTGGCACAGGAGCACTACCAACTGAGAAAGCCACTGTCTTTCTCCAGTTGATCAGTGCGCCCGATGCACAGTAGAAGGTCTCCAAAGCCTGCCCACATCTGTGTAAATTGGCCTCCTGGCCCTCTAAGTATAAGGCTGAGTCGTCGGCAAACTCAGCGTCCAGAAGCTCATTTCCCCGTGTAGGGAGTGCTAAGCCCCTCAAACCAACCTGCTGTGCCTCCTGCCAAAAGCACCTGACTGTGGGCCTGTCTGTACAAAGCTGACACCCCTCTGATCCAAGCCTCTGAGAAGCCCATCCTACGTAGCGTGCCCTCTAGAAAGTCCCAGTCAACTCTGTCGTATGCCTTCTCAAAATCGAGAAGAAGAATCACAAGGTCCTCCCCACGGAGCCGTGCAAGGGCAGAAGCCTCCCAAAAAGTGAAGATGTTGTCAAGGATACTGCGTTCCTTGACAAAACCTGTCTGAGTCCCATGTATAAGGCTCTCCAAGAGTGGCTGAATCCTCAAACTCAGAGCCTTAGCAAGAATTTTGTAGGCTGAGTTGAGAATGGTGATGGGACGCCACTGTCGAATCTCATCCAAGGAGCCACCCTCCTTTGGAATGAGGTAAATCAGGCCCTCACTCATGCTATCCGGCATCACTCCTGTGTGCAGAATGTACTGAAAGGAACTACAAAGATCTGGGCCAAGTAGGTCCCAGTACTCCAAGAAGAAGCTGGGAGTCAGCCCATCCTCACTTGGACAGCTACCACGAGGGAGGGCCCTAAGAGCCGTGTGCAGCCCCTCAAGCTGAAGAGGCAACTCAAGCCTCTGCCGCATCTCCTCAGTCACAAGACAAGGCATCTGTGCCCAAACCTGCTCCCTGCATGCATCCTGTCTCTCTGACTCTGGCTCAGCCGACAGTAGCTCACGGTAAAAGTCAGTAGCAACTGCACGCATATCCTCTGGCTCGCAAACAACTGACCCATCGGGTCTCCTCAACTGATTGACCTTGGCATGCGAGTGCCGAGGTCCCACTGTCTCAAAAAAAACATCTGTCACTCTGTCACCCACCTGAGTCCACTGAGATGCATGCCGGTGGAAGGCAAACTCATGGCGCCTCTCCTCTGTGCAAGCAAGCTTCTGTCGAGCCTGCTGGAGCTGCTCCTCCAACCATGGACTGTCTGGATGCTGCTCCTGCATCCTCTGTAGTGAAGCAATGCCTCGTCTGAGACGCTGCTCCTCCTCTCTCGCTACAGCCCGTCGAGCCAAAGACTCCTGAAGAAAGAAGAGGCTGAGCTGAGCTAGGCCTGAGGCCACTCTGTCTGCAGGTGGAGCCTGGCTGTCCATGCCCTCTGTCCATAGAGCCTCGACCCTCTCTCTGAGTGCTGAGTCCAACAAGACCCGCTCTGGGATGCGAAGCATCGTGCTCCCACTCCTCTGCCTGTCTGCCACTGTGAGGATCACTGGAGCATGGTCCGAGAAGGATGTCCCTGCCAGGATGCCCACTGATCCCCCCAGGTCACTGAAGTGGTCACTAGTGTAGAAGCGATCTATGCACGATAGATTCACTCCTCCCACTCGGCGGTCCGATCTAGAGAAGGTAAGACTCTCTGGAGGCCTCACAAAGCCAGAATGCTGCCATGTATCCGAGACCCTCAACGTCATACAAAAACTCTCCCAAGCTGCTAACTCGACTCCATGCACAGTAGCATGGCTACCTCCGATTCTGTCAGAAGGGTCCTCCAACATGTTGAAGTCCCCTCCTACACACCACTGGTCAACCTGTGGCAAAGACTCAACAATCTGTGACCAAAACTCTGCACGAGCACTCGCCACATTGGGCGCATAGATGTTCAGGAAACCCACAAGGCTACCCTGAACCTGCATAGTAATCCACTGAGCCCTGCCTGGTACAATAATCCAAATGGGTCCAAATGGGTTGAAAATTGGTATATAATCTCATTGCACCATGGTATTGGCTCCCATGATGTCACTCTTTGCACAAAAGGCTTAAATTATGCTGGAGACATCCTACATGTAGGATGTCTTTTTCATCAAAATGTCATGGAATTTGTTCTTTGGGTAGTCCTTGGCCTATGGAACATGGCCATGCTCTTGGATTTGGATTTGGACAAGTATTGATGCTTGTAAGGGCCTGTGTGGTGTTTTTGGGCTCAAAAAAGCGTATGTTGAAGGTGTTGGGGGTCAAAAATGATTAGAATGGCTTCAAAATTGATATATGAGCTCCTGATGATGAGGTGATTGGATCTGGAATGAACAAAAATCCTCTGCAGGCCAAAAAAGTCAAATAGACATCCTACGCGTAGGATGTCTACTTCACCATCTTTTGCTTCTGACCACACAGATTGGTTGTTGATGTTTTGTGCAAGTTTCATGTGATTTGGACAAGATTTGGTAGTTCTATGGCCCATTATTGCCTCTATGCCCTAACTTTGCGTTTTTTCATGCATATGAGGTCAATTTTGGTCCAAATGTGATGAGACTTGGTGGATAGCTTGTAAATGTCATTCAGAAAATGTGTATGATGAAAAATGTTGGAGTCTGTGCCCAAAAGTACCCTTGAGACATCCTACGTATAGGATGTCTCCTAATGATTTTTTCATGGGTGGTGCTCCTAGTGCCTACCCTTGGTCCCCCAGAGTCCCTTTTGAGCCTAGTTTCAACAAAAAAGTCAAATGGATAGAGAATAACTCCCTCTGTGGACTTCAAAGCCTCCGAGCCATTTTTTTAATTTTTGGAGTGCTTTTTGGCGATGAAATTTCTTGATGTTGGTCTCCATAGCTTCCCGATCCCTTGGGGATCCTTGCCGTATGGTTTTTGTCGATTTTGGCTTCACCGGAGCTTCATTTGGCGATTTGTCGCTATAGAAGCACCCGTGGTTGCGTTTACATACCTTCAATGATTTGTGGTGGTCTACCACCAAAGGACTTGGTTGTTGATGGTCTAGGAAAGCCGCTCGTGAAGTTTGGTGGCAAACGGGCTTGCGGTTTGGCCGTAAGAGCAATTGGACGCTTTGTGTGTCTGATGCTGTTTCTGAAGTTTAGTGTCGCTTCGGGTCACTTTTTGGTCATGCGGGTAATATACACTTTTCGAGCATGTCGAGATGCTCCTACCCATGAATTTTGGTAGCATTTGGTCGCCGTTTTGCCGATTTCCCATTTGGTGGCCTCTTGTGGGTTTCTAGGAATTAGGGTTTTTCCTGATGGATTTCTACTGCCTTTGGACATCCAGGACTGGTCTCCTAGGCCAGGGTAAGCTGCCGATGAACTCTTTTTGCTTTTGGGTTAGCCGTGTGTGACCCCTACGCTAGTTTTCGCGACATAATGACAAACATGCGCGAAAAGCTCAAGGTGGTGAGCCTACCTCTCATGTCTGGAGCTCGTCGGGTAGTCATGCGTGTCGGGTAGTCGTGCGCATCGTAGAAGCTGCTGGAAGGTCGGTCCGCTCTAGGTGGCAGAAGCTCTATCCACAAAGTCAATAGTGAGAATGAGCTAAAAATGAGGTGAAAATTTCTTATATGGAGGTCCCCGAACCACTTTTCATGAAACCTGACATGTGCTCCTATCTTCTTGTGCGAGATGAGGTTTAGGCTCAAAAATTTATTGATTTAGACTCCATTTGCTTTGTTTACCAGAAATTTGGCATTTCGGTCAAAACCTGGCTAAAACACGCTTTCTGCTCCAGTCTCATAATTGCACTCCCATTGTACCATAGGTTGTCCTATAATCACTAATCATCCCCATATTTTTTGTTTTTCATTATGACCGTTTTTCACCTGCTTTTTGTATTTTTCAAGTTTTTCTACCGAAAATTAGCAAAATTAAAAGGAAAATAGCAAATCAAACCTAGAAAATTCCCAAAAATCATAATCAATCACAAACATCACCGCAAAACATTATATACACTCACATGCAATTTTTATGGCCGGATTTCTCTATTTTACCAATATTTTACCCGCAAAATGGCTATTTCTACTTATATACACACACCTAGGGGCTTGATTTGGCGTTTGGCCCCATATACCTATAGATATATGTTGTATAAGGGCATATGTACTTGGGTTACTCCAGAAAATTTCTCAATCAAACAACAACCCTTAAAATAGTCGAAAATCATGCCCTTTTTTGCTCTTTCTGTTATTGGTTCCGCATTTGAGAATGCCTCCTCCCCTCCTAGCCGGAGTCCTCCCGGACGACAAGGTATCGCCTCAGAGTATGTGCCATGCATAGGTTGAAAAAGTTGTGCTAATGCTTGGCCGATTAATATGGCCCGATTTTATGCATACTCGGTCAATGCATGGAAAAATTAATGTTGTGCAAGAGAAGGGAATAAGCAAGATGCTTATTGGCATTCGCCATCGAGGTTTCCTGTTTTCTTCACAAGTAACAGCTGTAACTCTACTGCTCTCTGTTTAATTGTCTTTTTTGCAAAAGGCAATGCTTTGCCGACACTGTTGATATAACCGTAGCTGTTTCTATGTAGAGGATTGGCTTGGCCGGAATGGCCGTGGGCCGTAAATTCTTTGCTTTCCATTAGTATTTTGTTTCTATCGGTTTTTGTAAATGTTTTGGCACTTCCTTGTTTGCCACTGGTTTGTTGTTGATTGGCATCCACATAAGTCGGTTTTCCTTTTTCAAGTGCAATTGTTTGCCTTCCATTGTTGCTTGTACTGAAGGGAGTTCCTTTTGCTTTTGTTTTGGTATCCAAATGCGAGTGACATTTGGGTTATGTCTAAGCATTTTCTTGGGGATCCATACCTATTTTATGCCCTTGGTTTTTGGTTGAACTATCTGCTTCATTGGAATTCTTTTGTTGCATTGTTGTTTATCTGCCCTATCATTTCTATCCTTCCGCATCCATACTTGCTTCTGTTGTTTTGGTAAGCGAGATCTTTGTATTGTGGCCGGTGACTTCGTATGTTTGTAATTAGCATGGTTGGCCTTTACCTGATTGTTGGTCTCGGGTATCATGTTGTTCTTTGGTGGCATTTTTGCTTTTGGCTCTTTTTCCAGTGATTGCATGGCTTGCAGCAGCTGATTATGCTGGTATTGCTGAGCAAAGGCTATCACCTGTTGTTCATGTGCATGCTGAATTTTGACTGCCTTTGCAATCCAATCTATCTACACATTGTACTCTTTTTGCCAAGGTTGCCCCAACATCATTGGGTGGTGTGTGCTTTCATCCTCCACCACATAGAATTTGTGTGGGTAAATATATTGATGTATCTGTACATGCAATATAGTCCATCCCAATGTTTTCAACGGGTGTGATGTGCTACTTTCCAGCACTTGAGAATTATGATGAAGTTGCCCTGTGAATTTGAGTTGTTGGTATAATCCGTAAGAGATCAAATTTGCTTGAGCTCTCGAATCAAGCAATGCTCTTGATTCAACTCGATTGCTACCCACTTTGACCGCAATTATTGGCTCCACTGTGTCTTCATCCAACTTCATCATTCGAATGGCATTGATTCGCAATGGTGCTCCACTTTGTTGTTGTTGTCGCAGAAGTATTCTTTTTGCTATGCGTTCTTGTGCGTCTGCTTGAGCTTCCTCTCGTACTCTTTGTTTTCCTTGATGAATTTGTTGGAGCATCTCCTGTGTGAGTGGTAGATGATATTTCTTCAGTCGTTTGACATCCGCTAATCCAGTTCGACATTTCTTCACTTGCTAATGTAGCAAGCTTGACAGCTCCACTTTGTGATAGATCACTAATCATAAAGGGTCCCATCCCTCGCCTTTTAATTTTCTTGGCATGTTGCTTCAAAGTATAAGCAAGTACGTAATCACCTGTTTTGAACTCTTTAATGCGCAAATGTTTGTCAAAAAATTCTTTTTGTCTTCTCTTTTTAACATAGATTGAAGCTACAGCTCGTAAGCGGAGTTCATCTAGCTTTTCAAGATCATCTATTCTTGAAGAGATCTCATGCCCTGTCCATTCTAAGCATTTTGCTACTCGTAGAGTTGGAATTAAAAACTCTATGGGTAGTATAACATTTAGGCCAAACACCATGTTGTATGGTGTTGTTCCTATCGATGTTTTGTAAGCTACCCTGTATTCCCATAGTGTTGAGTGTAGCTGTTGATCCCAATCTGTTATTGATTCTGACACTATTTTAGTGAGAACCGTGCATAGTGTTTTATTTGTGGCCTCAGCTTGTCCATTGGCCTATGGATGGTATGGTGCAGATTTCCTATGTATGACCATGAATTCCTCTAGTAGATATTCAATGACTTCATTGAGAAAATGTGTCCCACGATCATTGAAAATTTTCATTTGGTAACCCATAACGTACAAATACATTCTCATAAAAAAATTGTGCAGTGGTGCGTGCATCAGCTTTTTGTGTTGCCTTGGCTTCGACCCATTTTGTGAGATAGTCCGTAGCCATAATGATATATTGGGTATGGGTGCGATATGCAGGGGGTGAGATAGGTCCCACAAAATCAATGCCCCATTTTGCAAATGCTCTTGCTCCCATCATTGGCCGTAATGTCATTTCATCTCTTTTTATTGGCACCTTGGTGCGTTGACATGCGTCACAACGCTTTACAAACTCTTTTGCATCCATGTGAAATGTAGGCCACCAAATTCCTACGGTTAAGACAATTTTTGTCGTCTTATCGCCCAAAAAATGGCCTGCGCTTATTCCGCTATATATGTGAATGTTCTAGAATCAGCAGGTATTCGCTTTCACTTGCACAGATTCTAAGTTGATTGTCCTTTCCTTGCTTATAGAGTTGGTTCCCAATTAACTGAAAGTCACGAGCTTCCAGCTCTATACCTTTTTTCCGTGCTCTTGTGATGTTCTCAGGGAACGTTCTGGTGGTTAAGAAATCAATGATATATTGACTCCATGCAGGTGAAATGTTTACCTGAAACAAAGTTGCGTGATCCATTGGTCTTTTGGCAATACATATAGTACAATTGGTAACATAAGAATGTGTGTCCGCATACATAATTGGCCAATAAACCCCTAACTATTTCAGTCTCTGGTGTGTTTTCACTGTTAAACAATGAAATGCACAATCTTGAACATGTGCTTCTTCAAGGTAGCACTTGAATTCTTCCGGATTTATACATAATCGTAGGATTTGGTCCGATCCAAGATGATACAGTCGTCCTGCTATCAACTGGAAGTTTTTTGTTTGTCGAATTATTTGTTGTTAGGATCTATATTCCATATCATCAAACCCACTTCCAAAGGAAAGAATGCTAACAATTTCTTGAGACCATTTGGGTACCATTTCAATATTGAAAAGATAAGCATCTGGCATGTCATCATCTACTCCTTCAGGAGCTTCCCCGTTGTGTATCCTCGAAAGATGATCTGCTCGTAGATGGGTTTTACCCTTTTTGACCACCACTGTGAAGTCAAATTCTAGCAATATAATAAACCAGCCTACGATTCTCCTTGTATTGCATGGTTTATTTACCAGATACAAAAGAGCTTGATGATTTGTAAAGAACACAAATTTGTTTGCGGGCAAAAAATGCCATAATTTCTTTACAGCATAAATCATTCCTAACCCATCCCTCTCGGGTGTTGTGTAGTTCTTTTCTGCACTGTTTAGCTGTCGGCTCGCATAGCAAACTGGAAAATCCATTGTTCCTTCTTCAGGTTGATGCAGAATACTTCCAATGGCATATGCAGAAGCATCAATGTGAACATGGAATATCTTTTCCCAATCTGGTGCCTTCAGTACAGGTGCTGATATCAGGTTTTCCTTTAGCTTTTGGAATGAAGTTTCATACTCCTCGGTCCAATCAAAATTGACTAGCAAACGATACAGAGGTTGTGCGATAACCGCATACCTCTATATGAATCTTCGATAGTATCCACAGTGTCCCATGAAGGATTGCACTTGTTTCGCATTAGTAGGCCTGGGTAGGTCTAAAATGACTTTGACTTTGTCTAGGTCAGTGGTTATGCCATTTATTGAGACAATGGGTCCTAAGATGCGGCCTTGCTTAACCATGAATACACACTTTTCCGGGTTAAGAGAGATTCCATATGTCCTGCATTTTTTAAAGACCTTTTGCAAATGGTCAATATGTTCCTCTCGTAGAAGAGAGTGTACACAAAGATCATCCATGTGAATTTCTAAGAATATTCTTAGGTATTCCTTGAATGCGTGAGTCATCAACCTTGGAAAGTGGCTGGGGCATTAGTTAAGCCAAAGAGCATAACTCGATACGTATATATTCCCCATTCTATGGCAAACGCTATTTTGTGTTGATCCTCCCTTGCTATTGCCAGTTGGTTGTATCTTGAAAACCCACCCAGAAAGGAATAAGCCCGTTTCCCGGCCACCCGCTCAAGTACATGTTCTGTGATTGGCAAGGGATAATTATCCCTTATGGTGGCTACATTTACCTTTTTGAGGTTTACACACTTTCACAGTTTTCCATTCTTTTTGGGAACTACCACAATGGGTGACACCCAATCTATATGTTCGATTTCATAGATGAATTCAGCTTCCATCAGTTTATCAATCTCCTCTTTGATTCGTTTAGCAAATGTGTCATTATAAGTATAAGGACATTGTTTGCTAGGTTTTGCATCCGATTTCAAAGGAATTGTATGTTGGCATATCGATGTATCAACTCCTTTGAGATCTTTATAGGACCATGCAAACACATCTTTATACTTCTTGAGGAGTTGTGTTAGCCGTTCTTCCTCTTCAGGCTCTAAATCGTTGGCTATATAGACCGGCTGAGGCTTTTCACCTGGTTGTGCGAGGTCTATCCTTTTTGCATTTTCTGACCCATTGTAAGATTCTTTGTTGGTTCTCGCCCTGACTCGTGGTGTCATGATGATTTTTCTGTCCTGGATAGTAAATTTCCGATAGTGTGATGGTACATTCATGTTTTCCTTGACTCGATTTTACCATCACTATCTTCTTCAGTAGTCCATATCTCACGTAAAGACCGTTTCAGTTCTTCGTATTTCTGTTTACGCTCCAATTTGGTCCACTCTTGGTCTTTTGTTGTTTCTTTTTTTTATTTTTGAGATTTTGTTTCTGTTTTAGCTTTTCGTTCCTGTTTTATTTCCTCTAGCGTTCGTTCCCTTCGATTTTTTGAAAATCTTCATGATATTTGATCTTTCACACAATCCTCTGCTTTTATAAGCATCAAATAGTGAGTTTTACCTTTTATCTTGGGCATCAAGTTCTCTCTCGCTTTGTTTCCTGCTCGTTTCCTCCTATAGCGTTCCTGGCGTCTCGGGTGTTGATTAGCGAAATCATAAAACTTGATATTCTCGGTTTCCCTTCCACGCTCACTTGAGGTGTCTGAACACTCATTATCTACATCATCTTTTTCTTCCGGATGTTTAGAGGAGTTATAAAACTCTTCTTGTTCTGGTGGTTCTACTGTCTCATCTTCTCCTGGTATAGTGCTTACCATGTAATAGGGTAGCACATCATAGCCATCCTTATCGCAAAATTTTGTTGTTGGACTATCAATAATGGTACAGACATCCGATGTTGCTAGTATGTGTTCCCATTCTAGAGGTTCCAAGGCATCTTCAGGGAAAGGTTCCAGAATATACTCCTTGTCCTCTACCGCTCTTTCTAAGACGCATTCCTCTCTTCTTAGGCTTCCACAATGTGAAGCTCCGCATATCCATAGCTCTTTTTGTTGCCCTAACCATGCCGGAGTTCTGATCTTTCTACTGTAGCTGAATCAAACTCTTCCACAGGTGTTTGGTTCACATCTTTGTAACTATGGTCTTTTAGGTGTATTTTAGTTGTTGTCTCGCCATGTCTGAGGTATATGCGGTCGTAACCCCAATCTTGGACCATCTTCAATTGTCGCATGAATGGTCGTCCCAAGATGATCTCATAATTGTTCTTTTTGTCGAAATCGACTATTGCAAATGTATGCTCATACTCGATTCCACACGAAGTGACAATCACTTTTTCTAAGAGTCCTAGAGGCTTCTCCATGAACCCATCTGCTAATTGCAGTTTCATTCCTGTAGCCCTCAAAGCTGGTTTTCCCCAATTTTTTCTAGATCTCCTTGGTGGCAATAGCAACTCCCGCTCCACTGTCAAGAATAGCTTTGGAAAATACTCGTTGCAATTCTACTGGTAGCGTGGTGCTTCCATCTTCTCCCTCACAGTACTCTCCAACCTTGTTCAATGGTACTGGCCTAATGTTTAGTTGAGGCCTGTCCAACTCTCTGATCCCTTCCTGTAGCTTCAAGGTGGGTTCTTTCACTCCAAATTTTTCTAGGCATTTACCTACTGTGGTCCACATGTTTGGCCGTAACCTTAGGAGTTCTGCTAATGTGATGGTGCATGCCACCGGAGTGGACAACAACTCAATCAATCCTTGCGAATCCATCACTTTGCTAGAAGAAAGTCTTTGAGTTGGGATTGCTCTCACTTCCGACTTAGCTTCATACTCTCCTAAGTAAGAGGGTAAAGTTCTCAGCGAGTCTGGTTGGCCGTGCAACGAACTAATTGATCTTTGGTCTCCCCCTTGTGAATGTATCTCAAAGTTCATTTGTGATCTCGCCTCAAATTCTTCAATAGGAGGTAAGATTACATTCTCTTCTTTTCTCGTGCTATTCATGTGGTTACTCATCCTATTAGCCTTGTTGGCCTCACGGATTTGCTTCCACATATCGTCTAGACCGTTACAGTCCTTACCCATTTCTGCCAATGTTTTAGGCTGGAACCCGTCACTTGCCTCATCTATGGTATTTGGCACTATGGTAGGCTCTCCTCTGGAGTCATAGGAATTAGTGAGTCTTTACTTTGTTTCCACATGTTTCTCTCAAGTTGGTTGGATAGGGGTTGGAGCTAGTGCCTCATGCCAATTTGCAGGTTTACCCAGAAGGTCTTCCATCAATGATTGAGCTGTTTCGATCATATTTTTACACATTTCCAACCTTTGTTTTTCTATTTGTGCATATGGATAATTCATCCACCTTTGCTCCTGGGTTTGGTTCTTTTTAAGTCGAGCTTCATAAGCTTTTAGAAGTGCATCCAACTGATCATTTACCTTGTCAGCCAGTACAGATCCTCCTGATCTTGCACTTTTGGTCTCTACTATTTCCTTGGGTGCTATGGTTGATGTGGTGTGTGAGCTTAGGCTAGCTAGATCCTCTAACCTCTCTAATCTATCCTTTGTTTGTTTCAACTCCTCGGATAGAGCTGTTTGCTCTCGTTCCTTCCTGGATTTCATATGCACCTTTCTAGCTGTCCAAGTGCTTCTCTGATCTTTCGTTTCTGAACTTTGGGGCATCGGTTTTTGGCTCTTCAACTATGGGTTGGTTCGTCATTCTTTGAGCTTGGGCTCGTGTTACTGTCTGAATGGGTATTACCATGTCATTTTCGGACCCTCCACTGGAAGGTAGTGTTTCTAGCATGTTCAAGGTGGTTTTTGGTCCTTTCCTCGGGTTTTTAGGGCAATCGGGAATCAAATGAGTAACTCCACACTCAGTGCAATATACGTTGACTCTAATGATTTCATCATGAGGACAATCTCGTAGCCAATGGTCTCCACCACACTTGTAGTAGGGTCCCTTGGGTTGTTGAGGTGCTCCTTGATCTCCCCTTTGTTGGTATGCACGTCTCTGTCTTCCCATGTATCCATTGGCTATGAACATCAGTGTTCATTCATCCAAACTATATCTTCCTTCTCCTGCTGCCTGTGCAGCAGCTAGTGGTCCTGTAATTCCTATCATGCTCCATGGTTCTGGTGTTGAGGGCTGTTCCGGTGGATAATAGACAAGGTTTTCTGCATATCCATTGGGATCTTCATAATATGCATGCATAGGCACCAAAGCCTTATCCTCTAATTCAGTTACGGTTGGTGTGTATCTTATACCGACTGGTCGTAATCTTGGTAGGAGTGGTTGTTGCCCCAACACCGGTTGTGGTCTTTCTACACCTACACGTCCTGGTAGGTTGCATGCTTGATACCTAGGCATCGGTGTAACTTGAGGAGAAGCTACCGGAGCTTGGGGAGTGTAAGGTCTGTCTCTCACATACCCCTTGTTATAATAACATGGACCATGGTTTGTCCATTTTTGTTCAATAGCACACCACTTGGGCTGTTTAGCCTAGGGTTTAGCGTACAAGTTAATATTTTTTAGCACTTCATCTACAAGCTGATCTTGGTTTGCAGTTACTTCTCCTTTCGGTGCTGTCTTAGAAGACTTTCTTCCACTTTGTTGTGAAGATGAATCGTCGTCAAGGTCCTTGAACTCCCCCTCTTTGTAGACCGCACAATTGTCCACCAAGTAAAGAGCCTCCTTGGTCATCTCATTCAACGTCGTGCTCCTCTTCATATGTAAGTCTTTCTGGAGATCCGCATTCCTTAGTCCTTGGATGAATATCATCATAAGTCTGGACTTGGTTGGTAGTTCTTCTACAGAACAGAACTTAACATATCTTTTTAGTCTTAGGGCTGCCTTTCGTACGGATTATCCATCTTTCTGTTTGAATTTATGGATTTGTGAGACGGTATTATGAGCTATCCCCCTTTGTGAGAATTCCTCGATAAACTCGTCAAACACTTCCTCCATAGACTCAAAGTCTCTACGCTCTATGGAGTCAAACCAAGTGGAGCATCATCCTCTAGGGTTAGTCCAAACCCTGCAAATTGGGTAGGGAAGTCTAACACCTCTTCGGCTCTAATTACACGCACAAAGGCTGCTACATGATCTCTTCGGTCTCTGCTTCCCGAGTATTTCTTGTTTACCCATTTTTGCACTTGAGAAGGTCTAATTTTCTGATGGTCTACAAACCTCATCATTGGATCTCCCTGTCCTAGTCGATATACCTCCTCAGGTCTTCTGCAATAGGCTGGTTCCTCTCCCAGTGGAGCTCCTAAGCCATAGTTTCTAACAGTTCTCGCCAGAGATGGTTTATCTCTTAAAACACACTCTATGGGTGGTCCTCCAGGCTCTGTTGACCCTTCAGTCTTTGGCTTACTCTCTCCTTGATACCTTGAATAGAGTGGTGGTTCTTGCAAATCCCTTAGCCCTCGTGCGGCCTGATAACCATCTCGGTTTTGGTCTTGTTCTATTGTTGCACTCTGTCGAAGCCATGTCTGCAATGATGGCTGGTTTGCTGGTGGTTTTTGGTTGTTGAATGCTTGCGATCGGGTGGAATGTGAGGTAGCATCATACTCATCAGAAAAGGGATTTGTTGACTTACTTGGGGTGTAGGTGGCTCTTGGCACTTCTTCAGAGGCAGATGCTGATGCTCCTGGACATGTTGCCCTTTCTACCTCCTCTGGGAGAATACGTTGGTATTCTCGCCCGTATCTATCAACAAAAACTATACCCTTCCTCATGGCAGTTTTATAAGAGAATAAGTAAAGAACCTTGTCTTTTTTTAATTCGTTTACGTATGGTTCTTTGCTGCAAAAGTAAGCGACTATGCCCTCACTCTAATGCTTGTAGATTCCCACATTCTCGTTATAAGTTGGAACCCTTGTTGTTTTCTTATCATACATAAAAATAGCTCCAGGTCGATCAATGTTTGGTGGCGGTTCTTGAGCTTCTGAAACCATTTTCCCTTTCTCCACGTTATCTCCATATATGTTGTAATCTTCAGGGTTACTAACTATCAGATAGTGGTTCCTCTTTTCGTCTCAGAATCTATCTCCATCATCATAGACTCGGATTATCTCCAATCTCTGAGCTAGCCTCTCTTCGATACAAATGCACTTGCATCCTCGATAGTCAGAATAGACTAGGGCTCCCCTTGATTTTGTTCCTTCTAAGAAGATCACAGTGAGTTTGGAATCATTCAAAGGATTCAAGGAGGTGCTTCCTCCTGGCATCGGTCCGTCGTATGTGAAACCTCCTGGCTATTGACTACCCATCATGAAGAAAGATTTTTCTGATGAAGTGTCAGTATCACTAGCTTCCTCAGTAATTGGTGCTAGCAGATCTAGCCTTGCCTAAGTTACACTCTCCTCGGTGGACACTAAGCTACCTTGGTCACCTGCCACCTTTTGGTCTCTAACAATGTATCTTCCTGATCTTAAATTCATCAAACTTATCAATGCAATTTATCACAAATCCAACCACTCACCTGGCAAAGGATCAGTTTCTGCACAACTTCTTGCTTTGTTGTGAATATACCTCTACACAAGCATTTAATTTCGGAAATCGAATCAAAGCATTTATCTGATAGAGGTTATCTTAGCAATGATTGGTATAACTGGAGAGTTAATCTCAACCATTAGTGTATTTTATACACTGTTGATGTTCTGGTCAAATTTTCTCTTCAGTAGGCCCCAATAGACATCCTACACGTAGGATGTCTCCTGCTTTGTTTTGCCTGGATTTTTGCACTATGATTTCCCCTTAATGTGCTGAGCCCACAGCTGTTTTTACTTTTTGATTTGGATACCTATTAGCTCGTCAATGAGTCAGAAATCTATTCCGACAGCCTATTGCTGATCTTGATCAGTCTAATCAACTCCAATTTGGACCAAAATTGACTAGGAGGCTTGCCTTAGGCTATACAACACCTTGCTATGCTCATTGTCAAAGTCTGGCTTCAATTTCTTGCTTTAGACATCCTACGTGTAGGATGTCTTTTTCATCAGAATGGCTTCAAACTCAAAGCACAGGCTCCCCTTGAGTTGCTCATCACTTTGGTATACTCAAAATATGGTTTGGAGTCCAATATCACACAGAAGACATCCTACGCCTAGGATGTATTTTTGACCTGTTTGACCCCAGACTTGTCCCACAGCTTCCCCTTGATGTCAGTAACCCAGTGGTATGCTTAGATTTTGATTTGGATTTCAAAAGTTCCCAATTTTAGCTGTTCTTGCCTTTTTTAGTCAAAAGTACTAAAGTCCGCTTTGAACTCAATTTTCTCACCCAAATGAGGTGAAACCCTTTTCAGTCACTCAATATATCATTCAAGACTTGTTCATGTAGCCATCTTATGGTTTTGGTCTCAAAATAATGTTTTGGCACAAATTGGGTAGGATGTCTGGCAATTTTCGTCTATCTGGCCTTATCCTGTCAACATATGGTCAAATTTCCACTTTCCAGTTGAAGTTAGGGTAAACCCTACCTTCTGAACACACTGGTCAACTCAAAATCCCAAAATTCCTCCCCAGATTAGCCTGTAGACATCCTACGAGTAGGATGTCTCCTGGCTTAAAATTATTTTTTTTCCTGACAGAAATGCTCCTGATGCTCTTTAGATCTATCAGAAACACTCACAGTAACTTTTGGACTTCACTTAGGCTTTCAAACACACTTTTGCATCTTTTTGCATCTTTTACAAACTTGTGATGACTTTACCAAGCAAGTGTACATGCATGAAATGCTCTATATCCTGAATCATGATGTCCTACTTACTCTACTCCTACTCATCATGTGAACTAGTGATAATGGTGTTTTTGGTGGCTTTCTAGCCTCTCCGGACTCTCAAGCTCTCCTCTCACCGCTTCTACCACTCCAATTCCTACTCAAGACTCGACTACTACATAAACTATCTTGGTCTACCTAATCTACCTAAGTCAAAGGATCTAGGCCAGACACACTCTTCCTAGACTCCCTCTAAGACCTAGAGAGTCCTCCACCCTCTGATCCTATCTAAATGTAAAACAAGACTCTTGGCAAGCCAAAAATCCCAATCCTCAAGGATTAGTCTCGGTCACCTACCTAAGATTTTCGTCCCCGACAGCGGCGCCAATGTTGGATGGATACGCCGCGGCAGACGTCAGCACAGCGAGAACTCACCTAACATATAATGTCATCTAAGGACGAAGCTTGACCCGCAGCCACGTGGAAGCAAGCAAACTAATTCCTACAGAGGTCTCTACCAATTGTCTAAGTCACAGCCTTCAAGAGTGCATAAGAGGAAAATTCCTACAATGCTTTCTAGAGTCGAACACCAATCAAACAATCCCAAAACACCATAGAACCTGAAGGAGACCCTACTAACACCAATAGGCCGCTCTCCCTAAGGTCTATGAACCAAAACCCCAACCCAAAACACCCGGTGCAAAATTACGTAGGATGTCTGGCCGAAATCTACAGGTCTTTGTTTCCAAAATCTAAAGTGTTTAATGTGTAGTTATACTCAATGTGAACGCATGGATATGCTGCAATGAAAAATCGTATAAGGAGATCGCAAAACCCGATCGTATGTGCGCAATGTAGGTATTGGTGCGTAGCTCTTGTCAGGGGCAACACGCTGCACTTCTCCGCACTCGATTCCGACCATTGGAGCACACATAGCGTCAAGATGAAGCTACACTCTCTCTCGTACAGAGTACTCTCACTCATAGACTTCAAAACTTGTTTTTAAAAATGACAAAAGGCCGGTTTTTCATTAAGGTCAAAAAGTGGTATATATACCTTACAATTCTCAAACCCTAAAGTTCCAAAATCAACCATCTACTCAATCTAACTTATCAAAACTGGGATACAATCTGGAAACTTCTGTAAGTCCCAATATTTACAAGGTGAAAAATCAGGTTTTCCTCAATGAATGAATAATTACAAAAATAATAATCTTCCGAGCAGTTAGTTGCCGTGGGGTGTGTCCAACTTCTTACAAAGTATAAAGAATAATTTTGACTAATGTTTGGCCAAATAATAATAATTATCAGTAATTTTCTTTAGTTTTTAATTAATAAGGATCAACAATTAGTAAAACTACCTGGGAGAGCCAAAAGCAAGGTTTGAAAGAAAATGCCAGATTAGCAAAGCAAAAACTTCAGGTAGAGCAAGTTTTGGAAGATTTCCTACAAATCAATTTTTTGGCTAACTTATGACCGATCAAATTTGCAAAATCAAGGGCAAAACGATAGGTATCCAAATCACAAATCGTTTGAGTGGTAGGTGATATGACATGAGCAATATAAGCAAAGAAGGTAAAAATACACTTGGTATTCTAGGTAAGTTGGATACTTATACCCAAGGTAGGTCAATTTTTAGACCTCATTTTTCATTGTGAAAGTTTGTGTGTGAGAGAGAGCACGAGCATGTGGCGACCTAGAGCACATGAAAAGTTACTGCCTACTATGTATGAGCAGGGCCACTACTCCACTAGATTCTATGGGTACTCTCTATATACCTTAACCGACATTTCCATATAGTCTGCATAGCACAAAAAACACCAATCAAAGTCAAATTAGATTATCTACAATATGTTCAATGCTAGTAGGAGGATCAAAAGTGATCCAAACTCAGAAACTCGGGGTTCATTGTTCAATACCCCGTATATAACGTGCATCACGGGGTATTAAAAAAACCCCTATTTTAACATGCTTGATTGAATAAAATGACCCCTTATTTTAGGAAATTTTTCCTAAATTGAGTATAAAACCCTTTATTTTAATGTATCTCCCTTTAATTTCCTAAAATTTTTGCATTTTGAAACCCTTCCTTTTGAACTCACATTATACATTAACATGATAACATAGTGCACCCCCCAAGCTCAGAAAGTGATTCAATCTTTATCATCAAGGCATCAGATCACAGAATGCTAGCACCTACTAACCCACAAGACTTCAACAAAGAAGACTCCAAAAAATGGTTTCGATCAAAGTCGAGGAAATATGGACATAAGCTAGAAATTTGGACTCACTTAGTGAACTTTAATCAAAATTTGAAAATATTTAATCATTGTGCTAGGATTGGCTATTGGGACACACACCCCAAATCTTGGTCCATTCTATGACCAAACATGGATTGCGATCCATGTACCCATTCCAAATTTCTGAACCAACACCTATCCATCTTCATCTATATCTTTTTTATAACCCAACACAAAGTTTCAAGCCATTTGGATACTAAAATCCTTGTGGAAATCCCATAATTGTCTAAGGATGCAAAAAATTGCAAAAATTAACTTGATTTGCAAACCATAGATCCAAATCCAAATTTTTTTCTAATATAAGCATCTACTAATAATGTTGAACCTGATGGTACCATGAAGCCCAATGTTGCATTCAAACATGGATCACAATCCATGTATCCCTAGCTCAGAATTGACCTAAAGAAATTCTTTCTAATGCCTATAGTTATCTTAGACACACTGGTTAAGATTGGCTGAATTTGAATCAGACTGGCTTATGTTCAAGCTTTCGTTCTATTTTGCACTAGAGCAAATTTTTCAACAAGTTTGCGACCAAAATTGGCACTAAAGTGATGAGTTTTTTTTGTATGATGCCTTGAGGATGCGTCCCAAAGGAGCGGGGAACTGCCACTTACAAGATTGCTAATATTTCATCAAATGAGAAGGCACACATCAAGGATGAATACCTAGAGCAAATACCAATAAACATCTTTATTGGAAAATTCCAAGCTGTAGATAGAACAAAAGTTAAGGCTACCATATTCCCAACAAAATTATGGACTACTCTCCACCAAAATCTTGAAGTACTTGAGGGTGCAAGATGTCTGTAACTTGATAGGTTTTTTGTTTGCCACCATGGGGCACAAATTTCCAAAGAGCACACGAGTTGATGTTCAACATACAATACAATTAAGAGGTGACTCTTATAGACAAATATGAATCTATAGTGCAAGTGAATATTATGAGTGAAATAATTTTCCAGGAACTTCACTTACCTGCCAGCCACCACAATCTACTACTAGAGACATTTAAGGAAATACAATGACAAAGCACTATCAAGTAGCAAGGCCACAAGCTTACTTATAAATATTTGATCTATTCCAAAATGGAGATTCCATTATGGCTAATTTCATAGCATATCAAAGTACAAAAGCCTCCAAGATACATAGAGCCACTCATACATTTGGAGATACTCATGGCCATTGGATTTTCATAGCACTATGTCATCAAGCTCAACATTGACAACTATATCTTGAAGAACTTGGTAGAATCCAACCTCAAGAGTAATGAATAATACAAGAGATACATGAATGCTAGACCAATGCTAACTTGCATCACATACCAAGATCTTAATATGATTGAAGACCTCTAGAAATAAAAAATTACAACTAGATTTACAACACAAGTCAAAACATAGAGTCCAAGATGTAAGGAGTGCTTCTACAATGCCCATCAAAAGAAAGAAGTGTAGCTTGAGCTTGAAAGCACCTACCGCAGATAGTGAAGCCACAAAACCTGACAAAGATCTCCAAGGGGAAATAAAATAAAAATTTGCACACATTCCAAAATGCAAGTTCAAAGATGCATGGAAGAGGCTCAAAAAAAAAGTGTGAAAAGGCTGGCTAAGAGGGTAGAAGAGCATAAGAAAGTTGCTCAAACTCAGAAAGTTTTGTCTCCCGCAAATAAGAGACTCAAGATTAGATGCTAGATTGCAAAAGCTCATGGAGGAAAGATGATAAATCGCAAGAGATAGCCTCAAGCTGGCTGATGCACAAAGAAAATGAATCCATAAGGAGCTGAAGCATAAAGATGATTAAGAGAGATAAAATCCAAAAGGCAAAGAAAGATAGAGCTTGATTCCATTTCATATTCTTCTCGTAGTCCAGCTACACCTCATGAGACCTCGTGAGAAATTTTCTCAGAATACTACTACCACTGCAAATTATTTCAAAGAAACCTATAGATACCACATCTCCTAAACCACATTCTCCATTATCAACCATTCTAAATGAAGCTATTGTAGCTCCAACCGATGCTGCACATGAGAATTTGCCAACGCAACAACTTTTGCAATCAAAAACAAAAAAACATAAATAAGAGATACCTAATCAACCCAATGTGGATCCATTACATATTGAAGAAAACACTTAGCACAAGAAGAAGATACTGATATACCACACTCTTCTTTATAGTCTAAAGGACATGATGATACATCACGGAGAAAAGAGGTCATATGGAAAATAGATATCCATCCATTGCAGCCAACAAATGAATAGGTGGAAATGAGAAAAGTAGAGAAGTTTGACCTCAAAAGAACCATTGACATGCTTGAAATTCAATTCAACCATAATAAATATCATGACCACGGCTTGGACTAAGGAGGTAGATGAACCAAAGTTTCCACAACTAAAGAAATCAAGAGGTGGTAGAACTCAAGCACCAAGTGGAAAAGTTGCAAAAGGAAAATCAAAAGTTGTAGATAGAGCTAGAGAAAGCAAAAAAAGATGCTCAAGATATCTATAAAGATCTTGGAATGAAATTGACACAAATAATCATTTTCAAGTGCAACAAAACAAAATGTAAGAGAGTCTACAAAAGGAGCAAAAGAAGTATTCAAGAAGCTATGTGATTCATATGATGTTGTAAAGCATACTCTTTCCACTCTACTAGCTAACCAAAATGCAACACTAGTAGCCTCAACTTCTCTTCCTTGTACTACAAATTTAGAAGAAAATAATGCAGTCCAAGCAGAACTAGAACAAGAGAGGCTACAAAGACAACTATTAATGATAGGTGTGCTCACTACAAATGGACTTAATGAGAAACATGTTAAAGGGTGGAAAGAATAGCTTGCTAATTCAAAATTAAAGTTGGAAATAAAGGCAAAGATGCATGGTCGGAAGCTCAAGGCAAATGTGACATCTCTCTGAAAGTGCTTGAACATATTCCGATAGTCCAAAATACACACATAGGGTTTTGAAAGTGTTGAATAAATGCCACTAATAGACCTACCTAGTACATCAATTGTGCGGGGTATTCAAGACCTAGAAGAAGGAAGACTATAAGAAGAGGCTTAAGAAGAGCTAAAGTGGTGGATAGCAAAAATGCCAGACGGCATAGCCAAAGAGTATATGGAGTATGATCTCTAATTCTTAAAATCTATGGCATTGTTGATCATTCAACTAGATGAGCAAACCAAATTTTTTGGCCATGACATGCTGGCATTGCCATTAATAAAGCATGAATCCATCTTGTGGAAAAAGAAATTGCTTCCTTCTTTAAATCCAAATGCCCATGGATATTACGAGGGAGTGGTAGTATCACAAAATAACAAGTTTTACTCATCCTTCAGACACATCCTCTATGGAGAAAGAGATAATTTGAGAAGTAGCCTTAGGATGAAACCATCAATAGGAATGCACCATAACACCCTCGGATCGACTTGAGCTACTACCTTATTCCTAGAAGGCGATCTTGGAGTAGCTATGAAGTGTGGAGAAGTAAGATAAAGGTGGTGTTACACTATCCATTCGTCGCCAATCCTAAACAAAACATCAAACCCACAAAAGCATGCATGCTCCAAATGTTTTAAGCAACAATAGGAATGTTGACATATGTCCCAGATGTCACATGCCAAATGACATGCAAAATAGAAAATATTATTATCACTTGTATATAATATTTTGATATTGACAACACGGAGCACCCTTGGGAATTTTCTCTTGAGGGCACAAATGGAATCAACTAGGAGCTCCAATAGGCTCCATCTCAAAATATTATCATGGGCATGTACGCGCCTGCATCATGTTCTTGCCATCACACTACATGCAGACCTTGGAAGAGGCATTTATGATAGGGCTCTTTGGAATGGATTCCAACATATTTAATCCATTAGAAAAGGAGCTTCAAAAAAGAAATGTAGCATATCAAAGTAACCTACTCAAAACCCTCTCCACGATATCTTCTTCAAGGTGGGCATCATGGCACGGGAAGCAAAGCTCAAGAAAGTACTGAAGTCCCTTGAAAAGAGACACTTTGAAAATTACAAAACGGTCTTTTGCAGAATGCATGACGATGTTCATCAACTACAAAGGAGGGAGTGTTTGGCCATTATAGCCTATGAGTACCCACCTCACTGGATACAAACTGTAGAGACACATTTTTTATACATTGTATTTTTTTTTTTAGAACAATGTACATGAGAAAATGTAATTTTGATCCTAGAGCTATGAATTTTTATCTATAAATGTCTTATTATGTATGCAAGCCTAGAGAAGCTAGCCAATGGCCATGTTTTGAAGCCCTAGGCATATAAGATGATAGCTCTAGTTTCAAAAGAAAAACAATTTTAGGATAATGAAGGAGCTCTATTGTACTTGCTATCATGCTGCTTGCCAGCTCTAGTTTGTAATCAACATACTCTTGATTGGGTAATATATTTCAAATTTTGAAACTTGAATCGTGTTTCTCTTCTCTTGCTCTTTCGTAAGCATTTCAAGTTTTGTGATGATTTGGGACTAAGGTGATCCTTATCATCAATTTTGAGTACTTAAACCTCTATTTTATGTCATTCTGAATATAGGAGAGTGTCGTTGGACCTTAGGGATACCTATTTGGATAGTTTTGTTGCAGTTTTAATGACCTTGTTAATGATGGATTGTGATTGTTGTACCTTGTTGGAATGCTGCCAAGCTTTGTTGACTTGTCCCTTTAGACCTAGTATAGCTTCCCCTAAAGTTTTGTGGCTATCCAAATCCATTTATTCATTGAACTAGCGTAATGATTGAAAGATGCAAGATAAATTATAGGCATATTTTTTGGCCTTTGAGTTGTTGATTTTATTATAGAGACTGACATCCTTTCTTCTTAGGCTTGCCTCTGGACACCCTCAAGGAGTCTCCGTGCCCCATCCGAGTCACTACCCTGAGTATTGACAAGAGTATGTTAGTGCCAGAAGGCTATGCTATGGACATTCATTGCGGCAACCTGCTAACATTCTTGAAATTTCTTCAATCTTTAAAAACAATCTTTAACTTTCTTTTAGAATCTTCTAGAGATCTGTAGAATCTTTTAGTAATATCTTGTAGAAAACTCAATAAGATTTACTCTCAAGCAACCATGACATTACCCCCTTGTCACAAAATCTAAAATCTAGCCAACCCAAATGATTTTCTTATATTAAACTAATCATTTAACATGGGAGAATAAATGAGAACAAGGGTTAGAATATAGGCATGTGCTTACAGATCTATCTCAACATGGGGCCAATGATAAAGGGGTCCAAATGAGAGATGGTCAATAAAAGATCAAGGCTAGCCAATGGAGCTTAAAGACCTTAGGGTTAGCTTCATTGAAGACCTCCAAAGGTTAGTGTTAGAGAACACACACACACACTCACATGAGGCAAGATTGGTACCAAGAAGGCAAATAGGACACTTATCCAACTCCTCCTCATGTTGCCCTCATGGTGTGCCTAACGTGTATTGATTGGCCTCCCAAGGGGTCCAATGATAAATTAGTTAATTTAATTAATTATTTTTGCATTTATAAAGTCCTCTTTCTCAAAGGGGAAAGGGGGACACTTGTCCCAAGCCTACTACCCTTGTTGCTTGATATATCTCTTGCATGTGATTGTCTAGGCGTGGAGGGGTCCAACAAGCTTCAAGAATGAGATACAAGGGGGGGTCCACCAAAGAAACAAGGGGGGTTGCTTGGGGGGTATACTCTCCCACATGCACTCGCATTGTGTGAAGTGCAAAGTGCAAAGCTCCATCTCCTTCTCCAAGATAGTAGAGAAGTTGAGAGCCTACACCAACACTCTTGGCTATGGAATGAAAATCCAACCAAGATCCATGCTTCGATGCTTAATCTTTCCATATTCATTACTATGCTATTATGTATGCTAGCAAGAAGAGTGATGATAAGTGAGAGCCAAAGTTACCCAGCAACTTTGTGCCTATGGGATTTCACCTACTCTCCAAGAGGAGAGAGAGCTTAGGAGGCCTCTTGATGAGACCTCCAAAATAAGACTCTCTCCCATACAAGAGGATAAATCCAAAGAAGGAGAAATTAATGAATCCCTAAGTTCCTCTGAAGATGTGGCTCCACGAAGACGACAGTCTAGACGGTCGCCAACTCCTCCCAAGAGGAAACGGTCAACCCACAATCCTTCTCCTTGTCATTCGAAAAGGTAACAGAGGAATTAAACGAATAAAAGGGCAAGAAAGAGGTCACCCATTTCTCCTTCTTCTTCACCTTCCTCCTCTTTCGGCAAAAGCTATGCCTATTATCCTAGAGAATACAAGAGGGGAGGACATCGCAAATCTTACCCTGCATGGCAAAGGTCACAAAAGCTCAAGAAGTTTAAAGAGTGAGTAAAGAGTATCTGTTTTCTCACCTATGATGGCACCTTTGGTTCTACCAACAAATTATTGTCCTTCATCCAACAATTTGATGCGGCCTTTGGATATGAGGGCTTCACGGAGTCCTCCAAGCTACGCCATGTAACTATTCACTTCCAAAAATCGGCTTGACAATGGTGGTCTAAAATTTTTGGAAATGGAAAAGCCCCAAGACATGGAAAACTCTACAAGTTTCTATCACGAAGCATTTCCTTGCAAGCGATGCAAAGGACAAAGTGCTTACCGAATGGCGGAGTTTGAAGCTTATCTCTCATGAGTCTATCCACAAATATGTAGACAAATTTTAGGATTTACATTGCAAGGCTATTGTCTTTTAGAAGATAGATTTTGCCGAGCAAAAGAAAAATTATGTGCTAGATTACGTGAAGAGATGGCCGAGTACATCAACTCTCAACGGCCTAGTTCTATCACCAAATTAATCCACCACACTATGGTAACTTTGCGCATCAATTTCCAGCAAGGGGCTAAACGGAATGCCAAGCCCATGGAAAGCAAAGACAAAAGTGATGCAAAGGGGAAAACCAATGCCCAAAATTCTTCCCAAGGCAATTGATACAACAACAACAACAACAATCTCTCCAAGGAGAAGGGAGTTTACAAAGGTTGAAAAAAACTCTCTCCTGAAGAGCTTGAAGCTTTTTGCAAGGACCATAAATGTCCTAATTGTGGGGAGCAAGGACATGGCTATCATTCTTGCCCCAAGAGAAGTGACCACAATGAGACTCCTAGAGCTTCCACCATTGAAGCTCTAGGAGAGGATGCTCATTGCAAAGGATCACCTCTCTCCTATGCTTGGTGAAAGGTAAGGGAGCATGATGCCTTCATCTTGTTTGACCCTGGCTCTACTCACAACTTTATATCAAGCTTTCAATATAGGAGATGCCGTAACTTCTGACACCGCTTTCAAGGGATAGCAAGCCTCCGTTACTCGCTTGATTGGGAAGTTGAGGCTTCAATGTCCAAAGCTATGTCGACCAAGAAGACTTTTTCATCTCTCCTCTCTACCATGAGGATTCTATCCTAGGGGCACCATGGTTCAACCTCATGGCTGCCAACATGAAGTTCCTTGAAAGGAGAATCTACTTCCCCTATAGGGGAAAGAGCATGTATATAGATGCTAGTGAGTCTGGTTGTACTATACCATTTGTAAATATTCCTGCTTTTCATAAATCAATGAAGATCTTAGTTTCTGTGTACATGATTTTTGTCAAAGAGTCCTTAAAAATTCCTAATATTTCATCAAATGTAAATGATAGGAATCAAGAAGAGTTAGACTTGGCTTAATTTTCTAAAAGGATTCCAAGATGTGTTCATCAATGATATCCCTATGGTGACCATTGAATTGAGCTCCTACCAAGAAGCTCACCACCTAACAAGTCTCCTAGCTCCTCTCCCTTTTGTTATCGAGTTCTTTAGTCCAAAAGAAAGACGGTACATACCGCATGTCTGTGGACTATCGAGCTCTAAACCATATCACTATCAAAAAAATATTTCCTATGCCTCGAATAGAAGATTTGTCTGATAAGCTACAAGGCTCTACCTACTTCAGTAGGATTGACCTTAAAAGTGGCTATCATCAAATAAGGATAGTGGATGAAGATATCCTAAAGACTGAGTTTTGTACAACGTTTGGTCTTTATGAATATCTAGTCATGTCTTTTGGCTTGACTAATGCACCAGCCACGTTGAATTGTTTAATGGAAAAAATCTTTAGACCCTACCGCAAATTCACTGGAGTATTTGTTGATGATATCATCATCTACTACAAGTCCTTGGAGGAACACAAGTAACATCTCCAAGTGATTTTTCAAGCATTGAGGGAGAACACGCTTTTTCTCCATCAAAAGAAAAGATAATTTTTCCTTCAAGAGACTCAATACTTAGGTCATATTATCTCTCAAGATGGTATCCAAATGGATCCATCAAAGCTGGAGGTAATAAAAGCATGGCCTAATCCAAGGAATCTACATGAGCTAAGAAGATTTATTGGTATGTGTGCATACCATAGATGCTTCATAGAAAAATTCTTGCAAATAGCAGGACCATTACATGACTTAACAAAGAAGAACATTAATTATTCATGGACTGCTAAGGAGAAAAATGCTTTTGACAAGCTCAAAGAGAAGCTTACCTCCCAACTAGACCTCATGCTTGTAGATCTCTCAAAGCCATTTGAGATCCAATGTGATGCTTGTGGTGATTGCCTTGGAGCAGTCTTGCTTTAAGAAAGGCATGCCATAGCATATGAGAGCCGACGGCTCAATACGGATGAACGGGTCTTAGGCATTTATGAGAAAGAGCTTTTAGCTGTTCTACATGCCCTAGACACATGGAAGCACTATCTATTGGGACTCCATTCATTTTACAAAAAGACCACCAAAGTCTCAAGTACTTCATGACACAAACCAAGCTTTTCGATAAAAAAATGAGGTGGGATAACTTTCTTTTGCAATTTTATTTTCAACCTCCTCACGTTGTTGGTAAGCAGAATCAAGTGGCCAATGCACTTTCACGATGACCAAAAGTTAATGCAGTGTCTATAGAAACTCACAATGATCTATCTTCTTTGATAGATGAGTATGCTACTGACCCTGGCTTTAAAGAAATAATGTCAACCCTTGCTTTGGGGAAGAAAGAGGAACCATTCACCTTGCAGGATGGTTATCTTCTCCATGGAAATGCATTGTGTTACCCACTCCTTTTGTGAGAAAGTCATGTATGAATCCCATGCTCCTCCCTATGTGGGGCATAGAGGTATTCAACCTACTCTCCGAGCAGTAGAGACGTATTTCTATTGGTCTACCATGAAAGTGGGCATACAAGAGTATGTTTCAAAATGTGTGGTATGCCAAAAGACTAAGTATGATAGAGGGAAGCAACCTGGATTACTCGAGCCATTTCCAATCCCTAATTCACCATGGGATAGTATATCCATGGATTTTATCTTTGGATTACCCAAGTCTATCCATAGGAATACGGGAATATGGACAATAGTCGCGACAGGTTTAGCAAGCAAGCACACTTTATTCCTGTCAAAAAGGGCAACTCTCTTTATATCCGATATTTTCAAACACCATGGATTGACAACATCCATTGTGTCAAATATAGATCCTAGAATGACCAATAGTTTTTGGAAAGGTCTCTTTGAAAATCTAGGTACAAGTTTGAATTTCTCCTCGGCCTATTACCCACTAATGGATGGCCAAAGTGAAATAGCCAATGTTACGATTCTCGATCTACTAAATACTCATGTTACAGAAGTATATCAATTCTCCCAATGGGAAAAGTACTTACCTCTTGTAGAGTATGCGTACAATAATATTGTCCATACTTCTACGGGAAAAGCACCTTTTGAAATCATTGAGGGAAGCCCTAAAAGTCCCTTGCTACTTAGAGTACATGGGAAGATCCTTGCTGTTGATCAATATAGTCGTGACCTACAAGAATCTTTTCAAAAGATTAAGGATGCTATATCCATCTCTGAAAAAAGGAAAAAATCTACTCTTGACAAGCACAGAAGGACCTTAATGTTCAAAGAAAATATTCTTACTTAAGTTTCCCAAGGCTCGATTGAGGCAAACGATGGGCAAACATCCTACAGGCCATCAAAAGTATATGCTAAACTAGCAAAAAGAATCTCAGGGATTTAATATTTACGAAATTACATCAAATTTTGTGTGATCACAAGGTCTTATTGACACATTTACATGATCACAGTAAACATGATCACACGGAACCCAGTTTAGGGTGACTTGCAAACCCACAAAATTCCCGCCGGGCTTTTTAGTTTCCCCGACGGGCCCGCTTTATTATTTTCCTTGCAGGCCCGTCGGGGAAACTGAAAAGCCTGGTGGGCTGTTAGCGTTATATATACTTGGGACCGATCGGCTCGCTGGGTGTATGAGCACTTTCGTCTTCTGAGAGAGAGAGAGAGAGAGAGAGAGAGAGAGAGAGAGAGAGAGAGAGAGAGAGAGAGAGAGAGCTTGCGACCACCTTTGCACAGGTACGTCAAGAGGAGAGAGGAGAGAGGGAGAGAGGGGGTCGTGTGGGAGCATGCTCTGCGTCGCAGTGCACGGCAGCAGCAGAGTACCTGACCACACGATCCAGGTATGTATTGTGTGTGTGTGTGCGCGTTGTTTGGTAGTATTTCTTTTGTCGTAGTGGGCGGCAGTAATAAGGTACCTTACCACACAATGGGAGTGTGTGTGTGTAAGTTGTTCTACGGAACAATGCTTATCACGGGGGCATCACCTCGGTGACACGGGGAAGATGGTGTCCTTGTGGTAAGTATTGGCTTATTGTCTGGGTACTACATCGGTAACGTGGAGAATCTAGTATCCTTATGGTAAGTCAACTTCCCTTCCCCTTTCCCAAAAAACATATGGGCATCAGTCGGTAACGCGGCTATATGATGTTCGCATGTAGGCTATTGTCTTTCCTTAGATTTAGGCGGCACTTGGTCGGTAACACGGCTAATAGAGTGTCATTTGTTAGAAGCATATGTTTTTGCATAAATGTGGCATTCAGGTCGTTAACTCGGCCGTACAAACGTCATATAATTTGTATGTGCATGTGCATTTAATTTTTTAAGTATTAAGTATATGAAATACTTGGTTGGTAACGCAATTGTGAAGAGTATTTCATATACAAAATGTATGAATCGTTTGATTTTTTTGTTTTTAACTGTCCATTTGAAATTATATACTAGCTAATCATATTCAAAAGAATACTTTATTCATCAATCATCGCTATTTTAAATGCTCCATTTATATAGAATACTTTATTCATCAATCATCACTATTTTAAATGTTCCATTTATATAGAATACTTTATTCATCAATCATCGCTATTTTTAATGTTTCATTTATATAGAATACTTTATTTATCAATCCATCGCTATTTTAAATGTTCCATTTATATAAATTACATGTAACAAAATATTTGCACACAAATTGCATGTTTAATATTCGTTTTTAATCTTTTTAAAGGACCCTCAAGCATTATTTCTATTTTTAATGCTGCATTTACATAAATTCTTGCAAAAAATCTAAGTGCACACAATTTGCATGTTAAATATTCTTTTGTATCTCTTTAAAGAGCATCAATTATCATGGCTTTTTGATTGCTACATTTACATAAATTCTATGTAAAAAAGTGTGTGAACACAATTTGCTAGTCCAATTTGTATACTTTCAATGTTTTAAATGTTTTTGAAGATTTTAAGTCGGTGTGTGCTTTGTTTGAATTGGTATGTGCACTTCTTTATTAATTTACTGATGTTTTTACGATTCTTTGCGTTGTCCATCACAACTTGAACGACATGCTCAATACCAATTTCTTTAATTACACTAATCAAGACCTCAGAAATGTATTTGCCACTTTAAATTGCACCAGAACTATCAATCGCCCTTTATAAATATTTCTCCCCTTGGAAAAACCAGCATTACATTGATCAACGGTCTTCTCTGGACATTTGACCATCACTCACAATCGTACATCCTAAAAGCGAAATATTCCCAAGTATTATTTTTCCAACACGCTCTTTGACTTCGATGTAACATTTGTCCAAGAAAACATTTCTTATCGTGTGATAAGAAGGAGCTAAAAATCCTAGACCAAACTCACCAATTTTCTTCCAAGAAGCCTTCCAATGATTGCTGTCTACCATGACCAAAGCACTTCCAGTAAAGAATATTACTTTGGCCAGTGTTGTTTGTGCTTCTTCTAGAGACTGCACTCGAAGGCTTTGATGTAATGATTTTTGACGCATTTGACAAAGTCCACCTTCATTGTGACGTTGTCAGGAGTTTTTTGGAGCAAGGGATTGCGCATATGTACATATACATGCATGGTGCATCAAATAAAGGATTGCCCATTTTCCTTAGCCAGGTGGTTATGTGGGGCCCACATGTGTACAGGTAGGACAGGGTGTATCTACTGCATCGTTTTTCACTATTACCAATACTAGTGTGTTTTTTTCTACAATAAGGAGGAGTTGGTAGCGCGTAAAAACTCTCGAGGAAGCTATCCGCGGGCCGACGACATGAGGTAAGCAGGTGCGTCAGATGGCATCTAGTGGCGTCAGGAGGGCGAACGAGGTCAATATTTGCACGCGGATGAGGACGGACACAACGTGGGTGTTTTCTGGTGAGAGTTATGCAGAAAGGTCATCATTAGGACCACTTTTTGGGGCCACTTCACGTGGTGGCGAGATGCATTATTGGAAAAAGGCTGAGTGCCAAGTGTGCGGATGATGCAAAAAGGTGACAACTATGCACTGCGAGGTCAGTTTTTGGCCTGTTCGGGGTCCGTTTGAGGTCATCTAAAAGGCCAAGGGTGCCCAAGTAATAAAGCTAAGTGTGGGAACTGAAAAAACTGAGAGAAGACCAGAAAAAACGTGGAGAAGAGAGGAGGAACAGCCGCAAGTGTGTTTTTGCTCATTTTGGAGCTTGTTTTGGCCGTAAACTGCTCATCCGAGGTCGGATTTGAGCACTTTGACATTGTAGACTGGGGTTTTGGGCCATTTCGGACGCGATGGCACTGTCCATTTTTCCCATATTGTGTGAGCTGTTTGCCCCATTGGTGTTGGCCCAAGCTCATTTGTATCTAAACATCAGAAGTTCTCCTCTTTTGAGATGAGTTTTTGTGTGTGTGTGTGTGTGTGTCTCTGTGTGGAGTGGGCAAGTGGATAGTCTCTCTCCTCTCACTCCAGAGGTGTGTTCCCTGTCTCGGCCAGGTGTGTTGTGTAAGCCGAGTGGTGCCCCATAGTGTGTGTGTGTATCTTCCCAAGAGTGTGTGTCGGGTCATTATAGAGGCGCTGTGTGTGTTTTCATCCCGCTCACAACGTTTAAAAGGAACACTTCCTGGAATTTCCTCTCCTTGCGCAGGTTGTTCTCCAAGGTTAGTTGGAATCACTACGGGATCTGCGGAGTTAATATTTGGCTTTGGGAACTCTTGATCACAGAGCTATATATATGTCGTCTCTTGCCACCCTTTTTGGCAATCTCTTCTCTCAAACGCTTTGCAACTGCAGTGCCTAAGAATGTTCACATTTTCTACAATTGTTTTAGCGCTACCCAAAAAATGATCCTTAATACATGGTGCACCGTTAGATTTTGTTGTGTGAAAAAATTTACATTGCCACTCCATATATCCGCTGCATATGTTGTGAGCATAATCCCACTCTTTGCCAGGAGCTTTTTTATTCTTTGGCTTCTTCGTACCACTTGTGCCCACATTTTGCTCCATTGCTTTTAAATTAAAATTGAAGAGAAAGAATAAGATATTCAGTTCCGAAAACAATTATTTTATTTTCAATATATATTATAATTTAAAAACCATTCAATATGAAAGTATCCATGATGCATAATATGAGATTTTCAATGCACGCTAGTCAATCCACATATCAATCACCTATATTGTGAGCAACCATACACATTGCAATGTAGTCTATACGTGGCGTAATAACCATAACAATGCTATGAATCTCTCTATCCAATTATTATTATGATGATTATTTATATGTCCACTTTCATTTGAAAACAATAAGACACATCTAATTTCATTTGCTACAAGAAAACAAAGGAAAGCAATAAAATATATGACTAGTCATTTCATGCACTAATAATCTATCGTAATACATAATACACTCTCTGTATAAACCAATGCATGAACTAACGCAAATAAATCTTTAATATAATCACCCAATTACGAACTACTTGTACCCAGTGAAGGATTGTAGCCCACCCATGCAACCAATTCAATATATAAAAGCTATTTTAACCCAGTCGGATTATAGCTCTTGTATCGTAAATCAACTTAAATGTAAGACTTCAAGGATCTTTATATGCCTGGTACACTAGTAGAGGACATCTGACCCTTGACTATCGCCTCGTCATTTATATATGCTCATCTTCTAAAACCAATTACGGCCCTCATTTGGACCAATGGCTTCTTCGCAATGATCATGATTTCCCAAGTTTTCAGTTGTTTTGGTTTCGTACCTTTATGTCGGTAAAATAATTAAAATTGTTTAGAAGTGGTTACCAAATTAAGAATCACGTTCGGCCCAAAAAAAGGACCTGTGATTCTGTAACCTTAGGTCATTTCACAAGGAGATGACAATACTCGGCACTCGGATACACTCCCCAAGGATTTTCCTAGCTAAAATACTGGGGTTAGCACACTATTTACTATATATAATTACGCCCCCCGGGCTACTGCATTTACCCGACGGGCCCGCCAGGAAAAGGAAAAAGCCCAGCGGGCCCCGTAGGGAAAATTAAAAAACCAGGAGGGCTAACCGGCTCTATAGGTATTGCAGGTCAAAATCAAAGTCACGTTAACAATTAACGTGATCACGTGATTTTTTTATGTAAATACTATAGTTATTTACGTAATCACCCGATCGTGATTACGTTAATGAAATCCCTGAAAAAGATACTATGGTCCTTTTTAAATCTTGAAGCCATTCAACGAGATGGCTTATCAACTCATGTTGCCCAACCATTGGCTCATACACAATGCTTTTCACATGATCCTACTTAAGCCCTACAAAGGAAAGCCACGAAGTGAACCAATTATTGAAGACCCTCCCAAAATCGAAGACCAAGAAGAGGTGCTACAACCCGAAGCTATCCTTTGGCATGAAGACAAGGTACTACAACATGGTAAGTTATCCAATGGTATCGTATTAGGTTGAAAAACTATCCTTTTGAAGATTCTAAATGGATGCAAGGAATACAACATAAGGATAACATGAACCTTGTCAATGCTTACAATGCTACATTAAAGTAAGAAAATGTACAAATTTCTCTCAAATGACCAATGGTTTTGTCTTATAAGACTAATTCTCTTTTTACTGTGTACAGAACTAAATAGTATGCATGCTTAGAATCATGTTTGTGATAATGACGTCTCTCAAACACCAAGTAGAATTTGTCACTCTACTTTGGGAGAATGAAATGGACTAAAGAGTAGACATGCTTGGTGACAACTATGTCTCCCAAGCACCAAATGGATAATTTAGTCATCCAACTTGGAATGATGTCGTAGGGTAAAAAGGGATCCTCTACCCGCTAAGGAAGATTGACTAATGACTAAGGCTTTATCTCTTCTACCTCATAATCGAGGACGACTATGATTTCAAGACAGAGGTAATGTCATAAAATCTAATATCTACTCATTTTAAACTGGTCATTTAATGTAGGATAATAAACGGGAATAAGGGTTAGAATATAGATATGTGCTTACATATCTATGTCAACGTGGGGCCAATGGTAAAGGGGTCCAAATGAGATATGGTCTGTCAAAGAGCAAGGCTAGCCAACGGGGATTAAATACCTTAGGTTTATCTTCATTGAAGAACTCAAAAGGTTAGTGTTAAGAGTCCTTTGACCTTAGGTAAGCTAGGGCTATGCTTGAGGTGGGAACCCAGTCCAAGCCTGAGGTGCTTTTTGTGGTTGCGGACTAAGTTGCTTGAGGTGCTTGTCTTGCTTGTTAACTAAGGTGCTTGAGGTGCTTAATGACTAAGGTGCTAAGGTGATCCATGACTAAGGTGCTTGAGGGTAAGGTGCTCAAAAATTCAAATCTAATGATCCCAACTCATGAGGGGGCAAGCCTTAATTGTAGGGGCTAGAGAGAGAACACACACACACACACACTCACACAAGGCAAGCTTGGTACCAAGAACGCAAATAGGACACTTGTCAAGATCCTCCTCATTTTGCCCTCATAGTGTGCCTAAAGCCTATTGGTTGGCCTCCCAAGGGGTCCAATGATAAATTAGTTAATTCAATTGATTTTTTTTTCATCTATCAAGTCCTCTCTCTCAAAGGGGAAAGGGGGACACTTGCCCCAAGCCTACCCTTTCTACTTGATATACATCTTCCATGTGATTTTCTAGGCTTGGAGGGGTCCAATGAGCTTCAAGCATGAGCTACAAAGGGGGGTCAACCAAAGCAAGAAGGGGGGTTGCTTGGGGGGTATAATATCCCACACACACTCTTATTGTGTGAAGTGCAAAGTGCAAGAGCTCCATCTCCTTCTCCAAGCTATTAGAGAATTGAGAGCCTACACCAACACTCTTGGCTATGGAATGCAAATCCAACCAAGAGCCATGATTCAATGCTTAAGCTTTCCATCTTCTCCATCTTCAACTATGATATTATGTATGCTAGCAAGAAGAGGGATTATAAGTGAGAAACTATTTCTTTCTCCTATGAATGTTTCTTCTTCCTCTTCCCTACCCTCATTCCCCGCTAGCTCTCTCCACCTTAGAAGGTGTTTGAGGCCTTGGGAGTGAGACTTGAGATAGTTAATGCTTTTTGCAAAGTTTATGTTATGCTCGTGATGCATGAAGCTTTCCATCTTCATTGCATCACCTAGGTCACAAGGACACAAATATTGTATTATACCAAGTCTCTCTTGATGGGAGAATCTATAATACAAATACCTATTGCACTACAAGAGGTACTTCACATTAGCGACGCTCGCAGTGCGACGCTCAAAAGTGAAAATCCACGCAGTCGCTATAAGTGTTGCTATGGGTGTCCCTATTCTATTTGTGGCATGGTTCCGCCTATAAGGACGTCGATAGGGGTAAAAAAAAAACCGCGAGCGCCAGAAACTCAGATCTCATATCTAAGTTTTCGACGCTCAAGCGAAAGAGGTAACCTGCTCTCTCTCTCTCTCTCTCTCTCCCCCCCCCCCCCCCCCCCCCCCCCCCCCCCACACACACACACACACACACACACGAGGAGAGGAAGGAGAGCCAGGTATGATCCTTCCCTTTCCTCTCTCTCATGTTCCCTTCCCCTCTTTCTCTCTCTCTCCCTCTCTCTCTCTCTCTCTCTCTCTCACACACACACACACACACATTGTGTCTTTGAAAGAGAGAGAGAGGGAGAGAGCACATGCATAAACAAAAAACACATACACACACATGCATAAACAAAGAATGCATGCACACACATTGAGAGAGGAAGAGAGAGAGAGAGAGAGAGAGATAAAGTAAAGAGAGAGAGATATAAAACAAAGAGAGAGAGGAGAAAAGAAAGAGAAAGAGAAAGATAGAGAGAATTAAAAACCAAAGAGAGAGAGAGAGGGGGGGAGAAGACAAAAGAGAGAGGTAAGGGGAAAAAACAAAGAGAGAGAGATTAGGTTAAGATTTAAATTATATTTAGGATTATGTCAGATTACATTTAAATTTATGTTTATGTTGAGTTTAAGATAAAGTTAGATTTAGATTTATGTTAGCTTAAGATTATATTAGATTTAAAATTAGGGCAAGATTTAAGATTAGCTAGCTATGTTAGATTTAAGTTAGATTACATTTAGGTTTAGGATTTAAGATTGGATTACATTTAGGCTTAGGTTGAGTTTAAATAAGATTAGATTTAGATTTAAGATTAAATAGATTAAATTTAGGTTTAGGTTAGATTTAAGATTAGATTAGATTTATGTTTATTTTGAGTTTAAGATTAGATTAGATCTAGATTTATGTTCTATTTAAGATTAGATTAGATTTAGGTTAGATTTTAGTGCATGTCAATGAAGGCGCGCTTTGCCCAAAGAGCAAAGACTAGTTACACAACAATATGTATATTCCCATCCGAATCTGACACCTATTAACTCACATACTAACCATATTCAATTAGCGTAAATCACCACATGTTCAATTAGGTTAGATTTAGGATTAGATTTTGGATTTAGTTTTAATATTAAAGTCTAACTTTGGGATTACGTTAAAAAACTAGAGTTAGGCAAACGATAATCCCTCTCTTCCTCTCTACGGATGCGACCTTAAGTGGAAATCTTTCAACGGCATGATACTCAAATTGGAGGCCAACCTGTAATGTGCTAAGTAAGCCTTCAAGCAAAGATATGCTGTGAAGAGATGTTAAGATGCTGTGAATTGCTACAGCTAGAGAAGAGGCAAAGGGGTTTTGTCCACTACATGCACTATCATGTAGACGTGGGTGTGTAGATTTCTTGTACCCACAAATATAGGCATTGACCAATAAAGACGAGATTATAACCCGGTGGTTCTGATCTCCGTGCACTCTAGACCAAGGTGTGCTGGGATTAGACATGACTAGAGAATGTGAGGTAGTTTACAATGTGAACAAAGAGAGAGAGAGAGAGAGAGAGAGAGAGAGAGAGAGAGAGAGAGAGAGAGAGAGAGAGAGAGAGAGAGAGAGAGAGAGAGAGAGATAAAAGATGGAGGATGCAAATAGAATATGAAATTTATGTCCAGGTTATAAGGTTTTTACCTTCATTATGAGTAGTGACGAGGATGTCGGGCCATCCAACCGAAACACCTATCTCTGAACAAGGATCTTATGTCCTTGTAATCAATGCAAGCATGCTGTGTGATGAACAAGACACGTTTCTTTGCATCACGTTTGCGAATTTGGTGAGTTTACTCCATCTATTATAGATCAAGTTTTTGCCAATTATAACTCGTCAAACTCTAACGCTGGTCAACACGCAGCAATCTTGCAACCCAATAGACGTGTTCGCAGGCGCTTTGGTCAAGAAGCATACGTAAGGCCATAAGATGTAGCCTCTGACATCTCGGAGGATGATCATGTAGACCACATTCCCAAAAAGGTAATGTTTGAGTCGGAGATCGATGAAATGATGGAGACGATCATGAATTCAGAAAGGCTTATCTATGATGATATGAAAAGTGAAGCCGATACACCATTCTATGATGGAGCACGTGTGTTTAGATTGAAGACGCTCCTTGTTATTCTCAACATGCAGGAAAAGTTTGGATGGAGTGACACTAGCACCACAACGCTTTTTAGGTGAACTATTACAATGTGTTTAATAAAAAACTCTAGATGTATAATGATATGCACATTTTTTTGTGTGTGTGGATTGCTTAAAGAGCACACTGCCAGCTGATAATGTGATGCGAGATTCCAAAGAGGAAGCAAGAAAGATATTGCAAAACCTAGGGATGGATTACCATTCAATTCACGCTTGTTTTTGCGATTGCATTCTTTTCAGAGGGGAATACATAGACATGGAGAAGTGTCCGAAATGTGATTCCGAGAGATATCGAGTAGATCTCCACGGAACAAAAATTCCACAAAAGGTTTTGTGATATTTTCCTCTTCTTCCTCACATCAATCTTTTATTCGAATGTAATTCTATGGCCACCCTAGCATCATGGCATGAGCAGAATAAATCTTTGGAGGGTGTGCTACGGATTCCTGCATATTGTGTAGCCTGGAAACATATAGACAAAACATGGTCGGATTTTGCCAGGGAAGCTCAAAATTTGCACCTAGTCCTGGCTATGGATGGTGCAAATGCATTTGGTCAGAGATCAACATCTTACAGGGCCCATTGTCATTGTCAACTACAACATTCCCCTGTGGTTGACTACCAAGAAGGGGCACCTGTGTGGCGAAGCTTGATTGTGCCGGGGCGGTATAAAGTGAAGAGTATGGATGTGTATCTTTGTCCACTATTGGAAGAGCTACAACATTTGTGGATTGGCATAGAAGTGATGTGCATGAGCGGACAAGCAGGCCGAGAGAATGCCTTGATCAGAGGCATTCTAATGTGGACCATGCATGACTATCTCGGACTAATAGAATGCTCAGGTGATTTACACTCAAACTCAAACACTGTAAATCTTGGTTTTTCTCAAGTTTATCTATTGTCATGTGTATACATGTAGGGCTTCAAACAAGAGGATACAGAGCATGTGTCACATGTGGACCTAGACTAAATGCATGTCGGGCGCCCTCATTGAAGAAGCAAATCTACAAAGGTCATCAAGCGTATCTTCTAGAGAATCATGTGTTACGTGATGGATTTTGGGAAAGAGAGCCACCGAGGATGTCTGCACAAGCATGGTTAGAGTAGAAGGAGATGTGTGATGACGGTTTGCCCCCAGGGATGAAGAGACTCTCTCTATGGTATTAGTTACCATATTGGCCCCGACTCAGCATCAACCACTTGCTTGATCCAATGCACATATTCAAGAATGTGGGTAATCTGCTATGCGACCATATGAATGGCAAGAAAGATACTTTGGGAGCGAGGGTTGACCTTAGAAATGTGGATCGTATAGAGCAATATTGGTTGTAGACAGCATTCGATGGATCGATAAAACTCCCTAAAGCGCCATGGATTTTGACCAGAGCCCAAGAAAGAGAAGTAAAAGAGACCATTTGATCTGTGCTAACCCCAATGGCGTAATGCACTCGCTCCAAACGTGTTTCACTAAAGAAGGAAAGCTTACCAGTTTGAAGTCACACAAATGGCATAAAATGTGTCGGGTATGTTTGAAGTGGAATATATCATAGTGGGAATTGTGTAGCAAATTCATGTGTGGACTTTAATATCATTGCTAGACGTGTTTTGCAATTTATTTTACCGGTGGCCATAGAGGGATGTTTGTCTCCCGAAGCCCGTAACACAATCTACAAACTTACGAAGTTGGTGCAATGGATCTCACAAAACGAGATCAATGTAGACTCCATACCATTAGCCAGACTAAACGCTTCGGAGGTTGTGTGCATGTTTGAGAAACACTTTCCTACTACCATGCTAACCATTCAGGTGCATCTTCTTGTTCACATAGTTGATGAGGTGAAAATAGACGGCACAGTACATTCCAGATGGATATTCTTTTTAGAACATTTCATGAAAACACTTAAGGGATATGTGCGTCAGAAGGCATGTATGGAGGGTAGCATTGCAGAAGGTTGGCTGGTATCAGAGTCCCTAGTTTACATTGGAGAGTGGCTAGATGGATTTGATAACTTGTCCAGGACATGCTATGGCGAACCATAGATGATGAGCACATATCTGGGATTTTCATGTGCAATCACAGTGTTGAGAAGAAGATGACGGAAGATCTAGAGGCTAAAATCAATCGATTTTGCATGCTTCACAATACGAGGATGCAAATCAAGAGCGACAAAGGGAACGGATCGAGTGGAGACGGGGAAGAGGACCACCGATGCATTATCTGACAGGTCTGGAGATCCTACCAACATTCATGAGCTTACAATGGTTGCACAACCAATTGAAAAGCACAGAACATTGTGGTGAAGAAGTAACTAACGAGGAGTGGGAGTACTCTTGGGGTTGTGCGACCAGGTAAGTTTGCAATGTATGACTAGTGACTTTCTAGATGTTTGAACACCACTCATAACCTTTGTTGGTTCTAGTATAAGTCATACACAACAAATGGTGTAAAGGTCGATATGTTAGGGTGGAACGGATCGACCAAAAGCATTTTACTCAAGATTGTGGAATCATGGCAAAATTTGAACAGTCTAGTCGACAACGGCGGTCCTCTGATGCAGATCCTATGGTGGCGGAACTCACTTACTTCGACACGCTACAAGAGATTTTGAGGATAGATTATAGAGGACTTTTTGTCGACTTGTTCGATGTGCAATGGTTCAAGATAATCATAGAGGGTTGCAACTCTACTATGCGTAGAGGAGAGTCTGGTTTACTTGAGGTGGATTCAACTAAGAAATGGACCGACCTAAGAGACACTTTCGTACTACTTGAGCATTGTGAACAAGTAAGTATGTAAAAAGTTAGCATCCAATTTTAGAAGTTATGTGCTTGGAAGCTCTCATGTAAGTTATGTGGCTTTGGCAAATGATATTTCATCCTACAAAGTTTGCATCAAACTGGTAGTACGTCATAGAGATAGCCCCTCGTACTGCACGGACGTATGAAGGCTACCATGTGCCGATCACAACGCCATCAATGGAGGATATCAAAGAAGATGCTCAGTCAAAAGCCGTCGAGGTGGTGCCAGACGAGCATCAAGCTGCTACTCTCTATGGGGTGCATATTGAGTATCTACAAAATGAAATGGAGGACATCTGCCTAAACGGAGAGCTCTATATAGATATAAGAAGTTATGCTGAGCTATGTGAGGATGAGAGAGAGACCTTAAAGCCATAAACATTGTATTTGAATAATTTTGCTCCGTTTTATAATAAATATTGTATTCAAGTGGCTTTTTGTCCTGTCTATATGCATCATTGCTTCATTGTATTTAATCATCATTGAGTCCACTCTAGGTACGTATGCTCCAGGTATGTTCTCACAAGCAGGGACGACGAGCACTGTGCTCCGAGTGCGATGGAGATTGAAGCTACAATCACAAAGGAGGTGATCTGTCTCAGCTCATAGATGTTGCTTGTCCCTCCACAAGATCTAGTTGATTGGGTGAAAGAGACGCTAAGAAGCACTACTGCTTCTTAGTGTCTCTTTCACCCGATCAACTAGATCTAGTGGAGGGACGAGAAACATCTATGAGCAGAGATAGATCACCTCCTCTACGATTGCAGCCTCAGTCTACATCGCACCCTGAGCGTAGTGCTTTTACAAATTCACAAGAACTTCAACGAAATCTCTCTACACAGGAATCCCTCCCCCTTTATGATTCCTCTCTCTCTCTCTCTCTATCTCTATCTCTTTGTCCATGTTTTCTTCTCCATTCAGTCAATATTAAGATTAAATGTTCGTGTGTTTAATGCAGGTATGGATAATGATGAGTTTCTTTCTTCTTTGTCACCCCAGCAGTGAAGGTGGCATGAGGAGCGTCATTTCTCTAGAGCACCATCAGGTCATTCTACTCCTTCAGCGTCTCCCTCTCTTTTAGAGCATTCAGTGTGCTCCAAAGATTCGGTGTCGACGAGACAATCTTCACACTTGTCTAGGCACCGACACTCTAGTGGTGGCACCGACGGTTCTTGTGGAGATTCCGCCGCATGCCTCGACACCACCTCGTGCTCGATGAGACTCTTTACCTTCCCCTTCTTTGCCCACCCCCACACCAGCCCACGACATTGCTATCTACACCAGGTTTTGTGCGGCTATCGGCCGTTCTTGGCTACACACCACTACCTACTCCTCCAAGAGTCACCCCTGTCGACACTCCTTGCTTTGGGGCCCAGACTCTAGTGGAGACACCTGGCGTCTGTACCCCCATCGACATGCTGCAAGAGAACCCTCCCGAGACACCTAGGTTCACATGTCACAGGCGATAGGGCTTTCCGTACTCCGTCGACTTCAATGGTGGAATCATCTTGAACGATGATGGCAAGAAGGTGATCTTGTGCATGCGCGGTCTTTGCTCTCAGGTGTTTAGATCTTTTCTCTCAAGTGTTTAGACACTACATACTAAACACCTCGAGTGAAGTACCAAGTGAATTAAAAGATAGAGTCATCAGCATGCTGCATGACGAGTTTCCCGTGTCAACACACGAGATGAGTGCTTCAATGAAGACCTGATGAAGGTTCGAATGCACGAATACTACAAGCAAAAGCGTTCTGGAATGCAAAAATCAATAAAGCATGGGTGGAAGAGACCAGATTGGCTAGCCAAAGAAGATTGGAAGAATGCGAAGCGAGAATCCTGATAAGTGGAAGCAACAAAAGGAGGCAGCCAAAGCGCGAGTAGAGGCAGGGATCTTGCACCACTTGGGGAGCAGCGGGGGTGGACATCATTTGAGGCCGATTTTGTAAGTGTTTTTGAATTTCTCTTTAAGTTTGGTAGTTACATCTATTTGTACTTTTAAATCCTAACATAATGGATTCTTTGTATGTTTTGAACAGTGGTCAATGACAAGACGTGACCCCACACCGTACGAGCGCGAGTATGCAGGCAGAAAGGGATTAAACACCCTGATGGACATTCTACTAATGGTTAGTATTAGGGTTTGCTCTTCTCTATTTGTTGTATTGTTTTGTAAGTTATATGTTTATACTTACAAAAGGCTCTCTTATTGTTTTTTATGCAGAATCCGATAGATAGGCTGCTTGGACGCGATGAGACATCTGATTAGACGATGTCAGTCTAGCCGTATCTAGATAGCATTAGTTTCCTTTTGTCGTAGCATGTATAATGAGATGACGTGTATACGTTGTGAGCGGGATGAAAACACACACAGCGCCTCTATAACGACCCGACACACACTCTTGGGAAGATACACACACACACTATGGGGCACCACTCGGCTTACACAACACACCTGGCCGAGACAGGGAACACACCTCTGGAGTGAGAGGAGAGAGACTATCCACTTGCCCACTCCACACAGACACACACACACACACACACACACACACAAAAACTAAGCTCAAAAGAGGAGAACTTCTTATTTTTAGATACAAATGAGCTTGGGCCAACACCAATGGGGCAAACAGCTCACACAATATGGGTAAAAGATACCAGATATAATCACAAATTGGAGAAGAAGTGTCACTCACCGGAGAAGATTACACAGAAAAATAGAAGAAAAAGAGTGAGGAATTTGGAAAAATGGACAGTGCCATCGCGTCCGAAACGGCCCAAAACCCCAGTCTACAATGTCAAAGTGCTCAAATCCGACCTCGGATGAGCAGTTTACGGCCAAAACAAGCTCCAAAATGAGCAAAAACACACTTGCGGCTGTTCCTCCTCTCTTCTCCACGTTTTTTCTGGTCTTCTCTCAGTTTTTTCAGTTCCCACACTTAGCTTTATTACTTGGGCACCCTTGGCCTTTTAGATGACCTCAAACGGACCCCGAACAGGCCAAAAACTGACCTCGCAGTGCATAGTTGTCACCTTTTTGCATCATCCGCACACTTGGCACTCAGCCTTTTTCCAATAATGCATCTCGCCACCACGTGAAGTGGCCCCAAAAAGTGGTCCTAATGATGACCTTTCTGCATAACTCTCACCAGAAAACACCCACGTTGTGTCCGTCCTCATCCGCGTGCAAATATTGACCTCGTTCGCCCTCCTGACGCCACTAGATGCCATCTGACGCACCTGCTTACCTCATGTCGTCGGCCCGCGGATAGCTTCCTCGAGAATTTTTACGCGCTACCAACTCCTCCTTATTGTAGAAAAAAACACACTAGTATTGGTAATAGTGAAAAACGATGCAGTAGATACACCCTGTCCTACCTGTACACATGTGGGCCCCACATAACCACTTGGCTAAGGAAAACGGGCAATCCTTTATTTGATGCACCATGCATGTATATGTACATATGCGCAATCCCTTGCTCCAAAAAACTCCTGACATAATTTGCCCATCCCCTAGCCTGCTAGATCATTCATGATCAGCAGCAGCAAAGAGAGATATGAGACTCGCCGCATCACAGGTCTCCTCATCCCTCACCAACACTGCTTGATCCACAGACAGCTCATCTTGCTCCACCATCATCAATCTAGCATGATACAATTTAAGACACAACCCATTTACCCTTGACTTATGTAGAAAACCATCCAGGTTAGCTAGCTGATATGTGCCATTTGGAAAACACTCCACTACCTTGAAAGGGCCTTCCCACTTAATTTGAAACTTCTTTTGGAAGGTGTTGTCCAGCTTACTATTGTAGCGCAAAACCAAGTCATGTTTCTTGATACCCTTACTTTTAACCTTTTCATTTATCTTTGCCAAAGCCTTATCCTGCATCTGCCCATAATGCTCCAATGCGCTCATCCTATCCAACTGGACCTCTTGTAACTGTAAGAGCCTCTCTTTGAATGCATCACTAGGCGACCCAAGCAACTTCTTTAACATCTTGACCGCAGGCAACTCTACCTCCACAGGCAATAGTGCTTCCTTTCCATACACCAAATGAAATGGAGTAAACCCTGTACCTGTCTTCACCGAAGTACGGTAAGCCCATAATGGACTAGGCAATTCCAAATCCCAATTCTTTCCTTGGTGCTCTGTCACTTTAGAAAGAATTTGTACCAACTCACCATTGAATCTTTCATTTAAGCCATTACACTGCGGGTAATAAGGAGTGGTATGCTGGTGCCTAATCTTCATCTTTGTGCATAAGAAGTCTAGCAGTTTAGCTCTAAATCCTGGGCCCTTATCTGAAAGTAGCTCTAATGGCACCCCAAACTTGCAACATATTTCATCATACAAAAATTTTTCCACATCCTTTGCAGTGATCTGTTTTGCTGCTATAGCCTCTGCCCATCTAGAGAGATAGTCCACTGCCGTCAATATATAGCTTTTGCCCCTCTTTGTGATAGGTAACGGGCCTATTGCATCAATCCCCCACTTTTCAAACACATCAAATGCCATAATGGTTTTTCGTAGCTCTGGCTTCAACACTCTCTTCCCAGATGCTTGACACCTATTGCAAGACCTACACCAATGGTGAACATCCTTGTGCAAACTAGGCCATACATACCCCTCTTGCAAAATCTTATGCAAGGTGATCTTTAGAGCAAAATGGCCACCACATACGCCTTCATGATTCTCTTCCAACAATCTGTAAAGCTCCTCCCGCCAAGGTACACGCCCCTTTCATGTATAAGACATCGCCAATCAATTTGTACCTATATGCTCTACGCACAAAGCCATACTTCTTAGACTTCTGAATCTCCTTTGGAATGATTCCTATTAGCAAAAACTCCTCTTCTTGAGCCAAACTTTCCTGGCCATGATAAAGAGGTAAATTGATCCTCAACACGAATAGCTCCCCAATCATGCCTTGAGCTGCTTCATGTGCCTCTCCATTGAGAGCACGTTCAATGTGTTTGATGCTCCATGCTTCAAACTTTTTTAACAGGCCTTTAATTCTAAAGCACATGTCCTTCAATGAGGTGTTCTTGCTCTTCCACACACCCAACACTTGCTTCACCACTAACAAGGCATCACCTTTTATGCTCAGCCTTCGAACCCCATGCTTCAAACAAATGTGTAATCCGTCTTCCAATGTAGCATATTCAGCCTCATTGTTACTATGCGCATCCAATTTGAACCCTCTCTTGCATACTAGCTTCCCCTCTGGATCATAAAGTGCTATACCCCCTGAAGCTGCATCGTGGCTCTTTCTGTATGAACCATCAAAGAACAACACATGTGCATGGATGATCTGTGGCACTTCTTCAACTACCTTTCTCACCACCTCTTCCTTAACAATAAGGGGATTCTCCTTGTAGGTCAACAAATCAGCTAGGGTAGCCCTTGTACTATCTTCCACTAGAAAAGAGAACTCAAAGTCTTGCAGCTCAATTACCCATTTCTTCACCACATTTGACATGTTAGTACCATTAATTAACTGTGGCAAAAAGGCATAACTCGTCAAGAAAACAAAAGGCCGTGGTAGCAAGTAATGACGAAATCGTCGACAAGCAAATATTACACTGGCCATCACTAGCTCTACTTCCGATAACTTTCTCTCCGCTACCAGCTTCACTCGGCTTGCACAATACACTGGCCTCATATAATGGCTGCCCTTCCCCTTTTGCAATAGCATGGCTCCAATGGCATCATCCCCTACTGATGGATTTACATAAAAAACTTTCTCCCAATCAGGAGCCTGCATGGCTGACAACCCCCATAACACCTCTTTCACCTCTTGAAACACTTCTTCACACTTGTCATCCCATTGCAATGGATCATGCTTTGCCACTTGCTGTAATGGATAAAGAAGCTGCGAAGACAATGGAATAAACCGTGCCATGTACTTCACTTTGTGTATAAAGGTTGCCAATTGCTTCGTACTCATAGGTGATGGAAGAAGAATAATAGACTTAACCTTGTCTGGATCAGCCTCAATGCCATAGATGACATTTCTTTGCATTTAGTTGTCCTCCACATTCATCATATCGAGCCAATACCATCTGCAGCTTCTCATGGTGATCAGCGCTACTGCTATAGACACAGAAGTCATCCATAAAAGCTTTAACACAACTACCAATGAATGGTTCCAACACCCAATTTGCTCTCTCTTGATAGAAGGAAGGTCCATTTGACAACCCAAATGGAAATACTGTGTAGCAATAGCAGCCCCATGGCGTAATAAAAGTTGTCTTTGTGCGGTCTTTAAGAGCAATCTTCAATTGAAAATAGCCTGAAAAACCATCACACACACTGTACCTCTCATAACCTGCCACTGAATCCAAGATCTGATCGATGAATGGAAGAGGATATGGGTTCTTCTTAGTGGCTGCGTTTAAGGGTTTAAAATCCACACAAATTCTCCACTTCCCATCCTTCTTTGGACTGACTACAACTGGACTCACCCATTCTGTGGTCTCCACTGGAACTATGAACCTTGCCTTCAATAACTTGTCCACCTCTACCCGCAAGGCTTCCATTTGCTCTCGACCCATCCTTCTTAGCCTTTACCGCACTGGCTTAGCACCTTCTTTCACCTCTATATGCATCTCTCCACCCTTGAACCCTCTGATCTCTTCATATGAAGTAATGAACAAAAGTTAGGATGGACTAGACACAACTCTTCTAGAATTCTGTAACAACTAACCAGGTTAGATGAGTCTCAACTCAGGGTTGTTGTAGCCATATATGTGCAGAAACAAAAAACGAAGGAATTTCATGACCAACACGTGATGAAGAAGGAGTTTAAAAAATGAGACTATGTCTTAGTCTATACCTTGAAGCAACACTCCAAGAAAATTAAAAAGAGAGGTAATGGCCCAGTTCTCATTATTGACATATCACCAAGTAGCACCATACAAGTGGCAACATTAGAGGGAGAAGAGATTCCTAACTAGATCAATGGTTGAAGAATAAAGATTCAACATCAACCTCTCCCCACAAAGATATTGGAAAAGATTCATGAAGCAAAGGAACGAAAGAAGAACACTCAACTTATAATTCAGGAGCAGGCAAAGGAGAAAGACAGGTTATAGATTTTAAAGCGCAAAGAACAACAAAATCCAAATGCACTTTGATAAGTAGAAGCACCGTCTCCTCCTATCTAAGAAGTCCAAATCAAGCAGAGTTGGCTTGTAGATATGGATGTATGGATCAATGTCTAACTTGCCAATGGATCAACATAAACAACACTTGTTGATATTGGAGCACGTGTTAATGCCATGTGGTATTCTACATACCTCAAAATATCAAACTCCATGATAGAACCCACAAAGATTGAGATACAAACAATTGGCAAAGGAACAATAGTTAGTCTAGGACATGCCAATGTCTGGATCAACATCATGGGGAATGACTACCCACCATCGATTCCATATCATGGCAGATATAGATCTCAATGAAAAATCCATCTTGGGAGTTTGATGGATGTGCACTTACAAAGCCATACCATACTGGCATGATGACACTCTTAAGTACAATTTCAATAGCACAACTTAAGTTACACCCTTGGAACAAATAAATTACATTTGGAATGTACAGTCTCTATCTAAATAGTCAGATATAGAGGATCCAAAGCCCGCCATCCAACTGCAACAATATGCAAGTATCCGTGTGAGAAAGGTCAGTAAAATTTGGGTAAAGAAGTCCATCATGGAAACCAAGCCGATATGGATACCCAAAGTAGAACTTTCAAAACCAGTTTTTGAATTAGCCAAGCTAAGCTTCCAAGGATCCAAAACCACTCCAAACAAGCCTAAACAGTCAGCGGAACCCAAAAATAAACTCAATGCTTCAAAAAGTTTCCAAAACTCCTAAGTCCACAGTAGAGAACTCACCCATTGCCAACAAACCATCATGGCAATGGAGAGCTAGACACTCTGATCGCCAACCATACTCAAAATCTCCAAAACCAACCTTCAAGTGTGTACCCAAAGGTGAGCCAAGTAAAATCATCAACCATCCAGTCGTCTCACTCAACCAAAAATCAAAGAACAGGTGATTCTTTCACAAAAAATTTGTTTGGAAAATGTAGTTTATAAAAAATCTCGCCAACAGCAACCATTGAACAATCCGTTCAATACCCACCTCTTGCACAACATATTGTTACCCAATGCATCTCTTCCATAAGCATGATAGGGACACATTTTATGGCCTTGCATAGACACATTGTTTGCACCCATGCACCTTGCACAAACCTTCATCCAAAACAACTCAGAAAAGGAAGGGGGGAGTAACAATAGTTGGAGCATCATATTACAAGATCTTAAGCTATAGGATGAGATCGTGTGTATATTTTATATAGTGTGTTTTGTTGCTTAAATTTTTTCTTTTTATTTCCTTTTAGCAGAAAGTTTCTCTTATTGGGCATAATAGTGAGCCATATTGACAAATTTTGACAGGGGAGATTCCTTGAGTGAGAGTATGTACATATGAGTGTGAGGAATAATTTTGGCAAAATTTTTGGCCAATGAGTAATAGTTTTTACTAATTTTCTTTTCTTTTTAACCTTATAATGATACAAGAATAGAGCCAAGAAATTTGGATTTGAGTTTTGAAAGAAAGCACCAAATCTACAAAGCAAGGGCTTTAAGCATGTTAAATATGGAGGGATTTGGCACATGTCAAAATCAAGGGCAATTAACGACCAGGTGTCCAATTGACAAGTTGTTTGAGGTGCATGTGGTATATCATGAGAATTGTGAGCAAGAAAGGTAAGTATGCACATTAAATTCGGGGTAAGCTGGGCACATATAGTCAAAATTGGGCAAGGTAGACCTCATTTGAATTCTTGAACCGAGAGAGAGCTAGAGAGATTTGGCCACCTAGAGCACTCCGCAGTGGTTTCTCTTGCTACAGTCACACTGGAGACTCATACTTCACCAGGAAAAATAGGTATAATCCTCTTAAGCTCTAGAATAACAATGACTAGGTAGAAACACCAAACAAGTGCACAAAAAATAGAATCAATCAAGACCAAGTCGGGGTTTGTGGGAATTGTTAGAGGACTTATGATAGGGAGAACCAAGCCCAAATTCAAATACAGTGCATAGCAATGCTCCATTCACTGACCAAAATCAAGCCATGCAAAAATAGTTGCCAAAGGGGGTGGAACATGGATCGCAATCCATGTCACTCCATCTTAGTTTTCAAAAGTAAGTGGTGCAAAATTCTCCCTTTGAAAGAGTCTAAAAGCTACTCATGATCCATGTCCCCCAATATGCCAAAACAAGGAAATTTCTATGCAATCAATATGGCCTTGCCTTTAGTAATGTGCCCTGCAAATTTACAGTGAAATGGACCTTGAAATCACCAAAAACCAAGCAAAATTGAGAATTCATTTCCCAAATGGTCGTTTTCATCCATAATTGGAGAATTTGGCACACATCCAAGAAAAAGTGAACCAAAGTCTTATGGATCATGTCGAGATGCTATCCCCAAAATTTGCTCAAACTTGAGTTCCAAACATGGATCGTGGTCCATGTCTCCCTGAAGCAAAGTTGCCAGAAAGTGTGTGCAAATTGTGTATAGTGGTCATTGATTAGACAATGTGGAAAAATATCTATCTTTGATCATGTAAAGTGAAGTCAATTGTCAAGTTTAGCAGATGCAGAGTGTCTCTGATGAAAATTGTGGTTTCAAGAAAAGTTTTAATGTCAAAAAGATTTGGTGAGTTTAAGGTATATCAAGGGAAGTAGAACTTAAAAAGTGAGCCAGAATTGGGAAAAAAATCAACAAATAGCTGGGATTTGGGTACTTCTTCAACTCCAAATCATCAGATGGGCAGAATGTCAAATAGATTTATCACCATCAAGAGTCAAAGATACCAATCAAAAACAAATATGGCAAAGTCGGACCAAACTGAGCCATAACTTGGGAGATTGGAAAAAGTTGAGAAATCCTTGTCCAAACTAGAAAATATTTCATCAGTGTGTTAGGATAGGCTATAGGAATAGGTATCCCAAGTTTCACCCAAAAAGGATGCCAAACATGGATTGCAATTCATGCCCCCCTTTGATTTTTCCAGACCAAAGTCATGCCATTAGGTTGCAAATGTCAAGAATAGCCTAACCCTAAAGTTTAGAGCAATTTGAACGTCAAAATCCTAATCAAAATGCCAAAATTCTCTAGGTATTGAGATTTCTTTTCAAAAAGTGGCAAAAATCTTCAACCAATGATCCAAATTCAAAAGATTTGAACCATAGCATCTCCAAAGCATGCTTTATTAGGTGGTATCATAAGAATTCCCGGATGTTTCCAACATGGATCGCGATCCATGTCCCCCTGAGCCAAATCTAACCCTTAACCACATGGCCTACTGTATGTAGTTGTTCTAGATGCATTGGTGAAGTTTGGTCAACTTTGGGATCAAGTTATGGTCATTTTTCATTCTATTGTCAAGTTTGCATTTTTTTGACTTTCTCATCAACTTTTTTGGCCAAATTTGAGAACTAATCAGGTGATTTTTTGTGCTAGAATGCCTCGTAGAAGACCCAAAAAGTAGTACAAAGATGCTCCCTATCAAGTAGTAGAAATATCCTCCACCAATGAAAAAGCTCACATCTCAAAGGAGGAGCTCACCAAAATATTGGCCAATGTCTTTACTGGAAAATTCCAAGTGGCAGATGGCACAAAGGTCAAGACAACAATCTTTCTGAAATAATTGTGGACCTTACATCAATAGAGGGAAGTCATCAAGGGATCAAGTTTCTTGCGAATGGATAGATTTTCTAGGCTCCCTCCATGGGTTACATGTTTCCAAAGAGCGCACGAGCTAATGAGCTCCATCCAGTACAACAGCGAGGCTACCTTGACTTACAAATATAGAGAGAGTGTGAAGGCTAGAGTCACCCACTGACTTAATCAACCAAGACCTCCATCTACTTCCAAGAAACCACAACCTACTGTTGAAGAAAAAAGCAATAGATAATGATAAGGTGTTCTTCAAGAAGATACTCCATCACAACCTCCGCATCCCTCCCCTTCATCATCTTGCCTGCGTTGAGCTCTAACTCAATACTCCATCACACCTCTTGTGTTGCGCACACGCTCAAGCTTAGCTTCTTCAACCCTGTTTTCTCACTGCCCATTGTGAACTGTCTCCTTAAACTTCTCCTCATCCAGGAACCTTAGAATGAGGAAGACAAGCTCCCGTCTTAATGAAGACGTGGCAGTTGCAGAGTTGGTTGACCAACACCTTCCCAATCAGAAGAACGCAACGAGGAAAAATGTCCACAACAAACATAGTAATTATGTCATCCGCTTCCAATGGGCAGCCAGTATTTGCAAAACACAATTTGAGGACTGTCAATCGGAAACAATGACAGCTTCTAGAGGGCTGCACACAATAATGCACAGGTGGGGTCTGGCTATGGCGTATACTCAAGGGAAAAGGGCAGGAGGACAAGGGAGGGGAAAACAGACATGATATGGGAGAACAAAGAACTCTCTAAGGAAGGGAATCTAGAAGCTAATAGCATATGGGAAAGGCAGGGATAGCTATGTGCTACAGATTTGGAGGTAGGGGTACTTATTTTGGCTCCGCAGTCATTCCTCGGGAAGTCTTGCCTTCATCGCCACACACATGCTGCCCTCCCCTCTCTTCTACCTAGTAGTCTTCCCATCCACATCTATGAGTCCTTGCTTCTCTCTTCTGCTCGATATCCCTCAACATCTTCCTCCTTGCACCTGATTAGAGAGAGAGAGAGAGAGAGAGAGAGAGAGGAAGAGAGACAACTCATTGTTAGCCGTCAGCAGCAAGGAGAGGGGGATCGTGCTCCCTCTCAATGCCGTCACCAGGATGGATGAAACCAAGTGAAAACATTCTCGGTCTGCGCACTACCCTGCATGATAGTGTCCTATTGGTGCATCAAGTACAACTGGACGAGGTTGGGCTAGGTAGAGTTGCCCTGCATTGTGAGAAATTTGAGGAGAACTATGAGGGCCATGGAGCAAAAGTGAGAATGTAGTCAGGTGATGCGTCACCTCAGAATACCAAAGGAAGGCCTCTATAAGGGGACATGCCCCAGGGGTAGCTCCCACCTCCAACTATTGGCTGCAAAGCTCGCGACAATAGTCTAAAGCAAGAAATGTGACGTGGTCCCATGGGTAGAACCTAGGTGGCGCTATGCAATAGCCGTAGCAGGACGTTCGGAGTAGCAGGAGAGACGATTGGAGCACATACATATTCATGCAATGAAAATAGAACCTGGTAATCATCCCCTCCTGTCATGCAAGTGTGGAGATTCCCTTTTTCGTGCTTGGATTCTAGCCACTCTTCCTGCTTTGCCATACACAATTATCTTCGCCCCATCGATGAAGGAAGAGAGAGAGAGAGAGAGAGAGAGAGAGAGAGAGAGAGAGAGAGAGAGAGAGAGAGAGAGAGAGAGAGAGAGAGAGAGAGAGAGAGAGAGAGAGAGAGAGAGAGAGAGAGAGAATGAGGTTGCCTGAGTGGTGGTCGTCGACTATCGGCAACATCAATGGAGCTTGTCAACGATGGTGGGAAAACGCAGGCAGAACATAGAGAAGGAATTGCACGTGGGAGAGAGAACCGTTAGAGAGAGATATCAAGCAGTTGGTGAGAGAAAGTGAAAGGAAGGAAATAAAGTAGTTAGTGAACTGTGAACTTGTGAAGGGAAGTAAATGAAGTAGTTTTTCTTTTGTGCATTCTACTACCCTATTTAAACTAGGCCTATCCTAACTTTTTTCGAAAAACTTATGAAATCTACATATGAGAATCTTTAGAGGTAAATTAACTAAATTTAAAAATTTTGCCAAATCTTTTAAATTTTGTAGGATTTTTGTTTTATAGTATAAAATTTTAAGATAAATCTCAAAATTTGTAGATGGGATTACATTAAAACTAGGTTTTTTGTGAGCTTTGGAATCTCTACCTTCCCTTTTCTCTCATGCACTTCCCGTGCCAACCTCTCACAACTACCACAACCCCTTCTTGCTCTTTTTCTTGTTGAGTCACCCTCTTCACCGGTTTTTTTCTCCCAAGTCCTACGTTTGCACAACATGCCTTCCTACTTTTAGGAGATGAAAATATCCCAATCTTGAGATGTAAATACATTTTTGAAATGTTAATTTTTTAATTTTGAGATGTAGAGGCATTTTTTAGAATTTAATACCACAAACTTGACAATAATTTCATTGTAATTGCATTTTTGTAATGTTTGCTTCATCTTTTTTTAAAGATTGCAATGGTGCTCTTTAAGTTCCCTTGCTCTTCTAAATGACAGGCCTTGTCATTTTATCACTTTTTTTAATTGTATTGGCCTCCTTAATTAACACTAGGTTGGTAATGGGACACTTTTATGTCCTGTTAAGTGACCATTTTCCTTGAATTATGTCAAGAGTTTCAAAATGGATTTTGAGGTGCTATTTGTCTAGAAAGTTGTCTCATGAGTTGAAAAAAACTCGTCATTTTTTTGGAATATCAATTCCATCTTTAAACTTGTCCTTGCACAACATTTCACAACCTAAACTGTGTGAAAAAACGGGTCCTATTTTTGGCTTTTTTCAACTTTTTGCAACTATACCACTCTAGAATTCATGTTTGTGAGGTCCATAATGCTAGAGAACTATCTTTAGTACTCCTCAACATGTCCTGATGCTTCTAGGGACAAATAAATGTTAAAGTTGTAAGTTATGACCACATTACAAAAATTGTCAAATCCTGTTTTTTAGCCAATTTTAGCTCTTCTATGATTTTTTTGGTGGCTTTCATGATATTCAAATGCAGTTTTGATTTTCTATGTCGCATATTGTAACATAAAGCTAATATTCCTTGAGTTTTGGGGCACCTAATACCCTATTTTTCATAGTAGAGAACGATGTTTGATTTTTCCAGTTATAGAAGAAAACGAAACATTCTAGTATATCAAGTATAGCTTTTTTCAATATTGTTAGTTTCTTGTGACAAATACATGCATTTTGTAGGTAGTAACCATATCTAGTCATAAGGATCAAATTTGGCTAGATACTGAATACTTTCTATGGGATGCTACAACTCATAATGTTGAACCCAGTTTTTTCATGTTTGCTGTATTTAGCACTTCATCTTTGTCTCCAAGATTCCCCTTGGTAAGAGATGTATTATTCTTTGACATACTCCATGGCTCCTTATGAACCTAAAAGACAATACGGAACTAAGAAAACATGCATATATTATTTGTATTGAGCGTGGCTATAGAAACTTTGATGATAGGTCTGTAGAATGGTAAAAATTCAACTTTTTTGTACCTATTTCTTTTGGTAAAACAAAAAATAGTGAGTGAGAAGCAATCATATGTTCTGATCACTAACCCATTGAAGTTAACTAGGGAATTTATCTCAAGCCCTACAAAAGTCCCTAATCTTATTTTTATGCAACAAAACGTAAGAAATGAGTGTTTTGATGAAAATGTAATGGTTCATCAACTTTGGAGGCTTGGTGTGACCAAAAGATGAGAAATTTCTACAAGTTTCTTATTTTTTCCATGTGTAGTAGGCCTTGAACTATAACCTCATGAAAGGATTTTACAAAATGAGTGGATCTACTATGGTTTTGGAGGTTTTTTTCAAAACCCTGAAAGGACACTTTTATGTCCTGTCAGGTTACCAACCTAGTGTTAAGCTTTGTAAGGGCATCACATTTGGCATACATATCGGCCAAGGGATTGCCAAGGTAGACATCATAATCAAGACCATACTTGAGAATACAAAAATGTGTGCGCATTCCCTGCTCTAGGTTCAACAAGTTGGAGCATGCTCTCAAAACCGCTCGAAGAACATGTCCATCAGGCATCACACTTGTGTATACACATCGGCCAAACATTGCCTAGCAGCTCATTTTTCTCTAGCAAGCCGTTGCCGTGTTGGCATTCCCCGCAATCATTGCATTCTAGAACCCGGTCAAGAGCCAAAAACTCCCACATGGCACTCCGGCCGCGAGCCGACTAGACTGGCGCGGAACCGGCCCCGTAGATATTTAACGGCGGCCAATAACTTAGCAACCGGAACTCCGATCACTAATCTGAAAAGACTCACGCACTCCACAAAGTGAGCACTCGAAGCCCATGCATTCATTTCATCTCTGTCCCATCAGTTGCAGTTGCCCAATCCGGTACAGATGTGCATCAAGTTAAACTTCAACCTGCCATAAAGCACTATAGTTATAAATCATTAACTCCCATATGTGCTCACTTTAAACATACTCTCTTTTAAACATACTCTCTTTTTAGCATCACCAAGGTATGTGTTGGCCCTTTGTGAGGTCCTGCCCCTTGTCGAGAGGAGCAGAGTACCTTTGATAGGTCTCCAATCCTGATAAGGAAAAACCAACGGACATTGCCTTAGCTACTACGTAGCCACGGGCATGAACCGTTAGTGAAGGATTGGTCCTATTTCGCTATGGCAGAGCGTGACCACCATAACCCTATCTAAAAACTATCTATAATCAATTATACCTAAAAGTATAAATCTTAGAGTGACCAACGTGTGCGCTTTTTTCTCCATGTTTCAGAAGCACAGCCACCAAGGTTTGACTCTTTTAAGATTTATGACTAAAAAAAACAATTTCTAGCGTTGGAAAGTTACCCGACTCATCAGGTCCACCCGTCCATAGAATGATACCGTCGGGGTATCATTCTCCCACTTTCCATACCACCCTCACCCTTCTTTTGTTATCTAATTACTACCACACTGTTAAAACATACATGTTCCTTTATTTTATTTATGATACTGGTTCGTTAAAACAGCCCTTCAAACAGTATTACAAACAATAGTCAAACAAGAAGTCATCCAATTTTAAACCAACAACCCTTGGATTAGGTTCACTCAAGAATCTCTACTGACGCTATTATGTCCGATCGGTATATATATTATTTATAAAAACCCTTGTCCTCATGAGCGTCCCATACCGCTCGACAAGTACTCGTTGTGCTAATCTAGACGTACTCCCATCACAGCAACAACGGTGCCAATCTGGGCGTCATCTCACGCCTCGCCAACTGCCACAAAATACCAGCGCTAATAAGTAGAGAGACTTGAGAGAAACCATACCGAAGGTTTTGGACAAACATTCTTTCCTATAGCAACCAGTTTAACCAGACAATTTTTCCTACTTGTCAAACATATGACGAGTTTCTTGGGGTTAAGACCTGTGGTTTCGGTCCGTGTTTTCTTTTCATAAGGTAAATAATATATTCCTATGGTCTCGCATATGCAATGATGCATAACTTGAATACCATAGCTCCGAATTGTCCGATTGGTGGAGACATAGCATGTTCTGCAAGAGTTCCACCGTTACTTGTACCGGCTTCATGATCATTAGCGCCTTGTCTTCGAGCACGCTTTGGAGCGATTTTTTTGTACTACACTTATGTTATACACTTACAACTTTAAATTGGTCAATTTTCCTAGTAATCTCCTTGTTTTCAAAGAGAGTCTGTAATTTGAACCCTCGCCAACTCGGATTCACACTTAGTGTTGTTGTTCTACATCTAATTTCTATACATCAAATATTTGCTAATCTTAATTAATCAAAAATTAAGTGTGTAAATTATGAGTGAAAGTTTAGGAATGCGTTACTTTTATGCATGACATTTCTAATCCAATTCTATACTTCAACTAAATCAAGTTTTAGTATTATTCAAAATTCTATTTAACCTAATTGACAATAACATTGGTGAATGAGAATTTCATCATGTATAATAAGAATATGATGAGTTCTCTTATGTATTAACTTTCAATTAACAATATATAAGTTAATAGTGAAGATGTACTAACTAGAGAGAGTAGGTATACTTAGAGAGAATAGAGTAAGAGAAAACATACACACACATATTTTCTAAAGCTAATTGAATCTCACCAATCTATTAGAGAGATTAGAGTAAAAGAGAACACACACACATACTTTTCTAAAGCTAATTGAATCTCACCAATCTATTAGAGAGATTAGAGTAAAAGAGAACACACACACATACTTTTCTAAAGCTAATTGAATCTCACCAATCTATTAGAGAGATTAGAGTAAAAGATAACACACACACACACATATCCTTCTTAAAGCTAATTGAATCTTACTAATCTATTAGAAGATTAGAGTAAGAGATAGAACACATACACACATATCCTTCTTAAAACTAATTGAATCTTACTAATCTATTAGAGAGATTAGAGTAAGAGATAGCACACATACATCATTTCTAAAGTTAATTGAATGCTTAATTAATACGTACCTTATTAGTCCACTAGAGTTTTTGCTCTCTTAGTGGTTTGTGGACGCCTTCTCTCTAAGAGAAGTGGCAGCACTTCGTGAGTGCTATAGAGGCAATCTCTATGTCTAAAGTGTGAGCATAGATGCTCTATTTATAGCAGAAAAGAAAACGTCCAACTTTTTTTAAAAAAAAATTATTTTTTGTTAATTTTCTTTTTCCCCAAAAACCATACCCGCGTTTTTGGTACCCTTGTGGTACCCATGAGCTTGACCACTTTGTCATTATCATCAAAAGATAAGGCCACACAGCCCCCCCCTCATTAAGATTAGTCAATAGTAGCCTCTCCTTTTTCATGTGACAGTGTGTCCCACTTTGTCCCCTCCTATGTGATCCATGTGCCTTCATTTGTCATCCCTGTGTATTCTTTTGTTTTTATAATTATTTTATTTATTTCCTTAATGATAATTTACTTTACATTTTTAAGTTAAACTTTACAGTCTTATATTAACTTTACAGTAGTAAAAGAAAATTCTACAATCAGTAAATAAGTCTTGCAATAAGTTAGTTAGTGATTCATATAGCTAAACATGTCAGAATTTTGTAGCGTAAATTTTAATTTCTAGGTTTTCTCAACCTATGATTCATAATTTGAACTCGAATATCTTAAATAAGGAGTGATGGTTCAAAAAAATACAAATGCGTAATAGAACTTGTGTGCAATTTGAAAGTAGAGACCTTACACCCTTTTAGCCACATTTGACATACATTCAGCATTAACTTGGCCTGTTAGCAAGCCCTGAACCCTGTTCATTAATCATGTAAGCTTCAAAAAAGCTCGATGTGTATTTTTTGGGTATCTTTCTTGGCATGGGAGCGGAGATGCATGACATCCATGCCCGTTGAACCTGCACAGCCTCCGGTCTGTGCCAAGTGCACTTAAGAAGTATCATCAAGAGCATCATCAGACTCATTGTTTAATGCATACATAACACTATCTTCAGGAGGTTGATCTCTGTTGAAATCTTCAATATTAATCTCACCATCTCGTTGCTTAAACAACTTAACTCTTTTTCCTGCAATAGGCACCTTGGGCTCAGTGCCATCAAGCTCACATAACTTATAGGTTGCATTATCATAAACATGAAGTACTATATATGGTCCAAACCATAATTTAACCATCTTCCGCATAGCAGTGTACTGGTTGTCCAGGCTACTGTCATATACCCAATCCCCATCTTTAATAGCATGAGGTCGTAGTATATGCTTACCATCAAATGCTGCTTTATTTTTCTCCCTTGCTTCTTTAAGCATTCCTTTAGCCTGTTCATTATCTTCCTAACACCTTTTAAGTTGGCCAATGTGGAAAGCAAGCAAATATTATGTAGACATACCTTCTTCCTATGGCATTATGGTCAAAGAAATAACCGCTTCCTCTGTAGGCATAATGGGTTTTTGCCCATACATTAGCTCAAATGGCATAAAAACTATAACATAACTATGTCTAGTTTGATCAGCCCATAAAGCAAATGGTAGGAGTGTAGGCCAATCTCCAATATTCCCCTGGCATGCTAAAGCTTTAACAATAGGCGGATGCCCTCTTTCACTTTTACCATTACCCTCTGGATTGTACGCTGTAGTTAGAGAAAATTTAATGCCCAATCCAGCAAAGAAATCCCGAGCTTATCTGCATCCAACTCTCCTCTATCAGCAGTAATTCTACCAGCACATCCATACTTAGAAATAACATCCTCAAGCAAAAACTTGCATACAGAACTAGTAGCTTTAGTATTCAAATCTCTGCCTTCCACGTGATTAGTAAGATCCTCTCTGGCAAGAGCAATATACCGCATCTGCCAAACACCTATTGTCATGGTAATCAGGTCCACCACCCACTTGCAGTGCATTTCCATTGGATAGGTGGGATTCAATCCACCTCGATGTCCCACATTAGAATACTGTTGGCATATTAAGCATGTCTCCACAAACTGAGCCACATCTTTATACATACGTTTCCACTAACGATCCTTAATCTTGACAAAAGTTTCCCAGACCCCTCTGTGTCTAGCACATAAACTTTCATGAAATTATTTGATAACGTACTGTTGAGTTGCTTTATCACAAAAAACCCGTTGCGATATCCCTCTAGAGAGTTCTGGTTCCTTCCATAAATGTCCATCATTTAGAAAATAGCCGTAAGCTATCTTTCTAATCTTTTTATACTCTTGATCCGTCCACCCTTCATGCTTAGTAAGAGTTTTAACGTAGCGACCAATCAAAAGACATTCTCCATCATCGAACTCCTCAAAAAATACCTCAAAAGTATGAGCAATATTTCCACAATTTGCATGTAGATAAGAAGATGCATAGAACTTCAAGACAACATCATCACTTGTGGTCAACATCTCTTCTTCATCTTCAAACCTAGCTCTTGATAACATATCTACAATAGGATTATCTCTATCTGTTGGACGGGCAACTAACACACCCATGAAGTGCATGCAAACACTACCTAGATCAACATAATGTCAATCGAGGACACAGATGACACGATAGGCACACAGAGGAAATCCCTTTAGCTTGTCACGCTAAGACCATCCTACACATACAACACTCTGGAAGGCCAACTATACCACAATCAAGAACCTCACTGCCCTCAACTACACCACCTAGCCACATACACACATACGGAAGGTAACTCACCTAATCATGCCAGATTCGTATGAAACGTAAGGAACACCATTCCCTCACTAGGATACACCTATCCCTAAGCTTCTACACTCAAAACCCTCACTCTAAACCCATCTGCGAAAAACGCGTAGGATGACAGAGCAGAATTTTGAAAGTGTCAGAAATTGAAGTTTATGAGTACCTATGCGTAGCTTATGTCGCCACGATTCTATAGACTACTAGCATGCAGAAAACAGACATTGTTTGATACACTTACGGCCACAAATAGCTCGTAGATGCGTCGGCGTGTGCGCTTCGTCTCGCGTGGAATGATTGGCATTTTCGCATAGCTCTCCTCGAGCCTACAGCAATGGTGCAGTCGGATCTCCAATGTGTTGAGTGAGCCGAGCGTAGCTAGAGGATAAAGCTCACGCTTACTCTCTTTCTCTCTCACACATAGTAGACAGCACCGCTAAAGTTTTTGATTATGATTAAAAGTCTCCCTTTACAAAATGACCTAGGTACCTTATATACTAAGGCTACCTTAGGTTTAACCAAAAATGGGGTTGAAAGGGTCAAATGGATTTTTATTTACAATCTAGAAGTGCCATTGCACCCCGGCTTCTGAAACTAGAATAACTACTCATTACAAATGATGTTTATAGCCATAATCCGCAGCATTTCATAAGTCGCAAAAGATAAGACTTTGGTACGAAACTTGAGTTATGTTGTGTTGTTGACCCAACGGTCAACACTACCTAAAATATGACAAAATTCAAGGTTAAGATACTTAATATAGGCCATCAATCGCAGTATCGCAATATTAGGAGTAGAGCAATTTGTTATCATCCATATCAGTGGTGGCAAGAAACCTGTCTTTACCACAACTGAAGCTCCAATAAAGTATTCTTTATCATACCTTAGAGCAGTAGCAACACCCCAAAGTTCTCTCTTAACATGTAGGTAGCCTCTTTGGCTAGCATTGAGCACTTTTTCTCCAAATCCAACCGCATACCTGTGCCCTTCATCATCATCTTGACCTATAGCCCACCCAATACCTGTCGGGCTAGTGTCAACTGCTAAAATTACTAGCCTTCCGCATTTGTAGTCGACTTTCCTCATGGTCGGAGCCTCAAAGAAGCATCTTCTTTAATTTCCTGATAACTTGTGTGTCAACTTCTTCCCAAACAAATCTTTTACCTTTTCTCAGCAATTGATAAAGCACTTCCGCAACATGAGAAAAATGTTGCAGCCAAATAAGATAGAATACACATGCACCCAAAAATCGACGAATTTCAGTAATCAAAGAGCACGTTTCTTTCATCTTTTGAATAACTTCAACTTTAGCCGTGAAGCCAGAGCCAGGCTGGGAAAATAGTAGAAGCCTATGTCTACACCGCAAGACGCAACCATGTAGTAGATGATGTAGCAGTTTGTAGCGTACATGCAGCAGCAAACAGGCTGCTCAACAGCAACATAATCTGCAAGAGTCGATTTCATAAATCTTGCAAAGTGTTACAGAGAAGTTGCAACGGTTTGAAGGCCGAGATATTTCAAATTTTTGCAATTTTTATGAGCAGTCTATGAAAGATAGTGGAATATTGAAGACCACGACTTAGTGGAACGATTTCATTTGATTGCAATGCCGAAACTTTGGACCCAGATTAAAGAAATTGAGGCAACTCAAGGACCAAACTAGCAGGACTTTAAGAAGCCACTGCAAGAGGAATAGTTTTTGGAAGATTGTCAGAGGGTGACCAGATAGAGTTTTATGAAGTGGGTGTAGAGGAAGGGTAAAAATTTATTTGCACGAGAACTATTACGAGATTTTGAAAAGAAGTTTGATCAGTTGTCATCAGCAGAACAATGTTCTTTGAAGGATCATAAGGTGGAATTGTTTATTCAAGATATTGATCCGTGACTTCAAAAGAATTTGGTGCAATTATTGGAGGACCCAGTAGGAGAACTGGGGTTGACATCACATTGGAAAATAGTCTCTCAAGCGGTGAATATGATTGTAAAACGACAGAAGCAAGTTGACAAGCAGATCATGGCTGAGGTAACAGACAATGTTGAAGAAGAGATTAAAGAGAAATCATCCTCAACAGTACCCAAGGTGGAGGGAGGGGCTTGTTCTCGAAGATCTGGTTAAAGGTATTCAAGAGTTGAATTTAAATTTCAAAACTATTAAATTTGAAGGGCTAGATGCAAAAGCATCTACTATTGAACCTAAGCAGCCACCACGTAAAAACTGGGACAATCGATGCATGTGGTGCGATAGCAAAGACCATAGGTATGCGAAAGAGTGTGATGAGTTTGATGAAGCTTACAAGAAGAATGTGGTTTTCTGGAAAGACGGGAAGATTCATCTCAGGGCAACAGGTGAGATGCTCCGCTTAAACTTTGGCAGGGGTTGTATGAAGAAGCTAGTGGAAGAAATACAACATAATGTTTCTCTTGTGGAAGCTGCTACATATGGGATGCAGATTTGTGGTAAGGGATATGATGCAGGTACACGTGCAAAGGACCAGTTGTGGCCATATGCTTGAATGACAGCAGAAGCATGTAAGGTAACATATGGGAAGCTACACCAGATAAGGAATTCAATTCGAGAAACCACTGGGTGGACCGATCTAGTGGATTCTCTTTCAGTGTATGCATATATTGCCAAATCTCAAGCCAATGAAGCTATGGTGAAAGAGAAGCAAAAAAGGAATGAAGAGGTTGTTGGGACGTCGAAAAGGCCAACTAGATCCAACAGCAAGAAAGAAGAAGGGCCTACTCTTGAAGTGGTTATGGGAGAGGCTCCGAAGGAAAAAAAGCAAGGTAAGCCTAAAGGGCCCTCGTATAAACTTAAATTTGATATTGAATTGGCTACAAATCTGAAGAAGGTTTTTGAAGAACGTATCCTGAATAGTAAAGTGGAGCTCACATTGGGGGATATTCTGGGAATTGCCAAGCGTGAGTTCCATGAGGAGATCATCGACATTATAAAAAGAAAGCGACAGATACCGAGTGAGCAAGAGCCAGATCCAGTTAAGAGACAATTGGTTCGTCACATTGAAGAAATTTTGGATGACTATGAAGAATATTTAGCAGATCTTGAAGAAGAAGAGTCAAAGCCTGTGGTGGTTTCAAGCCCGATTGTACCCCAGGTAAGAAACATGCGTTTTAATGATGGGAAAGATGAAGAAACTATATCCTAGAGTCACTTTTCAAGGACTCATTGGGAAAGAGCAACAACAGAAACAGTGGTAAAGCTTGGAAACATTGAGGAGCCGGTCTTAGCCCTTATAGACCATGGTTCAAAAATCAATCTTATGGAGAATAATTTGCACTAGAAGGGGAAGTGGCCTATTGATGTGGATCACCGGTGGTGGATCCGAGCTGCCAACATGCTTCCTGGAGATCTTTACAGTGCATGTGCAAATGTTAAGGTAACTATTGGGGATGTCTATGATGAGCAATGTTTTTTTATACAGGAGCATTCCTCCTACCCACTGATTCTAGGACATCCCTACATTACGGCTGTGCGGATGGAAACTAAGGTGCTATATGATGGCTCAGCCTATGCCAAGGTTTGAAGCCAAGATGTTAATAAAGCGGTTCAAGTTTTAACTGTATGTGCTGACCGTGCAAGAAACAAAGACAATTTACGTGATCGTCCAATGCCAAAGATACGCAAAGAGTTCAAAGAACAAAGATTTTCTTAGGATTTTCTTGGGGTGCCACTATAAAGCGGGACTATGGTGGTACAAGTGAGGAGAAGTTCTTGCAAAGAGAAACCTTCTCTTCAGGATTTTTGGGATTGACATTTCAGGGTTCAGTATCTTATAGGAAATTTAACTATTTACCTAAGTGGGAGAAACAATATGTTTCAAGAATTCAAAGTGAATTGCAGGGATGTGATGTGCTAGAACCAGATGATGTGATTTCAGGAATCTTCGAAGAGATTTCTTATGTTGACACTATGTCAGAGCTTGAGGATATCAGGCAAAACAGGTTAGAAGGTGGAACTGAAGTTGTTAAGGTGCACGCAATGGACATGTACGAAGAGCTTGACATATACGAGACACTTATGCATATCGAGGATGACTTGGCTAAAGTTGAAACACAGGTAGAGACAAAGTACAAGACAGTTGCAAAGAAAGTGAGACCAGTGGCTACACCTCTACCAGAGGGAAGTGATGGGGTGGTTAAAGAAGCTTCTTGACAGCCTATGCTTAGAAATCCTAAGAACAATGGGCATAAATTTGAAGGAGTACGAGCAGAAGTGCGACATGAGAGAGAGTGCGAGAAGAAGAGCACGACGATATGGTGAACTCGCTCTATTGTAATGTGTAGAGCATAGTGAGTTCTTATTCGATTTTTAGAAAAGAATATGTGTACATACCTGGCGGCCCGCCCACTTACCTGGACGACCACATTGGGCTTTATACCCCAACAACCTCCCACTTAAAGTCCAATGTGGTACTTTAAGTGTGAGAGAAGCTACTATACAAGCTAATATACAAGAGATGTAGAGAAGTGATGTACTACCCTACACCTAACTGCTTGCAAAAATGCGCAAAGCTCTCTGAGGGAAGTCCTTTTGTAAGTAGATCAGCAGGATTTTCTGTGGTGTGAACTTTGACAAGCTGAAGTTGCTTATCCTCGAGCATTTCCCTGATGAAATGATACTTCACATCCACATGCTTTGTCTTTGAGTGATAAACTGGATTGCGAGCCAATTGTATAGCACTTTGACTATCACAATATAACACAGGCATCTCTTCTTTGATTCCCAAATCTGTTACTAGTCGATTAAGCCAAATTGATTCTTTGCATGCCTCTGATGCTGCAACATATTCAGCCTCTGTAGTAGACTGAGTAACACAATCTTGTAATCTAGAACGCCATGATACTACTCCACCAGCCAATGTAAAGACATACCCTGACATAGACCTTCAGTTGTCTAAGTCACCTGCATAATTTGAGTCTGTAAAACCCTTTACACTTAGCTCCTGACTCCCATAGCATATACACATACTCTTTGTAGCTTTCAGGTATCTCAATATTCCTTTCACTGCCTCCCAATGTTTCTGCCTGGGTTTGACATGTATCGACTTACTACTCCCACTGCAAATGCAATGTCTGGGCGAGTAGCAATCATTGCATACATCAAACTACCCACTGCAGACGCATATGGAATCTTATCCATTTCAACCTGTTCTTCCTCAGACACAGGACAATCTTGTTTGCTAAGTTTCACATATGGTGGCAATGGAACACTCAGTGACTTTCCCTTCTCCATATTGAAACGTTGCAAAACCTTGTCAATATACTCTGTTTGAGATAACCAAATCAACTTCTCTGATCTGTCTCTCTCAATGCACATACCAAGTATATGAATTGCCTCACCCATGTCTTTCATGTCAAACGATTTTGCCATCTTTGACTTCAAAGCTGAAATTTATTCCAAGTGCTTGCCAGCAATCAACATGTCATCCACATACAAAATAAGGATCAGCCAACTACCATCCTTAGCTTTCTTTGTATCTAGACAGTGATCGAACTCACTACGTTTGTATCCTTGAGAAAGCATAAACTTGTGGAATTTATGGTACCATGCCCTCGGTGATTGTTTTAAGCCATAAAGACTCTTTAACAACTGGCATACCCAATCTTCCTTGCCTTTCTCAACAAACCCTTCTGGATGCTGCATGTAAATTTCCACATCTAAATCACCATGCAAGAACGCTGTCTTGACATCCATTTGGTGCAACACCAAATCTAATATGGCAACCAATGCAAGAAAGCATCTCAATGTAGTCATCTTGACCATCGGAGAGAAGACTTCATCAAAGTCAATGCCTTGTTCTTGCTTAAAGCCCTTGGCAACAAGCCTTGCTTTGTACTTTGGCTGACTATCACGAGCGGTGATCTTATACCTGTAAACCCATTTACAAGGTAGAGCCTTTTTTCCATATGGTAATTTAACTAGCTTACATGTCTTGTTTTTATGCAGAGCTGTCATCTTTGACTGCATGGCCAATTGCCAATTCCCGGAGTCCTTCATTTGCACTGCTTCCTTGTAACATGAAGGCTCGTTGCAATCAGTCAACATGACATAGTTCATAGATGGAACAAACCTATCAGGAGGTTGCATGACACGTCCAGATCTACACACAATAGGTGGCTCAGGCTCAGCCACAACCTGTGGTTCCAATCTATCATGTCCTTGCTCCTCTTGAGACGTGACATTTTGTCTTGCACGTGGAGGTCCATCTTCTTGGAAGACAACTCTTCTAATATCCTCAACCCTCTCTGGTTTAGAATGATATTTGGATTCATTAAAGTGAACATCATTGCTGCGGACAACCTTTCTGGATTCGGGATCCCAAAGTCTGTACCCCATCTCACCAGAATTACCATAGCCTAGAAAGATGCACTTTCTACTCTTTGGCTCAAGTTTGGTCCTAAATTCCTTTGGAACGTGAGTATATGCTTCACAGCCAAAGACTCTGAGATGCTTGTATGAGGGCATTTTGCCTGACCATACCATCTCTGGAACTGAATCCTTCTGCAAAACCTTGCTAGGAGATCTATTTACAAGATGAACAGCTGTTGATACAGCTTCAGCCCAAAACCCATTTGGTAGTTGTGCATTAGACAACATACTTCTGACCTTCTCTTGTATGGTCCTATTCATCCTCTCAGCAACACCATTTTGAGGAGGATTGTAAGGAGCAGTAAGTTCACATTTTATACCTTTTGACTCACAAAAGTCCTGAAAGGCCTTTGAAACATACTCTCCACCATTGTTAGTGCATAAGCATTTAAGCTTCTTGCCACTCTCATTCTCCACAAGTGTCACAAACGTTTTGAAAACACTAAACGCTTCATCCTTGTGCTTGAGAAACTAAACCCATACTTTCCTCGAGTAATCATCTATAAATGTCATAAAGTAAGAAGCTCCCCTAGAGATAGGTTAGGCATAGGTCCACACAAATCACTATGAACAAGTGCCAACTGTGTATCTCTTCTACTGCTTCTATGCTTATGTGGCTGCTGTGTTTGCTTACCATACAGACAATGTTCACAGAATTCAAAATCATTAAATGAAAAGCCAGGAAAATAACCAGAACGAGACAAGATTTCCATTCCCTTCTTGGACATATGTCCTTACCGGCTATGCCACAAAGAAATGTTCGGCTGCTCGGTTACATTGATTACATTTTTAGAGACATTTGATACATAAATCATGTAAAGTCCTCTAGACTTTACTCCATGTGCTACTGTCATAGAACCCTTGGATATCTTCCACATGTTCTGTCCAAAAGTGGTGACGTAGCCAGCATCATCAAGTAAACCTGTGCTGATCAATCTCTTTGTAATTGTGGGAACATGTCTCACATTCTTCAGCGTGAAAGAAGAGCCATTCTGAAACTTCAATTGGACATCTCCAACACCTAAGATCTCACATATTTGCCCATTGCCTAGCCGAACATGATCTTTAGTGGTCACATAAGAGGTAAACCACTCCTTGTTTGGAGACACATGAAGTGATGCCTCTGAGTCTATAATCCAGTCACTCAGTGCATTTCCATCAAATGTTGTAGGAAGAGCTGAGACCATTGTATTCTTCAAGAAGTAGATGTCTCCTGACACTAGACTGTCATCCTCTTCAACAGTGTTTGTCACATTTATTTCTTGAATCCCCTGAGGACTTGTTCTTCTCACCATGGTCTTCAGCTTTCTCTTTGCCTTTTTCTGCTTTCCATTCTCTGCAGTCTCTTTTCATGTGACCCTTCTTGCCACAATGGTAGCATTCTATGTCACTCTTGCCTTTAGCACTGCGGGACTTGCTACGAGACTGATTCCTCTTTCCACCTTTGTAATTTTCTTTGGTCCTTCCCCTGACAACTAAGGATGTTCCTTTTCCTTTGTCCATTGTCTTTCTATTGGTTTCTTCAGTAAGCAGACTTCCTTCTACATCTGCTATGTTCAAACCATCTGGAGGTGCAGAATTACTCAAAGTTGTGCGAAAAGTGTCCCAACTTTCCGGCAATGTGATCAAAAGGAACATAGCTCTAACAGGTTCATCAAACTTGACACCTTGAGCTGACAACTGACTATAGATTGTGTTGAATTCATTCAGATGATTGGACGTAGGTGTCCCTTCTTTCATCTTCAAGTCAACAAGCTTCTTAAGCCAGTATACCTGTGAAGCTGCACTCTGCTTCTCATAAAGATCACTCAGCTTTAACCATGCTTGATAAGCCGACATCTCGTCTGCTACATTGAAGTAAACGCTTTCTGCCAAAGTCAGCATAATGGTAGAAAGTGCCAATTCATCCATTTCGCTCCATTCATCTTCGTCCATATCTTCTGGTTTTATCCCCTTGAGATTTATAGGTTTTATCTGCTTCTTTTGTACCAACATGTGCCAAATCTGCTTCTTCCACAATGGGAAATTGGTTCCATCCAGCTTCTTGATATTGTAAAGAGCAGTGTCCTGTGATCCAGCCATAGCTAGGCTTCACAGTAGTTTACTTTCCTGGGAAAAATTTGGCAGAGTTTCCCCTGTAAACTGACCTCTGAACCAATATCAACTTGTCAAATGAACCAAGAAAGCTTCAGATTCTGTAGAAATTTTGGCAGAGTCTCCTTTGTAAAATGGCTCTGGTGTACTAAAAACAGACCAAAAAACAGCTCAAAAGACACTGTCTCTCTGACACTATAAGCTGCGGGTAAACCTGTCCTGCACCTATACTGTCTCTCATTGTCCTGTAAGCATAGACTATGACAATGCCTCAACGGCAGTAAAGCAAAGATGCAATCCCAACTGTCTAACTCACAGTCAATACATCCTAGCTACCTATCTAAGGGTGCTCAAGGGATCGCTCCAAGACCTGTATCACCGAAAGGATCTCAACATTCGAGAATCCCCCAGCTCAATAAAACCTCACTCGACCCTCAACAAAGGCTGCAGTAAATCTAACAGTACATAGACTTCCCACAAAGTCATACATCCACAAATTTCCCACTATATGCTATAACCGTTGTGGTGGTTGTTCGCTGCGTGACTCACAGCCAGCAAACCCTCAACAGACATACATCATCTCTGACAATACATCCCATGTGGAAGTACCTGCAATGTCAGGATGAAATATGGAATATCAAGCAGCAAACACAAGCTACCTGATGAACTAGTGGATGTCGCCTACAGTCTGTGTGTAGATGCGCCCGTGTTGTATGTGACACGCCTCTAAGAACTGTGAGCCGTCCTTCGATGTGTAGACAGCCACAAATCAACACTCAGGGAGTGTCGATATCCTCAGCACCTGTAGTCCTAGGCCGAAAACCCCAAATTTGCAGAGTCGGATCTGCACCCGCTGAGACCACGTAGTCAAAAATGGCCTGCGCAGACCTTTGTCGAAGCAGAACGGTGGCCGAGATGACCTCAGAATGAAATTCTGACAACACCGAGTCCTTCGAGCCGTCCCACGAGATTTGGGACCGTGTCTTCGCCTGTCGAATTTCACTCCAATCTGAGTTGGTGACTCTAGCCTCCTACAGTGCTGCCCCGAGCCTCGATCTGAGCTCTAATACCACTTGAAGGAGTACGAGCGGAAGTGCGACGCAAGAGAGAGTGCGAGAAGAAGAGCATGACGATATGGTGAACTCGCTCTACTGTAATGTGTAGAGCATAGTGAGTTCTTATTAGTTTTTTACAAAAGAATATGTGTACATACCTGGCGGCCCGTCCACTTACCTGGGCGACCACATTGGGCTTTATACCCCAACAAAATTCACTAAAGAGACAATGCAGCAGCTGAAGGCTGGCGAAGATGGTTTTCTCAATGAAGAAGAAATCAAGCGCTTTCAAGATATGCTCAAAGAACACGGTAAAGCTTTTGCTTTTGAGCCAAGTGAGATTGGGTGTCTGGGTCCAAGTGTTGTTTCACCTATGGTTATATTCATTGTTCCTCACATGCCATGGAGCTTACGTCCCATTCCAATTCCTAAAGCTCACTTGCCAAAGATGATCAATTTGCTTTATGAAAAGATACAAATGGGAATTTTGGAGCCATCATGTGTGCCATACTCTAACCGATGGTTCGCTGTTCCAAAGAAAAATGGTACTTTAAGGTTCATACAGGATATGCAGCCGGTTAACAAGGTAACAATCCACAATGTGGGTATTGGACCAATTGTGGATGAATTTGATGAGTCCTTTGCAGGTAGATCAATTTACTCTATGGGTGATCTTTAGTCTGGATATGATCAATTTCAGTTAGTTTTGGAGAGCAATAGGAGAAGATTTTGGGAGGGCATCAGAGAGGAGTTGAACGAAGTTGAAAAACAAGGTCCTCTCTCTCTCTCTCTCTCTCTCTCTCTCTCTCTCTCTCTCTCTCTCTCTCTCTCTCTCATCTCGGGCAATAAAAGCGCTCTCTCTTTCTTTCTCGTGTTGAAGAGAAGCATAGCAAGAAGAAGGCAAGGCGGACTGCTCCCGCTCTCTCTCGCTCTTGTGTTGGAGAATCAAAGCAGGGCAAGAGGTTATGAAGAGGCAAGAAGAGTTAGAGGAAAAAGAGATCTCCCTCTCTCGTGTTAGAGGGACGTAGTAGGGAAAAAATAAGATCATAAAGCAAAAGAAGGGGAGCGTGAACGTGTTACGAAGCAAGGAAAGGAGAGCAATTAGAGCTCAAATTTTGGCAACCAAGGCAAGAAGGAAGGATCTCAAGGATAATTGTGATTGACACAACGAACTTAGATTGAAGTTTGCAAAATCTAAGGGACAATCGAAGCATATAAAGCAATAGAAGAGAATTTCCATCAGTGTCTTCATCTAGAGATTGATTAACCATCATGTTAAGACTCAATGTTGTTAATGGCCCAAGAAAAACTATAAAGGGAGCTTAAACGCCTAGATCATCGCTTGAATTAATTAATGGTGTCGTTAACGACACCGTCCGTTTCATTATTGTGCATTAATTTTCTCAGTGTTGCCAATTTCCAAGCAATTTTTGTGGGTCTGTAGCATTACCAAGTAACTAATAAATACTGTATTGTGTGGTGCGGTAATTCTTGGCTCTCAATTTTCCCACAACCAGTAGCCCGGTGCTGATCTGGATTCCAGTGGTGTAAGTAATGTCAGGAACAATACTTCCCCTATGTGTGTTCATGGAAGCCCTAGACGCCGTCGATCCTAAAGGTTCTATTTTTGGAACTTGTTCATGTCCATAAGAATCCTCTACCCTGGTTCTCAAGGGGCTCATGGTTACAGTCTCAGGTGTTGTGTGCGTAGTCGTGGTTTTTCCTCTTCTAGCTTTACATAATATTGGTGGAGTGGTCCTCCAAAATATGTATATCTCTCTAACTCCTTTCGATCCATTAGAGAGTACTTTTGGCCATACTTTTCCATTATGACCACCTGAATACTTTTGCCCTCCGTGTATGTGTAAATATACAAGTTTTTTTGGTCTGTCAATTCTTTGATGCGAGGCTCGTCACATCTATAATAGAGTGTTTGTTCTCCATTATTGAACTTATAAAGCCCCACATATGTATTGAATGTGTTAAGGCGCTTTGTCTTGTTGGTGCGTCTGAGTACCGTGTCTTGTTTCTCCATTTTGGGGGTGCATCGGCTAGTTCACCATCTACTTTGTGCTTGGTGCCAACCATTCCCCATTTATCCACAATAAAAGGGTTATGAACTACCCCGTGAACCACCAAGTACATTTCTCCCTCTCGGTCAAAATATCTATCCCCGTCATAATCAACATCTACAAGGTCTCTGAACTCGCTCGGCTTATTTTCCAACCTTAGAACAGTAGGCATCCATTCCATCCTTATAGATTTTGTCCTTTAGCACATTTTCAAATTGAAACTTCAAATACAACAATTTTACATCCGATGCAGGCTGAGAAGGACCTGCACACATCGAAGTTGTTCCCTTAGGATTTGACTTATTAGAAACTTCAGTCATGAGGTTGTATGATCTCTCAAATGAAGTGTCAAAGAAACTCTCCTCTAAAATGGGTTCCAAAGGTAGTAGTGGTCTCTGATTCACACTTTCTTCCGTTGAGTGATTACTCCCTTGATCAAAGATGCTGGGGTTACTATTATGGTACAATCTTCTTGACCACAAATTCATGAAGAATTGGTAATACAAAATACAAACCGAGCTACCTCATTAAATAGTTTGAATCTCCCGTTTGATATTGCTTGCTGGGTAGTATCTTCTAGTACCTACAACCTGTTAAGAATTTTCTTGATAGTTGTGAGCTTACAACCGTTCTTATTAGTTCTTTCTTTTATTTGACAAAAATTAGCACACAATTCCCTACACAACCTCAACAATTTGGGTCCAATTTTAATTTTGAAAAAAGCACCAGGTTGCTATGAACTAGCTCTTTGTATGGTAAGTTTCTATTTTTGTTCTGACTCAGAGGTACATGGATCGTGATCCATGTTGAGAATCAAATTAAACTTTTGTTGCCATCATCATATTTAACATGATTAAGAGGTCTTATGGTACCAATGTTTTTGGAAATTAACCTCTAGATTGGAGGCTAAGTTAATTTTGTCACTTTGCTTGAGCTTCTGTCAATTTAGAGCTGTTGGGATGGTTTCTTGCACCCAAATTCAATTCTGGAAGGACCACTAGACTCTCTGTGATTCCCTCTAGCTACGGTACCAGTTTGGTATCAATTTGTGTCAGAGGAACATGGATTGCAATCCATGTCCCTTTGTGTCAAAATACACAGAATTTTGTCTTACAATTAGTCCTTGGCCTAGTGATACTGGTTATATGGTTTTTGGATGCTTTAAAGCTTTTTAGGAAAGACAAAAGTCAGTTTTAGGGTTTATTTCAGTGGTTTCTCCTTTGATCTAATTTTTGCCCCCTAGCCCTCTTTTTGAAATTTTTTGATAAGGGTCCTCTGGGAGAAAGTGTTTCAATTGTTATCACTTCCCTGCTTGCCTTTTATCAGCTCAAAATTCCAAAAAGGTCTATGGATCGCGATCCATGTTTGGCAAGATTTTGGACTGACACTTTGTGAGCTGATCACACAAGGTATGATGATGCTATTCCCCAAGTCTTTTTCGATTTGATTAGCTTTTTCCAAGTGAGAAGCAAGATTTTGTGTTTGTTTTGCGGTTTTCTGCCAACAATTCTTTTTCTTGCTTCTGACCAGTGTTTTTCACTTTTGTTCTATGGATCCTTTTGGAAAATTTGTTCACTTATTAATAAGGAGTACAATGATCAAATCTCACTGTCAGATGTCTACTTGGAACATGGATCGCGATCCATGTTGGGAAGCATCTGTACATGAAATTTGGTTCTGTTAGTTCCCTCCTTCTAGTTGATCCCAATTCTCATCCTTTTTTGAATTCGGACAAGTAAAAGTTCAGTTTTTCATTGTTTTTCCCTTTTCTCAAGGTTTTGCTCTGCTTACCCCGATCTTTTGATTCTTTTGATCTTTTAGCACTCTATTTCTGACCAAAGTCAAGGTTCTGATTCCTGAGAACCTGTTCTAAGCAAAGGAAATAGTTTCAACACATTTTGCCCAAAAGGTACATGGATTGCGATCCATGTTAGATAGGCAATTTGAAAGTTTTTAGCATAGTCTTTTTCAACCAGTGTTTTTATCCCCTTCTTGAAATTTTTGCTGGGTTTGGTCCAGTTTTGAAGCCCTAACCATCACTTCTTCAACTTTTCAGAGTTATGGTCTTCAACACAAAAATAACTTTTTTGACAATTTTTTCCTCGTTCCTTTTGTCCCCAAATGACGGTATAATTTGTTTCCTAATCTACTCCTATATACTGAAATGAATCTGCAACCATAACTCAACTTAACAATACGAAAATAACAACAAAGTGTGTGCTGGAACAACCCTTTCCAAGCATGTGAAAAATCAAAGAACGAAATACTATCTTGTACTTCACTCACAACTTTCTTTTCTCTTAAGGAATAGCACTGGCTAGTCACGGACTCCAGTCTCTATCAAGCACTAAACCTACGTATAGCTGCTTCATTGTCCTTGTGTAAGCGGAACAGGTATCAAAAGCTTGAAGGGAGATTTTTTTGTTTTTGTACACTGAGTCACTCACCACCTAAGGATTGATTTCCCCGGCAATGGTGTCAATGTTAGCGGGTCGCCGTGACGAACATCTGCAGCATAGATCTTTTGTACTAACATAATGTCAATATGCAAGGAAGCGACTCAAGATGGGGCACGGAGACGTAATGAGAGTGTCAATATCATCAAATTGAACTTAGTAGTTACTCGTTCTACGACACAAGAAAATCAACCACTTCCTAGTCAGACAATCAGTATGCGTCCGATCTCACCACTCTAGGTCAATTTTGGTATACAAACAAATCCGGAATGCCGTGAAACTTAAGGAGAGGTATCACAACACTTAAGGGCCCAATCCAACCAAGTTCTATCACCATCTGGGAAGGTACATAAATCACGATCGATCACAAAAAATGTGCAGAAAGCTGAAATAGAAGTACTTGGAAAGGTCTTCCTTAAGCATAGAAACACTTATCCATGGTCAAAACATCAAAAAACAACCATTTTAACCTCCAAATCAATGCATTTAGCTCACAAACAATGTGTCGCGAACCACAACAAAATTGGAAATGATTACACTTAGATTGTAGAGCAAGAGACAAGGAACGCAATGGGCTATTCGAAAACGAATTCTGATTACTAGCTCTGAAGAAAAGAAGATTACAAGTTGAAGCAGGCAGAGGCCTCCACAATGCACGTTTTTAATTCTTCAAACTAATGATAAATATTTTCTCTAAACTAAGGGTTTTGACTTTAGAAGTTAAGGGGGTTTTTCCATGACCATCCGGCCTCTTACAAGGGTGTAGACTCAGAGGAGTAAAAAGGGTATTGTCTAATTACATCATGATTACAACTCATCCTAGGTTAAACTACATGGCTTTCTTCAAAACAATAGAGTGTTTACAGGGTTTGGTGTGCATACGCCTGTATATGCCTGTATCCACCAAACAAAAAGGAGCATTGTAAGTTTTTTTGTACAATCATTTTGCTAAATAAATGAGAAGATAAGGTTTTTCCTCTATACATAGTGTGTCTTCTATTCTGCTATGAATTTCACGCACTCACACTACATTGCACAGTTATCCCATCAAATTTTGAGGGCACTATTGTGTTTGTCTTGGTGTATGTGTAGATGCCTACTGTAAGGTCTCTGAACCGATCACAAGAGCACCCTTGTACCACGAGATGAATACAATGGAATAAGTTACTATTTTTAGCAGTTTTCCAGATTCTGTCAGTGCCATGATGTTTAGAATGTTATAAAGCTTCAAAATGTGAATGAAAATAATTTTTGTGAAAAATTTCCAAAAATAGTAAGTTTTTGGTCACCCGAACCGTCCAGTCTCGACCGTCTCGAAAAACTGCACCCGTACCCCAAATTTGAAAAAAATGCATTTTCGGACCCTGGGGGCTGCTAAATATGGCAGGTACTCGGGCCAGTACGCCTTAGTTAGAACTTCGTATGGTAATTTACGGCATCAAAATCCGATTCGTATGACCGTTTTAGACTAGAACCAAATTTCCTAAAAATTGTCAGGGGAGGCACCGGGGGCCCGGGACTGTGTGGAAACAGGTCCCAGGCCACTCAAGATCAGCTTTAGCAGCTAGGGGGCGCCCTCTTGCTTTGTGGGAGTCTTGGGAAAGCTGCCAAGCCTGCAACTCAGTCTCAGAACCAGTTAACCAAGCCAACCTGACACTTGGTGGGCAGAGAACTAGACTTGCCATGCTTAACTGGAGAAGCTCCCAAATGCATTTAGCAACCCAGATCGATTTTCAGCCTATAGGAGCCTATTTAAAGACCTTCACACACACACACACTTATGATCACACACACACACAGTGCATACACACACACACCCACATAGATTGGGGAGGTGCTGCCGAATCACACACCTATTGAAGAAGAAGCTAGGAGGGAGGTGCTGCCGAATTTTCATCTCAAGAAGCTCCATTAGATCAGAAAATCGAGAAGATTACCAGCTCTTAATCACGGTAACGACAGTTTAATTAATTCCATCTGTGAATCTTTTTTCTCTACCATCTAAATCCCTTGTCTATTATGCTTATTCCTAGTCAAAACTCTCTATGACTACTCTCTAAATTCTCCTTATTCGTACTCTATTATGTAATCATCATTCCATAGCTGAATTATCAGCCATTCTTCACTCTCGATTAATGATTAGAGCATAATTATCAGAATCTTCTCTCTCTAGATAGCATAGTAATTAATTGGTAAGCTAGTATTTGTGCAGATTGAAGAGAATCACTATTGTAATCACTCATTAACATTATAGCTTAATTGAATTCATTTCTCTTATGCATTAAGACGTAATTAAGGAGAAATTAATCCGTCAATAAGTCTCTAAGAATTGGTTTTTCCTCACACATATGCATAGGGTAAATCTGCATCATCTAATTGCTAGGAAATAGTTTAATCATACTTAATCCAATTCTCTGGTAATTCCAATAGTGAAATCCTAATTATTCTTGATCATGTAGGCCGAGTAATTATCTTAGAGTCAGTTCCCATAGGATTATGTGCCATCCTTAATGATTGCTTTATGAAAGAAATCTTGACTCTCATATAGAAGGGATTAATTGATGTCACTAATCTACCCATTGGACTGTTATGATACTTGTGAACCTTAGCTCTTTCTCCAAGCTAATCATTTAAAGTAGTGAGAATTGGCCCCGGTTAAGAGGACGCGCTTCGCTGGTGCCCATGATCGCGAGGCAGGAACGAGCAATGTCAACGGAAAGGGGAAGGCTCCCATGGACGAGCAAATACCGGCCATCTCACGGGCCATCGATGAAGAAGTGGAAGAGGTAGATCATATTTGTATTCAAGTTGTTTAAATTAACATTGCATACGCTAGTTAGGAATGCTCATATCCCCAAACATGTTGGAGAAATCCGACAGAAACCTCGGCATTGAATGCATAGTACATTTAAGTATAAAGCAGGAAAGAAATGATTGATGGGTATGCTGTTTGCAAGAGGAAAGAATGTTTGCTAGGGAAAATTTAGCTCGACATGTTCATTTTATTTCCAATGTTGAATCAGTCCTGACCCCCTACTGATCACAGGGGGCAGAGTTCCTCGTTAAGGGCTCTTGAATCCATGACACGCTTTCTATGCGGTGGATACCCACGACTTGCTTTCTATGAGGTGGGAACCCACGTCTTGCTTTCTATGCGGTGGGAGTGTCCATGACGTGCTTTCTATGCGGTGGACATACCTAGTTGTGTGGGCAGCTAGGCGACAACGGGAGGAGTGAACTCTCGTTGGAGGGGGGATGTTGTACCTCCAGAACATTGGAATTTTTATGAATAAGTTTGAGTAGAATTTTTACTAGAATTCTGTCTTGGTGTTGTTTGCAATACTGGTTGAAGGGCTGTTTTAACGAACCATGTGATTCGGAATTAAACAAGGAATATTTATGTTGAACAACCTTTGTGGTAGTAATTAGGTCACACGAGGAAGTGTGAGTGTGGGGGTAGAAAGTGGGGGCTTGGCTCGGGTTGCCAAAGCCTACGAGATGGGTGGTCCCGATTGGTCGGGAACTCTCTGTCCCCATTGTGCTTACTTCGATATTAGTAATACTCATTGCCCCGAGAGCGGTGAAATCTCGAGAGTACGTGCCTCTGAAACATGGGGAAAAAGGCGCTCGAGGTTTCTCTCCTCTTGGAAGGTGGGTCTTAGGATCGCTAGATAGTTAAGTACGCTTCCCTTGCGAGGTGGAGCTAGATCTCGCTGCTAGTAGGCTCGAACTCGACTCACTTTGTGATGAGAGATCGTCCGCTAGTTGAACCCTGAACCATTTTGTTTTCTTCCGCTATAGATCTAGTGGCCACGAGGTTTACCATCAGATCCGTTGTTTGATACGACGGGGTGGGGACCTCATACCTGGTATGAGAGCCTAGGTTAGGCTAGGAAATAAATTCGTACTGTTTGAACATTTAAAAAGAACTGAAAGTATATAGGTAGCTGATCCAAATTCCTTGCATTGGTGTTACAGGAAGACCCCGTGCTAGAGTATCGAAAGTTCCAAGTGTTTGAGCTTATTTATGAGTTAGCTCGAAGATCCCCTGTTTACTAGTTCAGGCGAGATGTCATGGAGATACTGTTGAAGGCTTATACGCCACACTCCACTCGCATTGACAAAGGATGGGAACTTGATTGGGCATTTCCAGGAGGGGTTTACTACATCAATGCTCGGAAGCTAGGGTGCCTGGCTACCGACTTGAAGAAGATACGTTGGGGAGAAGAGTTGAGAGTGATAGAGATATTCTACTTGGTGCCCACACGATTGGACCAGACTGTTTCGGGCAACTCCAACCAAACCATCAACGACTGGCTCTTGGAGAAGGTCACCAATGTAATTCCAGCAAACCGAGTCAAAACCTTTGGATTACTGAAAGCGGAACTCCGGCCCGATATCTTAGTTTATTATCCCCTCAAGAATGTGTATAAGAACTATTACACGAATGAAGTAGTGCATCATGTCAATACCATTTCCTAGGCGTATGTTATACGCAAATCCATGAAGCCATGTAATAAGCGGTCATCAGTCATTCTAAACCTTGAGGAGTTTCGATTGTAATAAATTTCCATCAATAAAGTGCTTTTTGTCTCTGAATCTCTGTCTCTTGATAAAGTGGAATTTTGAATTTTATTAAAGTCTCGTGTCTATCTTGAAATTCAAGTAATGGTATCAAGAATTTCGTATAACCCATGTAGGTACCGCCTGTTGCTCTGTACTCAGCAGCGCAAGAGAAGAAGCTTCTCCTCAAACAAGCCCAACCTCCGATCTTTAAGGGCGAGGGGGCAAATGTAGAGAGAGATGCGGAAGTATGGATGGAAGCCATGGATGATTACTTTGAAGCTGCGGGAACCCAACCCGTAAATCAGACCATGCTTGCGATGTTCCGCTTGACTGGCGATGCCAAGATATGGTGGAAGCAACATTGCAGAGACCTGGACATTAAAGGATCTTCCCAATCTTGGGAAGACATCAAAGCTGCGATAATGGGACGTTATTTACCACCTGCCTATAGGACCTTGAGAATGAATGAATTCTTTTCACTTCGGCAGCTGAATTCAACTGTCGAAGAATACTATGCAAGGTTTGTCACTCTTCGGAGATATGCTCCTAAGATGACCTTGGAACAACAGGTGGCAAGGTTCTGTCAAGGACTAATCGATCCCTTGAACACTCGGTTGGAAGCTCTCAGACCAACAACTCTACGGGATGCCTTGTTGAGGGCTAAACCTCTAGCTCTCAAAGTACAAAAGGCTAATCAGAATAGGAGGAATCATTGGGCAAAGAGGGCAAGGAACACTGCTTGGGACAACAGACCAGCCAACCAAACCTATAACCAGTGCCCTATTGTGGCTACCACTACAACCATGGAGTTCCCTGATGTTCGATGCTATGGTTGCGGCGAGCATGGACACTACAGATACAATTGCCCCAGGAACATTCATGCAACCAACGCCAATGGCATACCCTTGAATACCCGTGGGCATGGCCAAGCTAATGGAAGAGGAGGACGCGGAAGAATGAACAGAGGGCGAGGGCGTGGAGCTACCGCCAGAGTAAATGCCGCAGTAGTTCAACCAATTGTGGGTGATGAAGCAGTGGAGAGAGCAACCCTACATGCTGCAATTGACAATCCCAATGGTTGCGAGCAATACACAGTCATTCATACGCCAGGATCTCTCAGAGGTGAACAAGTTAACTTCCTTATAGATTGTGGCAGTACTCTTTCATTTCTTTCACCCAGATGCATGAGAAAGCTTAAGCTAGATAAGTATCCGAGTATCTCAACACTCTATGGGAAAAATTGACTTTGATTTAGGGGGACACCCAACTTCTGCCCAATTTCGAACCCTACCCTTTGGATTCTTTGATGGGATACTAGGGATGGACTGGCTAAAGCAAAATAGGGCCCACATACATTGTGCACAAGGGAATTTTACCTTTACAGATAACTTGGGTAATGAAGCCTTAATCCAGGGGGAAAATGGGAGACCTAAGGCTACTCTAGTTAAGGCCAGCAGACTTTTGAAGGGACTAAGGAAGGGTCAGCAAATATATGCAGTTAAACTCAACAAGGTGGACCAATGAGATACCTCACTTCGACCAAACTGGTTGAGGGAGTATGATGATGTATTCCCCGAAGACCTTACTAATCTTCCACCACACAGAGAGGTAGATCATGAGATTGAGACTATCCCTGGGTGTGAGCCTATCTCAAAAAGACCTTATAAAATGTCACTTCCGGAAGCCATCGAACTCAAAGAACAACTTAGGAAACTCATTGAGCAAGGATTCATTCGACCCAGTACTTCTCCTTGGGGTGCTCCAGTTCTTTTCCAGAAGAAGAAGGATGGGACCTTAAGGCTATGCATAGACTACCGTGGGCTGAATCAGGTAACTGTCAAGAACAAGTATCCAATTCCAAGGATCGACGAACTCTTGGACAGGCTCCACGGCGCCAAAATATTTACAAAGATTGATCTAAGGTCAGGATATTACCAAATCAGGATCAAGGAATCAGATATTCCGAAGACAGCTTTCAATACTAGGTATGGGCACTACGAATTCAGAGTAATGTCTTTTGGTCTAACAAATGCTCCTGCAAGCTTCAACCGACTTATGCAGGATATTTTCAGACCTTACCTCGATGATTTTGTCTTGGTTTTCTTTGATGACATTCTGATCTATTCCAAAGACGAGGCAGATCACAAGGAACATGTTCGCAAAGTACTTGATCTCCTTCGAGAACACCAGCTTTATGCTAAAAAGAGCAAGTGCACTTTTTGCTCACCAAAGGTCAACTATCTTGTATTTGTCATTTCGGCTGAAGGGATTTCAGTGGACCCAAACAAAGTCAAGGACATCGTTGACTGGCCTCAACCATCCACTGTCAGCGAAGTAAGGGGATTTCTTGGAATAACGGGATGGTACAGGATTTTTGTCAAGGATTATGCATGTATTGTTGCACCTTTGATGGAACTCCTAAAGAAAGGAATGAGGATCGATTGGAAGACCGAGCACGAGTCTAGTTATGCTAAGCTAAAAAGGTTCTTGGTCTCAGCCCCTATTTTAAAGCTTCCAGATTTCACTAAAGAATTTGAAGTAGCAACGGATGCTAGTAAGTCTGCTCTAGGCGGAGTTCTTACTCAAGAAGGAAGACCGGTGGCGTATACTTCGCGAAAGCTGAGGGATCATGAGAAGAATTATCCCACTCATGATCTGAAACTTTTAACAGTTATACATGCACTGAAGTTATGGAGACATTATCTTCTTGGACGCAAGTTTCAGTTGGTTACAGACCACAAGAGTTTAAAGTGGATTTTTACTCAACCCATTCTCAATATGCGACAACGGCGATGCATAGAGCTATTACAGGAATATGACCTTGACATAAAGTATAGACCAGGGAAGGAAAACGCAGTTGCAGATGGTCTTAGCCGAAAATCGTTTCTCGGAGCTATCTCTATTCCAAATAACCCTATCTGGGATAGAATCAAAGAAGCATCCCTCGAAGATCCAGAGTACCAACGTATGGCTTCATTAGTCTAGCAGAATAAGATGCCTGAAGCGAAAGATTACTCTCTTATGGGAGGATGTCTTTACTACAGACATAGACTCTGTGTACCCAGAGACCCAGCTTTAAAGAAGGCCATTCTATATGAAGCTCACGATAGCCCTACATCCGGACACCCAGGCTATGCTAAAACTCTTCACGCCATCAGAAGGAGTTATTTCTGGTCTGGAATGAAAGGAGACATACTTCGCTATGTGAGGCAATGTCTTTCTTGTCAACGGATAAAGGCTGAAAGGATCAAATTACCAGGGCAACTTCAACCTCTTGACATACCCCAGATGAAGTGGGAATGCATCAGTATGGATTTTGTTACAGGGTTACCTTCTACAGGAGGTTATGATTCTGTTTTCGTGGTTGTCGATATGCTCACAAAAGTGGCTCATCTAATACCCGTAAAGACGACCTTTACTGCTTCAGATGTTAGTCGGGTATTCATCAAGGAGATTTTTAGGTTACATGGTCTACCCAAGCGTATCGTCAGCGATAGAGATGCCAAGTTTACATCAAAATTTTGGACCTCTCTTTTCCAATCTATTGGGTCACAATTAGCCTTCAGCATAGCATATCATCCGCAGACTGACGGGCAAACCGAAAGAGTTAATCAAGTCATTGAGGACATTCTCAGAGCCTATTGTTCGCAAGAACCAAAGAAGTGGTTACAATATCTACCTTTGGTAGAATATGCTTATAACTCTTCCGAACACAGAAGCATTTGAATGTCACCTTTCAAAGCTCTTTACGGACAGGACTGTTTAGCACCACTGAACTTTTCAGATCCAACCATCAGAGTAGAAGCCTCTAGAAAGATGTTACAAGATATGGAAGCACAGACTAGAGCCATTCGCCAGGACATTCAGGCAGCTCAAGATAGGCAGAAGCACTATGCAGATAAGACCCGCACAGATAGAACTTTCAAGGAAGGAGATAAGGTTTTTCTCCGAGTCCGACCTAAGAAAAGCAATTTATCGCTAGGCAGATACAAGAAGCTAAGCCCAAGGTATTGTGGACCATTTGAGATCGTTAAGGTTGTAAGTGACCAGGCCTACAAGCTAAAGTTACCTGCAAACTTGAAGGTTCATGATGTATTCCATGTCAGCTTACTCAAACCCTATATTCCCAACCCTGATCAATTCTTGGACTCAGATCAGATAGTCATGCCAGCACAAGGAGTTCTCGAGCTCCAACCTGACTATGTACTTGAAACAAGGGAAAGAAAGTTACGCAACAGAACTATTACGGAGCATCTAGTAAAATGGAAGGATTACCCTGAAGAAGATGCAACTTGGGAGGACGAATCGACGCTCTTAAAAGATTACCCAAACTCATTCTTGAGATGAGGACATCTCAAATTTTTCACGTTGGGGAGGTTGTAAGGTCTCTGAACCGATCACAAGAGCACCCTTGTACCACGAGATGAATACAATGGAATAAGTTACTATTTTTAGCAGTTTTCCAGATTCTGTCAGTGCCATGATGTTTAGAATGTTATAAAGCTTCAAAATGTGAATTAAAATAATTTTTGTGAAAAATTTCCAAAAATAGTAAGTTTTTGGTCACCCGAACCGTCCAGTCTCAACCGTCTCGAAAAACTGTACACGTACCCTAAATTTGAAAAAAATGCATTTTCGGACCCCGGGGGCTGCTAAATATGGCAGGTACTCGGGCCAGTACGCCTTAGTTAGAACTTTGTATGGTAATTTACGGCATCAAAATCCGATTCGTATGACCCGTTTTAGCCTAGAACCAAATTTCCTAAAAATTGTCCGGGGAGGCACCGGGGGCCCGGGACTGTATGGGAACAGGTCCCAGGCCACTCCAGATCAGCTTTAGCAGCTAGGGGGCGCCCTCTTGCTTTGTGGGAGTCTTGGGAAAGCTGCCAAGCCTGCAAATCACTCTCTGACTTGCCATGCTTAACTGGAGAAGCTCCCAGATGCATTTAGCAACCCAGATCGATTTTCAGCCTGTAGGAGCCTATTTAAAGACCTGCACACACACACACACACACACACACACACACTTATGATCACACACACACACACACACAGTGTATACACACACACCCACATACATTGGGGAGGTGCTGCCGAATCACACACCTATTGAAGAAGAAGCTAGGAGGGAGGTGCTGCCGAATTTTCATCTCAAGAAGCTCCATTAGATCAGAAAATCGAGAAGATTACCAGCTCTTAATCACGGTAACGACAGTTTAATTAATTCCATCTGTGAATCTTTTTTCTCTACCATCTAAATCCCTTGTCTATTATGCTTATTCCTAGTCAAAAATCTCTATGACTACTCTCTAAATTCTCCTTATTCGTACTCTATTATGCAATCATCATTCCATAGCTGAATTATCAGCCATTCTTCACTCTCGATTAATGATTAGAGCATAATTATCAGAATCTTCTCTCTCTAGATAGCATAGTAATTAATTGGTAAGCTAGTATTTGTGCAGATTGAAGAGAATCACTATTGTAATCACTCATTAACATTATAGCTTAATTGAATTCATTTCTCTTATGCATTAAGACGTAATTAAGGAGAAATTAATCCGTCAATAAGTCTCTAAGAATTGGTTTTTCCTCACACATATGCATAGGGTAAATCTGCATCATCTAATTGCTAGGAAATAGTTTAATCATACTTAATCCAATTCACTGGTAATTCCAATAGTGAAATCCTAATTATTCTTGATCATGTAGGCCGAGTAATTATCTTAGAGTCAGTTCCCATAGGATTATGTGCCATCCTTAATGATTGCTTTATGAAAGAAATCTCGACTCTCATATAGGAGGGATTAATTGATGTCACTAATCTACCCATTGGACTGTTATGATACTTGTGAACCTTAGCTCTTTCTCCAAGCTAATCATTTAAAGTAGTGAGAAATGGCCCCGGTTAAGAGGACACGCTTCGGTGGTGCCCATGATCGCGAGGCAGGAATGAGCAATGTCAACGGAAAGGGGAAGGCTCACATGGACGAGCAAATACCGGCCATCGATGAAGAAGTGAAAGAGGTAGATCATATTTTTATTCAAGTTGTTTAAATTAACATTGCATACGCTAGTTAGGAATGCTCATATCCCCGAACATGTTGGAGAAATCTGACAGAAACCTCGGCATTGAATGCATAGTATATTTAAGTATAAAGCAGGAAAGAAATGATTGATGGGTATGTTGTTTGCAAGAGGAAAGAATGTTTGCTAGGGAAAATATAGCTCGACATGTTCATTTTATTTCCAATGTTGAATCAGTCCTGACCCCCCTATTGATCACAGGGGGCAGAGTTCCTCGTTAAGGGCTCTTGAATCCATGACATGCTTTCTATGCGGTGGATACCCACGACTTGCTTTCTATGCGGTGGGAACCCACGTCTTGCTTTCTATGCGGTGGGAGTGTCCATGACGTGCTTTCTATGCGGTGGACATACCTAGTTGTATGGGCAGCTAGGCGACAACGGGAGGAGTGAACTCTCGTTGGAGGGGGGATGTTGTACCTCCAGAACATTGGAATTTTTATGATTAAGTTTGAGTAGAATTTTTACTAGAATTCTGTCTTGGTGTTGTTTGCAATACTGGTTGAAGGGCTGTTTTAACGAACCATGTGATTCGGAATTAAACAAGGAATATTTATGTTGAACAACCTTTGTGGTAGTAATTAGGTCACACGATGAAGTGTGAGTGTGGGGGCTTGATCGGGTTGCCAAAGCCTACGAGATGGGTGGTTCCGATTGGTCGGGAACTCTCTGTCCCCATTTTGCTTACTTCGATATTAGTAATACTCATTGCCCCGAGAGCGGTGAAATCTCGAGAGTACGTGCCTCTCAAACATGGGGAAAAAGGCACTCGAGTTTTCTCTCCTCTTGGAAGGTAGGTCTTAGGATCGCTAGATAGTTAAGTACGCTTCCCCTGTGAGGTGGAGCTAGATCTCGCTGCTAGTAGGCTCGAACTCGACTCACTTTGTGATGAGAGATCGTCCGCTAGTTGAACCCTGAACCATTTTGTTTGCTTCCGCTATAGATCTAGTGGCCACCAGGTTTACCATCAGATCCGTTGTTTGATATGACGGTGTGGGGACCTCACACCTACATTGCAAGTGTCATGCAAAAACCAATCATCTTTGTCTACAACCTTCCAAGTGACATCTCTCCCTATCCAAGTGTCATTTGAAGATTCTATCAGTTGCATGCAATTCCCGACACTTAGGAGAACCTATTGGGCACATATGAATTCTAAAAAGCTGACCTGCATGAAGCTGCAAAAAGATCACATGCATCACGCTACAAGAAGAAAATTGCAATTTTTTTTCCAGAGTTGCAATGCAATTATGATGACATAGATATGTTCTATATAGTCCCAATATGTTGCCTATGAAGTTTAGAGTGAGTCACAGTTGATTTGCTCAAGGATTTTGTTAGCGGGTCGCCGCGACGAACGTTGGAGCATAGCTTTCTAGCACTAACATAATGCCAATACTCAGGGAAAGTGACTCGGATGGGGCACAAAGACTCTATGAGATCTCAATCTCACGAAGTGAACCTTAACAAGCAACACACTAGCTCAACAAGCAAACCAACACTCAATGATCAGGGAAATCTGCCTATGTCCTTTCTCACAACTCTAGGTCATCATGCGATTTCGGTACTCGAACGGACTCGAAATGTAACGAAACTTTAGGAGGAGGTCTAGGACACCTAGGGGCACTATCCTAGCAAGTTTGATCACAATCCGACAAGGTACCAAAATTATGATCCATCATGAAAAAGGTCCTGAAAACTGCAACAGATCAGTCCAGAAAGGTTGTCCTATGGTCTAAGAACACTCTCCTATGGTCAAAACGACTAAAAACAATGATTTAAGCACTCAAACCTGTAATTATAGCTCATAGGCACGTAGTCGCGAACCACATCAAAAATGACAATGCTTACACTTAATTTAAAGAGCAAAGAGAGAGGAACATAATGCAAGTTTTGGATTTAAAAACTGATTACCCATTCATTAACTGCAATGATTACAAGGTTGGAGCCGCTCGATCGTACGTTTTTTGAGCTCCCTTCTTCTAAAGATAATCCTTCTCTTCCCATTTAAGTTATTGACCTTTATACCTAGGGCATTCTAAATGGCCAGTTGCTGGCTCACACATAACTTTACAATTATCATGACATCATTATAACTCGGGGAATTGACCCACTACTCTAGAATTAGGATTTACATAGAGTATCACTACACTAGCTCCGACAATTAATAGAGTACAAATGTGGTGTCTGGCTACGTGTCCGGCTAGGTGGGTGCCGGTTGGATTTATACTCAAACATTCCCCCCTTCCTAATTTTTGTCGTTCCTTGACACGACCTTGTGCATTCTTGTCATAGGGTTGTCTTCAGCTATGTCTTCAAGGTTGGACTTCAACTTGGGAAGTGCTTTGTGGTTGATGACGCTCCCCCCTTCCTTGAGTGATTCATATCTGCCATGTTGTTGATACATGACTTGATCTTTGATTATCAAGACAACTTTTTAACTCATTGCACAGTCTTCGCTTTGTTGCCAGTCTTGGCCACCATGAAGATGGATGTTGATGTGTTTGAGCTTGTAGAAGTAATCCTCTTTGGGGCGTGGACTTTATGATGGATTTGCTTTCAAGGTCCACTACAATTTGAGTTGTCTGCAATAGGTCACCAATGTTGAAGCACTGTGTGAGTTACGTATGATTGTTGTGGATAGCTTTCTTTGCTGAATTTTTCATTGCTTGTCGTTGTAGGATGTTCTTTGACTTGCCATTTTTTGATGGAGATTTGTTGTCGCCCTTTTAGATAAAAGATGCTCTTGATAAGCATATGGAGACCTGCCATTTTTGCTCCAAGTGTTTTCGATTGATTTGGGTAGACATTTCCTTATTGGTGATGTACAAGGAATATATACAAGAAGTCGATGATGAGGGTTTCTAGATTAGGGTCTTAAAACCTAGATGACCAAAGGGAAAAAACCCAGTGGGGAAAAAAGTGCCTTTGGTATATTCTCTTATTAAAGTTGAGCATTTGGAATTGAAGTACCTGTCATGCAAGGAGAGTGCTTGGGAGAAACAAAGGAAGAGTGCCTAATGCAAGTGCCAATTATGGGACACTCTATGTGCTTATGAGAAATTTGTCAAACAAAAGCATGTAGTGTAAGAGATGGAGTTGATGGGTGCTTCAAGGAACAAATGTAGCACATGTGACATCAAAAGACCTCTCAATAGCTTCCACCTCTCCAAGAAGGGTTTTTGATGTAGAAGCTTCTCCACTCATTCGTCACTGTGCTAAGTCCGTGAGTGTCTTTTGGACCTCCTCCTTCACTTACCACTATACTACAATGACTTTGACTCTTATGCTCACCTATACCAGCATGAGCGACACAATGTAATCATACTCAAGTCTTTCATCTTGAGCAGTACCTAGAATAACTAAGATGCTTAGACCACCGAGAATATTACATGAAGGTTTGGGACTAACGCCTCGCTCATTTAGTGTCTTAGCTTCCCGACTCTGAATTTTATGCCATGTATTTTTAATGGCAACTTGGACTTGTTCAAAGCCAAGAACCCAATTCCAAAAGTTTTTGAAATTAAAGCCTCTTCCATTGTGTTGGTCTTTGGATGCCACCATTTTGTCGAGTAGGTTGGCATATTATGGCTCCTCTTGACTTGCTTGTTGTATGTTGATACATCTTTGTAAAACAAGTCCTTCAGCTCTGATAGGGCTTGATGTTAATTTCCATGAGAAGCGATTGTTGAGATGTGTGGGTTCTCTGAGATTGAGTTTCCACTAGCAATTTTGGAACCCATCTTGTTTTTGGTCCTTGTGTGACCGTCTTTGGCATTTTATCTTTTTTTATAATTTGATGGACACTACTAGGATTCGGTATCCAGACCTAATGATTTCTGTTGTAAAAGCCTTTCTTTTGTAATGAATGACAAGGTATCATCTGTAGATTGCAGCAGCCTTGGTTGTAATTGGCTTCTGTTGGATTTTGGTTGTCGTTGCTTGCTTTGGGGTAGAAGCTTGTGCTGCCTGATTTCTCTTCATTGTTCTAGATTGAGCTACAATTTGTGGTAACCATATTTGTGTGCATGTTACCTTCATAAAATCCTTGTGCTTCGAGTAGCTTAACTGGAATCATCCGCTACCTCACCTGTCTTTCTTGGGTACTTTGACTAGCGTTTGACTTTTGTACCCAAACTTGTCGCATTTCTTGCTTGGAAGGTCTCTTCTTCTGCCTTTTGTGGTTTTTCTTTCTCTTATTTGAATTGTTTGTCTTGCGTTTATAGAGCATCTTGTTATTTGTAGAAAATGTTGGTTGAGGTGGGTAGGTCCAAGCGATTACTTTAGGCTTTTTGGCCCAAACATTAGTGTTTCCTTGGAAGTAGCCCTGAGCAGTGATTGACTCATTTGATGCTACCCACCCTATCACCTTTTGTTGATGTTGAACTTGTGAATCATGTATCCAAACTGGGTCTTTGACTTTGATGTGCTCTTTGGATACCAACACTTGGTTGACATTATTTGGCTTCTTCTGGACGTTTTTTTGTGATGTAGACTTTTTGCTTCTGTTTACATTGCATTGTTGATGGTTTGGCTCTTGATGTAGAGGCTTCGCGAGAAATTTTATGGAAGCTTGTTGAAGCTAAAGTCGTCTGGCTTTGCTTTACCTTTTCCTGTGATGGTTGGCAATTTATTCTTTGCATGGATTTGAGAAGCTTCTTAGAGTCTTACCGTTGTCATTGTTTAAGATCTTGATTGTTGTCGAAAGAAGATGTTCCACCAGCTTTCTGTCAGGATCAGACTCTCTTTGATATGATGGGAGGCGATTATGTGGAAAGTATCTTTATACTCCCTAGTACTCAATTTGAGTACGGCTTCTGCCACTCCAAAGCTAGGAATTGGAATTCTCGAACTTGTGTACACGATCTCCACTAACTCCGTGATTGGTGGCTTTCCCATCATGATCCAAGTTCCATATGTCATTAGATTCTTTGTTGCTTATGGATCTATCGCAACTGAACATGTTATTTTGAGTCCTTTTTCTCCGCATATGCTGAATTTGATCGTCATGGGAGACAATCGATCTTCGTCCTTGTCCATGTTCTTCTTTGATCTTGAGTTTGTTGAACATTTGACGTTGAACTTGGAAACTTTACTCTTTCATCTGCTTTTATTTGTGCTTTTTCTGAAGTCGGCTTCTTTGAAACAGCTTTTTTCAATTCTTCAGGTATGTCAATGATGACATATTCTTGTGGTTGCTCTGATTCCTTCGTTTGCACCTTGGAACCATGCTCCATGATGTAGCAATCTATCTCAACTTTTCTGCTTTCACACTCACAAACTTTTATCGTAAATCAAGGAGTTATATCATACCCATCTTCATCGCAAAATTTAGTCAAGGTCACCTCATTCACACACACATCAAGAGTCACCAGTATTCGATCCCATCCAAAGGGTTCAAATAACTCCTCTGGAAAAGGTTCTACTACATATGCCTTATCTTCTACTGAAAGCTCTAGGATTCAATCTTGCTTTCTAAGACTTCCACTCTCAAGAGCTCCGTACATCCAAATATGTGCTTTGCTTTCCAAATCAGTTGTGGAGTTTAAGTCTTCCCTCGGGGCTCACAGTACATCTCTATAACTATGATCTTTGACACTGATTTTTGTTGTGACCTCTTTGTGTCTCAAGTAGATATAGTCATAGCCCCAGCCTTGTACCATTTTGAGCTGACGAATATGATGTCAATGTCATAATAATAAATATCTAATTCTCCTAAATGATTTTCTCATATTAAACTGATCATTTAATGTGGGGAGGTATCGGGGGAGAAAAAGCTAGAATATTGGTTAAGCTAGCAGACCGGCCACAATAGGGATCCAAAGGAGGGAAAATAGGGATCCAAATGGGGGTCCATCTGCAAAAGAGCCATGTGCAACAATGGGCTAAAAAGACCCTAAGGTTCAGCCCATTAAGACTTCCAAAATGCGAAGGTTCCAAAATTCAAAGGTTGTGTCCAAAGGTCAAACCTAGGGAAAATTGGATGCTTTGTGTGTGCCCAAAAAGTCTTTGCACATCCCTACATGGGAGGGGGCGAGCCCTAAAGGTAGGGGATGAGAGAGAAAGCCACACACACACACACAGGCTCCCTTTACACAAAGGGAATGAGGGACACATGTCAGCTCCCTAGGCCAGATGCCCACAAGGTGTGCCCAATTTCTATTGGATGACCCTTGAAGTGGACCAATGAGAATTAAGCTAGAGTAAATCTAGTTTAATTAATTTAAAAACATTTAATAAAAGAAACCAATGAGAATTAAGTCTCCTAGAAGACTATTGGGCAGTCTCCCAAGGGGTCCAATGAGCATTCAGGAGCCCCATGGCTTGCCTGATTCCTATTGGCCAGGAGGCAAAGGGGTCCAATGAGAGTTTAGTTTAATTATTTAATTACCTAAAGCTCTCACAAAAGGGGAAAGAGGGACACATGTTAGAAGACTATCACTTATGCTGCTTAATTGTAATTGGCTTGACTTGGGGAGGGCCAATGAGGCTTCAGCAAGAGCAATTAGCAAGAGGGCTCGCCCAAGAGAGAGAGAGGGGGCTGATTTTTGCAAAGCATTATCACACACACACTCACACTTGACCATGTGTGAAGAAAGAATACTCTATTTCCTCCGAAGCTTTAATGGAGATCTCATCACCTACTCCAAGCTGGTGAGATAGGAGCCTATATCAACACTCTCTTGGCATGTGGATGCAAATCCAACCAAGAGCCAAGCTTCAATGCATGCTCATCTTCTCTACCAAGCTAATTACTAAGCTAAGCTATGCTAATATGAGTGATTATGTGAGGAGATGTACAGCTTTCACGTAAGATACTCCTTCTTCCTCTCAATCTACTCTCATACCCTGCTAGCTCTCACCATCTTCGAAGGTGTGTGAGGTCTTGGGTCTGAGAACGGGGATAATTCAAGTTGTGTTTGATTAAGTGCTTTGCTTAGTGCATGAAGCTTCCATCTTCATTGCACTAGCTAGTCTTGAAGGAACACAAAGAATTGTATTGTACAATGTCTCTCTTGATGGGAGAAACCATAATACAAAGCCTTTTGGAGGGGGGACCGGATCCATGCAAATCCGGTCTTCAACTGTTGTCAATAGCTTAATTTCTCTCTCTCTTTTGAAAGTATTGTTGATGCTATCTAACTAGGTGTTATGCTTTTAGTTGCTCTCTCCACCCAAGCACTCTTGTAATTCTCATTAGGAATCTATTCTAATGGAATGCCCACTATGTTCATGCTAATTTCCGCTACACATAAGTTATTAGGCCATTAATTGTTACATTGGTATCAGAGCTCAAGGTTTCTCTTTTCTTGCTAAAGAAGGGAGTTCCTCAAGCTAGCTACAAATGGTTGGTATTATTAATTGCCTGTGAGTAAGTAGAATATGGATTTTTCAGCCTTGCAGTGTGCCTGCCTTTGTGCAGTTAACGGGGCATCACCGTCGAGAGCTATGGTCTTAATAGTGGAGTCCTACGGGGCTTTCCTACGGCTTAACCACTATTGAGCTATTAGAAGCTTGATAGGAGCCGGTGTTGTTTTGGTGTCGAAAGACCCTCTCTTCTATTCCTTGCAATTAATGGTATTCGAGCCGCGGGTACAGTAGCTTGAGTGCTTTTTCTAAAGGGGTAAAGAGGAGTATCAACTAGGGCTTGAAGTGCCAAAGTACACCTAAAAAGTTTACACCTAAAAGTTGTTAGAATGGCTGACAATAGTAAAGAGAGTGAAATTAATGTTGATAACTTTGATTTTGCTCATGAGCAAGCTACTAATGATGCTTCAATGCTTGTTAACTATCTTGTTTCTAGGATTCAACAATCCATGGGCAATCCATCTCTCCAAAGTGAAGTGCAACGGCAGCTCTGTGCTCACGGGATTCTCCAAGCTCATCACCATGACGAGAGAACACCTAGAAGGCCTCCTTGTGAGACTACCAAAAGAGCTCTCTCTCCGATTCGGGAAGAAGAAGAGAATCCATATGAAGGGCTCAAGAATTTACTTCTTGATGATGCATCTCCTTCCCAAAGGAGAACTCAAGAGCCTCCACCGAAGGAACGAGAAAAAAGCGAGTCTCCCGCCACCTCGGCGGAGATGGCTCCACGAAGACGGCGGGCTTAACGCTCTCCATCACCACCAAAGCGGAGAAGACCATCATATTCTTCTCCCCACCACAATTTAAAGAGGGATGATAAAAAGAAAGAGAAGAAAAAGGCGAGAAAGAGGACACCCTCTTCTCCATCTTCTTCATCCTCTTCCTCTTATGAAAACTATGGTGAAGATGACAAAGATCAAGACAAGAAAAAGGCGAGGAAGAGGTCACCCTCTTCTCTACCTTCTTGAAATTCTTCACCCTCTGAAGAAAGTGATGGTGAAACCTTTGAACCATAAAAAAGAAGAGGCCATAGGAAATCCTATGCCGCATGGAAGAGGTCGTCCAAGTTGAAGAAATTCAAAGAGGGAGGGAAGAGCATCTCTTTCCTTACCTATGATGGTACCTTTGGTGCTACGGACAAAGTCTTGGCCTTTATCCAGCAATTCGATGCGGCGTTTGGAGATGAGGGCTTCACGGATTCCTCTAAGCTACGCCATGTAGCTATGCACTTTCAAAAGTCCGCCAGATAATGGTGGTCTAGCCTACGAGCCAATGGTGAAGCTCCACGAACATGGAAGTCTTTAAGAGCTTCCATTATGAAGCAATTTTTGGCCATCGATGCCAAAGACAAAGTACTCACCGAATGGCGAAGCTTAAAGATCTCTCCCAATGAATCCATCCACAAATATATAGACAATTTTTGGGACCTACAACTCAAAGCCACTATCTTCAAAAGGTTGGATTTTGGAGAGCAAAAGCAACAATTTTGTACGGGCTTAAACGAAGAAATGGCGGAGTATGTCAACTCCCAAAGACCACGTACTATATCGGCGGTAATACACCACACTATGGTCGCCTCTCGAATCAATTTCCAAACGGGGGCAAAAAGAAATAATAAGCCCCCGGAAAACAAGGGTTCCAATGAGCCTAAGGGGAAGGACAATGTCCAAAAGTCTCCTAAGGGCAACTCCAACAAAGCTAAAGACAAGGGAGTTTACAAAGGTAAGAATAAACTCTCCTGAAGAGCTTGAGCGTTATTGTAAGGATAACTTGTGTTTCAAGTGCGGCGAACAAGGGCATGCGTACCGCGCTTGTCCCCAAAAGAACAACCGCCAAGATCCTCCTAGAGCTTCCTTGGTTGAAATCCAAGAGGAGGAGACTCACCAAACTCACCACAAAGGATCTCCTCTATGCCATGCTTGGGGAAAGGTAAGAGAACATGATGCTTTTATTCTCTTTGACCCTGGTTCTACTCACAATTTTATATCTATGGAGTTAGCCACCAAGCTAGGCATACAATCCTACGAGATGGGAGATGTCCTACCCGCAGACAGTGCCTTCAAGGGGCAAGAATCTTCAGTCACTCCCTTAATTGGGAAATTGAGGCTTCATGTCCAAGGCTATGTGGACAAAGAGGACTTCTTTATCTCTCCTCTCAAGCATGAGGATGTAATCCTAGGGGCACCATGGTTTGACCGCCTGGCTGCCGATGTTAAATTTCCTGAAAGGAGAATCTCCTTTAAGTTCAGGGAAAAAGACATGTATATAGATGCTAAGGAAATGGGTAACACCATCTCCATTGTACATACACCAGCTTTCAACAAGTCAATAAAGAGCTCTATTTCCGTGTACATGATTTTTGTTAAAGATTCTCAAAATGAACCTAATGCTTTAGCAAAAGAAAATAAAAGTAACCAAAAGGAATTAGAGTTATCCAATTTTCTCAAGGGGTTTCAAGATGTTTTTATTGACGACATCCCTTGTGAGCTACCTCCTAAATGAGGTAATGATGACCATGCAATTGAACTTCTTCTAGGAAATTCACCACCTAATAAACCTCCTTATAGAGTTTCTCAAGCTCAACAAGAGGAGATTATGCGGCAAGTGCATGAGTTAGTTGAGAAGGGCATGGTTAGGCCTAGCTCATCTCCATTTTTCTCACCTGTGCTACTAGTGCAAAAGAAATACGGCACATATCGTATGTGTGTCGACTATAGAGCACTAAATAGGATCACTATCAAGAATAGGTTTCCCGTTCCACGGGTAGAAGACCTATTTGATAAGCTACAAGGATCGACCTACTTCAGTAGGGTTGACCTAAAAAGTGGCTATCATCAAATAAGGATAGTTGATCAAGACATTGTAAAGACCGCATTTCGTACTACATTTGGTCTTTACGAATACATTGTCATGCCTTTTGGCTTGACCAATGCACCAGCCACATTCAACCGCTTGATGGAGAAGCTGTTCAGGCCTCATCGAACCTTCACTGGAGTGTTCTTTGATGATACTATCATCTACTCTAATTCATTGGAGGAACACAAGCAACACCTCCAGGTAATATTTCATGTTTTAAGAGAGAATAAACTTTATGTTAATCGAAAGAAAAGTGAATTTTTCTTGCAAGAGATTCAGTATTTAGGTCACATTATCTCTCAAGATGGCATCCAAATGGATCCATCCAAGTTAGAGGTAATAAAAGGATGGCCTAAACCAAGGAATCTTCATGAACTAAGAAGCTTCCTAGGTATGTGTGCATACTATAGACGCTTCATAGAAAAGTTCTCACAAATTGCGGGACCATTACATGACCTAACAAAGAAAAGCGTTAAATATACATGGTCTGCTAAGGAGAACAATGCTTTAGGAAAGCTTAAAGAAAAGCTTATCTCTCAACCTGTGCTTACACTACCGGATCTCTCAAAACCATTTGAGGTCCAATGCGATGCTTGTGGTGATTGCCTTGGAGCTCTTTTGCTCCAAGAAGGGCACGCCATAGGCTATGAGAGTCGAAGGCTCGACCCTGTTGAGCAAGCTCTAGGCATATACAAAAAGAAACTCCTTGCAGTTCTACATGCCTTAGATTCATGGAAGCACTATTTATTGGGGACTCCTTTCATTCTGCGAATGGATCACCAAAGTCTTAAGTACTTCATGACGTAGACCAAGCTCTCCGACAAACAAATGACGTGGGCAAATTTCCTTTCGCAATTTCATTTTCATATTTCTCACATTGCTAGCAAGCATAATCAAGTAGCTGATGCACTCTCAAGACGGCCGAGAGTGAATGCGGTTTCCATAGAAACTCACAATGATCTATGTTCAATGATAGATGAGTATGCTATTGATCCCGATTTTAGAGATGTGATTTCAGCCCTTACATTAGGGAAGAAAGAAGAACCATTTACTTTACAAGATGGTTATCTTCTCTATGGCAATAGACTATGCGTTACTAACTCCCTGCATGAGAAAGTAATGTATGAATCTCATGCTCCCCCGTATGCGGGGCATAGAGGGATTCAGTCTACCTTAAAGGGACTTGAAACATATTTCTTTTGGCCTACCATGAAAGTGAACATACAAGAATATGTTTCCAAATGTGTGGTATGTCAAAAGACAAAATTTGATAGAGGGAAGCAACCTAGATTGCTTCAACCCTTGCCAATCCCTAATTCACCATGGGAGAGCATATCCATGGATTTTATCTTTGGATTGCCTAAGTCTATCCATGGGAATATGGGAATATGGATGATAGTAGACAGGTTCAGTAAACAAGCTCATTTTATACCTATCAAAAAGACTATCAAAGCACACACACACACACAACTAATTGAATCTTACTAATCTATTAGAAGATTAGAGTAATAGATAGCACACACACACACATAACTAATTGAATCTTACTAATCTATTAGAGAGATTAGAGTAAAAGATAACACACACACACACACACATAACTAATTGAATCTTACTAATCTATTAGAGAGATTAGAGTAATAGATAACACACACACACACACACACACACACACACACATATCCTTCTTAAAGCTAATTGAATCTTACTAATCTATTAGAAGATTAGAGTAATAGATAGCACACACACACACATAACTAATTGAATCTTACTAATCTATTAAAGAGATTAGAGTAAGAGATAGCACACACACACATAACCTTCTTAAAGCTAATTGAATCTTACTAATTATTAGAGATTAGAGTAATAGATAGCACACACACACATAACTAATTGAATCTTACTAATCTATTAGAGAGATTAGAGTAAGAGATAGCACACATACACACATATCCTTCTTAAAACTAATTGAATCTTACTAATCTATTAGAGATTAAGAGTAAAAGATAACACACACACACACACACACACACACACACACACATAACCTTTTTAAAGATAATTGAATCTTACTAATCCATTAGAGGTTAGAGTAATAGATAGCACACACACACATATCAAATTGAATCTTACTAATCTATTAGAGAGATTAGAGTAGGAGATAGCACACATACACACATATCCTTTTTAAAACTAATTGAATGCTCAATTAATACACACCTTATTAGTCCACTAGAGTTTTTGCTCTCTTAGTGGTTTGTGGACGCCTTCTCTCTAAGAGAAGTGGCAGCACTTCGTGAGCGCTATAGAGGCAATCTCTATGTCTAAAGTGTGAGCATGGATGCTCTATTTATAGCAGAAAGAAAAACGTCCAACTTTTTTTTCAAAAAAAATAAATAATTTTTTTTAATTAAAAAAATATTTTTTTATTTTTTTCTCCAAAAATCATACCCGCATTTTTGGTACCCATGAGCTTGACCACTTTCTCATTATCATCAAAAGATAAGGCCACACAAGGCCCCCCTCATTAAGATTAGTCAAGAGTAGCCTCTCCTTTTTCATGTGACAGTGTGCCCCACTTTGTCCCCTCCTATGTGATCCATGTGCCTTCACTTGTCATCCCTGTGTATTCTTTTGTCTTTATAATTATTTTATTTATTTCTTTAATGATAATTTACTTTACATTTTTAAGTTAAACTTTACAGTCTTATATTAACTTTACAATAGTAAAAGAAAATTCTACAATCAGTAAATAAGTCTTGCAATAAGTTAGTTAATGATTCATATAGCTAAACATGTCAGAATTTTGTAGCGTAAATTTTAATTTCTAGGTTTTCTCAACCTAGGATTCATAATTTGAACTCGAATATCTTAAATAAGGAGTGATGGTTCAAAAAAATACAAATGCGTAATAGAACTTGTGTGCAATTTGAAAGTAGAGACCTTACAATCTCCCCAACTTAGAATTTGAGATGCCCTCATCTCAAGAACAGTGAAGGGTAATCCTTAAGAAGGGATGTCTCATCTTCGCAATTAGCATCTTCCATAGGGAAATCCTTCCATAAGATAAGATATTGTTTGATGGATCTATTCCTAAGCTTTCTCTCTCGAGTTTCTAGGATAGTATCAGGTTGGAGTTGTAGAACATCTTGAGCAAGTAAAATGATTTGCTCATCATCAAGGACATGGTCAGGGTTATATACATAAGGTTTTAACAGACTTACATGAAATACATCATGCACTTTGAGATGAGAAGGGAGTTTTAGTCTATAAGCTTGATCACTTACAACCTTGATTATTTTGTAAGGTCCACAATATCGGTAGCTAAGCTTCTTATACCTTCCGAGAGACAGGTTGCTGTTTTTGGGCTTTACTCAAAAGAAAACTATGTCATCTTCTTTGAAAATCCGATCAGATCTTTTTAAGTCGGCGTACTTCTTTTGTCGATCTTGAGCCGCTTGAATATCCCTTCGAATAGCTTTGGTTTGAGCTTCCATTTCTTCAAGCATTTTCTTTGAGGCTTCTACCCTTATAGTGGGGTCAGAAAAGTTAAGAGGTGATAAACATTCTTGACCATAAAGAGCATTAAAAGGTGTCATTCCAATACTTCTATGAGTAGAGAAATTGTATGCATACTCTACCAAGAGTAGGTATTGAATCCACTTGCGAGGTTCTCTATTGCAGTAGGCTCTGAGGATGTATTCAATTACTTGATTAACTCTTTTAGTTTGGCCATCAGTTTGAGGATGATAAGTAGTACTAAAACATAATTAGGTTGCAATAGCTTGAAACAATGATACCCAAAACTTTGAAGTAACTTGGCATCACGATCACTGACACTCCTCTTGGGTAAACCATGAATTCTGAAAACCTCCTTTACAAAAAAATGAGCAATATTTGAAGCTGTAAAGGTTGTCTTGAATGGATTAAGTGAGCCACTTTAGTAAGCAAGTCGACTATGACCATGATTGAATCATAGCCAGCTTGAATAGAAGGAAACCCGGTGATAAAGTCCATGCTAATACATTCCCATTTCATTTGGGGAATATCTAAAGGATGTAATTTACCTGGCATATTTAGTCTCTCTGCCTTAATCCTTTGACAAGACAAACACTGCTTGACATAGCGAAGGACATCACCCTTCATACCTTGCCAATAATAACTTCTGCGAATTGCATTGATGGTTTTGGCATAACCTGGATGTCCTGAAGTTGGGCCATCATGTGCTTCATATAGGATAGCCTTCCTTAGGGTAGAATCCTTAGGTATGCATAATCGATTCCTATAGTAAATTTTCCCATCTTCTAAAGAGTAATGTAGAGGTTTAGGCTGATTTGATGATACCCTCTCTTCATGTAGGATACTAGCAAGCATCTCGTAATCTGTATCTCTGACAGCAGCATCCAAGACCTTGTCTAGAATAGGGTTGTTAGCCATGGAAATTGCCGCCAGAAAAGCTTTACGGCTTAGCGCATCTGCCACAACATTATCCTTACCTGGTCTAAATTTAATATCAAAATCCTATTCGTGCATGAGCTCTATCCATCTCCTATGTCTCATGTTAAGGTTAGGTTGGGTAAAAATCCACTTAAGGCTCTTGTGATCTGTTACCACCTGGAATTTGCGTCCCAATAGATAATGTCTCCATAGCTTGAGAGCATGAATAACTGCTAGCAATTCTAAATCATGTGTAGCATAATTCACTTCATGAATCCTAAGATTCCGAGAATTATAAGCTACAGGCCTTCCTTCTTGAGTAAGGACTCCTCCTAATGCACTCTTGGGTTATCAATTGCAGCATGTAGAGTTTCTCTTTCCTCTTGTTCTTCTCCCAATGTTGGTGCTCCTATGATAGCATTGACTCTGGCAGCCATTCCGCGCCCTCGACCTCCTCCTCCATTACTTCCTCCATGATTTATTATTTGGCCTCGTTCTCCAGCTCGATTGGGTGTATTAGTTGCGAAGACTCGCCTAGGACATACATTCCTGAAATGTCCTAGCTCGTTGCATTCATAGCATCTAAGATCTGCATTTTGAGCTCCATTTGCTGAAGCTGCAACCATTGGATGATTTTGGTGAACTGGGTGAACTTGCCTTTGGTTCCACATCATAGACCGTCCTCTCCTTCCAGCATTCCTTATTTTTTCATTTCTCACCCTTTGAGAGTTTGACATCTTTTTAGCTAAGGGTTTAGCTCTTAAAAGAGCATCTTGCAAATTTACAGGCCTCATGGCTTCTAGACGAGTATTTAAAGGAGCATTTAGCCCTTGGCAAAAATGGGATGCTTGTTGATCTGCGGTCATTGGCGGAGCATAGCGCCTAAGAGTTACAAATTTGGAGTAGTATTCTTCCACTGTAAGATGAAACTGACGTAAGTTGAAGAATTCATTTATCTTAAGGGATTCATGTGCAGGTGGAAGATAACGTCCTTTGACAACATACTTAATGTCTTCCCAAGTTTGAGTGTTTTGAGCTACTTGATTATCTTTGCAGTGTTGTTTCCACCAAAGCTTGGAATCCCCCGTGAGACGAAACATAGCCAACATTTCCTGGTTATCAGGAGTAGTACCAGCAGCAACAAAATAATCCTCCATCTCTTCGAGCCACACTTCAGCATCGCGCTCAACTAGGGCTCCTTCCCCTTTGAAAGAGGGAAGTTTAGCTTGCTTGAGAAGTAGCTTTTTCTCTTGAAGAGATATGTACACCGCACTCTATGCAATATAGATTAAGTGAAACTTTATTGGATACTCTAATTTTAGTCCACTTTAAGGCAAAACTTGATCAGACAATAATACAAACAAAAGATAATATTAATCCAAACTTTATTTATATACACATTATTTGCTACCAAGGTTGGTAGTCTTTAGGTACAAGGATTGTAATGTCTCTATATTTTGAGTTTAGTGACTACAAAAGGATAGGCTAAAGGATCAAAATAATAAGTTTCTTTTGACCCCTGAAAGCTACGAGATACACATATGGGTCGAATCCTACCACCATGGATAACTTTTGTAACTTGGTTATAGACCCATTGAGTCCGAGATCTCTTTTCTCCTCCCAAGTTAATGGTAGCATCCGGATTCTAAGTACCAAGGAAAAGATAAACTTCGATGACTTTTAACTCCTCTGCCCAATGAAGTTTCTTGAGATTGGTATCCATGCACCATATCTTGTCAGCATCGATGGTATAGATTCCTCCAGATGGACTCCAGTTGATTCCCCATCCTCTATGCACCCTTGGAATAGGTGGTGCAAACACCCTATCCAAAATAATCATCACCCTTTTTCGAAACTGATAATTTGGTGATTGGCATGCATTTTCAAACATGATGGTGAACACCTTGAATTTCTGGTAGGCTGAATGAACATTTTCCTGTACCAGGAAAGTTCAGTCTTCAATACCATATAAAAACTCAAAACAATTTCTCTAGGTTCTTCTATTATTTCAAACATTCGCATCCTTCAATATCCAAACATCAATTTAAAAATCACCCCAAGCTTTAACCTAGGCTCTGATACCAGTGTGAGGTCCCTGCCCCTTGTCGAGAGGAGCGGAGTACCTTTGATAGGTCTCCAATCCTGAGAAAGAAAAACCAACGGACATTGCCTTAGCTACTACGTAGCCACGGGCATGAACCGTTAGTGAAGGATTGGTCCTATCTCGCTATGGCGGAGCGTGACAACCATAACACTATCTAAAAACTATCTATAATCAATTATACCTAAAAGTAGAAATCTTAGAGTGACCAACCTGTGTGCTTTTTTCCCCCATATTTCAGAAGCACAGCCGCCAAGGTTTGTCTCTTTTAAGATTTATGACTAAAAAAAAATTCAAACGTTGGAAAGTTACCCGACTCATCGGGTCCACCCATCCATAGAATGATACCATCGGGGTATCATTCTCCCACTTTCCACACCACACTCACCCTTCTTTTGTTATCTAATTACTACCACACTGTTTAAACATACATGTTCTTTTACTTTATTTATGATACCGGTTCGTTAAAACAGCCCTTCAAATAGTATTACAAACAATAGTCAAACAAGAAGTCATCCAATTTTAAACCAACAACCCTTGGATTAGGTTCACTCAAGAATCTCTACTGGCGCTATTATGTCCGATTGGTATATACATTATTTATAAAAACCCTTGTCCTCATGAGCGTCCCATACCGCTCGATAAGTACTCGTTGTGCTAATCTAGACGTACTCCCATCACAGCAACAACGGTGCCAATCTGGGCGTCATCCTCACGCCACGGCAAAACAAAACTGCAGTATCCAGCTGGGCTAATCTGGGTATACTCCCACCACAGCATCAGCGGTACCATCCTGGGTGTCATCTCACGCCTCGGCAACTGCCACATAATTCTAGCGCTAATAAGTAGAGAGACTTGAGAGAAACCATACCGAAGGTTTTGGACAAACATTGTTTCCTATAGCAACAAGTTTAACCAGACAATCTTTCCTACTTGTCAAACATATGACAAGTTTCTTGGGGTTAAGCCCCGTGGTTTCGGTCAGTGTTTTCTTTTCATAAGGTAAATAAAATATTCCTATGGTCTCGCATTTGCAATGATGCATAACTTGAAACTGCAATACTAACCTGTACCATAGCTCCGATTGGTCCGATTGGTGGAGACATAGTATGTTCCGCAGGAGTTCCACCGTTACTTGTACCGGCTTCATGATCATTAGCGCCTTGTGTTCGAGCATGCTTTGGAGCCATTTTTTTGTACTACACTTATATTATACACTTAGAACTTTAAAATGGTCAATTTCCCTAGTAATCTCCTTATTTCCAAAGAGATTCTGTAATTTGAACCCTCTCCAACTCGGATTCACACTTAGTGTTGTTGTTTTACATCTAATTTCTATACATCAAATATTTGCTAATCGTAATTAATTAAAAAATAAATGTGTAAACTATGAGTGAAAGTTTAGGAATGCATTACTTTTATGCTTCACATTTCTAATCCACTTCTAACATCAATTTTTATACTTTAACTAAATCAAATTTTTAGTATTATTCAAAATTCTACTTAATCTAATTGACAATAGAATTGGTGAATGAGAATTTCATCATGTATAATAAGAATATGATGAGTTCTCTTATGTATTAACTTTCAATTAACAATGTATAAGTTAATAGTGAAGATGTACTAACTAGAGAGAGTAGGTATACTTAGAGAGATTAGAGTAAGAGAAAACATACACACACATCTTTTCTAAAGTTAATTTAATCTTACTATCCATTAGAAAGATTAGAGTAAGAGAACACACACACATACTTTTCTAAGCTAATTGAATCTCACCAATCTATTAAAGAGATTACAGTAAAAGATAACACACACACACACACATATCCTTCTTAAAGCTAATTGAATCTTACTAATATATTAAAAGATTAGAGTAATAGATAGCACACACACACACACAGAACTAATTGAATCTTACTAATCTATTAGAGAGATTAGAGTAAAAGATAACACACACACACACACACACATATCCTTCTTAAAGCTAATTGAATCTTACTAATCTATTAGAAGATTAGAGTAATAGATAGCACACACACACACATAAATAATTGAATCTTACTAATCTATTAGAGAGATTAGAATAATAGATAACACACACACACACACACACATATCCTTCTTAAAGCTAATTGAATCTTACTAATCTATTAGAAGATTAGAGTAATAGATAGCACACACACACACATAACTAATTGAATCTTACTAATCTATTAGAGAGATTAGAGTAAGAGATAGCGCACGCACACACACACACACACACACACATAACCTTCTTAAAGCTAATTGAATCTTACTAATCTATTAGAGATTAGAGTAATAGATAGCACACACACACACATAACTAATTGAATCTTACTAATCTATTAGAGAGATTAGAGTAAGAGATAGCACACATACACACATATCCTTCTTAAAACTAATTGAATCTTACTAATCTATTAGAGAGATTAGAGTAAAAGATAACACACACACACACACATAACCTTTTTAAAGCTAATTGAATCTTACTAATCCATTAGAGATTAGATTAATAGATAGCACACACACACATATCTAATTGAATCTTACTAATCTATTAGAGAAGTTAGAGTAGGAGATAGCACACATACACACATATCCTTTTTAAAACTAATTCAATGCTCAATTAATACACACCTAATTGAATCTTACTAATCCATTAGAGATTAGATTAATAGATAGCACACACACACATATCTAATTGAATCTTACTAATCTATTAGAGAGATTAGAGTAGGAGATAGCACACATACACACATATCCTTTTTAAAACTAATTCAATGCTCAATTAATACACACCTTATTAGTCCATTAGAGTTTTTGTTCTCTTAGTGGTTTGTGGACGCCTTCTCTCTAAGAGAAGTGGCAGCACTTCGTGAGCACTATAGAGGCAATCTCTATGTCTAAAGTGTGAGCATGGATGCTCTATTTATAGCAAAAAGAAAAACGTCCAACTTTTTTTTCAAAAAAAATAATAATTTTTTTTAATAAAAGAATATATTTTTTTTTTCCAAAAATCATACCCGCATTTTTGGTACCCTTGTGGTACCCATGAGCTTGACCACTTTGTCATTATCATCAAAAGATAAGGCCACACAAGGCCCCCCTCATTAAGATTAGTCAAGAGTAGCCTCTCCTTTTTCATGTGATAGTGTGTCCCACTTTGTCCCCTCCTATGTGATCCATGTGCCTTCATTTGTCATCCCTGTGTATTCTTTTGTCTTTATAATTATTTTATTTATTTTCTTAATGATAATTTACTTTACATTTTTAAGTTAAACTTTACAGTCTTATATTAACTTTACAATAGTAAAAGAAAATTCTACAATCAGTAAATAAATCTTGCAATAAGTTAGTTAGTGATTCATATAGCTAAACATGTCAGAATTTTGTAGCGTAAATTTTAATTTCTAGGTTCAAAAAAATATAAATGCGTAATAGAACTTGTGTGAAAGTTGAAAGTAGAGACCTTACAGGTTTACTCTCTTCAGATGCTACAGACCCGATATCCCCGTATAGAGATCGTATATCTCCTGGGAAAAATTCATGATCCATGTTTATCTCAGGGATAGGTGTTGACTATAATGTAGCACTGCCATGCTTTCAGTTTCTGATTGATTCCCACAAGGATTGTGGCCACGGTTCTTCTACCTCCAGAATTGGCATTACTGCTTGTGAACCCACCCCATCTGTGGTATTGGCTACTTCTCTCGTATCTAAAGGTGCCTCAACTCCCGGCTCTTCCTGGTCTCTGTTTACAATACCCTAGCTCTCCAATTCTTGGAGTTTATCGCAGATTAGCACCTCGGTTTTTGGAGCATATGGAACATGTGGCTCCCTAAGAGCTTGGGCCTTCTAGATGAGCTCCTTGCACATTTGAAACCTCTCTTTTTCATACCCTGAATGAGGATATGTCAGCCATCTATCCTCCTGGGTTTGGTTGGGTTTTAGCCTAGATTCATAGGCCTTCAAAATTGCATCTAAAGATTTTTCCACTAAGACTCCCGAGTTAGTCTATGACTCTTTAGGTCCCTTTACGTTTTTGTTCCTTTCTTGCTCTTGTGTAAGATGCTCTCTTGTTTGATTTAGTTTAGTTTCCAAAGCCACTTTCTTCTTCAGCCTCTTCAATTTCATTTTGTCTCGTCTGCCTTTCCATGATCTTCTTCCGAAGGTTCTCACTGATTTGTTTGAACAAGCAATGTGGCTTTTTTAGCTAGTTTGTTTTTGGCAGCTTCTTGAGCTTGAGCTCGACTCATCACGTTTAAAGGAATGGCGGGTTCTACCTCGGATCCGCTTGAGGAAGGAATTACGTCTACAACATTCATTGTTGCTTTTCCTTTGTAGTCTGGATTCTTAGCACAGTTTTGGCGTAGATGGTCTGTCCCATAACATTCACAAAATACGAATAATTCGATTTGTGGGACCTTGTTTGGACAACTTCGTGCCCAATGGTCACCTCCACATTCATAGCATGGACCTTCTTGTTTCACAAGACAACTGGTGATCCAGGTAATGGTTTTTCTTGCCTGGTAAGAATGTTCATCAAACCATACTCCTGATTAGTCAGAAGAGGTTCTTGTTGCCTTAACACACGTTGTGGATTTTTGCTGAGTGCTACACCATGGAGTGGGGTGATCCCCTCCACAAGTACTACATCTCCTCAATTGAGGTTGTTGTACAATCAAGTCTTGTTTGTAGCCTTGATTTATTTTTCTAATCACCCCTCAACCACTTGATCAACGATTGGTTCCCAAGGATTTTGAGCATCCTTCTTTGTTGTTGATTCGCTCTTCAAAGATGAGGCACTACTAGTTGTGTTATCTGTATCTTTAGTCACCTCTCCGTAGGCCTTACAATTGTCAACTAGATATAGAGATTCTCTAGTGACTTGCTCAAACTTTGTGCATCCTTTTAGACGTAGGTCCTTTTTGAGAGTTTCATTTCTCAAGCCCTCTATGAAGAGAACTGATAATCTCTCATCTTGCGGTAACTCTCTCATAGGACATCTATCTATGTATTTTTTGAAGCGAAGCAGAGATTCCTTCACTCTTTCGTTCTTTTTTTGTTTGAAAGCGTAGATCTGGGACACTATGTTGTGTCTGATTCCCCTTTTTGAGAAATCCTCTAAACATTCTTGTAAGATTTGTTCTATGTTTGGAAAATCATCCCTGTTTAGAGGTTGGAACCGTGTCAAAGCCGTTCCTTCCAATGTTAACCCGAATTCCTCATACTGAGTATAAAAATCCGCAATTTGTTCACCTCTCAAAACTTGTTTGAAGAGTGAGACATGAGCATATGGGTCCTTTGACCCATCGTATTTTCTCTTGACACATTGAGCCACTTGGTATGGTCTTAATTGTTGTGGTTCAGTCACTACTCTAACCAATTCATGGTCTCTTTGAAAAATGTCTCTCACTCTCTCCTCTCATCTTGGAGAGAATCCTGGTAGAATCCTCTCTGATGTGTACTCTCGCATTGTTTTTGGACGAAAGCAAGTAGAGATCAAAGTACCCTTGTATGTGTATCGTTCTAAGTCAATTGGATTGATAAGTTTGTACTCACGTACATGCTTATCTACCATCGAAACTTGAACTCCGTTGGCATTTGTGTACGTGAATGCATAGAGATTCTTATGGGTGGTCAACTCTCTAGCATAGGGCTCTACACACTTGTAGAAGATATATGGATCCCCGTTTGTGAATCTATACAAGCCCTCATAAGTGTAATTTGTAAGAACTCTCATGGATTCATTAGCTTTGATGAATCTCACATTCGGTTTGTTGATCAGAGGATGCCCCTCCTCTATGTATTCTCTCAATCCCTCTGTTGAAGGCATTGCAGCGTTTCTTGCGTTTTTCATGTCTCCGAGTGGAGTAGAGAACCCTGGTGGTGGATGATTTTTCATGGTCAAGACTCACTCAAATTTCCCAAGATAGTACTTGACAAGCCCAACTTGGCTTAGTGCAACTTATCTCTTTTTGCCCCTGGTAAGGTCCCTCAAAAGTTAGGAATTTGTGACTCTTTTGGTCTTTGAAAAATAGTTTTGGGTACCCTAAAAGTTTGGATTTAAGAAACCTAGTAAAATTCAGCTCTTAAACCAAAACCTATCTATTGCCTGCAAGCTATCTTCCTAGCTATACCTGACTCAATTTGAAGTTGTCTATCAAAAGTTAGAGCAATTTTAGTGAACTCCACTTGAAACAGCACTCAAAACAGTCTCAGGACCAGAACACGGGAACTTTGGCTTGTATCTTGGTCTCCAGAAGGTATTTTTAGCTCAAACTTGAGATTTGGCATGTCCTCAAGTATGTCTATCAGATAATCAAGTCAGATACCCCCACTATGCAGAGAGGTACATGGATCGTGATCCATGTTCCCTGAAAAAAAAAAATCTCCAAATTTTGACTGTGTGTAGACAAGGTCATATGCAGACTATATACCAATTTTCAGCAAATTTTGAGGTTGAAGTACATGGATCGCGATCCATGTTCATTCACCTCTGGACTTGATCTCCTAGGAGTTTGTTCCTAACAATGTACACAAGCTAAATCTCAAATATTTTGGGATTTGGACTTGATTTGATAGGTCAAATAGCCAACACTAGGTCTGCACTATAGTTTTCAGTTTGTCACTTGTTTTGCTCCCTTTTGATCCAAATTTGCTCAATTTTCTCCAAAATTGGACTTGGGGATATGTTTCTTTGTGTATGCACTATTGAGCTGAGAGTTTCAACTCAACCTGTCACTATGGGTACATGGATTGCGATCCATGTTTGGAGCTCAATTTGACTTCTTTTGGTGCCATCAGATTCAGCATGATTAGTAGGTCCTATGGTATCAATTTTTTTCAAAATGGACCTCTAGATTGAAAGTTAGGTCAGTTCTGGCACTTTGTCAGAATGCTTGATAGTTCTGGGCTTTTGGTTTTGTTTTTGGTATCCAAATTCACTTTTGAAAAGACCATTAGATTCCTTGTGATGTCCTCTAGCTATAGTGCAAACATGGTATCAATCTGTGACAAAGGAACATGGATCGCGATCCATGTACCTTTGTGTCAGATAGTAATGAGACTTGGCACACAGCTTGTCCTTGGTCTCCTGATCCTTGCTATATGGTTTTTGTATGATTTGGACCACTTTAGGTCAAGCAAAAGTCAATCCCTAGGTATGTTTTAGGGTTTTCCTCTTTGAACAGTTTTTGGCTCTTTTGACATGAAACTTGGTCAGCTAAAAGTCCATGTTATGGTGATACTCTTCCCCAAGTCTTTTTGAATTGGGAAAAATTTTGCCTAAAGTGAGTTTTTCTATCTGCCCTGTGGTTTTTTTGACTTGTTACTGTATTTGGCTATTTTGACCAACTTTTTTCAATTTTTTGACATAGTCCCTTTTGGCAAACTTGTTCCAAATGATATCAGGAATGTACTTGTCAAATATTAGTCCCAAATTCCAAAACAAAATCAAAATGGAAAACGGTACAGCACTTTGAAAGCATAGAGAAAATCGAAGAATAAAATTCTTTTGGCTGTCTTACTCACAGCCCTCTTTACTTCTCAAGAAAAGATCCAGCAAGTCCTCGACTTTAAGACTCTATCAAGCACTAAACCCCATGTCTAGCTGCTTCAATGCTAAAGTGTAAATGGAATGGAAGGACAAATCTTTAGAAAAAGAATGCTCTAAATACGCACTAGGTCACTCACCATCTAAGGATCATATCCCCGGCAGCGGCGCCAATGTTAGTGGGTCACCCCGACAGACGTCTGCAGCATAGCTTTCTAGCACTAACATAATGTCAATACTCAGGGAAAGTGACTTGGATGGGGCACAAAGACTCTATGAGATCGTCAATCTCATGAAGTGAACCTTAACAAGAAAACACACTAGCTCAACAAGCAAACCAACACTCAATGATCAGGGAAATCTATCTATGTCCTTTCTCACAGCTCTAGGTCATCACGTCATTTCGACACTCGAACGGACTCAAAATGCAACGAAACTTTAGGAGGAGGTCTAGGACACCTAGGGGCACTATCCTAGCAAGTCTGGGTGCAATGTGACAAGGTACCAAAATCACAACCCATCATGAAAAAGGTCCTAAAAACTGCGAGAGATCAGTCCAAAAAGGTCGCCCTATGGTCTAAGAACACTCTGCTATGGTCAAAACAACTAAAAACAATGATTTAAGCACTCAAATCTACAATTATAGCTCACAGACGTGTAGTTGCAAACCACATCAAAACTGACAATGCTTACACTTAATTTAAAGAGCAAAGAGAGAGGAACACAATGCAAGTTTGGGATTTAAAAACTGCTTACCCATTCATTAACTGCAATGATTACAAGGTTGGAGCGGCTCGTAGCTTGAACTTTGGCATGCACGTTTTGGGTAGTTTAATTTTACCGGTTTGCTACGTTTTGCAAGATCTGATATGGTTCCGTCTTTGCCGCCTCTTGAAGCACCTATCAACCATGTTTGTGAAGGTTGTATTTTGGGTAAGATGAATCGTTTAAAGTTTCCAAAGGATGGTTCAGTTAGGGCCACATGTAGGTTGCAGCTTGTGCATAGTGATGTTTGAAGGCCCATGCAAACTCCTTCCTTGGGCAATTACCTTTATTTATATTCCTTCTACATCAGCAATAAGGAAATTGCTACCCATATCAATCATCAAAGACTGAGAGAAATTTTTTAGGTCTCAACTTTGCTTGTGAAGAGCACCTCTTATCTTCAAGGACAACCACAAAGATCTCCATTAATCAATGGAAATCTGAAGAATGGTATACAAAAACAACTAATAGTAGGCAATGAAAAATTCAACAAGAGATATATCAACAACAATCATAAGGAGCTCGCACAATGCTTCAAAGTTGTTAACATATTGCAATGGACTTTCATTGGAGTGGAACCTAAGGGAAAGATCTATCTTAGAGCCAACTACATTAAGAGGCTCAGCTCCAATGGAGCCAGGCAATACCAATAGACATCTTCACTCTACAAGTGGAAAACAAGAACAAGAATGTGCAACAAAATGCAAGATTTCCTCAACAATAGAGGCCCAACTCATGTATCAACTAGAACACAACATATATAAATCACTCAAGGAAGGGAGAAGTGTCATTAACTAAAGAAAATTCAAAGATAAAGACTAGCCTTAAGGATGATCCTAAAGACAACCCTAACAACTAGATTTCACATGGTGGTATCAAAGGATAACAAGCGCTAGGAAGGGGAAGAGTTTGGCCATTTTTTCATACAGACACGCACCTAGCCGAGCATCACAGTTTTAATATATTTGTACTCTGTTATTCTTTCAAGTTAGTCTAGCTGTACTACGTGAAAATCCTAATTCTGAAGTGTTGGGATCATCTCAAGTTGGGCTAAAACCTAGCATGTGAACATGGTGTGAAGCTTTAAAAGTCCTAAAATCTAATGAAAATATCCATATTTTTTGTGTACAATCATCCAACATTATCTTATTCCTCTCATTTTCTCCCTCTGCTCTCCTCAACCATGTATATCATAGACTCCATTCACTTTTTCTTATGTTAGCGAACCGTCATGATGATGAATGTCTGTAGCATAGCTATTTGGCACTAACATAATGTCAATACTCAAATAAGAGACTCAGAAGGGGCACGAAAACTCTTTGAGGGTGTCAACCTCAAGAAGGATACCTATGGAACAAACCCATCTCTAGCAATAGCTAATCTATCACTCTTCAATCTGGAAATCTGCATATGTCTTGTCTCATCACTCTCATTCATCACGTCATTTTGGCACTCAAAACTAAATCCAAATGCAAAAAAAATTTAGGAGGAGGTCTAAGAAACCTAAGAGGCACTTTCCTACCAAGTCTGGTTGCAATCCAACAAGGTACCAAAATCACAATCCATCATGATCAAGGTCCTAAAAAGTGCAATAGAACACTCTAGAAAGGTCGCCCTATAGTATAGGATCACTCTTCTATGGTCAAAACATTAACACTAGGTTGGTAACCTAAGAGGACGTAAAAGTGTCCTTTCAGGGTTTTTAAAAAAACCTCCAAAACCATAGTAGATCCACTCATTTTGTAAAATCCTTTCATGAGGTTATAGTTCAAGGCCTACTACACATATCAAAAATAAGAAACTTGTAACATTTCCCATCTTTTGGTCACACCAAGCCTCCAAAGTTGATGGACCAGTGCATTTTCATCAAAACAATCATTTCTTATATTTTGTTGTATAAAAATAAGATTAGGGATTTTTGTAGGACTTGAGATAAATTCCCTAGTTAACTTCAATGGGTTGGTGATCAGAACATATGATTGCTTCTCACTCACTTTTTTTTGTTTTGCCAAAATAAATAGGTACAAAAAAGTTGAATTTTTACCATTCTGCAAACCTATCATCAAAGTTTCTATAACCACGCCCAATACAAAATATGCATGTTTTCTTAGTTCCCTATTGTCATTTATGTTCATAAGGAGCCATGGAGCATGTTAAAAGAATAATACATCTCTTACCAAGGGGAATCTTGGGGACAAAGATGAAGTGCTAAATACAGCAAACATGAAAAAACTAGGTTCAACATTATGAGTTGTAGAATCCCATAGAAACTATTCAATATCTAGCCAAATTTGATCCTTATGACTAGATATGGTTACTACCTACAAAATGCATGTAGTTGTCACAAGAAACAAACAATATTGAAAAAATCTATACTTGATATACTAGAATGTTTCGTTTTCTTCTATAATTGGAAGATTCAACCATCGTTGTGTACTATGAAAAATAGGGTATTAGGTGCCCCAAAACTCAAGGAATATTAGCTTTATGTTACAATATGCGACATAGAAAATCAAAAATGAATTTGGATATCATGAAATCCACCAAAAAAATCATAGAAGAGCTAAAATTGGCTAAAAAACAGGATTTAATAATTTTTGCAATTTGGTCATAACTTACAACTTTAATATTTATTTCTCCCTAGAAGTATCTGGACATGTTGAGTACTACTAAAGATAGTTCTCTAGCATTATAAACCTCACAAAAATGAATTCTAGAGTGGTATAGTTGCAATAAGTTGAAAAAAGCCAAAAACAGGGCCCGTTTTTTCACATAGTTTAGGTTGTGAAATGTTGTGCAAGGACAAGGTTAAAGATGGAATTGATATTCCAAAAAAATGTCGAGTTTTTTTCAGCTCACGAGACAACTTTCTAGATAGATAACACCTCAAAATCCATTTTGAAACTGTAAACTCTCCTTGATGTACTCTACCCACTCCAAGTCTCTTTTTGTGATTTCTGACACTTTTAGATATGTCTATCGCTTCTTTTTCTATTTAGTTGCATGCAACTTCTCGGGAAGGTTCACTAAGCCAAAAGTTATCCAAATTGAAGGAAACTTGGTCTCTAGGTTTATCTTGTGATGCCAAGCACTTTTGTGAGCTAAAATGTAACTTTTGACCTCTAATTTGTCATTTGAGATATCATACGTGTATGATGTCTTTTGTGGCAAAATGAAGTGACTTTTGTTCGAGTGACTCTTTATCACTCAACAACTTTCAAAATTCAATTTGAATACTTTTTGTGCAGGTTATGGTCATTACAAGCAGAACCTTGCCCAATTTCTGTCTTTTGGCACTTTTTAGCCCAAATGAGCTCCAAATGCAATGAAATTTTGGCTAGGGACTTCTTTTATGCTCTAGGACACTAGGGTATACTCAGATGTCTGATTTGACCCAAATGTGACCCCTAAGACATCATACACGTATGATGTCTTATGCTTAGATTTCACTTATGCTTCTGCCCAAGGTACTCCTCGATACCTACAAGAAGAATATGTGATCACGACAAATTTTGGATGTCAAAACTACTCAGAATCACGACTTTTTCACCTTTACCTTCTTGTATATGTAAAAATATCTTTTTAAAAAAAACGTATGTGTCCAAATGAGATGAAATTTTGCAAGCAAGCTTAACACATCACTCCCAAACCCCTTGTGTGGTCAACAGTGCAATTGGACAGTCAGATTTAGACTTGAGACACCATACGCATATGATGTCTATGTGCTCAAAATTGGATGAAATTTGGTCTATAAGATTTTCTTGTGATGCGAAACGCCCTAGTATGCTCAAATGTGAATTTTGGTCCCTAAAAGTGTCCTTTAGACATCATACGCATCAGAATTAGGAGAAACTTACTCCACAGGTTCCTCAAACACTGGCAACTCACCGCAACTTTAAGAATTGAATTTGAACACTTTTTGTGCTAGATATGACCAATTCAAGCATTCACTTTCCTAGATCTGTCTTTACACTGGCAAGTCACCGCAACTTTCATAATTGAATTTGAACACTTTTTGTGCTAGATATGACCAATTCAAGCATTCACTTGCCTAGATCTATCTTTTGGTCTTTACAAGCCCAAAAATGCTTCAAATTCAATGAAATCTGTCCTACATGCTTCTTAAATTCTCTAGATCACAAGGGTGCACCAAGTTGTAACTTTTGACCACAGATATGACCTCTAAGTGCACCAAGTTGTAACTTTTGACCACAGATATGACCTCTAAGACATCATACACATATAATGTTCAGGTGGTCAGAATGGACTTTTGTTTCTACCCAAGGTTCCCCTTGGTGTGTATAATAGGAATATAAGCTCGCATTAATTTTGGAACAAAAAATGCACAAAATCACCACTTTTTGATAAGAAAATCCCCTTAACTCTCAATCTATAAGCCCGTTTGATATGAAATTTGGTGTATGTGCTCAAAACAACATGCAGAAGATGGGTATAATGTCAAAAGTTCAAATTTGTTGTGCGAGAATCACCCTTCAGACATCATACACGTATGATGTAGATGCTGATGAATTTTTGGTTAGAATTTATTCACAAGCATCCCCAAGTCTCTAGCACTACTTTTCAAGCACCTCTACCAATTTTCATGCAAAAACATGCTCACGATCACAAGTTTCTCTTTTTTGTCATTTTTGACACTTCGTCTTTTGTCTTTCGGATGTCACGGGTGGGTCAGAACACTAGTGTCAAGGTCTACTCATGGTAAAAAACCCCTTCTGAACACTCAAGTGCAGTCAAAATTTTCAAATTTGGTCTCTAGATTCCCTTTGAGACATCATACGCATATGATGTCCAAGTTTATAGAATTAGAGGTTTTGTACACAGAACTCTTGCAGATGCCCTATTATATGCTCAAGATCAATCAGTGATGAAAAAATGTCAACAAAAATCTTTTTATTGCATCTTTATCCTCATAAGCATGATTTTAAATGCAAACAAGCACTTCATCAAATAAATCAATGATGAATAGCTCTAGATCAAAATGAGATCACTTACCTGATTCTACTCCTACACATCATATGGGGTTTTGCATCTATGAGTAGAAAAACTCTTTAATGCCACATACGGACTATAAAATTCTTTTATCACCTCACAAATCACTCAACCACCAATAACTACTCTAATCTACCACTAATACTACAAATCCTAACTAAATCTATCTAGTTGTAGACCCTCAGGAAGACACACGCTTCCTGGCTATCCACTTGATCTCGGAAAAACCTCTTCCGGATTCACTTACAAAATGATTTAGTTAACCTAAGATAAAGCAAGAAACCATCACACGAATGTTAGTAGGATTTCCTACTCAAGTCCTTGTGTCCTGACTATTACACGAGATCAACTTGATGAACATACAGCAAATAGGATACCAGTGCTAGTACCAAGAGAAGATTATGAACCTAGAGAAGCCACAGCAGGTGGACCAGGATTTGTTAGAATGGTTGTAGAGGCCAGACGTATGCGACCATCTCAGGTGGAAAAATGTGTAGCCAAAAAGTATAATGGATCCAAAGATCCGTATGCCCATGTTTAAATCTTCAAACAAGTATTGAGAGCAAAACATGTAACTGATTTTCACACTCAATATGAAGGATTTGGGTTGACATTAGAAGGTACTACCTTGACTTGGTTCCAACCATTAAACAGCTTGGAATTCCCAAGTATTGAGCAACTTCATCGAGAATTCGCTGAGGAATTCTCAAAAAGAGGGATCAATCATAACACTGTCTCCCAGATCTATGCATTTAGGCAAAAGGAAAAAGATAAAGTGAAGGAAGCATCGCTTCGTTTCAAGCAGTACATAGAAAGATGCCATGCTCGAGAACTACCTCAGGATGAAAGACTATCAATCCTTTTCATAGAAGGATTGCGAAATGACACGCTCAAAAAGCACTTGCACTTGAAGGCATGTGTAGCTTTTGAGCAAGTCACAAAAGAGGCCTTGTATCTTGTAGACAACTGCAAGGCATATGGGGAGGTGACTTAAGACATAGATCAGGGGATGAATAGCCCCTCTTCAACCACTAGTGAGTCTATGACAAAATCAAGAGGGCAAAACCCAACTGTGCTGGACATTGATCGAATGATCAAGGAAGTGATCAGGAGGATAAACCAAGGAAACAAGACGAACCCAAACACACGACAACCGCCCACCCAAAAATGCGATACCTATGGAGGAGATCATTCAACCCAGTGGTGAAACCTTCAACAAAGGCTAGGAGCAAATGCACAGTGAATATTGAAATAGTGTGCTACATAACAAAAATGGACAAACCATGAAACTCACGAATGTCTCTATAATCGTAACTATGTTAGAGAGAGACAATATGGACCACATGGGGGGCAACAACTTCCGCCTTCTCCAAGGTACCAAGTGGGAAAAAATCACGCAATCTTGGGACAAGAAAAATCTCAACCTGTGTTGGACATCAACCTCCCTTATCCAAGGAAAATAGGGCTATGGTAAGGATTTCTCAACCCATAGAACCACCTTCTGATCAGAGTATGGTCCAAGTAGTCTCATATCGAGAAGGTTTAGACAATAATTATGAGAGGGTATTTGATGGGAATGCATATTCTCCAGAGGGACATAATCCATGGATGATTCCAGAAGAAATGCCCGAGCCCTCATACATAGCACAGCCAACTAAAAACCATTATTTGGTCACTGAGAATATGCTCATGTTCATGGAAAATTAGGGCTACAAACCTAGGGTCTACCCTCCTAGAACATGACAACCAATTGGAGCTCCACAAGCTTTTCCACCACCTATAGGACCATGCTATGAATGTGGCGGTGACCACTAGGCTAGAGTTTGTCCAAACAAAGGAGAACGGGTGTAACTTTTTGGATTCTGTGAGACACATGCAGGACCGACCATCTCATTCCACACTTTCCAAAAAACCCCAAAAACAAAGGAAAAGCAACCATGAACAAAATGGGGATTCTGCCAAGCTCGAGTGGATCAGAAATAGAACCAAACATTCCAATAAACGCGGTCACTAGAGCTCAAGCACATGAGGCAGCAAGGAACGTCCCAGCCAGCCAAACAGAGATAGACAACTTGTTTGTCCAAACTCCTAGAAAATCCTAGAAGGCAAAACGAAACAAGATGAAAGCCAAAAGGGAAAAGGAAAAAATAGCCTTGGAAACCAAATTGCTGAAAACAGAGGAACAATTTCAAAGGGAAAGAGACCCGAAGGGCAGCAACGAGATGAAAAAACCATCGGATTTGCCATCGGGAGGGTCAGTCTTGGTAGACAAGGTGTTCAAACCTTTGGACACAATTCTGAAAGTTTACGAGGCAAGGCTAAAGCCTAACCAAGCCCAAGAGGATAGGTGGTTAACGCACGGTCATCTAGGCCATGAGAAAGAGAGGCTAAAGATGTGCAAGGAGCTAATTCAAGCCGCTCAAGCGCTATGGAATCATCAATTCCTACGGATCCAAAAATTGAGGTACTAATCTGATAAAAGATTCAAGAATTAGAGGGGCATGGAATTGAAGAGAATAACCTACCAAATCCGGTAGACGAAACACCATTGGATACGAGGGTGGTAGCCAATACAACAGATGGAACTCATTCTCAAGTACCACTGCCAATTTCGGAGGTAGAAGAACAATGGCCTCAAAAGCTATGGAAACAGAGCAGGAATAAAAAAGATGGAAGTGCCACACTTGTGTCAGCTCCTATCCCAGAAATCCACCTGGAGCATGAGCTCTACCCAAATGACATCAGATCATTGTATGGCGATGCAGGCACAATAATACCAGAGGACAATAAACCGTAGTCATTGAAGACTTTACCTTCATTTATTGGTAATCATGAGACTCGATTGGAGGTGAGGAGAGTTCCATCTCAATAGAAAGCCAATCCTTAGATGATGGATACTAAAACTCTCCACGAGCTGATGTTGAGAGCGGATTTTTTGAGATGGGGCTCAACTCAAGGCTCCCACTAGACAACCACTCCGTGAGACCCTACACACGCATATTTCTTAGGGGGCACCACCCTCTTTTATGGAGAAAGAAGGAAACCAAAAAAAACCATATACAACACACACACACACACACTCACACCTTCCTTATGTGCTTCAACACAAAATGCCCTTCAACCATTCAACACACACTCCTTAAGCAATCCCTTTGAACACTGCACAAACTCACATGCAAAGATTGAACTTCACAATATTAGTGCTCATATACTTCTAAGAAAAGCAAGCACAAAATCTCAAAACTCAAAACACCATAATGCACAAATACTTGACAACTCCTTTCCTTTCCCAAAAGAAGAGACTACTTACACACATAAGGCGGCATGCATAGAGAGCTCTTCTCCATCCATGCAGCCCCAAGACTTACTTACACACAACATAAGGAGAGAATCCAAGAAAATAGACACCATGGTGCACAAAAAACTTTCTCAACAAACAAGCAACCCAATGAGCACAAAATATGAGAAGCTGCCAAGATATGCTTACCAATTTTACATGCGTTTAGAGCAAAAATGTGACGACGACACCCCAATTGCAACAATTTGTTGATCAAACCATGAGATAGATCATTGAAATTGATATCCTTGCTCTCATATAGAATCTACAATCATTATTTAGGGATGAGTATGGTAAGAGAAATGTTTGCAAGAGAATGGTAGCAATAGCTTATTGATGCTCTCTCTATGGTGCCGCTTATGATAGCGAGCTTAGGAAATGGATAGGGAGACAAGAGGAGAGAGAGATTAGGGCTTCCCTAACCTTAGAGGAGCTTATTTTCAGCAATGGAGTTGGTGTGTGTATTTTTGTGCTTCCCAAAGGGCCTTTTTATAGTTGTACAAGACCTTGGGTTAGGTTAAACTTGACTAGGGTAGGTAGTTAACCATAGTTAGGTTCCCTTTTGACCATTCCTTCAATTATGAAAATAAGGGACTTATTTTTTCATTAAAAATAGCCTTTTAAGTCTTGGAGGCTCCATAAGGGTTGATAATGTATGTGGGCCCCACCATGATGTCCCTCCAGTGGCTCCTGCAGAGTGTCCCCATCCTGTTTGTCGTGTCTCTGGAAGCATCTTGAGCCGACCCCTCCACATGCAAGTGGTTTTAACTCCCCATTGGTATTTTAGAATTTTGGATAAGTCAAGAAAACTTTTCACCTTTGTGGTTTACCTGATTGTAACGTTGACCTGCAGTAATAGTGTCCGCAGCACCTTGTTTTCACCATAACTTTCAGGATGTAACTCAGAATTGGGTGCTGTAAAAGGCAAAGTTGACCTTCTCAAAGTGTTTAAGCTAATTTTGGAGTGTTCCTCAAGTATACCCACGAGATAAGGCATTCAAGATGCATCCAAAACACCTTTTGAACCAAGTCTCCTTGTAGGGGGCCCTTTAGCATGCATCCAAGGTGTAGCATGCTTTTTTCAAAAGAGAATCCACCTTAAACAAATGAGGTAGGCTCCAATAAAGTTTTATTTATTGGGGATATACATTATATTTTAGATTTGTTGACCAACACAAGTAAATGATCCAAGAGTTGGGTCACATAGTGGTGGGGAAGGGAAGGCCTACAAGCTTAACCCTACCCTTGAGAGAAGATGGGTAAGATAAGTGCCCATAAATTATTTATTTACAAATTATGGGATGTATATAGCTATTTAAATTAGTAAAGGTAATTAGTTAAAAGAATATGCAGTAAAAAAACTAGGAGAGTAGAATTAAGTTTACTATTTACATTTAGCATGAAGAGAGAAATATGATGTAAATGCATAAAGATCTAAGAAGGGTAAGGTGTTTGTATGGAAAAAGGCTATTACGGAAAGAGAGAATGAACACTAGGTTAAAACTTTGATAAAAAATATATACATTTGAGTAGAAATGTAGTGCAAATGCAAGGTTACCATTTAATGCTACTCATATTAGCCCTCCCCCTTCATCTAGGATCATTCATGCTCCTAGATGAAACAAAAGAGTTTTTTTCCTTTTTTTTCTCTTTTTTTTCTTATTTTTCCCAAAAAAGGAGGAGTGATATGCACTCTTTTACTCCATTAGACCTGCTTTTCATTACCTCAATCCCATAAATTGAAGATGGGAGGGTTGCCTTGGGTATGTTCAGATTCCAAGGCTGGTTCTTCTTTGCACATCAAAGCTTTAAAAATAGGTGGAGCATTTGCCAAGCCGAAGGGAGCCATGCCAATTTGGAGCTTAGACAATGTAGGTAGATGACTTCCTATCAACATATTGATACGTTGAAAGAAGGGCTTTAATCTCCATCCATTGACTCTGGTCTTGTGGAGTTTTCCTGATAAATCTGCTAATCTTTAACTACCATTCCCAAACTTTGTTTTTATCATGAAAGGTCCCTCCCATCTTTGCAAAAAAGTTTTGTCAAGTCGAGTATCAAGTCGGTTATCATAGCGAAGAACCAACATACCTTCCTTCAATCCTTTCCGCTTGAGCTTCTTGTTGATTTTGTCCTTTTGGCTTGTGGCTTGGGCAATGTAATAGTTGATGGACTCTTCTCTATCAAGCTCAAGTCGTTGAAGATCTAAAATTATTTTTTGCAAAGCTTCTTTTGGCCTCTTTGCTCCCCATGAGAGAATGCGTAGGCTTGCAATCTCCACCTCAATAGGAAGGAGTGCCTCCTGTCCATATACCAAATGAAAAGGAGTGAATTGAGTGGATACCTTGAAAGATTTTCTCTATGCCCATAGAGCTGCAGTCAAATGACGATCCCAGTCGTTTGGTCGATCTGCAACCTACTTAGAAATGATCTTACATATCATTCCATTCACCTTTTCAACCAACCCATTGCACTGAGGGTAGTAAGGTGTAGAATGCAAATGTTTGACTTTTAACTTTGTCAAAAGATTATCTAGGAGCTCTACTCTAAACCCTGGACCACGATCTGACAAAATCTCTAATGGTGTGCCTAATCTACTGCATATGTGATCAAAGATAAATTTTGATACCTCCTCGGCTGTAATTCGTGTTGTACTTGCTGCCTCCGCCCATCGTGTCATGTAATCTACTCCCACAATGATGAAGACCTTCCCGGTAGATGTGCGAGGTAAGGGGCCTATTGCATCCACACCCCACTTCTCAAAAGGACCATACAAAATTATTGGAACTCGAGGTTCGTAAGTGAGTCGTCGATCTCCAGCAATCTGACAACCTTTGCATGACTTACACCAATGCTGGACATCACGGTGTAGACTTGGCCAAACAAACCCTGCTTGCAAAATCTTCCTGTTTGTAATATCATGAGAAAAATGACCCCCACAGACATCATCATGGCATGAAAAGAGGATTCTCTCTATTTCTTGAACAGAGGGCACCCTTCTTAGCACCAAATCTTTCCCTTTATGATACAGATCATCTCCTATGAGTTGGTAAGGAGTTGCTTGTTTTACCAACCTATGCCTTTGCACTTTATCCAAGTGTTTATGGAACTCACCAGTCTGAAGGAAAAATATGATTTCCTTCAATTCCTCTTGGACTTGGTACTTTGGTTCGTAGAGCTTCACACCTCCCACCATGATCTGAAGTTTCTCATTGGCGAGATAATCTGCTTCCTTGTTGAGGGTTCTCACAACATGCTGTACCTGTGTAGCTTCAAAGTTCTTTATCAAAGCCTTCACCTGTCTAAGCCACTCCACTAGATTAGGGTTCTTGCACTTCCATATCCCTTGGATTTGCCTAATAACTAGTAAGGAATCACCTCTTATTATAAGTCTTTCGATACCAAGTTTCTGCATTCTTCAAGCCCCAACTTTACGGTGACATACTCAGCCTCATTATTAGAATGAACATTTTCAAAGGTGATACCTTTCTTAACAAGAACTTCCCTTTGTGGGCTTAGAATAAGAACCCCCCCTGCTGCCTGATCGTGTTGTCGTCGGTAAGATCCATCAAAGCACAAAATGTGTGCATTGTCCATCTCCTCCTCATTATTTTGTGGTGTAGCTTTGTCTCCTGCCTTTGGTGACTCTTTCCTTTCTCTCACTTTGTATGTGAGAATGTCTGCAAGACCTGCCCTTGTGCTATCTTCCACAAGAAAAGTGTATTCAAACTCTTGAAGTTATAGAACCCATTTGTCTATCCTAGATGAGAGGCTCATGTGTTGCACAACATATGGTAAATTGTTTCCATGGTGAGAATGACAAATGGCGCAGGTAAGAGATATGATCGGAACTTTCTCACCGCAAACATAATTGTGAATACCACCTTCTCCATATCGGTGTAGCCCTTCTCTGCAGCGGTCATGACTTTGCTTGCAAAGTATATTGGCCTCATGTAGCATGTTTTTGGGTCTTTTTTCATGAGAACTACACCGATGGCCTCCATTTCTACACTTGGCGTGATGTAATATGTATCCTTTGGATTTGGTGGCATTATTGTTGGAAGAGAGTTGAGAATACCCTTTACTTCAGTAAAGCATAATTCGTGTTCCTCTCTCCATTCAAATGTGGGTTTGTTTGCTAGCTTGTGCAAAGGTGCAATAGCTTCCGCTATAAGGTGAATGAAATGAGACATGTACCTTACTTTGTGGCTGAAAGTCATGAGCTCCTTTGTTGTCGTTGGTGGTTGTAGTGACAAGAGAGCATTTACTTTTGATGGATCCACTTGAATTCCTTGCAAAGAAACCACATGACCTAGCAATACCACTTGTGACTCTGCAATGTGACACTTCTCAAGATTAAGTTGTCCCCCAAATTGATGAAGCCTCCTAAGCCCCTCCTCAACTTTTTGGCAATGAAGTCTTTGGCTACTATAGATACAGAAGTCATCCATAAAAACCCTAATTGACTTTCCAAAGAAGGGCTGAAAGACAAGAGTTGTAAACCTTATAAAGGTACTAGGAGCATTTGTGAGCCCAAATGGCATCACTCTATAGGAAAAGCAACCCCAAGGTGTGATGAAAGTGGTTTTTAACTGATCTTCTTCTGCTATTCTGATTTGAAAATACCCTGAATACCCATCACACACTGTGTAACATTCATAGCCGGCTACTTCGTTTAAGATTTCATCTTGGAAAGGAAGAGGAAAATGATCCCTCTTTGTTGCAGCATTGAGCGGTTTGTAGTCAACACAGACCCTCCATTTTCCGTTCTTTTTAGGGGTTACTACAATTGGGGACACCCACTCAGAGTTAGACACAGGGTAAATGAAACCAGCTTTGAGGAGTCGGTTAACCTCTGTCAAAAGTGCCTCTTGTTGTATTTTTCCTAGGCGCCTTAGCTTTTGAGCCACAGGTTTAGTACCTGGTTTTAATTCTATGCCATGCTCTATAACATCCACACCTCTAATTTTTGAGTAATCAGTGATAAACAAATTGGGATACCTCTTGAGCATATCGATGTAGGACCGCTTCTCCCCAGGGGTAAGATCTTTTGCAAGCATCCTCTCAAAGTCTTCAAAGTGCTTGTGGTCACCTTTGTCATCCTTTGTTTGCTCCTTTGTTGGGTCAACCTCTATTGATGGAGTTTTTGATGTGTTGAAGATGATTCCCATTACCTCCAAAGATGATTCTTCTTCGCTATTGGATGTAGTGGTTGAACTTTCCTCGTCGCTTGAGCCAAAACTCTCTTCACTTTCTTCATCAGCCGTGGTCTCATAGTTGATGTCGAGCTGCTTTCCTTCATGCCAATCGTATACTACATGTTTCCCCTTTTTTAGAATCAATTGTCCTCGTCCCCATTTTTGATCTGCATTCAAAGCAATGAGCCAAGGCCTCCCTAGGATGATGGGATAGCCCTCCCCCTTCGCTGGCATAACATACATGTCCACACGTGCATCTATATTACATACAGAAACTTTTACATTCTCGATGATCCCTAGGCACTTCACACTTGCATTGTTGGCCAGCCTAGCTTGACAATTAGAGGATTTAGTGATTTCAAGCCCTAGTATATTCATGGCTCTTTCCGTGATCACACACATTTGTGCTCCACCATCAACATACACATTGGATACCTTCCTACCCCTTACATAAGCATCTACAATAGGTTCCACATCTTGTTGTGGCTTTGAAGTCAATGCCTTTATTGTCACTTTTTCTTTCTTTCTTGGGAGTCTTGTGCTTACAAGTTTGGACCAGTGCCTTCTCACCTTGGGTGATAGATGTAGGAGTTGAGGCCAAGAAATATTGGGCTTTTGAGTCTGCAGATCTTCTAAGATGTTGTAGGGTTCCATATTCTTTCCTAATGGAAAATCGTTGATACCGATCTCCCTTCGCCTTGACCTCTGCTTCTTGCCTCCTTCCTCATTCTTTGACTTTTTCTTCCTCTCCTTCCTTGCAGGTTCTGACTCTTCATTCCTTGTGTCTTCATCCTTGTTGTGTGCTCTTGTGCGCTTTTCTGCTGGCATAACATCAAAATGTATAGGGCTCACCTCTATCTCCTCTTCCAGCTTTATGACGTTTACTCCTCTCTCTTCCTCCACTGGTGGGATAGGAGGGATGTTTGCCACTGGAGGTGGTGGTGGTCGTCGAAGAATTTACGGGGCTTGAGCATGCTCTTGCTGCACCATGAGCGGAGGGGGTCTAGGAGGGTATATGTCCCCTGGAAGCCTTCGAGGGTGAGAGAAATTATACATGCCATGACCAACTTCATTGCAATTCCAGCATCTCAACTCTTGTGCTTGACGTCGTTGATTGCGATTTCCTTCACTTGGTTGTCGTTGTTGGGGTAGGCCCTGCACTAGATTCAAGGTGAGACTCTCTAGTTGTTGAGTTAATCTTTGCAAGATCTCTTGTTGTGATCCTTCCCCTATTTGTGAAGTTTGGGCAAGAGAGCCCCTAACTTGTGCTTCCATGCTTGGTGAAGAATCCCTCTCAATGACTTCATTTAGGTCCCTTGTTCTATGTGCTTGAAAATTTAACTTCTTGAATTTGACCATGGCCACCTCACGTGCTTCCTCAAATGTTGATGGGAATTTTAACTCTACCTTGGTCTTCAAAATTGGATACAAGCCAGCCATGAACCTATCTTTCTTTACAAAGTTTGGTGCACCACCTTGGTTTTTTAAGGTAGCCTCCCATCTATCCCATAGGTTAAGGAAAACGGCCTCATAAGATGGGTAGTCTTCAAGGAATATCTGTTTATGTTGAAGTAGACACTTCCAAAGACCCTCTGGAGTATCTCCTTGCCCAAATTTGGCAAGAAAAATTGCACGTAGCCTCTCCCAATTGGTTTTGTTTTGAGGTTGCAAGGCCTCGTACCATGCCTTAGCTTCCCCTTTGAGAACGAGTGGAAAAGCACGCAGCTTTACCTCTTCTTGATCTCTCCCAGAGATGAGGTGTGCCATCTCCAAATTATCCAGAAATTCTTGTGCATCCTCACCATTTTTAGAATGAAAGGTAGGAAAAGTTCTTGACATTTTTACAATTCAAGGAGGCTTGTGTACCACAAAGTTTTGACTACGATGAGTGATCACATCAAAATGAAAATATATAAATCAAGTGTTAGTTCATAATTTATCATAGGCAAAATAAAAGGGTTGATTGAGGCATTAATTTCATTAAGGCGAGTGGGTCCAAAAATTCTCCTAATGGTTGCTTGAAATCTAAATTTTGTAGCAATTATGATGTGCGCAGATTGACGAGATATGGGTGTAAAAGGAGATGCAGCTCCAGGTTGGTTCATGTGACAATGTGTTCTCCTTTTTCTTTCTCTTGAAGAAAGTTTCCTTTGAGTGGATCGCTATCTAAGTGCCTCTTGTCCCTGCCTCAAAACAAAACAAAAACATGGACATCAAATGAATCATCATAATTAATGAATGGAAGAATGATGGGATTTGGAGATGCCAAGATTTCACCAAGTCTTTCTGCTCCAAACATAAAAACAATGCGTTGTTGGTAAAAAAATTTGTGATCTACACAAATGTTAATTCTGATGCGTTGTGAAAAATGAAAAGCATATGGTGCAACTCTATTGTTCATGAGGAGAATAGAAGCCAATTAGGAAAGTTCCTCCCTGGGGGCATTACTTTTATGAGAGCGGATTTTTTGAGATGGGGCTCAACTCAAGGCTCCCACCAAACAACCACTCCGTGAGACCCTACACACGCATATTTCTTAGGGGGAACCACCCTCTTTTATGGAGAAAGAAGGAAACCAAAAAAAACCATATACAACACACACACACACACACACTCACACCTTCCTTATGTGCTTCAACACAAAATGCCCTTCAACCATTCAACACACACTCCTTAAGCAATCCCTTTGAACACTGCACAAACTCACATGCAAAGATTGAACTTCACAATATTAGTGCTCATATACTTCTAAGAAAAGCAAGCACAAAATCTCAAAACTCAAAACACCATAATGCACAAATACTTGACAACTCCTTTCCTTTCCCAAAAGAAGAGACTACTTACACACATAAGGCGGCATGCATAGAGAGCTCTTCTCCATCCATGCAGCCCCAAGACTTACTTACACACAACATAAGGAGAGAATCCAAGAAAATAGACACCATGGTGCACAAAAAACTTTCTCAACAAACAAGCAACCCAATGAGCACAAAATATGAGAAGCTGCCAAGATATGCTTACCAATTTTACATGCGTTTAGAGCAAAAATGTGACGACGACACCCCAATTGCAACAATTTGTTGATCAAACCATGAGATAGATCATTGAACTTGATATCCTTGCTCTCATATAGAATCTACAATCATTATTTAGGGATGAGTATGGTAAGAGAAATGTTTGCAAGAGAATGGTAGCAATAGCTTATTGATGCTCTCTCTATGGTGCCGCTTATGATAGCGAGCTTAGGAAATGGATAGGGAGACAAGAGGAGAGAGAGATTAGGGCTTCCCTAACCTTAGAGGAGCTTATTTGCAGCAATGGAGTAGGTGTGTGTATTTTTGTGCTTGCCAAAGGGCCTTTTTATAGTTGTACAAGACCTTGGGTTAGGTTAAACTTGACTAGGGTAGGTAATTAACCATAGTTAGGTTCCCTTTTGACCATTCCTTCAATTATGCAAATAAGGGACTTATTTTTTCATTAAAAATAGCCTTTTAAGTCTTGGAGGCTCCATAAGGGTTGATAATGTATGTGGGCCCCACCATGATGTCCCTCCAGTGGCTCCTGCAGAGTGTCCCCATCCTGTTTGTTGTGTCTCTGGAAGCATCTTGAGCCGACCCCTCCACATGCAAGTGGTTTTTAACTCCCCATTGGTATTTTAGAATGTTGGAGAAGTCAAGAAAACTTTTCACCTTCGTGGTTTACCTGATTGTAACTTTGACCTGCAGTAATAGTGTCCGCAGCACCTTGTTTTCACCATAACTTTCAGGATGTAACTCAGAATTGGGTGCTGTAAAAGGCAAAGTTGACCTTCTCAAAGTGTTTAAGATGATTTTGGAGTGTTCCTCAAGTATACCCACGAGCTAAGGCGTTCAAGATGCATCCAAAACACCTTTTGAACCAAGTCTCCTTGTAGGGGGCCCTTTAGCATGCATCCAAGATGTAGCATGCTTTTTCCAAAAGAGAATCCACCTTAAACAAATGAGGTAGGCTCCAATAAAGTTTTATTTATTGGGGATATACATTATATTTTAGATTTGTTGACCAACACAAGTAAATGATCCAAGAGTTGGGTCACATAGTGGTGGGGAAGGGAAGGCCTACAAGCTTAACCCTACCCTTGAGAGAAGATGGGTAAGATAAGTGCCCATAAATTATTTATTTACAAATTATGGGATGTAGATAGATATTTAAATTATTAAAGGTAATTAGTTAAAAGAATATGCAGTAAAAAACTAGGAGAGTAGAATTAAGTTTACTATTTACATTTAGCATGAAGAGAGAAATATGATGTAAATGCATAAAGATCTAAGAAGGGTAAGGTGTTTGTATGGAAAAAGGCTATTACGAAAAGAGAGAATGAACACTAGGTTAAAACTTTGATAAAAAATATATACATTTGAGTAGAAATGTAGTGCAAATGCAAGGTTACCATTTAACGCTACTCAATGTCATTTTCTATCCGTTGTACACTGACTCTGTCAGAGTTACTGCATACCAAACCACATCTTTGGAACCAGGTCGCAAAAAGTTTGAAAAAAATAGGGCTAGTAATTCCTTCACCCGAGGTTTCTCCAAACACTTACCCTATCGGTGGAGTACAAATAGATTAAGTCGATAGCAATCTTGGATAGCGGGGCTGGAATAGCCATAGCCACCAAAGCCATGTGAAAAAATGGGAAAAAAGCTGCTCTCAGAAAGACGAGAATGAACTTCAATTGGTAGATGGGTATCTGGAAAGACCCATAGGCATCTTGGAGCAGATAGTAGTAACCTCTTATAAAATTGCATATGAACACACATTCACTACTATGAATTTCGATGAGAGCAGCAATTTTGACATCATATTGGGCAGACCATTCATGCGTCAGCTCAAAATGGTTCAAGATTGGGGCTACGACTATATCTATCTTAGGAACAAGGATGGCACTACAAAAATTAGTGTCACAGATCATAGCTATAGAGACGTAGAAAGAACCCCAGGAGAAGACTTGCATTCCACAACTGACCAGAAAGGAGGAGTACCAGCTTCGCTACAGAACAAAGCTCCCCAGTGGACAAGAGAAGCTTCGGAATGTGGAAGTCTAGAAAAGGAAAATGACATTCTTTTCCATAAGAGATGTTTGAACCTTTTGGATGGCAACAAATGCTAGCTACTCTTGATGTTTGTGTAACCGAGGTGACCCTCACCAAATTCTGCGATGAGGAAGGGTATGCTATCATTCCATTCTAGATGATGGGTGTCAACCTAACTCCCCAAACAGAGGGGGAAGTCCCTAACAAGGACGGGGTGGCCGAGTGCTGGTGCATAGTGGACGAAATCTCTATAAGATACCTTGACCAAACGGATCAAGAAGATTTACAAGAATTGACGGATAAGATGCAAGAGGATAACGTGGACAACGAGTTGTCTAGTAGCTCAAGTGAGAGCATCAAACAAAAGGATCAACGAGTGATCTACTATGATTTTCCAAAGCAAAACCCTCGAAGACAACGTAGGTTATTGAGATAAACGTACAAACAACCAAAACAAGCACAACGAGGACCCAGTGCCTTTATTAACTGACAAAACATAGTACTTAAGATAAGTAGAAGCGATTGACTGCCTCAAGGACATGATATCAAAGAAATACATAAAAGCTGACTCAACCAAAACCAAATCGAAAAAAGAAAATACACAAAAACCAGAGAAAGAGAAAAAAAAAAATCGATTAAGTTGTCCAAAGCGCAAAGTCAAATACAATGAATTGAAGTGAGCCTTGAAGTATGTTTGGACAACACAAATGGAAACTAATGATAAATCCGATGCACCTTCCCACTATAAGAAGTATACCATTCAGGATAGGAAGATCATGGTGCAAAAACCCAAACAAGATCCCAAAGAACAAAGAATTTCATATGATGGGCCTGAAAACACCAAAAGCATCAAATTAGCAGAACTAGGTGAGGAGCCTAAACCAGCATACATTGCCACGGACCTTACTGAAGAGGAAGAGCAACTTCTAGTCGATACGCTTAGACGATATAAAGATGTCTTTGCATGGTCATACAAATATCTAAAGGGGATAGATCCTGAGCTCTGTCAACACATGATTCCCCTTAAGAGTGATGCCAGACCACGCAGACAACGTCCTTACACGTACAATGAAACTTTTGCCAAGAAAATTAAGGAAGAGATAGAAAAACTGAAGGACGTTGACTTTACCTACGAAATTGAGCACACCAATTGGGTGTCCGTGATTGTGGTGGTACCCAAAAAGAATGGCAAACTGCATGTCTGTGTAAACCTCAAACAAGGAAATGCAGCCACCATCAGAGATAACTATCCACTGCCAATAACCAATCATGTTATTGAGAGGGTAGCAAGGAAAGAGGCCTATAGTTTCTTGGATGGATTCTCGGGCTACAACCAGTTGACAATCAAAGCAGAAGATCAGCATAAGCTAGCTTTTGTGACAGATTGGGATGTATTTTTCTACAAGATAATGCCTTTCGGCTTGAACAATGCTCCGGCTACATTTCAAAGACTAATGAGCCAAGAATTCAAAGAATATCTCAAACAATTTTTGAAGATCTACATGGATGATCTTTGTGTTCATTCTCATCAACAAGGTGACCACATCACTCATCTAGGAAAAGCCTTTGAAAAATGCAGAGTGTATCGTATTTGCTTAAACCCGAAAAAATGTGTCTTCATGGTAAGACAAGGTAGAATTTTGGGCCACATTGTGTCTAAAAAAGGAATTCCAACCGATCAAGAAAAGGTACATGTAATTGCTGCACTACCGAGACCAACAAAGATAAAAGAAGTGCAAGTATTTATGGCGCATTGCGGGTACTACATGCGTTTCATATATATATGTATGTTGTAATAGCTAAACCATTGTACGCCCTCATAACTAAGTTTCAATGAACAGAGGAATGTGAGCAGGCTTTTCAAAAACCCAATTAGTAGTTAATTTCGGCTCCAAATTTACAAGCGCCTGACTGGAGCAAAATCTTTCATGTCCATGTGGACGCATCAGCCTACGCCATCGGGTGCTTATAGCCAGGAGAGAAGAAAATGGATTTTTCCATTTGCTACTCTAGTCGGAAATTAAACCATGCAGAGAGAAATTATACCACCATGGAAAGAGAGGGTATGGGAATGATCTATGCTGTTAAGAAATTTAGACACTACCTTCTAGCAAACAAGGTTGTCTTCTTCGTGGATCATCAAGCATTGCTATATCTAGTAAACAAACCTTGCAACACTGGTAGAATTTTTCACTGGTTTATAATGCTGCTTAAGTTTGACTTCACGGTGGTAGCAAAAAAGGGGACCACACACCCAAGAGAAGATCATCTTTCACGACTATTTCATGGGGAAGCACCTGAGGGTGTCGATGATGACCTTCTTGATTCATATTTTTTTTACATCGAAATAGTGCCGAGATGGAGCAAAAAGGTAATTACTCTACTCACAATTGGCTCATTGCAGATAGAAAGACAACCATCAATTATCCATCAAACACGAAATCTCCATCTTTTAGCACGACGGTTGTACAAACACGATAAGGATGGGATACTAAGACTATGTGTACATCCGGAATATACCACCTAATACCTCAAACAAGCTCTTATACAAAATACGGGATCTCACAATGGTGAAACACAGACAGGCCAACGGCTACAGAGACTGGGCGTCTACTGGCCAAACATGGAATACAGTGTCCATATATATGTAAAATCCTGCGACAGTTGTATAATGCAACCTCTAGTGGAACATGCCACCATGTTTCGCGTAGTACAAACACCTAAATGGAGTGCTCACATAGTTGAGTACTTAAAAAACCAAACCTTTCCACTGGATTTCAAAAACATATAACAAGTTTTTCAGAGCTTGACAGAATCTTAATTGGCATAATCATGAGCCATATCGTCACCATCTAATACCAAAATAAGAGTATGTACATAAGGGAGGCGACACTAATTTTGCCTAATTTTTGACCAACTAATAATCATTGTAAATAATTTTCTTTCACAAAAAAATCAAAAAATGACAGATAATCAACAAAAATTTGATAAGTCGAGGAAAGTCATAAATTGACATTTGAAAGCAAACGCCAAAACTTCAAAGCAAGGACTTTGAACATGGCAAATATGGAAAGATTCGACACATGATGAATTTTGAGCCAACTTCTGAAGGATCAAAATGCAGATTGAACACCATTTATAAACCAAGTGTTACAATGAAGAACGGTTCAAACCACAGGTGATATGGACAACAATATATGATCAATGAAGGTAAGTACAAATGGGGCATTCCGGGTAGACTGGGGACATATAGGCAAATGGGACAACGTAAGCTCATTTGCATTGAGAGAGAGAGAGAGAGAGAGAGCGAGAGAGAGAGAGAGAGAGAGAGAGAGAGAGAGAGAGAGAGAGAGAGAGAGAGAGAGAGAGAGAGAGAGAGAGAGGAGCATAGAGTTTATGGAGTTGCTTCTGCCTACTGCGACCACCTTGGTGGATCTTACTACACTAGATTTGACAGGTATGATCATTAACCTTGCAAGAGCATGTGTGTGTATCCCATACTGCATCACAGTGCCAAAACAACAGATCAAAGCAGTACAAGTTCACAAAATCGGCAAACTAGCAGGGCCAATGGGGAAGTCCAAAACCCATCAAAAACCAGAAATATTTCATCAATAGACCCCAACTAACTAACAGAATCAGCCAAGGCAAAAACAACAGAAAAAAGTGGTGGAACATGGATCACGATCCATGTTCCTCAAACCCTGAAAACATGTAAATGTCTACAAGAGCACCACTAGAGGGTCAGGAACACACTCCTATGAGACTGGCTTTTCAAAATGCTTCCCAACATGGTCGCGATCTATGTTCCTTTTTGCCAAAATCAGGATAAAAGTGGCTCACTAGCTGGACAATGTACAAATGGTACTAGTGTTGCAAAATGATCACAAAGGGTGCTCTAAAGATCATCAAACCCTCTTGGATTGCTACTTTCAGTCTACAAATGGTCTTTTAATCATTTTAACAGGAAAAAAGCTGAAATACCAAGAAAAGAACTCAGGAGAGGACAAGTGTTGGGTTGCCAGGAAGACCTATCAAGAATGGCTAAAGATAAAGTCCTGACAATTTTTCAAATTACTGCTAAGGTCCATTGGGAGATTTCACACTCTCCTCGGAGCCTATCAACAAGCATTTGTAACGTAAGGATGGTGGTAGGATCAAAACTAAGCAAAAGTTACTTGAAAAATGGTGAAAAATGCGGTTCAGTTTGTTTGCTCAAAAGAATTCAATGTCTGGTGGAATTTACCAAGTAACCAAGAAAAGCTATCAACTACAGGCCTAAATCATCAAAAATCAAAACAGTGATACATCACAGGCAAAACATGAGTCCAAAAAGTGATTGCTAGAAACAGATATGGTCAAAACAGAAAAAACAAGGCCATAAAATGAAAAATGGGGCAAACTAAGGAAAAAACATATCCAAAGTTGAAACAAATTCACCAGTGTACAAGGAAAACCTATGGGAACCAATGTGCACAAGAACTGTATCAAAATTCCTCTCAACATGGATCGCGATCCATGTATCTTTTCTTGCCCAATACAAGCAAAAACCATGCCATCTGATAAGTACATTCAAGAAAGCCAAGCCATGGAATTTCCAACCATTTTGTAAGGTCTCTGCCCCCCAGCTAAAATAACACCATTGTACCATGAAACAATCATAATGGAAAAAGTTACTATTTTTTGCAATATTCCTAAATCTGTCGTGCCATGATTTTTAGAATCTTATAGATCTTTCAAAAATAAAATAAAATAGTTTTTGTGAAAATTTTCCTAAAATAGTAAGTTTTGGGTCACCCGACCCGTCTAGTTTTGACAGTCTCGACAAACTGCACCCGTACCCTGAATTTGAAAAAAATGCATTTCCGGACGCCGGAGGCTGCTAAATATGGCAGGTACCCAGGTTAATACACCTTAGCTAGAGCTTAGTATAGCAAGTTCCGGCATTAAATTCTGATTCGTATTGCCCGTCTTAGGTTAAAATTAAATTTTCCTAAAGTTGTGCGGGGAGGCACCGGGACTCGAAGGCTATATGGGAACTAGCTCCAGGCCACTGCAGACTGAGTTTCGCAGTAAGAGGGTGCCCTCACACACTCACAGGGCTCGTGGGCTACTTTCCATGCAAGAGAGAGAGAGACTAAGTGAGCTCTTGAGCAGGTTGGGACACTTGGTAAGTATGCAACTAGAGCTGCCATGCATGAAGTGAGTACTCCTCGAGGTGCATATAGCAGGAAAATTCGATTTTTTCAGCTTGTGAGCCTATATAAGAGTATTCTCACACACACACAAGCACACGTATATGCTCACACACACACTAAGTACACACACACACACTCGTACACACACACACACACACCTTGAGGAGGTGCTTCCGGCAACAGACATAGTCTTTGGAAGAGGAGCTAGGAGGGAAGGTGTTGACCGTTTCTCGTCTCAAGGAGGCCCTTGCATCAGAACTCAGCCATAACCTCAGAAATTTTCGATTTAATTCATGCTTGTTGTAATATCCTCTTAATTCCGCATCTAGTATGCATAATCATAGTCAAAATACTCATTAGATACTCTCTAATTCTCCGTATCCATGATCTATTGCATAAATATTAATCTAATTAGTAATCATGCAAGTAATTAGTCACTCTCAATCATAGTTTAATGCATGTTTAAGGAATCATCCACTAGTCATCGTTGTGATAAAAAATCAAGTCAGCTTTGAGGTGGGAATGGTCCATTGCATTCTGTTACTCCATAATGTGTAGATAATTAAATTAGAATCAATTGCTCATGGATTAGGATTTAATTAGGGTAAATTAATCCATCATTAATCATTAGGAAGGGATAAATCCTCTAATCTGTGCATACAGTAAATATGCAATTCTCTACTTGCATTAAGAAGTGATTAAGCACGTCTATTTCATCTCTAGTAGAACTGATGAAGTAAAAATATGAAGTTTATAATTATCTAGGTCAAGTAATTAACCTTAGGGCCTATTCCCATAGAACAAGTATGGTGCTATCGGGATTTTCTATGTCTTGAAGTAAGTCTAACCTCTCGTACAAGGGGATTTTCTTATTGAAACTAATCCATGATCATGGTTGTATGTTACTCTCAAATGTTAGCTCTCTTTTTCCAAGTTTTCAATTAAGTAGTTAGTATAAAATGGCCCTGGTAAAGAGAACTCGTTTCGGTGGTTCCCACGACTGCGAGGCAGGGACAAGCAACACTAGTTGTGGAAAGGGAAAAGCTCCCATGGTCGACCAAGTACCAGCCATCTCACGGAGCAATGACAAGGAAATTGTGGAGGTAGGTCAAGTTTTAATTCAAGTTTGTTAAAGCAACATTGCATTCGATAAGGTATGATGAAAAACATATTTTCCAACATGTTAGCTCAATCAACGGAAACCACGACATTTAAATTAATTTTATTTTATATTCAAGTAGGAAAGAATGCTTTCGAAATATATTGTCTGAAGTAGGAAAGATTGGTTGCTAGGGAAAATTTAGCTCAGCTAGTTCATTTTCAATTCCAATGTTGATCTCTAGTCCTGATCTCTAGTCCGAACCCCCTCTTGATCACAGGGGACAGCTCGCGAAGTTATTCGCAGGAGCTAGAGTTCTTGGTTAAGGGCTCTTGAATCCACGGCTGCTGGTTATGCAATGGATATCCACGATTGCTGGTTAAGCGGTGAAAGTCCACGACTGCTGGTTAAGCGGTGGACAACCTACTTGTATGAGCAACTAGGCGACAACGGGTGGAGTAAACACTCGCTGGGGGATTTCACCTCCAGAGCATTGGAGCTTTAAATGAATGAGTTTTTGAGTGAATTTTTACTAGAATTAATGTCTTGGTTCCGCTTTGCAATATTGGTTGAAGGGCTATATTAAAGAACTTGTGAATCTGAAAAATAAACAAAGAACTTATATGTTGAACAACCATTGTGGTAGTAATTAGGTAACAAAGGAAGTGTGAGTATGGGGTGGAAAGTGGGGGCTTGGCCCGGGTTGCCAATGCCTATGAGAAGGGTGGTCCCGATTGGTCGGGAACTCTCCGTCCCCATAAGTGCAATAAGAATGTTAGTATTACTCATTGCCCTAGAACAGTAAGGTCTCAAGTGTATGTGCCACTGAAACATGGGGAAAAAGGCACTCGGGACTTCTCTCCTCTTGGAAGGTGGGTCTTAGGATCACTAGATAAGTTACTCACGCTTCCCTTGCGGGGTAGAACTAGATCTTGATGCTAGTAGGCTCGAACTCGACTCGCTTTGTGATGAGAGATCGTCCGCTAGATGAACCATAAACCACTTTGTTTTCTTCCGATGTAGATCTAGTGTCCACCAAGTTTACCAAAGATCTGTCGTTTGAGACAACACGGTGAGGACCTCACAAATTTGAATCCCAAAATCCACTTCAAAAAGCCAAAAATCTCTATATCTGCAAACTGGTTTCCAAAATTTAGCCCAAGTGTCAAACCAATGATCCAAATACCAAAATTTTTGGACCAAGGCATAATCTAGATGACCCCTACCAGATGGTATCATAAGATTTCCAAAATGTGACCCAACATGGATCATGATCCATGTACCTTCAGCCCTAAATCCAAAGCAAAATGCTCAATAGCATCTCCATATGCCCAGGAACAACTTCCCAAAGTTAGAATTTTCAAATGCTTCCCAACATGGATTTTGATCCATGTTCCTTTTTGCCAAATTTCATATGTCACATCACAGTCTTGTGACTATAGTAATCCTAGATGCACAGGTGAAATTTGGTCAAATTTGGAGTAGTTTTGACAAAGTTATGCTCAATTTTTCATTCTATGGTCAAGTTTACACTTTCCAACAATTTTGATCAAAGAATGGATAAAACCTGTTTTCACATGCTAAAATTGACAACAAGATGCCTCGAAGGAAAGCACAAAGGGAGCGGAATGCGGCACCTTATGAGATAACCGATATCTCATAAAATGAGAAATTTCACCTCACCGAACAGGTACTTGAAGCAATTTCGGCGAATATCTTCATCAAAAGGTTTCGAGCAACAGATGAAGAAATTGTAAAGGCCACAATCTTCCCACAGGAAATGTGGACATTGCACCAAAAACTAGAAGTGCAAGCAGGGGGCAGATGCCTATAGCTAGATAATTTCTTACGACTGCATCCTTGGGGAACGGATTTCATACGAGCTCATAAGTTCAATTCAGTACAATGGGTAAGCAACTCTAACAGACAAGGATGGGGCACTCGTCAAGGTAAATATCACAGCGTAAATTATCAATGAAGCCCTCCACCTGCCACAAGGGACGCACAATCTATTGCAAAAAAGAAAGGCAATAGACCATGACAAAGCCTTGTTGAAGCAACAAGGCCACAAGCTGACGTATCAAGACCTGATCTACTCAGAAATTGAACTGCCATTGCGTCTTATCTCGCAACATTTCAAGGTGCAAAATCCACCTAGATATACAAAACCTTTGTTGCATATGGCAATGGTAATGGTGATGGGCTTAGCTAAAGGCAGGGTGGTCAGTTCCGACATTGGAAACTATCTTCTTGACACTATTGTGGAAGAAAACCTGAAGGGGAGTCAACAAACTAAAGCTTACATGAACGGGGGACCAATGCTCACACGTATAGCCTATCAAGCACTCGGAATGATCAAGGATCTACCACCTGCCAAAGTGCAGATCGATTTGATCCACATATCCAAAAGAGCTGTAAGACCAGTGGTAGGACCCTCTACACGGCCAAAACCAGAAGTCAAACAGACAAGGCAAAGTGCACCGCTAAAGGATTCTGACAGCAAGAAAACCGAGTCAGATGCTTGGAGTATCCAGGAAGAGGGGTCCCACTCGAGAGACACTCCTTTCGTGTACCAGTCCTCGGAGGAGGAGGAGGACAGCCAATGCGTACTTGGATATACCAGGTTGAAGGAAAAGGCTGCACACTTGGCAGAGGCTATCCCCATTTCTCATGCCAAGAGGACAATGAAAGAAGCTCATGCATTGAGGTAAAAGCTCTGCCAACAAAAGCAAGATCAGCATCAAACCCAAGGAATAGAAGTGGATGATGAGAAGGAAGAGGATGAAGCCAAGAATATTCCACTGCTACGCAGGAAAACAAAGGCTTTAGAAAGAATCAAGCAACAGAAGAGACAGGAAGCAGCAAAAAAATGGGAAATTGCCGGTGCCATGCGGCAATGCATTCACAATGAGCTCAAGCAAAAGATGGAGCAAAGGCAAAGAGAAAAATCAAAGAAGCCACGCATCGATGATCTCGAATCATCTGAGAAATCTAGTCAACGCAAAAAGGAGGAAAGTCACACGCAAGAAGAGGAACAGCATGACACACAGAACCAACAAGGTCAAGATCTTGGTTCTTCCGAGGATGGTGAGCCACTTCTAGAGACATTGAAAAAAGAGAAAGGAGAAAGTGCAAGACTGTTGGAGCAAGGAGCGAAGGGAAAGCAAACAGATCAAGAAATGGAGTTTGCACAAACAAAGCCCACAACCTCTGATGATATAGAAGATTTGAAACAAAGAGAAAAGCAAGTTGAGGTAGCAGAGAAATCGGATCAGGGCCAAAAAAACCAGCATAGGCCAAGATTGCCACGCTCACAAGCGACCATGGAGGAAGGAGCAGAATTAGTCAAATCCTTTGACATTGACGCTCACTTAGAGCAGATCAAGCTGCAGTTTCAATGTCAACGGACTCTTTATAGCCTAAGAGAGCTGAAGTTAGAAGACAACAAAAAGGAAGCATCTAGAGCGACAACAAAATCCTTGCAGTTAAAGCAACAAATCGAAGCACTAAAGAAGACACAACTCCGGGCACAATGGGAGTTACAGAGAGAACATGAGAATGCAGCATATTATTACAAGGAACTGTAACAATTCAACGAGGCCAACTTCGCATTGCAGATCGAGCAGCAACGCCGCGAGGAGGAGCTAACTAGGGAAAAAGAACAAAATGAGAAGCTACACTGATCGTATGTGGTGGTTAGCAGCTCTCTAACTCAACTCCTGGCCATACAAGAGACCCCCTCTTCCTCAACCACGACTACATGATCTACTTCCTTGAGCCAGGAAATCAAAGAGTTGAAAGAAGCCCTGAAACAAGAGAAATATGACAGGCAGATCATGACGGCAGGTCATAGGGCCCTACAACAAGCCAAGGATGAGGAAATTGAAGATTTTAAAAGGCAATTGGTTGAGGCAAGAGGGGAATTATCAGCTTTGAGAGCAGATCGACCAAAATATCAGCAGGCCCTAGGGGAGTTTGAGCAGGGTGGAGGATTCAAACAATCAACATTTGAAGCTAATGAAACAGAGGTGCGCATTACCACCACTGGAAAAGGCATGCAAGAATATGCAGATTCAACCACAACCTCCACTTCGGAGTTGACAAGGGATGAAATTTAGTGCTGGATCTCAAAAGTAAAGGACCCTTCACACAAGGCGTATATGCAATATGAGTTGAAAGTGCTAGAATCAGCTGCCCTCCTCATGATCACTCCAGATGAGGTAGTTAAAAACCATGGACACGAGATGATCTCACTGCCATTGATGCGGCAAGAAGTTAGATTATGGCAGCAAAAGATGCTCCCCGAACTTGAACCAAATAGCAGAGGGGACTATAGAGAGGTTCCTATTACAGCCCTTCAGATTCAGGCCATCCTAGATAATCAACCCCTCAGACGGAAAAAATGGTTCGATTAGCGACCAACTGATGAAACATATTACAGGAATGCAGGATCAACCCCACCTACTGTCCCATCAACAGACAGAGATCCTGGGACAGTTTTTACATTTGACAAAGCAAAAGACCGACCGTGCTAAACTACCCGATAATTACAAAGCCTCTCAATAACAACCCACCATCCGAGCATTACATGAATCAAACTCTAAAATGGGTAATCCACATGATGAAGGAGATCCCAGATCTTGCCTGTCAGATGCTGATAGAGATTACCAAAATGCTCATCACATGCATTACAACTTTCAATGATATAGAGGCAGCAGAATACCCTGGCAGATTTTTGTGGAAGGCACAAGAGGGCTCTCCTGGAATATGGAGACAGAAATCCCAAGCAGGAATGTCATCATGGGATTGTATGCAAGAGTCATGTTTTTGCCTACTCATTACATGCAGACCTTTGAAGGGGCTTTCATGACAGGCTTCTTTGAAGTGGACACTTCCATATTCAACCCAATGACAAAAGATCTGCCAGCCCACCACATTGCCTACCAAAGTACCCTCAGCAATAATCCCTTCAGAGAGTTGGCCACCAAAGTCGAGATTGAAGCACCAGCTCAAAAATTAAAAAATCTCACTGCAACGCTCAAAAGAAGGCAGTAGTCTCGCTCAGAGACATCTTGCACGAGGACGTGCAATGAATAGGAAGGGGGGAATGTTTGGTGGATACAGGCATATACAGGCGTATGCACACCAAACCCTATAAACACTCTATTGTTTCAAAGAAAGCCATGTAATTCAGCCTAGGATGAGTTGTAATCATGATGTAATTAGACAATACCCTTTTCACTCCTTTGAGTCTACACCCTTGTAAGAGGTCGAACAGTCGTGGGAAAGTCCCCCTTAACTTTTCAAGTCAAAACCCTTAGTTTTGAGAAAAGATTTATCATTAGTTTGAAGAATCAAAAGCGTGCACTGTGGAGGCCTCTTCCTGCTTCAACTTGTAATCTTGTTTTCTCCTGAAATGGTAATCAGAATTCATTTCCGAATAGCACATTGCATTCCTTGTCTCTTGCTCTACAATCTAAGTGTAATCATTTCCAATTCTGTTGTGGTTCGTGACGCATTGTTTGTGAGATAAATGTATTGATTTGGAGGTTAAAATTGGTTGTTTTTTGATGTTTTGACCATGGATAAGTGTTCCTAAGCTTAAGGAAGACCTTTCCAAGTACTTCTGTTTTAGTTTTTTGCACTTTTTTTGTGATGGATCATGATTTATGTACCTTCTCAGAAGGTGACAGAACATGGTAGGATTGGGCCCTTAATCGTTGTGATACCTCTCCTTAAGTTTTACGGCATTCCGGATTTTTTTGGATACCAAAAAGGCGTGATGACCTAGAGTGGTGAGATTGGATGCATATTGATTGTCTGACTAGGAAGTGGTTGATTTTCTTGTGTCGTAGAACGAGTAACCCCTGAGTTCACTTTGGTGAGATTGACACTCTCATTAAGTCTCCATGCCCCATCCCGAGTTTCTTCCTTGCATATTGACGTTATGTTAGTACAAAAGAGCTATGCTGCAGACGTCTATCATGGAGACCGGCTAACATCTTCTATACCTTGGCTCCGGGTTTTATGGTACAAAATCTAGACTTACCATAATCACATTTGTAATTACATTCTCGGCTTCAAAATTCAATCGGGTACACATATAGGTTGTGGGGGGGATGTCAACATCAATTGAGAAAATAATTACAATTATGTGCGAGATAGAATAAACGGGAATCTTTGTTGGAGTCTTCCAACACCCCCCCCCCCCCCCCCCCCCCCCCCCCCTCCTATTTCATGTCACCCCTAAGATGAGTTAGATCCGTGGTTGCCTTTGAGAATACCGTATAGCTTGCTCCCTCATTCTATCATAATATTCTTTGGCAAGATCTCAATATTCAAGGGCAAATGATCTCATGTATTTTGTGGACTGGATACACATATAGGTTGTGGGGGGGATGTCAACATCAATTGAGAAAATAATTACAATTATGTGTGAGATAGAATAAACGGGAATCTTTGTTGGAGTCTTCCAACACTCCCCCCTTCCCCCCCCCCCCCTCCTATTTCATGTCACCCCTAAGATGAGTTAGATCCATGGTTGCCTTTGAGAATACCGTATAGCTTGCTCCCTCATTCTATCATAATATTCTTTAGCAAGATCTCAATATTCAAGGGCAAAGGATCTCATGTATTTTGTGGATTAGATCTCCATTGCATGGCAGATGAAAAACCTTGCCCTGATGTCATTGACTTCTAGTCTAAACAATGTAGTGTTTAGTGTGACAAAACCGATTATAAAAGGCTTCTTCAACTGTGTTCATATAATAGGAGGGCATGAACATCAGATGAGCAAAGAAGCAATGGAGAAATTTTTCATATGGTTGTTGGCTAAGATCATAAACCAATCCTACATTTACTTCTGGGAATGACATCCAAGGTGTTTTTGATAGCCATGTTTTGTGATACATGGTTATACATGCAACCATCATTTTGCAGGTCTTTCTTAGCAATTGGATGGACAAATCTAGAAGCCCTTTATACATCTTGATGGATGCATACAACATACTGAGAATATAGTTTTCATCCAATCTTTTCTTGTCCTTGGGTCCTCAAAAAATTGGGTAGTTTATCCATTTGCAATGTTGTTTTTGTAGATCCTCGTGTCGGTTTTATGTCCGCACTCCAGGAAATTGATACAACATGACATATTTTTTTTATTGTCATTGGCGCTCTCATCATATGAATCCTATATTTGTAATGCTTATCAAGCCATGCTAGTCACCATTTGGGTTGTCTCTCTTGCGGTTGAGCTTCTAGCATCTCTTGCTCAATGGTGGCTTTCCTACGATTGCATTCATAGTTTATCAATGAAAATGGGAGAGAAAGGTATACCATCTTCATTGATGGTAGTGGGTCAGAGGACCTATAATTTGACTGATTGGAGGAGACAGATCTCCCATTCCATGGCTTTTTTCTAGTGATCTTCCTCTATGCTTGCAGGAATGAAACTCCAATAAAGCAATGAAAATTAGAGGAGCTACAATTTCTTAGAGTTTCTTGTTAACCTTGGTCGTCACCTCCATGTTCACCTATGTCAGGATAATATTGCTACTTGCAATTCAACTTTACCATTGTGGCAACCACTTGTTATTTTAGATCTTCATTTTCCTTTTTGAGGGCATCATTTTCTTTTTGAACTGCTTCTTCTTTAGCTAGGGCTGTGGTGGTGGCATCTTGATGCATCCGCTCTTGCATTATAATTGTTTTCTCTAGCTCAAGAATCCTTGATCTAACGGTGCTGTGCTAATCTCTACTAGCCTTGTCAATCAAGGATTTTCCTTGATTTCCTCTATGATGCTGTGTTGTTCCAAACATCCAACGAGATTTTTTGAGCAAACCCAAGTTTGAGCTAACTTAAACAAGTTTTACAACAACAATGAAAAAACCAAGGGGTTGATGAAAAAAGGGAGGAATTAACATAGGGTCTAATTTTCTCTAATGAAACTCTAAGAAAGAAATCCCAAAGACATAGCAAGATTTTTTATTTGACCCACACAATGAGAAAAAGTCAATCACTTAGAGGAGACAAATATTGTGACAAGAGAAATGAGGCTAATCATACTACTCATAAGGTAGCATGGCAAGAGACAAATGATAAAAATGTGAAGAAAGGGAACACCCTTCGACATGAGAATCTTGATCTTAACTAGCACTATCAGTAGGAAATCTTGGTGGTCGGTACGTCTCTCACACGTCCTCACTTCCTTGATTCATTGTTTTTGCTTTCACCTTTGGTAGTCTTATGTGTCTGCACCACACCAAAAAAAGTAGATAGCCATATATACACACTTTTTTACAATGCTCTTAGGCCTCAAAGTAGTGTTTCAAAAAATCATGTCTCATCTTAACGTTGAACCATTTAGAAACTAGAAAAAACTCCCATTAACATGAGATGGAGGAGTTAAAATTCACCTTTGAATTTTATTGTAAATATTGTAAAAAAGTAGAAATATATTGTGTATAGTGATTAGAGGGTTGCCCATAGACCCTGTAATGGTGCATTTAGAGGGCCTTGCAATTAAAAAACGGGCTCTCCACCCATAACATTTTTTATTCAACAATTTTGATAAACGTGATGATTGGCAATCATCACTACCTTTTAAGTGGGGAGGTGCCTCGAACACCCTCCACATTCTTGAATCACTTTTTTAACTAGAGGCAGCAAGTCACCCTAGACACTGGATTTTAGGACTTTGTTATGTGAATCTACGACCATCTTCTATACCTCATCTTCACCCAACAAAGAGATGGAGGGGACATTGTAGTAAGGTAGCAGCCGACCAGCTGTAGAGTGCCACAAAGAAGATGAACTAGCTTTCTTTGGGATGTTGTTGTAGGACATAGTGTAGATGCATGTGGTTACTGAGAGAGAGAGAGAGAGAGAGAGAGAGAGAGAGAGAGAGAGAGAGAGAGAGAGAGAGAGATGTTGATGGAAATATGGGACACTTGGACCTCTTAATTGGTCCAATAAATCTGGTAAAGGGACAACCAATTGGAAGGCCCATTAGATGGCATATGGAGGAGCCCTCTTAACTCTATATTTGAAGGGAGATGTGGATATTGTGAGAAGAAGAATTTCATAAAAATTGTCTCAAAGGTCCCGTAATATCTAGAAAAATAGGTGATAAAATCGCGAGGCCTGCCTCATAAAATTATGAGAGGGACACACACACACACACACACACACAGAATCATCAGCTCGGTTTTTGTTGTTGTAGCTGATGACTTTGGCATCCATGGAATTTTGCAAAAGGAACTCCCCAAGATTCTCTCTAGGTCACAACGAGTTGTTCTCTCAATAGACTAGAGAGTCTATTGCATGTCAATACCTTGATATGTGCACAAATTGTAGTAGTAGATCCTTCTATAGGATTCCTTTTCTATCTCTAGTTATGATTGAGGATCATAAGGTGAGCAAGCCTTCCATGGACTCTTTTGATCAAAAAATTAGTGATCGCTTGCCTTTGAGAGGAGAACCTCCAATAAAGGGTGGCTCCCCATTTGATACTCTCTCCTAAGATTCCTAAGTGCATGGACACCACAATGGTTAAGCAGGGTCTTGCCCTCCACCTTTGCATAGATGAGGTGATGCTCCAAATTTCGGATTCCTATAACTCATCTAGAAAGAATCTTTACAACATGGAAATATATGCCAATTATTTTACTTGTTTCAACACACAATGCACCATACCAAAGCTCACTTCTTGCAATGTTGTCGCCATGATTGAAGGATATTCTCAGCAAGGTCAAGGCCAACATGCTATGAAGCACTAGAAATGGTATCCTCCCAAATGATGTAAGTACGTGAGCATCATTTTTGTATGTTGATGCCTCCAAATGAACTACATTGTGTGAGCATCTTTAAATCATGCATGGTGATTGGAGGACTCTAGAGAAAATTCATGATGAGGTGTACTACCTGACCTACTGGATCAAAGTGCTTGATTTTGCCATATTTTTGAATAGATCTTTGTAGTTCATATGCCCATTGTAGATCTACTCCACATGGTTCCATCTTGTAGTAAGCTAGTAGTCCCAGCCACCGGTGTACTTTTTCCAAGGCAAGCTCCTTTGCTACTGAGGTGGTCCAAGGCGGGTAACAAGAAAGGCGACCTCTAAACACCCGTCAAGGCTCTCGTGCTGCTCAATTGGGGTTGGGGCAACCACAAGCACAACACAACAACAAACCCAAACAAGATAGGGGCACCACCTAGTTATGGGACACAAACTAGGACTCAAGAGAGATTTTGTCACAACCAAGAGGAGGTGCAACAAAACACACACAAGTAATCTCACACAAAGACACACACAAAATAGCACAAGAGAGAGTCAGAGAAAAGGTAAGAAAGACACACAAGTAATCTCACACAAAGACACACACCAAATAGCACAAGAGAGAGTCAGAGAAAAGGTAAGAAAGAGAGAGAGGAGTGAAGTTTGTTCAAATACCTGATTGAAAACTTGCAAGGTAAGGTTGTATACTTATCACACTATCATGGAGCTTGTATCAAGTAAACCAACAATTAGTGAATGGTAAACATTGCTAGCGCACACACATTGTCTTAGGGTGTGGGAAACCTCTCACCACAAAACCCTCTTACAATGAACAATAAACTTTTGGAAATGAAAACACACTAACCACTTTCTCAAACAAGCTCAAATGACAGAACTTAAAAGATACGAGTCAGCTTTAATTCGCCAAACCACGCAACACAAGTGAAGGACAACGATTATAGAACCAAGACATGCCTTTGAAGCACCAAAACCTCAAATTTTTGGATATGGAAGAGCATAAAAATAATGGATTTAGATATGGCACTCACACTTTGTGACGTGAAATGTGTAGAATCAAAGCTTCTCTCACACCAAGTGCGAGACTCACAAAGTGGTGGCTACACCTAAGTCTCTCCTCACGCCTATAGTGTTGGGGTGCTATGTGAAGTCTTGGAGATGGATTACAAGAAGGAGAGGGGCCTAATTATAGGTTGTATACCCCTCATTAAGATTATTAGAAATCCTTATTTACAAGCTAATAAATCAAGATTATGATTTTTCCTGAATATCAAAGCATTGTGGGCCTTCTTTGTCTACTTGAGTCATGGATGCGAGCTGAAAAGAGCGCATTATTGATGGTAGATAAGGTGAAAGTAGAGTTTTAAGAAGGGGTGGAGAGAGAGAGAGAGAGAGAGAGAGAGAGAGAGAGAGAGAGAGAGAGAGAGAGAGTTTTTACTATATGTACATGTCTTGAGGGAAGGTTCTTTTTAGAGTTGGGTTAATGGGTGTTTATGTTAGTAGGTTATTAGTTAGTGTTATCAATCACTAGAAAAAGTTAGTGATATATTTACAATGGATAAAGTGACTTGAAAGATGAGAAAAGAGGGGTGAATGAGATGGATGTACCCTTGAGATGGTGAATCCTTTAGGAATCTCTGACTCACCCTTGCATAGATTGTCGAAAGTGACCGCCTTTCATCTTCTTCTTCTTTTCACGCCACCGCCATATTTGAATCACCACAAAGGAAATGAGGGTTTTGTTTATAAAAAAACCCTATTTTGTAGAGATTAAGTATGGTTAGGTTGCTGATCTTTTATGCATTCTTGAAAGGGTCAAATAAAATTGTAATATGGGAGTAAAAGAGAGAGATATGGAGATGGTGGATGTAGCTAGAGCTTCAAAAAAGAGCTATGGGTGTGAGAGGGGAGGTTAATGGTTGAAGAGGGTGAGAGAAAACCATGGAGGTTGCAGGTTTGAGGAGGAATAGAGATAAATGTGTGTGTGTGTGTGTGTGTGTGTGTGTGTGTGTATGTGTATGTGTGTAGGAAAGGAGGTGAGAGAAGACGATGGATTACTTATGAGAAAAGTGGATGGATTGGAGTCCACCAAAAAAATCGTATCTCACTAGTGGTAGATCCAAAATTTATTAAAATTTTTGAGGTGATTATTCAGCTTGTAGTCCATAATTTGTATTTAACCACCACTTTAAATTTGGAGTGGAGATGGATATAAAAAATTCCATCAAAATGCCTCTTCACAAAAAAAGTCTTCAGTAGCCCTCCTTTTGTTGAATTTGCATAAAGCTACAAAGTTGAGTCCCTCCTTGCATGAGAACATGACCTAATAGTTTCTAAGGGTTTTGAAAATATGCATGGTAATGGATTATGCATAAATATAATTTATGGATATGATGGAAAAAAATAGGCTAGTATATATAAACAGTTCATGAAATCTAGAATAGTGGTAGCTATATATATAGAAAATAAATATATAAAAATATAGAGAATCAAATAAGAAGGATACTCATTTGTTTTTATTAGTGTATATTGATTTACAAGAGATAAACAAAAATACCTGTAGAGAATAGGAATTTAATGAAAGGCAATGATTGATGGTGGTGAAAGGTATTTTTATGAGGCTTTTCCTTGGAGTGGATTCACACTAAAAATAAGAGAAGCTTGCATGAAATGATTTTTTTATAAATACATGGTAATGGTGAGTAAATGTACAGAGCATACTTAGGTAAATAACACACACCTAGGCATACATATTTAAATAAATATTTATACTAAAAAATCCCTATATTTAGGCTCTATATACAATGAGATACTTATACACAAAAGGGCCATAATATATTTTGGTTTCCTTTTTATTTGTTTTTCTTGGCTCAACTAGCCAAGTGAGGGTTTTTTAAGGAGATATAGAAAAAGTCCCCTAACTGATACACGCCTATGTATAGTGAAAAGGTGAGGATCTCCATAGTGTTAAGATAATTTTTCTTGGATCAGGTGGCTCACTATGGAAGATATAGAGAGCCAATAAATGTCTATCATTAGCCCCCCCAGATAATGGTACATTCATGTACCATTTATCAAATCACACAACATGTAGATCTTGTAATGTCTATCTTTGTTTATTTGTATCTTTCCTAAAGGACCTTTGTTGTATGACTAGAAAACCTTGTGTGTTATGAAAGGCTCTCTCTAGAGCCAAAAATATGATGTAATTAAGTGGATGAGTAAATCTCCTCCATTAAAAATTTCCATAGGGTCAAAGATCTTGAAATGTCTTTCCTAGAGAGAGATGTATGGTATGGAATCACTTACTGAATGCAGTGGAAGAAACTTGTAGATCTTATTGCTATCCATCATTGCTTACACCACTATAAATGTGATATAAAAGATAGGTTTATCTTCCTCTTGTGTAAAGTTGATGTATTTGCTACAATCTTCAGGAGATTGTATGCGCAAACCTCTCAACTATAGCTCATAAAATTCATTCAACCTGGGTGGCCTCATCAAGTCAAAACTTCTATGACCTTCATGATTTAGGAAAGCTTGATCCATGCTATTGGAAGATATTGCAAATAGTTTACCACATAAGTAGATAATAGAGGAAGGTTCCTATTTATTCCAACACATTGGAACAGAATAGATTCTGGTACGGATTGATGAAATATCCACATGTAGCAATCAACAAATTTTTATCTATGATGAAGACCAGAAGCATCACAATGTGAAACCTCCAGACACCAAAGAACCAAATAAAGAAGGTTTGGAGAGATCCATTCATCCCGAAGTATTCATTTACTCTTCCACTTAAGAAGGTATGGTTCCCACGATGAAAGGTATATGTGAAGAGAGGCAGAGTTGACTTTGAAGAGGTGAAACCCAATGTGAAGTTGATTGGGGATTCAAAATCTTGGATTTTCTTACTAAGAGACTGTCTCATGAATGAAAAGACACCCACTAATACACCATTAAAGAGAGTGATACCCTTTTGACAATCTCCTTTTATGATCATATTTTTTACTACTCTCCCATGTTCTTCATCCCCTTCTAAGACCCCCCCCCCCCCCAATGTTGGAACTCCTCACAATGTACCACCTCAAAGGTTGATAGATTACTTTTTTATTTTGTGAAAATTTTTGCTTTTTGCATGATAGGTTCCTCCATGCTTAACATACATGGGTCATACAAATGCTTTTCAACATCCTCAAATAGTTCTTGAAGGTTAATCCCACTTGGATTCAAGTCACATTCTTCTACTTTGTTTTGGAGTTTGATCAACGTGGTCTATGATCTTCCCACTTATAATCTCATCTTCTTCTTCACCCTCTTCTTTTAGACAAGACACACTCTCAGAACATCCCATAGGTCGAGGTTACCTTCAATATCTTCATTCTCCATAGAGTCATGTTGCACAAAATCTTCTTCTACTCTAGCTAGAAGTTGGCCCTCCAAAAGGTTGGATGTATCCATTATTGAATCATCCCCAACACCATTGGAGATATCTTGTGCCGATTGTTGTAGGATTGTGACGAAGGTAGGAGAAAGAGATGCCACATTTGAATCTCTATCACACACTTTAGCACTTGAATCATTGGTTATCATGTAAACATCATCTTCAATATTTTTTGCAGTAGAAGGAAAGAAGTACGGTAAAGGAGCTAACTCCTTGATTGAAACACTTTCCTGATGATTGGTTCTCCCAGCATGATGAAACCATTTTCAATGTAGAAGTACTTGTGAAACTTCCTTCAGGCAATAGTAACCACTTCTTCAAAGGTAGAGGGTCAACTACAAGTAATCTTAGTCTTTAGGAAAGGAGACAAACCCACAATAAAATGATCTGTTTTTACATAATTTGGAAATGTAGAATTAAACCCACATCCTGCCCATTGACGAGAAAAAATATCCTCATAAGCATAGTAGTCTTCACCATGTTGTTGAAGTTTCCTAAATGAAGCCATGCTTTCTCCACTGTTGGAACTTTACCCGTTTGGATGTGGACTAATTGGATGGGGTCTAGAATACTCCATAGGAGGAAATTTTAGCTTTTGTACTACAAGTGGTCATTACCTAGCCCAAATTTATCCAAATTGAAGGTATGCATTGTATGTAACATGGTGCACAAACCAGTGCTGAGAAATTGTTGGTTTGGCTCTCAAATAACAATTTAGACTTTATATGCATATATAGACTATTAATGCAAAACAATTAGAAATTCCATAGGCTGGTGTTGTATGGCTTGTGTAAAGTATCCATGAATACTGATATGAATTTGGGCTTGTGAATTGTGTTAACAAGGCTTCAAATGATGTCATTACACATGTTTATCTTTTCTGAATGAATCAAGGTCATATCACCTCCAATTGTGATTGATGTGTGTTAGAGGGCTCATGATGATGTGTTCCGAGAGCTAATGGTTTTAATTCCCAGCTAGCCTGCCATATAGAGGCTTGTAGACTTTATACACATATAAAGTCTCCTTGAGAATCCTTGACCCTGATTGTTTGTAGACCTAGTCCATGACGTTTATAAGGCTGAGATAGGTGCACACATGAAATTGGGTAAGTGTTCTTGAGCTTAAGGCCATAAATCAGGCTAAGACAATTTGTTTTTGAAAATGAAGTGAGTGATGACCAATGCATTCCCAATTTGGTCCAAATTTGGTGTAGAGGCTTGGTATGATATACTTTATAAGCTTGGATAATCAGTTTGTTAGCAGCACTCCCTTATTGCAGAGTTAGTCTTTATACGCGTATAAAGTCTTTTTTTACAAAATGCACATTTGAGCATAGTCATATGATATTTGGGCTCGGTTTATGCTGTGCACAAAATTTCACATGAATTGGAGCCATTCTTAGAAGTCTAAAGCCAAATATTGAGATTAGGTTGAGACTTTGCATTTTTTGGTTGTTGATTCTTGTAATAGCTCCAAATTCAATGAAATCTTGTATGTTGCATCTAGAGGGTATGCAAAATGATGCTATAAATTCATGTAAGTGTTTCTTGTGCAAAAACTGTCTTGAGACTTCATATGCTTATGAATTCTAATGTGGAAGCCCTGCTAGTTGGTTTTCACTTTAAAAAGTCAAGTGATCAGTTTTGAAACTCCTTGCTTGGTATTTCAGTCTTCGGAAGGGATTTCTCCGTTGTGGCTGTGTTGACTTAGAGATTCTTCTTGATCTCTATTTCCCCCGCATGTGGATGTCTTTAGGCACCCTCCTGTGGCTATAATGAATCCTTTGGACTCACAAATTCCCCTTTTGGTGATTTGTCGCTCAAATAGCATCTTTTGTTGAGGAGACTGTCGAAAACAAGTTTTCTTGATGCTTGACCTTACATATTGGTTTTTGATGCTATGTCAATGAAGCCTGTGAAGTTGGGTGGCAAACGGGCACTTATCTTGGCTGTAAGGCCCAAATGACGCTTTCTGACCCCAAAGCATTGCCCAATGTTTTGACCCATTTTTTGATGGTTTATTCGGACAGAGACTTACTTGGATTATAGGCATGCTTGAGATATATCTTCTCTTGAATTTTCATGTTGTTTTGGTGATTCTTTTCTGATCAGCCTTTAGCGTGTCCGAAAAGGTTAGGGTTTTTCCGGTTGACCTAAACCCACACTAGAGGTCATAGAGGTGTTATTTTAGCTTAGGGTTAACCTCCCATCAAGTCTCATATAAATTGGTTGGGTTGTTGATGCATTACGGGCTCTTTTCAGTTTCTTTCCCGTCGCGAAGCTGCATTGCTGATTTTTGAAGTTTTTTGCAACAAAAGAGAGTGTAGGACAAGAAAAGTTAATGGGTAACGAGCCTACCTCTCATATCTGGCGCCGGTCCGTGTGTTGTGTGCTTGTACGGAGTCGCAGAAGATCCGATTGCTCTAGGTCTCTCAAGCTCTCTCTCACTTGTGAATAGTGAAAATGAGCTATTAAGTGGGCCCAAAAGAACTTATACCGGGGTTCCTGAACCACTTTTTACCAAATTTGACATGTGCTCCTATCTTGTTGTGAAATGTACTTTAGGCTAAAAAATTTCTTCATTTCGATTCCGGTTGCTCTGTTTTTGAAAGATCTGTCAATTGGCCAAAGATCTACCAATTTGGATTTCCGCAACCTTTTCGCATATTTGCACCCCATTTTCACCATGAGTTTTATGAAAATAATCGCAATCAAACATAAAAATCCGTAAAATCATTTAAAACAGTGTCCTTTTTTACACTTGTAGCATGTCGGTTCCTCAGTTCCTCCCCCCTTCCTAGTCGAAGTCCTCCTGGACGACCGTGTTGATGTTGAAGCTTTGCATGGAAGTATGCTCCTTGGAAACTCGTTTGAACAATAAGCTCTCAAGTATTTTGGCTCTTTCTTTGATGGTCAATAGAGTTTGTAAAGCTAGGCTACTCAGTGTTTTGATATCTGTGATTGTTTTTTGCTTAGGTCTCCACCAATGAACCTTCGATATTAGTTGATTAGAACTTGCTTTTTGTTGGTTGTAGATGTTGTGTACTGGCAGTTCTTGAGGTTGTTGCTTTTGAATCCAGATTTTGGTATGGCGGTTGTGAGTGCTGAATAGTTTCTTTGGTACCCATATCTACTTTTGGCAAGAGTTTGGTTTTGGCTTTCTGTCAGTGTATAATCTGTGGTTGGAGGGTTAGCATTCAATTTTGGTTTCTCCTTCTTGGCCAATCTATCCTTTCGGGCCCAAATCTCCTTGATAGCTTTGTTCTATTCACCCTGTTGTTTGTGTTGTGATACTCTCTGGCGACTTTTGTTCTTTGAATTTCAAAGTATCGTGCCCCAATTATATACTAGGGTCTTTGCCTTTGGGACCTGATCTTGCCGCCTTCAATTTTGCTTTGGAATTCCTTGTTGGTCAATGGGTTCTCATAAGGGCTGCTTACCTTTGTCCGCCAATTGCAAGATTGATTGTTTGTTTTTTGCCCTTGTAGCAAAAGGAACTTGCTGTTTTGCTGAATGAGATTGTATATTTACAGTGTTTTGACTCCGGTCAAGTTGTACCTTATAATCTTTCTGCCAAGGTTTCCCTAGCAATACTTCAGGTTGTGTGCTCGTATCTTTGACCACATAAAATTTATGTTGATAGTCATGTTGATTTACCTGTACTCTGAGCACTGTCCCTCCCGGAACTTTTATCAAATATTCTGAATAACTTTGGAGCTCGTTCTTCGTCTCTTGTAATTGGTTGTCAAGTTGAAGTTGCTTGTAAAGGTTGTAGAAGATCTAGATGCCTTGAGCTCCCGAATCAAGTATCGTTGTTGCCTTCACTTGATTATGGACATCAATTTAAGGCTCTTGTAAGGTCTCCTTGTCGAATTCTGTGACCCAAATTGCATTTATCTTTAGAGGTGGTCCATGTTGTTGTTGCCGTCGAAGAAGCTTCTTTTTTACTATCCTTTCTTTAGCCTTTGCTTAAGCTTCTGCAACAATGTTCGATTTTTCTTTGTCCTTTTCTTCACTTGATGTATTTGCTAGAGCATATATGGGGTTAGTGGTAGATGAAATCATTTTAGTTGGCAACCAATTATCTAGTTTGGCATTTCCTCTCCATCCAATGTAGCAAGCTTGACGGCCCCACTTGGTGATAAATATTTAATCACAAAGGCTCCCATCCCTCGCATTTTAAGTTTTTTTGCATATTGTTTCAACGTATAAACCAAGACATAATGGCCTGTTTTGAATTTTTTGGAACATGCTTATCAAAAAATTCTTTTTACCTTCATTTTTTGTGCGTAGATAGAAGCTACTGCTTTCAAGCGAAGCTCATCTAGCTGCTCAAGGTCATCTCTACATGAGGACATTTCATGACCTGTGCACTCTAGACATTTTGTTTTTCTTAGGGTTGGGATTAAGAATTCCATAGGCAGTATAGCATTAAGTCCAAACACCATGTTGTACGGTGTTGTGCCTATCGAGGTTTTGTAAGCGATCCTATACGCCCATAAAGTTGAATGTAGTTTTTGATCCCAATCCATTCGAGACTCTGATACTATCTTAGTTAAGATTGTGCATAGAGTCTTATTTGTAGCTTCCGCTTGACCATTAGCCTGTGGATGGTCGGGAGTTGACTTCTTATGAACTATCATGAAGTCTTCAAGAAGATTTTCAATTATCTCATTTATGAAATGTGTCACTGACAATTTCTATAGGTAGACCATATCTAAAAAAGATATTCTCGTATAGAAATTGTGAAGTGGTCTTGGAAGCAGTCTTTTGTGTAGCTTTAGCTTCTCCCCATTTCGTGAGATAGTCTGTGGCTACAATGATATATTAAACATGTGTTTTGTACGCAGGGGATGATATTGGTCCTACAAAGTCATTCCCCACTTGGCAAAGGCTCTGGCTCCCATCATAGGCCGTAAGGGCATCTCATCCCATTTGATTGGTATGTTGATTCGTTGATAAGACTCACATCATTTTGTACACTCTAGCGTCCATATGTAATGTTTGCCACCATATTCTCGATGCTAGTACAATTTTTGTCGTCTTTTCCCCTGAGAAATGGCCTCCACTAATCCCTCCATGTGCTTGTTCCAGGATTGGAATGTACATGTTTTCCGTTGCACACAACCTAAGCTGGTTATCCTTTCCCCTTTTATAAAGCTGATTTTCAATAAGAGTGAAATCGCGAGATTATGTTTCTATTGTTTTCTATCGTGCTTTGGTGATATTTTCAAGAAACGTCTACCTTTCCAAATAGTCAACAATGTATTGACTCCACGCTGGCATAAGTGTTATCTGAAACAATGTGGCATGTTCAATGGGTGGGCTCGATCTACATTTGATGCAACTAGTGACATATTCATGAACATCAATGCACGTAGTCCGCCAATACACTCCCAATTGTTGCAGTCTTTAGAAATTTTTTGTGGCTGAACAATGATACATTAATGCCTGGATATGCGCTTCCAAGAAATATGTTTCAGATTCCTTAGGGTTTATGCACACTCTTAGAATGCCATCGGAGCCTAAATTATATAAACGTTCCCCAGCCAATTGAAAGTTCTTAGCTTGGCGAATTGCTCTTTTTTTAAGGTCTAGGTACGTCTTATCGAATTCCCCACCATATGATAGTAGCTTGACAATCTCTTGGGACTACTTAGGTACCATTCCTATATTGAAAAGATATGCATCAGGTAGGTCATCATCCACTCCCTCTGGATCGTCTCCATTAGGTAATCAAGAGAGGTGTTCTACATGAAGGTGTGTCTTCCTCTTCTTTACCACTACAATAAAGTCAAACTCTAACAATATGACGAAGGATTCTTCTAGTATTATAATGGTTTGTTAACAAGGTATAAAAGGGCTTGATGGTCTGTGAAAAACACAAACTTATTTGCGAGGAGGTAATGACAAAATTTCTTAATGGCATAAATCATTCCAAGTACTTCTCTCTTAGTGGTTGTGTAATTCCTTTCAACATTATTTAGTTGGCGACTAGAATAGTTGACTGGAAAATCCATAGTTCCCTCTCTTGGTTGAGCCAGAATACATCCAATAGCAAATGCAAAAGCATCTATATAGACGTGAAAGATTATTCCCAATCAGGTGCTCCTAGCACTAGAGCGGATACAAGTGCATCTTTTAATTTCTTAAAAGATTTCTTGCATTTATCTATCCATTCAAAGATCATGATAAGTCTATACAGTGGTGTGCAATAATTTCATACATGTGTATGAACCTCCTGTAATAACCACAATCTCCCATGACGCATTGTACTTGCTTTGCATTGGTTGGCTTAGGCATTTCCATAATCACCTTAATCTTATCCAAATCTGTGGAAATTCCATGTTCCGAGAAAATATGCCCTAAGATTCGTCCTTATCTTACCATGAAAACTCATTTTTTTGATTTAAGGAAAATCCTATATGTCTTGCATTTCTCGAATACCTTTTGTAGGTGTTCCACATGTTCTTCTCTTTGTAGAGAGTGTACACATAGATCATCCACATATAGTTCCAATAAATTACTTAAATACTCCTTGAAGGCATGTGCCATCAATCTTTGAAAGGTGGTAGGTGCATTTGTTAACCGAAATGACATAACCCAATATGCAAATATGTCCCATTTTGTGGAAAACGTTGTTTTATATTGGTCCTCGGGTGTAATTGCAAGTTGATTGTAACCAGAGAACCCATCCAAGAAGAAATATGCACGCTTTCCTACCGCTCATTCAAGGAAATTGTCTATAATTGGCAAGGGATAGTTATCCCTTATTGTGGCTGCATTGACTTTTTTGAGGTTGACGCACACTAGGAGTTTATTATTCTTTTTGGGTACAACAATGATTGGGGGATACCCAGTCAGTGTGTTCTATCTCATAGATAAACTCAGCATCTTTCAGTTTATCAATAACTTCCTTGATACGCTTAGCAAAGGTGTCATTATACGTGTAAGGTTGTTGTCTGCTTGGTTTTGCCTCGGGTTTTAACACTAGGTTGGTAATGGGACACTTTTATGTCCTGTGAAGTGACCATTTTCCTTGAATTATGTCAAGAGTTTCAAAATGGATTTTGAGGTGCTATCTATCTAAAAAGTTGTCTCATGAGCTGAAAAAAACTCGACATTTTTTTGGAATATCAATTCCATCTTTAACATTGTCCTTGCACAACATTTCACAACCTAAACTCTGTGAAAAAACGGGTCCTGTTTTTGGCTATTTTCAACTTTTTGCAACTATACCACTCTAGAATTCATGTTTGTGAGGTCTATAATGCTAGAGAACTATCTTTAGTAGTCCTCAACATGTCCTGATGCTTCTAGGGAGAAATAAATATTAAAGTTGTAAGTTATGACCAAATTACAAAAATTGTCAAATCTTGTTTTTTAGCAATTTTAGCTCTTCTATGATTTTTTTGGTGGATTTCATGATATCCAAATTCATTTTTGATTTTCTATGTCGCATATGGTAACATAAAGCTAACATTCCTTGAGTTTTGGGGCACCTAATACCCTATTTTTCATAGTACACAACGATGGTTGATTTTTTCAATTATGGAAGAAAACGAAACATTCTAGTATATCAAGTATAGCTTTTTCAATATTGTTAGTTTCTTGTGACAACTACATGCATTTTGTAGGTAGTAACCATATCTAGTCATAAGGATCAAATTTGGCTAGATATTGAATAGTTTCTATGGGATTCTACAACTCATAATGTTCAACCCAGTTTTTTCATGTTTGCTGTATTTAACACTTCATCTTTGTCCCCAAGATTCCCCTTGGTAAGAGATTTATTATTCTTTTGACATTGTCCATGGCTCCTTATGAACATAAAGGACAATAGGGAACTAAGAAAACATGCATATATTATTTGTATTGAGCGTGGCTATAGAAACTTTGATGATAGGTTTGCAGAATGGTAAAAATTCAACTTTTTTTGTACCTATTTATTTTGGCAAAACAAAAAATAGTGAGTGAGAAGCAATCATATGTTCTGATCACCAACCCATTGAAGTTAACAAGGGAATTTATCTCCAGTCCTACAAAAATCCCTAGTCTTATTTTTATGCAACAAAACATAAGAAATGACTGTTTTGATGAAAATTCACTGGTCCATCAACTTTGGAGGCTTGGTGTGACCAAAAGATGAGAAATTTTACAAGTTTCTTATTTTTTCCATGTTTAGTAGGCCTTGAACTATAACCTCATGAAAGGATTTTACAAAATGAGTGGATCTACTATGGTTTTGGAGGTTTTTTTCAAAACCCTGAAAGGACACTTTTATGTCCTGTTAGGTTACCAACCTAGTGTTAATGGGATAGTATGCTGACATATTATCGGATCCAGTCCCTTTAAGTCCTTGTAAGACCATGCAAACACATCCTTATATTCCTGAAAAAGGCTAAGAAGTTCCTCTTCCTCATCTAGGCTTAGGTCGATCTGCAACTATGTAGACAAGTTGCAATGTCTACTTTATTTGCATCTTTTGGCCCATCATAAGACTCTGTCTCCCGTCGCTCTCATATGGGTTGTGTCAGAACTATTTTTCATTCTTGAATTGTGAAATTTTTGTAATGGGATGGTACGCTCCTATTGTTTCCGCTATTGTCTTTTGCATCCTCTCTGTTGTCTGTTTTGGTTGTCTAGACTTCCCTCAGAGTCTTCTTGAGCTCTTGGTACGTTTTCTTACGTTCAAATTTTGTCAATCTTGGTTCTTCCAATTTCGATTTTGTTTCCCATTTTTTTGATTTAGTTTTTGCTTTTAGCCTTTTCTTTTGCTCTTTTACATCCCTAGGACTGTCTTTTGTCCTAGGGTCTTGATCTTGAGAGAACTGAGCTGATATTTTGTTTTTAATGCAGTCTTTTGCCTTCACCAGAGATAAGAATTCCATTCTGTTTTTAATGCTTAGCATTGGGTTATCTCTGGCCTTGTGAGCTTCTCTCGTTTTTTTGTAATGTGCTTGATGTCTCGGTTTTTTATTTGGAAAATTGTAAAACCTTCCATCAGGTAATGTTTCCTCTAGCTCACTAGGGTTGTCAAAACATTCGTTATCTGCATCATCATTCCGTTCAAGATGGTTTGTAGAATCATGGAATAGCTCTCCATTTATCTCTTGGTTATTTTTTATTTTTCTTGATTGATCCGAGATTTGGTAATCCTCCTTTTCTATTAGCGCAACCATGTAATATGGAACTACATCATACCTATCCTCATCACAAAACTTAGTCATTGGTCCCTCTGCAAGAGCACATATACCCAGGGTTTCTAGGATATGTGTCCATTATCTTTGATTGTTGTGTCTAGAATACATTCTTCTCGTTTTAGGCTTCCACAATTGAATGCCCCACACATCCATAACTCCTTTGTATTTCCTAACCAATCAGGAATTTCTAACCCTACTATCGTGGCAGAGTCGAATTCTTCTACCAGGGTTTTTTCGACATCTTTGTAGCTATGGTCTTTAAGGTTTATTCTTGTACTAGTTTCCATGTGTCTAATTTATATGTGATTGTAGCCCCATTCTTGCACCATCTTTAATTATCTCATGAAGGGTCGTCCAAGTATTATGTCATAGTTATTCTCCTTGCCAAAATCCACTATAGCAAATGTATGCTCGTACTCAATTTTGCAAGACTTAACAACTATTTTCTCTAAAAGTCCTATGGGTTTCTCCTTATAACCACCGTCCAGTTGCAACTTCATTCTGGTCGTTTTCAAAACCGATTTTCCCCATTTCTGCCATACATCCTTTGTCGCGATAGCCACACCTGCTCCACTGTCAAGAATTGCCATGGTGGTAACACCTTCTAATTCAACTAGGAGCGTGGTATTGCCATCTTCCCCTTCATAGTATTCTCCTACCTTGTTTAAAGGCACTATTTGCATGTTTACTTGGGGTTTTCCTAATTCCTTGATTCCTTCCTTCATCTATGAATTTGGATCCCTTATTCCAAATTTCTCGAGACACTTTCCTACCGTTTTCCACATAATAGGTCTTAATCTGAGAAGCTCGACCAGAGTCATGGTACAAGTTACTGCAGCCAATAAGAGTGTTATCAGCCCCTGGGAGTCCATACCCTCCCTTCTAGTGAGTTGTTTTGATGGTACAACTTTCACATATGACTTTTCTTCATACTCCCCCATATATTATGGTAACGTTTTTAGAGATACAAGTTGGCTATCCCAAGATCTCACGGATCCCTTGTCTCCCTTATAAGAGTGCATTTATAGATCCGCTTGAGGTCCTACCTCAAATTCTGCAATAGCAGAAAGGAAGTCATCTTCTCCCATACTGATTTTGTTAACCCTTTGGCTTAGTTCATTAGCTTCATTGGCTTCCCTTATCTATCTCCAGAGATCATTTAAACCCTCTTCGTTTTTATATAATTCAGGTGTGGTAGGTTGAAACCCTTCTGATGTTGAGTCTGTTGTGCTCGACACTATGCTAGGTCTTTCAATTAAATGTTCAAGTTTTAATTCAATTTCTGGACTAACAATTAGTCGGCCGATACATGTGTTGGAGGGTTCCTCGTTATTGGCCCAAGAAGTTCTACCTACTCCATCTATTTCCTTAAAGTTAGTTCCAGTAAGGTTTGTGCAGTTTTGATCATTGTTTGACACATTTTCAGTCTCTGTATTTCCAACTTAGCATAGGGATATGTCATCCATTTTTGTTCCTAAGTTTGGTCAATTTTAAGCCTTGAGTCGTATGCTTTCAAGAGTGCGTCTAGATGTTCATTTACTTTTTCCACTATTACCAATCCACTCGATCCCGCACTTTTGGATTTTGATTTCTTCTCAAGCTCGATCTCTGTTGGTCTTTTTGGCTTTTGAAGTGCTCGTTTTTCAAGTTTTCTAGCCTGTCTTGGGTCCACTGTAATTCGTTTTGTTATGACATTTTGTTCTCGTTCTTTCCTAACTTCTACCCGTGCTTTTCTAGCTTTCCACATGTTTTGTTGAATTTTTTTTCCATTTCCAAGTCCCTCTTTTTCTTTTTGAGCCTGAGCTCATGTGATGACCTGTATCGGTATACCTGTTTCATTCTCAGAACCACTGCTTAAAGGGATAGACTCCAAAAGGTTTATGGTTGCTTTCACTATTTTGTTTGGATTTTTTGGGCAATCGGCAATCAGATGAGTGATGCAGCAATCTGGACAATATTCATTCACTCGTACAATTTTTGAATGAGGACAATCTTTCATAAGATGTTCTCCCTCACACTTATAGCAAGGTCCCAATGGTTGTCGTGGAGCTCCTTGGGCACCCCTCTGTTGGTAAGCTAGTCTAGGTCCATTGAAACCTCCATTGGCTATGAACAACAATGTTCTTTTGTCCAAACTATATCTACTTTCTCTTGCAGCCTGTGCCGCGATTGGTGGTCCAACATTGCCAACCATACTCCATGGTTCCGGTGTCCTCGGCTCTTCTGGTGGATAGTATGCATTAGGAAGAGGATGGGGTCTAGGAGGGCCTCTTTATTTGCCATGAGATTATGGAGGTGATTACTTTTTGACAAATAGATGGATGCCATGTGTGCAAGAATGGTGGGTGTGGAAGAGAGGTGAAAGAGTGGTCAAAGGATGCATTTTTCCCCCCATAAAAGAAGGTGGATAACTTTATGAATTTCGGCCTTGTATAAATTCTACACATGATATCTAATTTTATTGGAAATTATAGATTTGTAATCTACACTCCAAGATCTTTTTCTAGATATGCTACATGATATGGTTTTTCTCGCTAGATTTTAAATTTCATTTTGGGGGGATTTTGAATTCAAATAAACTAGCCATTTTGCCTGTTTGAATTCAGAAGTTGTCCTTTGATTGCTTTCTTAATACTAGAAGTTTGACTCCCTTCAACTACCAAATAAAGAGGCCCTCCTAGACCCCATTCTCTTCCTAATGGTTGGGGAGGTCGTTGTTCCACTCGGTTCTTCATAATAGATAGGGACATGCACTGAGGCTTGTTCCTCTAGTTCTTCCAGAGCGAGCGTGCATCTCACACCTATCTCTCTTGCCCCTGGGAGTGGTGGTTGTTGCCCTAAAACTGGTTGTGTTCTTTCAAACCTAGCTGGTCTTTGCAAATTTTCCGCAGTATATCTAGGTACCGGTGTCACTTGAGGTAGTGCTACTTGCGGTTGGGAACCATATTGTCGTTCTTTCATGCACCCTTTATTGTACTAGCATTCCTCAGTAACATGATTTGTCCATTTTTTTCGATGACGCACCACTTTAATGGTTTAGCATGTGGCTTGGCAAATGGTCTAATTCTCTTTAGTACTTCCTCTATCAATCACTCTTGATTTACTCCTGTTTCATTTCGTTGTACAATCTTTCCAAACTTTGACCCACTTTGTTGAGATGATGAATCATAATGTCTGTTAGATCTCCAACTGTGTAGATCTCCCAATTATCTACAAGGAACAAAGCCTCTTTGGTTAACTCATTTAGAGTAGGGCTTTTCTAAAGATCTGCATTTCTCAATCCTTGGATAAATATCAACATGAGTCTAGATTGAGTACGTAGTTCTTCCATTGGACATAACTTTATGTATCATTTTAGTCGTAGGGATTCCTTCCTAACATATTCTCCATCTTTCTGTTTAAACTTGTGGATTTGAGAGACAATATTGTGGGCTATTCCTCTTTGAGAGAATTCCTCCACAAACTCATCAAAAACTTCTTGGATGGTCCCAAAATCTTGTCTATCTAAAGAGTCAAACCATGTGGCGGCGTCTTCCTTTAAGGTGAGTCCAAATCCTGCAAATTGTGTATCGAAGTCTCTAACCTCTTTTGCTTGGATCACTCTCAAAAATGTTGCCACATGATCTCTAGGATCTCCTTCTCCTGAATACCTATTGTGTACCCATTTTTGGACTTGAGACAGTCTAACACGTCTTTGTTCTATCAGTCAAATTGTGGAATCTCCTTGTTCCTCTTTCCTCACAGGGTCTGGTTCATGTCTCAACCTTCTGTCAACTACACCTCCCATCCCAATCCCTATGTATGACCTTTCAACAAGCGGTTCCATTACAAACACTCTTTCTGTCTTGATTCTCTCTAGATAGGGAAATCCTATTGTGGTTGGCATCGTGGTTGGACCTTTGCTCTCCTTGGGATAAGAATAGGAGTAAGTGGGCATGGGTGAGACTATAGGAGTCACATAAGAAATAATTTTAATAGGGACTTCGCCTCTATAGAAATCTTTCCCCCGTCACCATAGGTCACAACCATGATTGTAGTGTTTTTGGATTTGTGTTGAGATATGAAGGAAAAGCTGGTATTTCTATTGTTCCAGCTTGCCTGGCTGGGATTCTGATCTCATCGTCTATTTCCTCAAAGGGATTAGTAGACTTAGTGGGGGTAGGGTCTACTCCTTGAGTGGCAGCGAGTTCTGCTGGGATCACCCTAGTGGCTATCAATCTTTCTAGCTCTGCTTTTTCTACTGTCCTATACTCACGTGCATATTTGTCAACATATAGTATCAGGCTTCCCTCACCTAATTCATATGAGAACAAGTACAGAGTCTTTTCTGTGTCTAGCTCAAAGGAAAATGGTTCTAGGCATCAAAAATATGTCTTGATTCTCCCATTCAGGTATTCATAGATTCCTACCGCTCCTTGGCTAGTCGTAGCTTTAGTCACCTTCTTATCAAACACTCGGGTGGCATAAGGAAGGTCTATTAAATGAGGTATTTTGGTGATTTTAAAAATCATCTTCCCCTTTACCGTGCAGTATCCCCATACTTTTTGTAGTTCTTTGGATCCTTAACTATAAGGTAATGTGTTCCCTCCAGATCACGGAATCTATCCCCATCATCATACACTAGAAGGGCATTCACTACTTCTGCTGGTTTTTCCTCAATACATATGATTTTTTGTCCCCTTCATCAGCATAGACCAAAGACCCATGGGTATTTGGTCCTTCTAAGTAAAGGATTGTAAACCTTAACATCCGAGGAGGGTTTCTAGAGGTGCTCCCTCCTTCTCCTTGGATTGTTTGGTTAATCATGGTGTTTTGACCCGCCATGAGATAAAAGGATTGCTCAGAGGAGGTGTCGGTTCCACTTCCGTCTTCTATGATTGCGGCTAGAGGATCTACTCTTGCTTGGGCCACACTCTCTTCCGTAAACACTATGCTGACATGATCTTTTGGTCTATTTGAAGGTTTATTCTTGATCTCAAATACATCAATCCCTTAATACACCACTACAAATCCAAACCTTTTACCTTTTGAGTTCGATTTGTCATGTCTTACTCTGGCTATTTCAGCTCTACAATTGGTTAATTGCTTGCATTTCCGATTGGTCTGGGCTTGCTGGACTTCGTTTGCTAGCTATCTGTACAAAACTTTAGACTCTGCAAATCCTTGGCAATGATGGTTCTCTTTTAGTAACATTCAATATTGATAAGGAAGAACATGCAAGTGTTTCCTATCCAACATTTCCTTTGGAAGGGTGGATCCCCTGTATATGTTATTATCACTAAATGGCCTAGCAAAAGGTGTTGTCAAAGCTAAGTGGATTACTTGCAAGTAGGCTCAAGCTATTGAGTCTGCTCTAAAATCTAGCTGTCAGTCTTTATATGCGTATAAAGACTATTAATAAAAAATGGCAATCTTTCTTCACCAGAGATTCTCTAACATTCATGTAACTCACAAAAACTTTCAAAATGACAATCCGACCACTTTAGTGTGAGTTACAATGTGATGCATATTGATTTGGGATCTTGTTTCTATTTCTTGGCACTTGCACACTCAAATACTTTCCAATTTGAGTGCAATCTTGGCTATTGGAGTGTAAGGTCTCTTAGAATGCAATGGTATGCCCCAGTTCAACTCTGGAAGTCATTAGGGCCAGACAGTCTTTATACACGTATGAAGTCTTTCTGACCAGATTGACTAGACTTTTGCAGGTTAGTGCTTCTAGTTGTGTGCTGACACTCCTTATATGGTCTCAAGTTCAATTAATGGTCAATAGCATCAAAAACTTTATATGCGTATAAAGTCTTTTAGGGCCAATAGACATGAAACTTGCTCCAGAGGTAGCCTAGCACTCAGGGACTTCACAGATATTCTCTAACTTGATTTTGGAATCAGGTTTGTTCAAGTTGTGGCAAAAAAGGGGTATGTAGAGTGTTTCCATTGTTTCTTGTTCTTTTTATGCTTTATTTGATCCAAATGAAATAAAATATGAGTCATGGGCTTCCCCAAGGCTTTAGGAAAATTTGGGCATCTACCTTTGTACAACTTGATTCTATTCTAAGATGTTAGACTTTATATGCGTATAAAGTCTATTTGGCCAGAATGAACTTAAACCTCAACCCAAGGTTCTGTTTGGTGTATACTCCAAGCATATGTGCTCAAAATCAAGTTTTGATGCCAATGACTCACCAATCCCCCACTTTTCTTTGTTTCTGGTTAGAATTTGCAAAATACTCTCCAGATGTAAAGTTAGTTGACCAAATGGTATGAATCCTTGTAGTCAAGCTTAGATAACCCTCCCAAATGGCTTAGTGTGGACAACATGCAAGTTATTACCCAAATCTACCCTGGAGACTTCATACACGTATGCAGTCATCTATCTCAGAATTCAGATATGTTTCTTCCTTAAGTTTCCCTACTTATCAGCATCATGTACATGTGTTCACAACAAAATTTAGAGCTTAAAAGTGTCTTCAAACACATGTTTGTTATTTGTCTTACTACAACCACTCCGTCTTTTGGTGTTTGGTCCTCAAATCTTTGCCAAGACTCCCAACTCAAGGTGTTCCTAGGGTATAACTTCTCATTTGAACACTCTGGTACAGTCCCATAGGTTTGGTATCTTTTTAGACATGGAGACTTCAAACGCATATGAAGTCTAACCTTACAGAATTGATAATGTGTATGCAGTGTCCTTTCTGATGCCTTCTTTTGTCCTCTAAGATCCTCAGCTATGCAAAACATTTTTATGAGCCTTGTTTTACACTGTTTCAACCAAGAATCAATCTCTTTTCAAAATTTCAATTCAATCAATAAACTCAATCAAACTTCAATTGATGGACAGCTCTAGGTAGAATGGGATCAACTGCCAGGTAAGTCATCAAGAAGCGGTCCGGTAGCGCTTGATGTTGATGCACCTTCATTGATGTCAAAGTCCCGACAAGATAGCAATGATGCCTAAATCTCCCCATCTTTACAATGTGATATTCTTGAACCATTTCAATGCACAAGCAAGGATGAGATGTATGTGGAAACTCAACCAGGCCGGCCCCGCACCTTAATGACAAGTTCGATGTTGCAGCTGCGTGAGAGCCAGGCAAATTAGGCAGCACGGCTTGAAAGTGAGAGTTTTCAGTAAATGCAGGAGCCAATAACGAGTAGTATGACAAATTTGAGCTCCATCAATTGCAACATTGGCCTTGCTTGTTGCAGACAATAATTTTCCCCTTGAGAGCATCAATGACCTGGAAAGTAAACTTGATACTAGGAAGCAAAGATTGAGAAATCTTCAATCAAACTTGCCCAAAGCATCCTGATTTTCTGAAAGGAGAGTTAGAGGAGGAACGTCGCAAATGGCAGCCTCTTATTGAGGATGAGCTAAAGAATAGATTGAAAGAAATGGTCTCGAAGGCTACATCACTTGAAGCTTCAAATGGGTTATTGCAAGCATGCCATGGGTAGCGGAAAAGGTAGCGGTGGTCGACAAAAGGACGATATCTCCAGCATCAAATAACGGCGCTGCCATGCATCACATAACTGTGTCTGTGTTAAATATTTTTATTTTATCATTATGAAAAAAGTAATGACATGCATCAAACGATGTTAGAAGAGTAGCTGCACGTGGTGAACCAACGATAGATAGAGAGAGAGAGAGAGGTAGGAGAATTGCCGAGACGGCCACTTGCATGGGTTTGTAGACCACATGAGCTGGAGTCGCTCGAGTAGAAGAGAAAAGTGAGTGAGAGAGAGAGAGAGGGAGGTTGCTAGCGGTTCGCCACAGCATGAGAGAGAGAGAGAGAGAGAGAGAGAGAGAGAGAGAGAGAGAGAGAGAGAGAGAGAGAGAGAGAGAATTTAGTGGGTGGGCGCATGCACAGACCACACCCCACTGCAGTTGTGTTCGACTAGATGGGAGAAGTTGTGTCCTTGCATAGGGCAGCGAGCTGTTGCGCAATCACAGGCAGCCAACTGATGAGAGAGAGAGAGATAGAGTTGTGGGTGTGTGTAGTTGCCTATTGACAAGGGAGGAGAGGGTGAAATATATTATGGCCAGTGTGTGGTGGCTATGCTACATACAGATAAATCCTCGCCACATGCTGAGTGTGTTGAGTTGTAAAAAATAAAAAAATATGCACGCCAATGTTTTGTTGTTTGGGTGGTGGTCACTGTCCTACATGCTCCTCATGACCGCTGGCTACAACGACGTCGAACAATAGCAAATAAAGCTAATAGTGAGCATGTACAGACACAGTTCAATCAATTGAAAGCATATCCAAGTAGAATAAAGGGATAATTAACAAAAATGATTTACTTAGCTTTTGATTATCAAGATTCTTAATCTTTGGATCGTAGCCTGGGCTCTAATACCACTGGTACAAACGAAAGACGCGGCGTCCCTGCAAAATATGTAAAATAACACGCTATAGACAATAAAACGATAGATTTGCATACCCGACGCATCCATGAGCACATAATCGACGATATACGTGAATAGAGAGCAAAAGAACACGTGCATGCGCACCTCCTAGAGCGGAGTGCTACGCCGATGCCACGAGAGAGAAGAGAGGAGGGGAGAGAAGAAACACACAAGCACTAGGTACAATCTCCCCTCCTGCAAGCCTACGCATTTCTCTCTTGCACGTATTTCATTTATAGAATCTTCAATGCTCAAAATGAATACACGTTGACCGGTCGGACTTAAATGGCTTTAGCTCATAAAGAGCATTTAAATAATAAAATGTCCATAAAAACTGATTCCTTTTTTCATAACCCTTAGTCTTTTCCACCTGTCACCTACACTAAATAATAAAATATCAATTCCATTACAATAGCTATGCCAAATTGTTAGATCAAGCTTGCGGTAAGGAAAGTAGCTTTTGATGTCTCACACATTTGAGACTGAGTTTGGTAGGAGCGGCTTAGACTTGGATTTTTCAAGAGATTAGCTATCTTTTGTGGCCTCCATGCACTAGTCAGGTAGCTACATCCCACAGACTGACAAATTTTATGTATGTGGTTCTCACTTTGCTAGCATTGATACGGTGGGGCTTGGCAATGGACCACTAACAGATGAGGGCATAGAGAGGTTTGGCAATGATTGCATACAAATAGACAAAAATTCTATAGTAACAACAATGGCCCATGAAGGCTTGTATCGCTCTAACTTTCATCGGTATTGGAAGAGAAACAATCACTTGTACCTTTTCAAGATGTATGAAAATTCCATTTTTGGATACAATGCTCCCCAAAATCTTTCCTTGTCTTACCATGAAGACACATTTGTTTGGGTCTAAGTATATGCAATAGGTCTTGTATTTCTCAAAGATATTCTTCAAATGTTCTATATGTTCATTTCACAAGATGAATGCATGCATAAATCGTCCATGTAGATTTGTAATAATTGTCTTAGATATTCTTTAAATGCTTGACTCACTAGCTCTAGAATGTGGCAGGTGCATTAGTCAAGCCAAACGACATCACTTTATAAGCAAATATTCCTCATTCTATTGCAGAGGTCATCTTATCCTGATTCTCCAGCTTTATGGCAAGCTAGTTGTAGCCTAAAAAGCCATCAAGAAATCTATAAGCTTCCTTGCCTACAACTCTCTCAATCACGTTCGTGCAGCCAAGGTGTGTCCACCCTAGCAAGGGTGCAGGTAGTGATGTGTATGCTTACAAATGTAGGCATGGGTGATAAAGCAAATACAAAGTCCTATTACATGCAAGGATATCCATGAAGTTTATCTTTTATGTGGTTATGAAGGCCTAAGCGTACAGATTCCATGCTTGAAGAAAAGGTTTTTACATGTGAAAATACTCTTAGGACATGCAAGGCAACTTGGGTAGAGGAAGAGATGTGGTCAGTGGTGGTAAAAAAGAAAGTGTGTGAGAGACTTCATACCTCTGTAGGACGGAGGCGGTTCTGAGAATTTTTGTGTCTCACGCATAGAGGCTAATTCTGCAGCAATTAGGAGATATTTAAGTTTTTGTACTCTATTGTGCAAAGGGGGGCTACAAATAGAATAGAGAAGGAGAGAGATTTGGTTATTGTATGCTTTGCCATAGCCCATCAATTGAATAAGAAGAAAGATTTGATTGTGTTTCTTTCGATGTTTTTTCCCCTCCCCTTTCTTCTCTGCTGCACTATTGTGCAGTTTTTTCAAGTGTGTGTAGATAGGTGTGCCCCCCCAAGGGTGTGATGTGCACACACACACACACACACACAGAAAGAGAGAGATATGATGTGATTGTATGCAAGGAATTGATGTGTTTATGGGTGTGAGGTAGATGGTGGTCCGCGTGAGTGTGTGTGCGTTGATTTGGATGTAGTTGCAAGTTCGTTTGAGAAAAGTGTGTGTATGATTCTGTGTGGATAGGGGTGCAGTGAAATCCTTGGGCTATAGAGAGGCAAACATTATGTGTGTTCGGTGTGTTTCCTCTCTCTAACGTGATATGTAATTGGGAGGAGGGGATAGTTATCTCTGATGGTGGTAGCATTTACATGTTTGAGATTTACACAAATTGCAATTGGCCATTATTTTTGGGTACTTACACAATTGATGATACCTAATGAGTGTGTTCAATCTCATAGATAAACTCCACTTTCTTAAGTTTGAACATATCCTGTTTGGTCTTTTTGGTGAATGTTTCATTGTATTTATAGGGATGCGTTGTCTACCCTTTCATCACTTAAGAGGTATAATGTGTTGGAAAAGGCTTGGATCCACTCCCTTAAGGTCCTTGTAGATTTTAATGGCAGCTCTTCCTCCTTATTGAGGTCTATGTCCATATATGCCAACTTTGGTTCTTCTCCCACTTTAGCTAGGTCAATGCGCTTAGATTTTTCATGTCCATCATAGGATATACCTGATTCCTTAAGTTTCCTCATTGGCTATTGAACTATGATCTTTTGGTCTTGTAATGTATACTTTTTGTAGTGAGAGTATGCATCAAATTTATTTATATTTGATCTCTTTTCACTTTCCATTTTTGTTGTCCAAATTTGGGTTTGTGTCAGCTTTTGCTACTTGCATTTTCGCTAAGTTTTTGTCATTTTTAATGATGTTTCAGTTGTGTCTTTGGATTTCCCTCTGTTTTGTTTCTTTCAAAAACACTTTGTTGAAACTGTTTCACTTGTTTCCTTGTAATTTTGTCCCTGTTACAATTTTGTTTCATCTCAACAGAGCTACTCAATAGCTCATCCTCACCATCAATCTCTAGTGCATCATCTAAATCTTGGAATTCTTCATCGTCGCTTCTGTCGTTCACATCTTGGATGGAAACATCATCAATTATGCATTTGAATTCAACCTTTTTATTAAGTCTCTGGGTTCTTGATTTTTGAACCTGATTCCTAGATAACTCTTACCATTTGGAAGGGTGTTATGGAAAAACTCTTTGTCACACACACACATCTAGAGTAGCCATTATGATCCCATCTAAAAGGTCCAAATGAATCTTTTGAAAATGTCTCTCAAAATTAGTCCTTATCCTCCACTAAGATCTCTAGAATTCAATATTCTTTAATTTAGCTCTTACATTTGGATGCTCCACACATGAAAATATATAATTTGTTGTGAGACCAAGTATATATTTTCTTCTCATATACCGTAGCTGAGTCAAATTTCTCTACATGAGTTCAATCGACATCTCTATAACTATGGTCCTTCACACTGGTTCTCATTGTAACATCCTTGTGACGTAAGTAGATATGGTCATAGCCCCAATCTTGCACCATCTTAAGTTAATGAATGAATGGTTGCCCCAAAATGATGTAAAATTTGTTTCTTTTTCCAAATTTCACTATGGCAAAGCTATGCTCGTACTCAATTCTACATGAGGACACTATAATCTATTCTAGCATATCCACTGGTCACTCCATGTATCCATCTACAACTTGCAATTTCATCCGTGTTTTCTTGAGAGCTGGTCTCCCTCATTTTTTCCATATTTTGTTTTTAGTAATGGAAACTCCCGCCCCGCTATCTAGTATAGCAATGGTTTTCACCTCTTTGTGCTCTAGCGCCAAGATGGTGTCTTCCTCTTCTCCTTCACATTAGTCTCCCACCTTGTTTATAGGTATGTTTTGCATTTGGTTTTCTTGATAGATTTCCACCCATGTTTTTGTCTATAGGGATGTATTGATGAATTATTTTCAGCCCCATCTTCTCCAAAAAATTTCCCATTTTGCCTCACAATTGTGGTCTAATTTGCAAAATATCTAAGAGAGTTATTGTACATTGTATAGGAGTTGACATGAGTTCATGGAGGTTCTTTGTGTCCATCACCTTTGGATCTAGCCTCCATTGACAGGGTACAACCTTGATCTCCGATTTAGTTTTGTGTTCTTCTTTTAAATGACAACAGAATCTTCAACGTTTCAAGTTCTCTCTTTGCAAATACTTTTGTCCCTACATCATTGTTTAGAGACTATATATCTCCAGGATAAAACTCTAATCCATAATGGATCATTGTGATAGGTGAAAACTTAAAGGCCACAGTACGATCTTTGTGATTCTTGATCGTTTCCCATAAAGGTTGTGGCCATGGCTCCTCCGCTTTTGGAATGGACATCATTCCTTGTGCAACTTGGAGTCATCAAAGGTATTTGCCACTAACCTTGTACCCATTGGTGCTTGAATCTCAGGTGTAGTTTGATCGATCGTCTCGTTTCACTTATGCTTAACTTCCTCATCCTTTTGGTGTATTATCTCTTCTTGTCTGGGGATGTTTGATGTTTGTGGCTTTACTAGAGGTTGAGAGGTCTCTATGAGCCATTTGGACATTTTCAATCTCTTTGTTTTGACTTCATGATGTAGATATGTCAACCATATTCTTTGCTCCAAAGTGTGGTCGGTCTTCATTTTGGTATTGTATGCTCGCAATAGAGCCTACAAGGGCAAGGGTTCTAGCACTTTGTCCACTAAGACTAAACCAGCTAATGATATTCTTGAAGAAATTGCTCCTTCCAGTTGTTGTTTGTTTTCTCCCTTATGTTTGAGCTGCTCCCTTGTTTGTTGTAGCTCTGTCTCCAAGGTGGTCTTTTCTTTTAGCTTCTTAGATTTCGTTTTGTCACTTTTTGCTTTCCATGATTTTCTATGAGTCCTCAACATTAAACTTTCAAACTCAATTTGAATTGGTAGTTTTTGCTTGTCCCCGCTTGGCATGTTTCTTCTAGCTTTGAGCGTGAGCCCTAGTTACCACATTAATAGGAATTTTTGGCTCAGTCGTTGATCCACTCAACAAAGCAAAACTCCAATGACATTCATGGTCATTTTTCCCTTGTTTTTAGGATTTTTGGAGAACTCAAAAGTAAACGGTCTATTTCACAACCATCACAAAACCCAAAAATCTTTGTGTGCTCGCCCTTGTATGGAGAAGCTCTTGCCCAATAATATTCTTCACATTCATAGAAAGGGCCTTCTCGTTGAGCGACGTGTTGTGCCCCCATTAGTTGTCATGTCCTAAGGAGGGTATCCTCTAGTTTTGTATTTCTAACCCGGGGGATTCACCTTGTAAAACTTACCGCACCATGTAAGTGCAGTAGAGGGGTTTTTTTTACAAGTTACATAAGCGTATACATTAGGGGTCTCTCCATGTATCCATCTGCAAGTTGTAGTTTCATCCGTGTTTTCTTGAGAGCTGGTCTCCCCCATTTTTTCCATATATTGTTTGTCGTAATGGAAACTCCCACCTTGCTATCTAGTATAGCAACGGTTTTCACCTCTTTGTGCTCTAGCGCCAAGGTGGTGTCTACTCTTCTCCTTCACTTTAGTCTCCCACCTTGTTTATAGGTACATGTTTTGCATTTGGTTTTTTTGATAGAGTTCTACCCATGTTTTTGTCTATATGGATATTTTGATGAGGGGTTTTCAGCACCATTTTCTCCAAATTTTTACCCATTTTGCCCCACATGTGTGGTCTAATTTGCAAAAGCTCTGACAGAGTTATTGTACATTGTATAGGACTTGACATGAGTTCATGGAGGTTCTTTGTGTCCATCACCTTTGGAACTAGCCTACATTGAGAGGGTACAACCTTGATCTCCAATTTAGTTTTGTGTTCTCCTTTAAATGACAATAGACTCTTCAACGTTTCAAGTTCTCTCTTTGCAAATACTTTTTTCCCTACATCATCATTAAAAGACTATATATCTCCAGGATAAAACTCTAATCCATAATGGATGGTTGTGATAGGTGCAAACTTAAAGGCCACAGTACAATCTTTTTGATTCTTGATCATTTCCCATAAAGGTTGTGGCCATGGCTCCTCCACTTTTGGAATGGGCATCATTCCTTGTGCAACTTGGAGTCATCAAAGGTATTTGCCACTAACCTTGTACCCATTGGTGCTTCAATCACAGGTGTAGTTTGATCGATCATCTCGTTTCCCTTACGCTTAACTTCCTCATCCTTCTGGTGTATTATCTCTTCTTGTCTAGGGATGTTTGGTGTTTGTGGATTTACTAGAGGTTGAGAGGTCTCTATGAGCCATTTGCAGATTTCCAATCTCCGTGTTTTGACTTCGTGATGTAGATATGTCAACCATATTCTTTACTCCAAAGTGTGGTTGGTCTTCATTTTGGTATTGTATGCTAGCAATAGAGCCTACAAGGGTTCTAGCACTTTGTCCACTAAGACTAAACAACCTCATGATATTTTTAACAATAGGTTGGTAACCTAACAGGACATAAAAGTGTCATTTCAGGGTTTTGAAGAAAACCTCCAAAACCATAGTAGATCCACTCATTTTGTAAAATCCTTTCATGAGGTTATAGTTCAAGGCCTACTACACATGGAAAAAATAAGAAACTTGTAAAAGTTCTCATCTTTTGGTCACACCAACCCTCCAAAGTTGATGGACCAGTGCATTTTCATCAAAACAGTCATTTCTTACGTTTTGTTGCATAAAATTAAGATTAGGGATTTTTGTAGGACTTGAGATAAATTCGCGAGTTAACTTCAACGGGTTGGTGATCAGAAAATATGGTTGCTTCTCACTCACTATTTTTTGTTTTGCCAAAATAGATAGGTACAAAAAAATTCAATTTTTATCATTCTGCAAACCTATCATCAAAGTTTCTATAGCCACGCTCAATACAAATAATATATGCATGCTTTCTTAGTTCCCTATTGTCCTTTATGTTAATAAGGAGCCATGGAGCATGTCAAAAGAATAATACATTTCTTACCAAGGGGAATCTTGGGGACAAAGATGAAGTGCTAAATACAGCAAACATGAAAAAACTGGGTTCAACATTATGAGTTGTAGAATCCATAGAAACTATTCAATATCTAGCCAAATTTGATCCTTATGACTAGATATGGTTACTACCTACAAAATGCATGTAGTTGTCAGAGGAAACTAATAATATTGAAAAAACTATGCTTGATATACTAGAATGTTTTGTTTTCTTCTATAATTGAAAAAATCAACCATCGTTGTGTACTATGCAAAATAGGGTATTAGGTGCCCCAAAACTCAAGGAATATTAGCTTTATGTTAAAATATGTGACATAGAAAATAAAAAATGCATTTGGATATCATGAAATCCACCAAAAAATCATAGAAGAGCTAAAATTGGCTAAAAAACAGGATTTTACAATTTTTGTAATTTGGTCATAACTTACAACTTTAATATTTATTTCTCCCTAGAAGCATCACGACATGTTGAGGACTACTAAAGATAGTTCTCTAGCATTATAGACCTCACAAACATGAATTCTAGAGTGGTATAGTTGCAAAAAGTTGAAAAAAGCCAAAAACAGGACCCGTTTGTCACACAGTTTAGGTTGTGAAATGTTGTGCAAAGACAATGTTAAAGATGGAATTGATATTCCAAAAAAATGTCGAGTTTTTTTCAGCTCATGAGACAACTTTCTAGATAGATAGCACCTCAAAATCCATTTTGAAACTCTTGACATAATTCAAGGAAAATGTTCACTTAACAGGACATAAAAGTGTCCCATTACCAACCTTGTGTTAAAGAAACTCCTTCTTTCAATTGTTGTTTGTTTTCTCCCTCATGTTTGAGCTGCTCACTTGTTTGTTGTAGCTCTGTCTCTAAGGCTGTCTTTTCTTTTAGCTTCTTAGCTTTCATTTTGTCACTTTTTGCTTTCCATGATTTTCTATGAGTCCTCAACATTAAACTCTCCAACTCAATTTGAATTGGTAGTTTTTGCTTATCCCCACTCGGCATGTTTCTTCTAGCTTCTTGAGCCTCAGCCCTAGTTACCACATTGATAGGAAGTTTTGGCTCAGTCTTTGATCCACTCAACAAGGCAAAACTCCAATGACATTCATGGTCAATTTTTCCTTGTTTTTAGGATTTTTGGGGCAACTCAAAAGTAAATGGTCTATTTCACAACCATCACAAAACCCAAAAATATTTGTGTGCTCGCCCTTGTAAGGAGAAGCTCTTGCCCAATAATTATCTCCACATTCATAGAAAGGGCCTTCTCGTTGAGGGACTTGTTGTGCCCCCATTAGTTGTCATGTCCTAGGAGGGTATTCTATAGTTCTGTAGTTTAATTCTCTATGAACATGAGAGTGTCTTCATCCATCATATAATGATTCTTCATTGGCTAAACAATGTATGAAGATTTTTCAGCCTCATCTAAGATTCTCCAAGAAGGATAACCTTTGCTAGCATATGTAATACTCTCAGGTTCGCTTCCATAGGTCTCCAATGGCTCTTCATAATACAAAGGTGGTGGCAATATTTGTTGACTTGTGAGTGCTTCTACTGGATATGTATAATAAACAATACACTATTGTCTTGAGGTAAAAGAGGTTGTTGGCCCAGCAGAGGTTGAGGATTACCTCCCCTTGTTCTACATTATTTTCATCTATTTGGTACCTCGGAGTGGCAGAAAAGGTTGCACCCCCTGAGGTATATAGGGTCTTTCCCTCACGTAACTACTATTGTAAAACCACTTGTTTGTCTCATGATTGGTGCAATTCTACTCAATTGCACACCACTTCAACATTCGTGGTACGTTTGCTACCAGTGGTGGTTGCTGTCATAGGTTTGGATTTTGTCAATAGCTTTGGTTCATTCTCCTGATCACTTTCTTGACCATTTGATCAACATTTGGTGCATTTGAATTTTGATCACTCTGATTTGTTATGGGTTTTCTTGGGGTGATCAAAGAGGCATTGTTGGTAGTATTGTTCGCATCTTTTGATACCTCCATGTAAACCTTGCGATTGTCAACTAGATACAGTGTCTCTCTGGTGACTTGCTCAAATGTGGTGCATGCTTTCAAGTGTAGGTCCTTTTTGAGAGTTGTGTTTCTCAAGACCTCAATAAAGAGAATTGATAATCTCTCATCTTGCAGTAACTCTCTAATAGGACATCTCTCAATGTACTGCTTGAAGCAAAGAAAAGATTCCTTCACCTTTTTGTTCTTTTTCTACTTAAAAGCATAGATTTGGCAAATTGTGTTATACTTGATTTACCTTTTTGAGAATTCCTCCCCAAACTCTCACATGAGTTTCTCTATGTATGGAAAATCTCTACTATTCAATGGCTGGAGTCATGTCAATGCCGTTCCTGCCAAAGTTAACCCAAATCCTTTGTATTTGAGTATGAAAATTTTCTACTTGTTCAACTCTCAAGACTTGCTTAAAGAGTGAAACATGTGCATATGGATCTCCCAACCCATTGTAATTTTTGACAACACATTTTTCCACTTGAGATAGTCACATCCATTGTGTTTTGGCATCCATTCTTATAACTCTAGGTTCTCCTAACATAACATATATTGTTCATAAACCCCATTTGGAACTCTAGTCAGAGTTCTCTCTATGTCTCTCACATCTGGTTGCACATCCCTCACTTTAGTATGGGTATCTAGAACCCTCATCGTGTGGATTATGAAAAGAGCTTCACTACCCCTGCATGTGCTCATTGGAACTCTTGGTTCTAACATGACTCAGTCTTCTTGTTTTTGGTCTGGTCTGTAAGATAGTAGGTCTAAATGTGCTAGGAGTGGCATAATACTGATAGATTGGTCTAACAAAGTATGTATATCTCTCTAGCTTATTATGGTCCACAATAGATTATTTTTATCCATAATTGTCAAGCATGATTACATAGCTACTGATAGCCATTTTTTTGTTTTTTGTCTTTTCCATAGAGAGCTACCTCATCCTACCAAAATCATTCAAACATTGTGGCTATCCTCACCTTTTCACTATAAATAGGTGTGTGTGAGTCAGGGGAATTTCTCTATATCTTCTTAAAAACCCTCAGCTAGCTAGTCACCACTGGGCTAATTAAGCCAAAAACATGAATGAAGATAGAAAATAAAATTATATTATGACCCATTTGTGTGTAAATATTTCATTGTATATAGAGCCTAAATATATGTAATTTTTAATAATTATTTTGGTATTTATTTATATATTTTTATCTAAGTGTGCGTTATTTACCTGAGTATGTTATGTACATTGACTCACCATCACCATATTCTCTCACCATTGCATATTTTGTCTATCTATGAATATACCATTTTTATCCAAGCCTCTATAATTTTATTTGTGAACCCACTCCAAGGGAAAATCACAAAAATACCTTCTACTAAGTCATTCCCTTTTACTAATTTACTATTTTTTACATGCATTTTTTTAAACTTCTTGTAGATAGGCCTACATCAATAAAAACAAATGAAGACCCCTCATTTGATTCCCTATATTTTCATATTTTATGTGTGTGTGTGTGTGTGTGTGTGTGTGTGTGTGTGTGTGTGTGTGTGACACTATTCTAGATTCCATGAGTTGTTTATACACTAACCTATTTTTTTTCATCATATCCATATGTCATATTTGTGAATAATACATATCCATGCATGTTTTCAAACCCCTAAGAACCTATTAGGTCATGCTCTCATATAAGGAGGGGCTCACTCTTGGAGGATTATGAAAATTCAACAAAAGAAGGGGCAACTAAAGACTTTTGAAGGGAGGAAAAATAGAAATTCTGGTGGGAACTTTAGTATCCACCTCCACTCCGAAATTGATAATATCATCAAAAGACAAAATATAGTCCATGAGATGAATAATTTCCTTAATGTTTTTCATAATTTTTGGAACTACAACCGGTGAGATAAGATTTCTTTGGTGGACCCCAGTCTGCCCACTTTTTTCTCACAAGCTACCCTAGTCTTCTCTTACCTCTTTTCACACTTCTACATACATACACACACACACACACACACACACACACACACACATTCATCTCTGACCCTCACTCAAACTGATACCTTCAATGGTTTCTCTCACCCTCTTCACCTTTACCATCCTCTCTCACCTCCATAGATCTCATAGGAGCTTCTACATGTACATACATCCTCTCTATGTCTCTCTCTATCACCTCTAAATTACAATTTCTTGTTACCTCTTCTCTATATAGATAAAATTTAGCATGTAAACCATGCTTAATATCTACCAATTAGGGATAATCATTCACCAACATTGGTAAATTCTTCGTGGTGATCAATCTTGAAGGCAGAAACATAAAGAAAAGAAGAAGAAGAAGAAGATCGGTGGCCATTTTTTATGATTTACACAAGGGTGAGTCCAAACTTCTTCAGAACTTCACCACATCACAATAGGGTGGATGCATGAATAGGTGGTACACTACTACCCATTTTTGGGGTGGTAGCAAGGGGGTGGGCTGGTTGGTAGCTAGGTGAGTAAATATTGAGAATCTTTTATAAGGTTTTATTTGAAAATTGTTCATCAAAAGGCTTGAGCAGTGAGCGGGATTTAAAAAATTTAAAAATTATCTTTTATGTTTCAACTGTGTGTGTGAAAGTAGTGCGGGGGGGGGGCACCTTACTCCACAATCATGAAGCCTCCTGCTCATCGACGGTTGTAGAGGGGGGGCAACTCAGGTGGCCAAGCAGCTCCTATAGCTGAAGCTAAATCAACCACAATTACTAGGAGGCAGAAGAGGGCCCATCATTCATCTCCCTCCCATGATCCACCCTCGGACTCCCCTGTTGGAAAGAGAAAGAAGAAGATCTTGACTCCTTCACCAAAGCCCTGCACTCCTATAGCAAAGAAACATTCAAAAATGGCAGATGTTGTAACCCCCAACACTGAGGTACTACTGCATCTTAGTGTTGCTGGTTGTCTCTGCACAATTTATTGTTGTAACTTGTTTCCAAGGTCCATGTAAGCTCTCTTAATCTTTCTTTGAAGAAAACTTAGGTTTGCTTTGAAGCAAACCTAAGTTAGAGGCTAGATGTTTGTAGATGCATTCAAGCTTCATAAGCTAATGTGCATGCATTCAAGCTTCATAAGCTAATGTGCATGCATTCAAGCTTGCATTGAAAACCCATGTAGAGGCATGCATGCATGCATGCATTCAAGCTTGCATTGAAAACCTGTGTAGAGGTATGCATGCATGCATGCATTCAAGCAGATATATTTGTGCACATTGCATTTTTTACTGAACTTCATTTGGCTGGATGCACATGCATTCATGTCTTGTGCATAGCTGGGACCGTACTCGTATGGATTGCAAATCATAGTTCTATGAAGAAGCATGAATCACTGATACTCTATCGGTGTGGTATCTACCACCTCCAGCACTCATTTAATATAGGGAAACTGCATTAGACATTATCAAGATTGTAGCATTCAGCATTCTGCAAAAAACATAACAAGTTGGTAGCATTATGTTAGCCAGCTACCAATCAAAAAGTTCATTTAGCAAAGAAATACCAAGGTGGTAGTTACATGGTAGCTATCTGCCTGGGACACATGTATGCGCAGCCTGCTTCTGCTCCTGCTCAATGCAACAACTGATGTTTAATGTGAAAACTTCTCTAAAATTGTGATATTATAAATGCTCACCAAGCATAAATTATCTAAGTTTTCAGTAAATTTATGGCCGTGTATATTTCAAGCTTAAGTGTTGAACCATATAACAATCATACTTCTATACCCGTATGTGTTTGCCGTATGGGAACAACTATGGTCTTATTTTTTCCCTGTATTTTACAGGGCAAAGGCCGTTAGTGCACTCCATATGTGACATTTGAAAGGAAGACAGGTTTCTGTATGACAAAGCCTCAAGCACATGAAGTATACAACCTCCCCAACTCTGCAGTGATGCTCGACTGCTGGCTGAGGTAGATTTCACTAACAAAGATTGGTTGAAATACTTTAAGGAGGTGCCAAAGAGGGGCACCAAAGTAAAATATAGAGATGTGAAGCTAGAGCTCTAGAATAGGTTCTATGTATTTCTCACATCCATGTATCAAGAACCTCCTAGTAATTATGGTATGGAGGTGACTAAAGAATTTACTAGAGGCTTTCTATATGAGCAGTTGAAGGGGCAGGTTGACTGAGCCTTGTTTTCAGAAAGTATTGTCACAAATATGGATCCAGGCAAATTACATGCAAAGAAGCAACAATGGGCAGCTTTCCATTCCTCCTCTGCCCCTAACAGTTCGCGGCGAATGACGAGGACTCTAGATCATTTGGAGGCACCCCAGGAAACTCCGATCAATACAGTGGATGATGTGCAAAAACAGAAAATTTATTTGGTCCACCATCTCTTACAGAGTTAGATATTGTTTACAACATGGTTGTAAACAAGCATTCTTTTGCATAGTCAGAGTATAATGAAGCTTTTAAGAAGCTAGAATTGCTTCAGGCTGATGTGCACTGAAATGAAGGTGCCAACCTCCTAGTGGAAAAGCTCAAAGGCCAATTGAAAGATGCAGCGGCTGCATTACTAAAGGCAAAAGGTAGCGTCAATGCTGTGGATGCAATTTTGGTGGAGCAGCTTAAAAATACTGTCGGTAGGTTGTCGCTAACACTCCAAACATTGCAAGTGGTAGTTGAGGATAAGGAACCACTTGATGCTATGGATAGTCCTATAAAGGAGAGATATTTTACACAGGAAGTGCAGGAGTGTGCACACGCGCGGATGGATTTTGTGAAGACCATGCAGGTCAAAAGAAGTAAAATTTTGTTGTCTACACCTCTGTCAAAAGCTCCACCTGTGGATATGGGCACTTTGCCTTTGGACAAAGTTTGCAGTGCTTGTGGGTTGACGATGTACAATGACAATGCATTTGGCATGTTTTTGCTGCCCTGCAATCATGCCTTTCACATGTACTGTTTTGGCCATCTTGTTGCAAGCAGAAAAACATGCATGAAGATGGGATGCATGCAACCAATTTCGCATACCATGCGGTCTTTGGTGATCCTCGACAGTATGAATGCCAATTTCCAAGGAGTGCAATCAGACACCAAACCCTCATCAGTGCCCTTAAGCATGGACCATGGTATACACCCTACTGCATTTTGTAGCATTGAGCTTAAATTTATCTGTTTTTCTGTGTTTTTGTTATCAAGGGAACCCTGCTAATTGTAGCTACTAATACAAGACTGGTAGCTACTAGTACAATACTGGTAGCTAGCACTCTCACAATGGCAGCTATCATGCTAATCTTGGTACAACTAGCTACCAGTATGGCTGTGCCTACCATTCTTCCATGAGCTACTATTCTCCCATGGAAGTCTTGCTAGTGGCAAGGTAGCTACCATTCTTCCATTAGCTATTGTTTTACCATGGAACTCTTGCTGGTGACAAGGAAGTTCTCACTGTCAACCCTAGTAGCTACCAGTATAATACTGGTAGCTACCATTCTGCCATGAGCTACCATTCTGCCAAGAAAGTCCTGCAATTGACAAGGTGGCTACCACGCTTGCATTGGTAGCTGCCATTCTGCCATGAGCTGCCATTCTGCCAAGGAAGTCCTGCAAAAGTGACAAGGTGGCTACCAGGAGTGCATTGGTATCTGCCATTCTGCCATGAGCTTCCATTCTGCCAAGGAAGTCCTGCAAGTGACAAGGTAGCTACCAGGATAACATTGTGTTGGACGACGGATATGCCACGATGAACGTCAGCATAGCGAGAACTCACGTAACATATAATGTCAACTGAGGACGAAGCTCGACCCGCAGGCACGTGGAATCAAGCAAAGGGTGCAACCTCTACTCGACCAACTAATGACTACTTCCTACAGAGATATCAAATCTACATGCCATCGGTTCTGTGAATGTGAGAGTCTCCTATGATGCTACCGCAAGCCAAAAGCCTATTAGAAGTTCTCGAAACGTTACGAAACTTGAGGGATATCCTATCAACACCAATAGGCCACTCTCCTTAAGGTCCGTGACCAAAATAAACCTACCCAATACCCTCCGTGCAGAAAACGTGTAGGATGTTTGGCCAGTTTTTGCAGGTCAGCGTTTCCAAAAACTAAAGTTCCTAATGTGTATCTCTACTCGCTCTAATCACATGGATATGATGAAATGCAAAAGCGGACAATAGTTACTCACCAAAACTCCAAAAGTAGCTCGGCAGGTGAATCAAAACACAGACGAACTGCACGTGTGATGTAAGCATCAACGCGTAGATCTCCTCATGGGCAACACACTGCTGCTCTCCATTTGTGATTGCGACCATTGTAGCTCCTGTAGGGCATACACACACTCTCTCACTCTCTCGTAGTCTCCCAACGACACAGAAGATCGGATTATTAGAAGTCTCTTTACAAAGCTTTAGGTTTTGGCTTATATACTAAGCCTTAGAAAACCTAATGTCCGACCAAAATGACCTGATTTGTCCCTAGGCTTCTATAGAGCTTAATTACAACACTGTGAGGTGGCTTCGCTCATCCAACAAGCATTTGTGGCCTAAATACAATTTCCGACTTAAAATATGAAGTTCCCGTAAACATTACAAAAGTGGCTGTAATGGCGCAAAATAATAATAACGCGATATTCGATGATGTCCATGAGCTTGTATCTTCACATTATAGCATCCATCTTCGTCTTCATCACTTCATCAGCATATTTATTTGGAATCTTTAGAGAATCTTTGAGGAATCTTTATGGAATCTTTGTGGAAGCGTTGTTGAAAGGTTGACCTTTCAACACTCTTCCCCTCCGAAGTCTTGTCGCCCCCAACAAGACCCTATGTCTGTAGTGGCCTTGACGAGTGCTTCATGTTTTGGTGTTGGTTGAAGCTTTTGTTGTTGCAGTTGCTTCTACCATATGCTTTGTATGTTGTAGAGGTACCTTTTTCTTGTACATGTAGTGCAGTTGAAGCCATATCTCTCCCCCTCCGATTTGTTGTTGTAGCGTGAATAGGTTGAGTGAGGTTTGTTGTTGTAGCAATTCTTTACTGTGGCAGCTCTGTATTGCTTTTTCTTTGGGTGTCATCTTGCATGTGTACCTGTAAACTTGAAGCCTTTTTAATTTTTTTTCTAGGCCGCTCCCCTTTGATTGTCTAGCTTATGAGTATGTAGTTGTTTGGGGATGTCGTTGGTCTGCTTTTTTGTGTTTATATAAGAAAAATAGTAAAAATAAAATGTGGCGTATAATACAAAATGAAGGTCTTGGATACCTAGATAAGAGTAAAGGGAAAAACCCGGTGGGAAAAAAATGCCTTTAGTCATAATTAAATGCTAGGCTATATGTACTTATGTATTGATGTAACCGAGTTTTGTTGAGTTAAAGTACTTATGGCCGTATGGCTACTATTATTGACTGGATATACATTGGATAAGTGTTAGTAGCTTGAAGTCAGAGTCGTTGTTGTTGAGCAAATGCTTATGAAACCTGTTACCGCTTCGTCATCGTCATTTTGTTGTGTAAGTGCATGGGTGGAACACAAATCGTGTCAAATGCAAACGTCCAATGATGGGACATTGTATATATGCTTGCATAGATAGATGCATGGGAAACAATATGCGGTGCGAGAGGAGTTTGAATGGGTGCTTCCAAGAGTGAACGTAGCTAGAGAAGCAAAAATATATTTGACTTCAAGAGCTATCGTTACTCACAAGAAGGGTTTTTGTCTCGACGAGGTTTTTTCCACTCTCCTCACTGTGTTCATGTGCGTGAGTGTTTTCTGGACTACTCTGCCACTCCACCATTTAAAATAGTAGACTTCGACTCTTATGCTCACCTATGTAGCATGAGCGAACTCATTTTACAATATGCTCAACTCTTCCAGCTTGAGCTATAATCTAAATATCTAGACTCATAGACCACGAAAAATATTAAGACATGAAGATTGAGTCTGAAGCTTGCTTATTTAGTGGCTCAGCTGCCCGACTCTTGACTCTTATGCCATGATTTTTATGGCGACTTGACTTACTCTTGGGAGCTTTCGACCAAGAATAGGTTTTGAAATTCAAAACTCCCATCCTCGAAGAGAGGATTTGTAAAGGACCATACTGGCAATATTGGTTTCTTTTGCCATATCTGGGTGACTTTGGTTGTCAAAATTTCTTTTTGTTGTTTGTGGTCCCTTGGTTGAGAAGATTGGCTCACTCCATTCTCTGCAACCCTTTGTCTAGATCATGTCTTGACATTTCTTGAGAGCTAGAGATGACTTCAATCTTCTTCGTTATGTGTGGTTCTTTTGGCACCCATTTGTATCTGCATCCTGTGATTAGCATGTCTTTGTAGCTATACTTTGCCTTGACTGTGACATTGTCCTTGATTTTGCCTTCCGTGAAATTGCGATTATCTTCAAGCTGAAGTCCTCCGATTAAAGAATGTTCACCTAGCATCTTTGGTAGCCAGATTCTCCGATTTCCTTGATAGTAACCTTGTGCTTGAAGAATTGTAGATGGCACTTCCCATGATGTTTTTGATGTCGTATTGAGATGTAAAAGAGTGCCATTTTTGGGATTATTTATTGATGAAGTCCTATGTTGGTATGAAGGCCAATTGGATTTGAAATTTCCTGCATCCCTTTGGCGAGCCTTGTTGGTTGGTCTCCTTTGGCGATTTAAATATGAGCTTTGTTGCTTTTGGGGATGCTTTTTGAAACCTTTATCCACCACATAGGCCGAGGTCTGTGGTTTTGGTAACCAAAGTTTCTTTTGACTCTCATAATAGCCTTGCTCTGCTAAGCTGTAGTGGGAGGCTATCCATCCCATGCGTTTACCTTTCGTCAATTGGCTAGGCTCATTTACCCATATTGGGTTCTTGACCTTTATTTCTTCAGCTTTAATGTAGACCTTTGAAAACCTTTGGCGGCTGTGATCTCACAGTGTAGGGTATTTCGGTTGAAAGATTTTCTTTGGAGTCTGTCTTTCATGTGGAAGCATGTGGTCAGTTGATATAGAAGCTTTTTCTTGAACTTTTCTGGGTTCGATTGAAGACTCTGATTTAAGGGGCTGCTTCTGTTGGTAGGACTTTTGTGGGCTCATGTTGAAAATCCAGGTTCTTCTTCCACTGCCTTTGCCCATTTCTTGGACTTTGCTGTAAAATTGAATTTCAGTTTCTCATGCACATCCAACGAGAATTTAATCTTCTTGTTGGCTGCCAAGTAGCTGATGTCCTCGTTGCTTTCGGTACTTTTCTTGGACTTTTGTGCCTTGAAGGCTTTGTCATCCTCTTGTATGTTGAACTTCTTTGTCATTTGATTGGTTGTAGCATGTCCCAAGTGCTTACTATCTTCTGCTGTAGCTGCTTGTTGGTGTTCATTGCCAGTTTTTGACTGTGACGCCTTGATTCTTGATTTCAGAAGCTCTCTGTCACTATTTGCTTCTTCTAGCACTTGAAGGTCATTCAATGGTGACTTTTCTTCTTGGAAATGTTTTGAAGCTTGTGTAGCAGGATGTTGAGGTTGACTCTCTTCTTCTGATGCAATGGTCGCCGTGGCCTTTGGTTTCCATTGTTCCATGGGTTTTTGTAGAGTCTCTTCTCGAAAATATTCATTCATATCCTGTATTGCTTGTCCTTGGTAGTCAATCTTGGACTCAATCATTTCTTGTTCTTCTGTGCGTTCTATGTCTTCAGTTACATCTTCTTTTAGCTTCTCATACTCTTTGATTTGTTCAATCACCAATGAAGAGTCCACAATAGAGAATTTATTTCGTAGACTTTCAGCTTCATCCATTGACTCTATTTGCATGTCTTCCACTTGTGACGTGGCACTAAGATTTTTTGTTACCTCTACCACCTCTACTTGTGTTGTCTCACTATCATCAAAATCTTGGCTTCTTTTCCTCTCGAACCTTGGACTACGAGCTTCATCTTCATCACCTTGTGGATGCTTTGACTTGTCCTCACTGAGGTTCCTTAAACGATCTTGAATCACCTGATTCAATTGATCTTTTTTGAAAGCTTGATTCTCTATGATAATGTCGTTGACACCCTTGACTTCAAGCAATTGTGTCTTGAGCCTATCTTTTGTGCTCTGCGACAAGATCTGATTCTTTTCCGGAGATCTTGTTGGGGATTCTTTCTTCCATTTTCTTGTTGTCACTATCTGAACTTTCATTTTGGCTTGTTGCCTCTTCTTTTCCATGTAGAGCTTTGCTGGGCAGTCCTTCACTAAATGACCAATGGCACATTGGTCGCAATATGTTGTTATCTCAACATGTGCACCCTTTGGACGAGGCAGCTCTCCATAATACTGCTAATAATGGTTTCCTGTGGTATCTAGATACAAATATGACCTCTTCTTTGCATGCATGAACCTACAGATTACGACTGACATAGGTGTATCCATTGGCTTTGTCTCTTTATCCTTCATCATCTTGTCCTTGAGAAACTGAAAATAGCTTCCATTATTGCTTGCATACAAAATCAAATCACTATCCATGCTTTCTAGCAGTTGTAATGCTAATTCTTCCATCAGTATATGGTCTTTGACGTGGGGCTTCTGTATAGCCTTAGGGCTATGTTTCCGAGTTGATTTTGGTGAGTTCTGCATCGAGGGTGAAGATCAAACCGATTCTTTGTTTTCCGTTTCCCTTGATGGTGCTTTTGGACGGGGTACAAGTATGTGACTTACAGGTTTCCCAGAATTGGTAAACTCATCCATATTTTTCACATCGGCTATTTCATAGTGCCTATCGTATTTTTTGACCACAATGACATCTTGACCTGACCTTTTACATTGGGCATTGTGAATTTCCAGTGGTCTCTCCTCCGGCTCGGCATCTTCCAATGCTTCTTGAAATTCCACTTGGACTCCTGAAAAGGACACTACTTCTTGTAAAACTGGACTTCTTAATCCCATTCTTGAAGATATAGGGTCTTTTTGTTGTGTTTGAACTCCCCCCATCCAAGAGGGTTTCATATCTGATGTTGGCATCTATTTAATGCCTGATATGACTTGTTGTGCTCTGTTAAGTAGCTCTCGAGACTGAGCTAGTTCTTTTTGAAGTTGGGCTATCGTCATAGCTGGTACTTCTTGTGTTGGTGCAGTGCACGAGACTTGTGTTGTGTCTTGTGTTGTTCCTTGTTGTGTGTCATGTGGTGTGTGACTCATTTTTGCATTGACAACTGTCGTTGTTAACTCTTTCAGGTGCGTAGTTAGAGGTAAACCCATGATGAGATGGTATACATTACCACCTTTAGACATGTAGTCTTCTCCTCTTGATCCAAATGCTTATGCTATAAAGTAATGATTGTTTTCTACAGGAACTTCTTGACTTGAGACAGCCCTATAGTATCGACCGTCTTTGTCTCCATAGAGGGTACCAATTTTCCGTTTTCCATCTTGTGCTTTGTACAGAAAACTACTTGGAGGATATGTGTAGATATCTGTAAGTTAATCTTTGTACAAAATTTCTATCTCATTGTGTCGATGTATTTTCCGTGCCTCATGTAAATTGATCCCAGACAGCCTTCCATGAAATCTGGATGTGGGTGTAATACATTGTTCGCTGTTTCAACTTCCACATATTGAGATGTCCGAGTTTCCTCTGTATTTTTCTTTGTCTTGATGTAAAAATTCCAATTGTCATCCTCATAGCATGGCAGTCCTTTGTAGTATCCAATCAGATAGATCCAAATTTTCTCTCTTGTAATTTTTGTGGATGTCCTTGAAGCTTCTTCCTGACTGGTCTGATTCCTTTGAGATGCCATTGCTTTCATCTTGACTCCCTTGTTGTACTTGTTCAGTGATAGTTCTAATTGCTTGCCTCAATGCTAATAAAAAATATTAGCACCCTTGTGTCGGTCTTTTTTGCTTGAGGTCCTTCAGCTTTTGTGGATACCTTAATCTCTGAGTTTTCTGAATTGGGCTTTGCTTGCACTGCTTGAAATTCTTAGCTCCCTTGCTTGCCAGGAATGAAATTGTCTTGTCTGGCTACTTGCTTTTCCTAGAGCTTTTTAGCAGGCCTCGATCTAGTGGAAGCACTGTGATAAGTTATGCAACGACTTCTCCCTTTGTAGCGATTCTTGAGTTGAGCTAACCTGTGTTCACTTTAGCACACAATCTGAAAAATTATATTTAGCTGGCAAACTTTTTCACAATGAATGCAAAAATTCTTGATGTACCTTTGATGGCCACACTTGTTCCTTGAGCTCGGAAGTGAATTTCAAGTTTGCTTTTAACTGAACTAAACTTAAGCTAGCACAAGAGAATTATGCACAAGTAGCAATGATTTGCTAGCAAAAATCTTGTGTTAAAGTTCTCCAAAACTTGCGATTGTTGTTGCAAAATCAAGAGTCCTTGTGTATGGTCTTACTGGTACCAGATTTGTGTATGGACGCTCAAATTTTACACTAGGCCGTAGTTAACTTTTACACCTTCCCGTGGGTGAACAATGGTTTTCCCAAAAGATTATTCAATCTGCTCACTTAGCAATCTTCAAAACTGTGACCGTTTTCTCACCATTCTTTCGCACTGTCGGTTTTAGACACTTCTGACTTTCGGATGTATTTTGAGGCCTTAAACGACGTTTTTTTCAAAGTTGAACTAAATGGTTGCCTTACTTCAAGTTCTGCTCTAGGATCTGTGGTGTCACTCTCAAGCTACGTTTTGATATAAAAACTTTTCCAACCCGATACCATTTGTGAAAGTTATGGCCAAAATAGTGAAATGTAGTTTAGAATGGTCAAAATGAGTCCAAATTCAATTTTAAAAGGAGATTTGGGCTCTTTGTGACACTGTGAACACTCTTGTATGGTCAAAATTACAGTTGGACACTAAAACTAGCCTAGAGACATCCTACGCGTAGGATGTCTATATTCTCAGAATTTAACAAAATTTGGTCCAGAGACTCCCCTTAAGTCCAGCAACACAATGGTATGCTCAGAATTTCATTTGGACCTAAAAGTGGCCTTGAGACATCCTACGCGTAGGATGTCTTTTTCCTCAGAATGACTTGAAATTTTCACCCCAACTTCTTCTTGATGTGCTGATCACAGTGGTGTGCTCATAAGTTGGTTTGGAGTCCTAAATCAAGCTGGAGACATAGTATGCGTAGGATTTCTAACTGCTCAGATTTTGTCAAAACTAGATCCCAAGATTCTCCTAGGGCTCAACAACCCAAAGGTATGCTTAGATTTGAATTTGGATGCCAATAGGTCAAGATTTGGGCTGCATAAGCTTCTAGTGCACTCCAAGAGTAGGATGTCTGGCAATTCTCGTCTTTGCTTGGTAAATAGGCCAAACAAGGTCCAAATTCACTTTTGAAAAAAGTTCTGGAATCCTTGAGACACTTAGAACCTCCCTATATGGCCAAAGTACAATTTTGACCACTTTATGACCTTGGAGACATCCTATGCGTAGGATGTCTTTTTGATCCGTTTCAGCTCAAACTTGCACTGTAGCTTCCCCTTGATGTACTAAACTCACGGATATTTTTACTTTTTGATTTTGACACCTATAGGTTGGTCAAATGATCAAGAATCTGTTCCAAAAGCCTGATGTCTGTTCTGATGAATTCCCAAGTCAAATCAACTCCAAATTGGACCAAATTTGCCTAGGAGGCTTATCTAAGGCTATATGACAACATGGTATGGTCACAGGAGAATTTTGGTCTCAGAATCATGCTGCAGACATTCTACGCGTAGGATGTCTTTTTGCCCAGAATGAACCCAAACTTGGACCAAAGATTCCCCTAGTCTTCAGCAACCCACTGGTATGCTTAGATTTGACTGTGGATGTTAAAAGACCCCAAAACTAGCTATTCTTGCCTTTTTCAGTCAAAAATGCTAAAGTCTGTTCAATCTTCCTTCGACTAACCCAAATGAGATGAAATTTATCACATGCACTCAATACAACATGTAGAACATGCCTTTGGAGTCATCCTATGGTTTGGTCTCAAAATTAGGCCTTGGACACAATTTGGGTAGGATGTCTGGCAATTCTCGTCTTTTGGCTTTAATCTGTCAAGTCAAATTTCCACTTTCCAGGTGAAAACAGGATAGAACCTACCTTCTAAACACACTGGTAATCTCAGATTTTCAAAAAAGTGCCCAGATCACCCTGTAGACATCCTACGCGTAGGATGTCTACTGCTGATTTTTTCACACTGAAGTGTCCCTGATGCTTCCTTATGCTCTCAGCAAGTGCAAGTATGCTTCACAATTGCAAAAACATGCAAAAATCACTCAATTTAAGCCTTTTCTAAAATTTTACGTTTTCTGACTCTGCCTTTTGGCTTTTGGTCAACAAAGATTGGGAAAAACACCCAAGTCAATATAATACTAGGGTAAAACCTGCCCTCTGAACCCGCTGGTAACCTCAGTTTCTCCAAATTCCCTGCCAAAAGTACCCTGGAGACATCCTACTTGTAGGATGTCTACTGTCTTAAAATGCAATTTTTTTCTGGCAGTAGTACTCCCTATGCTCTATAAAGCTCTCAGCAATAATCACAGAAACTTTTGGACTTCAAATCAGCTTCCAAACACAATTTACCGTCTTTCCTACTTAGCGTTTTCCACTTCTCAGATGAGCCTAACAGCAAATAAGACATGCATAAAGTACTCTAGATCAGCAATCAAGATATCCTACTTACCCTACTCCTACTCATCATGTGAGATGGTGATTTTGATGTCTTGGTTGCTTCCTGGCCTCACACGGACTCTCAAGTCAACCTACCACCACATCTACCACTCCAACTCCTACTCTCTACACCCCAACCTACTACTACCTAATACTACCTAAGATGAAGGATCTAGGCCAGACACACGCTCCCTAGACTCCCTCTAAGCACTCTCCGATCCTATCTAAAAGAATGAATATACTCTAGCAAGCCAGAGGGACCTCTATCCTCAAGGACTAGTCTCGGTCACCTACTTAGGGCCCTCTTCCTCGAAAACGGCACCAATGTTGGACGGATACGCCGTGACGGACGTCAGCATAGCAAGAACTCACATAACATATAATGTTAACTGAGGACGAAGCTCGACCCACAGGCGCGTGGAAGCAAGCAAAGGGTGTCAACCTCTACTTGACCGACTAATGACTACTTCCTACAAAGATATCAAATCTACATGCCATCGGTTCTGTGAATGTGAGAGTCTCCTATGATGCTATCACAAGCCAAAAGCCCATTAGACTTTCTCGAAATGTTACGAAACTTGAGGGATATCCTATCAACACCAATAGGCCACTCTCCCTAAGGTCCATGACTAAAAAAACCTACCCAATACCCTCCGTGCAGAAAACGCATAGGATGTCTGGCAGGTTTTTGCACGTTGATGTTTTCGAAAACTAAAGTGCCTAATGTGTATCTCTACTCGCTCTGATCGCGTGGATATGCTGAAATGCAAAAACGGACAATAGTTACTCACTGAAACTCCAAAAGTAGCTCGGCAGGTGAATCAAAACACAGACGAACACGCGTGATGTAAGCATCAACGCGTAGCTCTCCTCGTGGGCAACACACTGCTGCTCTCCATTTGCGATTCCGACCAACGTAGCTACTGTAGCACACACACACACACTCTCACTCTCTCACAGTCTCCCAACGACATAGAAGATCAGATTATTAAAAGTCTCTTTACAAAGCTTTAGGTTTTGGATTATATACTAAGCCTTAGAAAACCTAATGTCCGACCAAAATGACCTGATTTGTCCCTAGGCTTCTATAGAGCTTAATAACAACACTGTGAGATGGCTTCGCTTATCCAACAAGCATCTGTTGGCTAAATACAATTGCCGACTTAAAATATGAAGTTCCCATAAACATTACAAAAGTGTCCGTAATGGCTCAAAAGAATAATAACGGGATATTCGATGATGTCCATGAGCTTGTATCTTCACATTACAACATCCATCTTCGTCTTCATCACTTCAGTAGCATCTTTATTTGGAATCTTTAGAGAATCTTTGAGGAATCTTTATGGAATCTTTGTGGAAGCTTGTTGAAAGGTTGACCTTTCAACACATTGGTAGCTACCATGATAGCATCTGTAGCTACCATGATGGCAGGGGGCAAGGTAGCTACTAGGATAGCATTTGGTAGTACTGGTAGCTTATTAGTGCTTGCTTGGTAGCTTCTATTGTCATGATGACCCTACATATTGTTGGGGTATAGGCGCCTGTGCCTTGCCAGGCCGCCCAGAGTCTCGGCGCCCACTGACTTGTATACCTTATACATAGCATAAGTGTATAGGGGGCTGCTCACTCTTTGAGTCTCCCCACCCACATTGTGTCTGTCTCCTTCTCTCTCTCTCTCACTCTCCATCTGTGGTGCTCCCCGATCCCCTTCAATTGGTATCAGAGCTATGGTGACCGCGGAGAGCACTAATGGCTTGAGGTTTTTCAGCAGGTTTCAGCTACAGGTTTACAAGTTTACCGGCAGGTTTGAGGGCTTATTTGGGTGCTGAATTTTCAGCCATTGTTTCCTCTTTGCAGGTGTCCATGTATGGCTCAGTTATAGGCTGATTTGGGACACATTTGTGACTTGTTTATGCAGCTGTTTAAGAGCTGAATTTTGGGGCTGATTTGCAGCCATATCTTACAGCCATATTTGCAGACTTTTGTTGATGCAATTCGAGCCAGTTTAGGGCTGATTTGGTTGACATTTTCTACTCATTGTTGGTTTCTCTTTTGCGAGCATTATGGCTGATTTTTCATTTGACTTCCAGCGTTATGGTCTGACACAGTTTGATGGTGCATATTTTGTTGCTTGGAAGGAGCATATGCTTGTTGCATTGGCGGATTTGGGGCAGGATAAACCCTTGCGTGGTTTATCGGCGAAGCCCAATTCTATGCGTGATGATGATTGGCAGGATCTTGATGAGTTAGCCATGTCTACGATTTGTTTGCATCTGGTTGAGTATGTTTACTGGTAGGTCTCGAAAGAGACTACAACTCATGCTTTATGGCAGAGTTTACATGCTATGTATGCGACATCCATGTCTACAGGGAAGTCTAGTCCCACTTCTATGTCCATGGGAGAGATTGGTCCCACACGCAAGTCTCGACGGCATAGAGACTTGACATGTTGGCATTGTGGACATAGAGGGCACATTAGGCGTCGATGTTTCAGACATTTGAGACAACGGAGGCAACATATGCGTGATGCAGATTTGGGCATGACAGATGCTAGTGAGATCAGTACGGTGGTTACTGAGTATGATTGTGACGGCAATGTCACATTTACATCTAGCTTGTCTTCAGACGATCTTATGTCTACGGATTGCATATCGGATTGCACATTGTCTTCACATTGGTTACTAGATTCAGATGCTACTTTCCATGTCACGTCGCATCGTGAGTGGTTTAGCACGTTTTCTAGTGGGAGACTTGGTTGTGTGCACATGGCTGATGGTGTTGTTTATGACATTGAGGGTGCAGGAGACGTATGTTTGTCCTTGCCCAGTGGTATGAGATTTACCCTGCGTCATGTGCGTTATGTGCCAGATCTGAGACGGGATTTGATCTCAGTCAGACAGTTACGGGATTGTGGATGTCAGATTTTGCTACGAGAGCGAGATTTTGTGATGCATTTGGGTTCGCTAGTGATTGCGAGAGGTGCCAGGAGTGGTACAGGTAACCCATTGCATGTGGATCATGGGAGAGACGGTGTTGTCTCTGTGATCATGCAGCCACATAGACAGCGAGAGAGCAGGCGAGTCTCTTTTGCTCATGGGTTGCAGGGTGCTTTGCATGGGGTGTAGAGTAGTGAGCTCGTTGTGCACACAGTTGAGGCACGACTTGAGAAGTCACACAGAGAGGTGACAGAGTCAGACATGCATGCTTTGCTAGTGACTGAGCAAAGTAGAGAGTCAGTTGTGCGAGATAATTCTATGCAGGATAGACAGGTAGAGCGATCTTGCTCTAGTGAGTCACGACAGAAGGATGTTGTGCAAGAGTCTATGCATACGGAGTTAGAGCATGAGAGCTCTAGTGAGTCACAGCAGATTGAGTGGTCATGTTTGTAGTGGATGATTGCAGAGGAGACTGAGATGTCAGCAATTATGCAGTCATTCCTTTCTATGCTCGACAGTGAGCACGGGGATATAGTTGTGCAGGATATGTCTTCCACCAGACACCTAGAGCAGCTGGTTTGCTCTGAGGTTGCACGACAGGTTGATGCGTCTTTTGCGGACAATCAGGAGATGCATGTGGCTGACACGCCTTGTCAGTCAGAGATGCCTATTGCCAGGGATATATATGTTGATGTATGCTCCGTAGAGCTAGCAGGGCCCACTAGCATTGCATTGGCATTCGGTGGTCTCATGTATGAGATGCTGATCTTGAGACCAGATATCGCAGCTGCAGTGGGAGCATATTGTTAGGAAATAAGACTTAGCTAAATAGATAATTGAGTAGATTACTTAATGGAGAGAGACAGATTTATATACACGAGATTATAGAGTAGAGAGAGAGAGAGAGAGAGAGAGAGTACACACGATATACGCGGTTCACCCAATGTGGGCTACGTCCACGGGAAAGCAGCCACTCAATGGATTTAGTACTTCAAAACAAGAAGTAGTTTACAAAGGGATTATACCCTTAATGGAGCTCCCGCCTTGCTTCACTCTCACCACCTCACACTCACCTTGTTGCATCAACTTCGCACTATGAAATGTGTGTAGAAATGGCCTCCTTTTTTAGGCCAAAAGGGCTGCCCTCTCTTATGAGAGACAGCCATGTGTAGCCGCCCTTGTGCGAATAAGTCCCAATCGGACCCTCCAATCCGCCCATGTGTGGCCGCCCTTGAGAAGACAAGTCCGCTTTTAAATTCGGGCACCGGCCACCGGCCATTGACTTCCGGCCACCGGCCATCGGCCATTGACTACCGGCCACCGGCCAACCCACCGGTTGTTTTCCAACCACTTTCCGGCGAAAAAAAAGTCTCGGGGGCATCCGCCCCCGAGGCCTTTAAAGCTGCCCTTGATTCTTGTCCGTGAAAATTTTGGTTTCCGGTGAGTGATTTTCCTTCACGCACGATGGCTTCTCCTCATAGTGGGGGCCTTACAAATGTGCGCTTTTACCACAGAAAATTACAAGGGTAAATAAGGCTCCATACTTAACAATCTCCCACTTGGAGACTGATCTCCAAACCAAACCTGTGACTGCTTTCCATTCTGGCTTCTTATCCTTGAATGCCGATTGAAGATGAACAACATCTCAACTTCTCCTTGTTGACCACCTTTGTAAACATGTCTGCAGGATTTTCACTTGTATGCACCTTTCCTAGCTTTAGTTGTCCCTCTTCCAAAAGAGTGAATATGAAGTGATATCTCACCTCAATGTGCTTTGTCCTTGAATGAAAGGCTGAGTTCTTTGCAAGATGGATAGCGCTTTGGCTATCACTGTACAAGACACAATTGTCTTGTTTGAATCCAAGCTCTTCTAAGAATATGTTAAGCCACAGAATTTCTTTGCTTGCCTCCGTCATTGCTACATACTCTGCTTCCGTGGTAGAAAGTGAAACCACTTTCTACAGCTTTGAAGCCCAGCTTACTGCTGTGCCTCCAACGGTGAACACATAGCCAGTAGTTCTCCTTCGAGTATCTTTGTCACCTGCCATATCTGCATCAGCATACCCTTCTAAAAAAATATCCGTTCCTCCAAAATACAAAGCATTTGTTGTTGTCCCTTTTAGATACCTAAGTATCCACTTCACAGCTTGCCAATGCTCTTTACCTGGGTTGGCCATGAACCTACTCACAACTCCCACTGCATGTGCAATGTCTGGCCTTGTCCAGACCATAGCATACATTAGAGAACCTATCGCTGCAGCATATGGAACTTTAGACATATAGGCTATTTCCTCTTGTGTCTTTGGACACATATCCTTCGTTAGTTTAAAATGACCAGGCAAAGGTGTAGAAACTGGTTTTGCATTTTGCATTGCAAACCTTTCTAGTACCTTCTTGATGTAATCTTCTTGAGATAGCTTTATTGTCTTCTTCGTCCTGTCCCTTGATATTTTCATACCAAGTATCCTCTTTGCAACACCTAAATCTTTCATTGAAAAAGATTTGGACAGCTCCTCTTTTAGGTCTTTGATGTCCTGCATGTTAGCACTTGCAATCAACATGTCATCAACATACAACATTAGGATGATGAATTTTCCATCTCCCAAATTCTCCGTGTAGACGCAGTGATCCGAGTTGCATCTTGTGAATCCATGATCCAACATCCATCGATCAAACTTCAAGTACCATTGTCTTGATGCTTGCTTTAAACTATACAAGCTCTTCTTTAATCTGCAAACCATTTTCTCCTTACCTTTTACTTCATACCCCTTTGGTTGAAGCATGTAGATTTCCTCCTCTAAGTCACCGTGAGGGAATGCCGTATTTACATCCATTTGCTCGAGATTTAGATCATGAGCAGCCACAAGGCTTAAGACAAGCCTAATTGAGTTCATTTTTACAACAGGAGAAAATATTTCATTGAAGTCAATACCTTTCTTTTGAGAAAAACCTTTTACCACAAGCCTAGACTTGTACCTTTTCTTCCCACCTTCTTCTTCCTTTAGCTTGTACACCCATTTGTTTTGAAGTGCCCGCTTACCTTTAGGCAACTCAACCAACTCCCATGTTTGGTTGCGATGTAGTGAGTCCATCTCCACTTGCATGCTCTTCGTCCATTCTTCTTTGGATTCATGTTGCATAGCTTCTTCATATGATTCCGGCTCTCCAGAATCTGAGATCAAGAGATGATTGAAGGAAGGAACAAACCTTTTTGGAGGTCTAATTGCTCTTGTAGATCTTCGGGGAATAGGTTGAGGCTCCTCATTTGGTTGACGTTGTTGCACATTGTCATCGTTTGCAGTCCTTGAGTCGTCACTGTTCTCAAGCTCCATGTACTCATCACCTGTTTCTTTTGTTTGTTTTCTTTCCAAGTAATCTTTGTACATATTTTGTTCGTTAAAAATTACATCCCTACTCCTTAAGATTTTACCATCTTCAGCATTCCATAGGCGATACCCAAAGTCTCCTTCTCCATAGCCAATGAAGAAACACTTTTTGGACTTTGCATCTAACTTTGATCTTAGGCTTCTATCTATGTGCATGAAAGCCTCACACCCAAACACTTTGAGAAATGCATAATTCACCGGTTTACCTGTCCATGCCTCTTCTGGAACTCCCCCATCCAATGCCGTTGAGGGTGACCGATTGATTAAGTACACATACGTACTTACAGATTGCGCCCAAAGCTCAAGCGGTAGGTCTGTATGTAGTCGCATGCTTCGTGCTCGTTCCATGATTGTCCTGTTCATCCTTTTGGAAATCCCATTTTGTTGAGGTGTCCTTGGGGTTGTCCTTTGCCTCCGAATTCCATTGCTAGCACAAAAGCTTTCAAAAGCTTGGCTGCAATATTCGCCTCCATTGTCGGATCTGAGGCATTTAACCTTGGTACCTGTTTTATTCTCCACAAAGGCTTTCCACCTTTGAAATATGGAAAATACATCGGATTTATTCTTCATGACATAAACCCATGTTTTTCTAGTCGCATCGTCTATGAATGTTACATAGTACAATGAGCCACCAAGTGATGGTGTACTTGCAGGACCCCAAACATCAGAATGAACCAACGCAAGTTTTTTATTTTTTCTTTCATTTCCTGATTTTTGAAATTTTACCCTCTTTTGTTTACCATAAACACAATCTTCACAGAACTCTAAGTCCACTTCTTTCAAACCTGGTAGAAGCTTCTTTGTTTGAAGGATTTGCATTCCTTTGGCACTCATATGCCCAAGTCGGTAGTGCCACACCGCACTGTCAATTTCTGTAGTTGTTGCACAAGCTGAAGGTTGCATGCTAACAGTACACAAGTAAAGTGTACCGACTTTTTCACCCTTGGCAACCACCAAAGATCCCTTTGAGATCTTCCACCGTTTGTTTTCAAATGCAATGTTGTGACCTTCATCGTCCAATTGTCCTGTAGAGATCAAATTTTTGCGAAGAGAAGGAACATGCCTAAAATCTTTAAGCTTCCATTCATTTCCGTTAGCAGTTTTGACAGAAACTGTACCTTTGCCGACAATCTCACAAGCTTCATCATCTCCCAAGTATACATACCCAAAATTACCTTTGGTGTAGTCTTGGAAATGTTGCTTGTGTGGTGTCGCATGGAATGAAGCCCCGGAATCTACTATCCAGGAATTAGACACATTGTTTAATGAGAGAATTAGAGCATCTTGCTCTACTTTACCTGCCACATTGGCCTCTGATGTTGGCTTGTTGTCTTGAGACTCTGTCTCCTTCTTCTTCTTGGACGAGCAATCCTTCTTGACATGGCCCTTCTTGCCGCAGTTCCAACATTCAAGAACTGACTTTGTGCGTGACTTGCTTCGCCTTGAGCGATCACGACCCTTTTGGTTTTTGAACCTCTCCTTAAGCCTTCCTCTTGTTTCCACTGATAGTGCAGCACTTGATGATTCTCTTGTGCTTCTCCTTCGCATTTCATCGCTTAGGAGAACACCCACAACATCATCAAACTTAAGAGTATTTGTGCCAAAGATAGAATTACTTACAGCCATCACAAGGCTGTCCCAACTATTCGGTAGAGATGATAGTATAAGGAGAGCTCGCACTTCGTCATCAAAATTGATTTTCACTGATCGAAGTTGAATTATGTTTGTGTTAAAGTCATTTAGGTGTTCTGCAACTGAACCATTCTCTGCCATCTTTAGATTGAAAAAGCGCTTCATAAGAAATATCTTATTGGATGCCATGGTTTCTCGTAGAAGTCGTCAAGTGACTTCATCAAGTCCTCTGTGGTCTTTATCTCTGAAACATTGAAGGCCACCATTGACGCCAAGCTTAACCGGATTGTTCCCAATGCCTTTCGATCAAGGACAATCCATGCTTCATCTGCCATTGTTGCAGGGCTTCTTCGCAAGACCGCCCAGTGGCAAATAGAGGTCCTTCTGGTAGAGATAGTCTTCAATCTGCATCTTTCAATGTTGGTAGTTTTTGCCGTTGAACTTCTCAATCTTGAGCTTCCCTTCCTCCGCCATAACTCCCACTCAATTCAAGGAATCCTTTCCTTGAGATAATTTAGCTACGAGCAAACCTTGCTCTGATACCAGTTGTTAGGAAATAAGACGTAGCTAAATAGATAATTGAGTAGATTACTTAATGGAGAGAGACAAATTTATATACACGAGATTATAGAGTAGAGAGAGAGAGAGAGAGAGAGAGAGAGAGTACACACGATATACGTGGTTCACCCAATGTGGGCTATGTCCACAGGAAAGCAGCCACTCAATGGCTTTAGTACTTCAAAACAAGAAGTAGTTTACAAAGGGATTATACCCTTAATGGAGCTCCCATCTTGCTTCACTCTCACCACCTCACACTCACCTTGTTGCATCAACTTCACACTATGAAATGTGTGTAGAAATGGCCTCCTTTTATAGGCCAAAAGGGCTGCCCTCCCTTATGAGAGACAGCCATGTGTAGCCGCCCTTGTGCGAATAAGTCCAAATCGGACCCTCCAATCCGCCCATGTGTGGCCGCCCTTGAGAAGACAAGTCCGCTTTTGAATTTGGCCACCGGCCATTGAATTCAGCCGCCGGCCACCGGCCATTGACTTCCGACCACCAGCCACTGGCCATTGACTTTCGACCACCGGCCATCGGCCATTGACTACCGGCCACCGGCCAACCGACCGGTTGTTTTCCGACCACTTTCCGGCAAAAAAAAAGTCTCGGGGGCCTCCGCCCTCAAGGCCTTTAAAGTTGCCCCTGATTCTTGTTCGTGAAAATTTTGGTTTCCGGTGAGTGATTTTCCTTCACGCACGATGGCATCTCCTCATAATGGGGGCCTTACAAATGTGCGCTTTTACCACAGAAAATTACAAGGGTAATCAGGCTCCATACTTAACACATTTGCAGTTGGGGTTTTCAGTCGTTTGTTGACTGATGATGGCATAGTGCACGAGGGAGATATGCAGGTATTGCGTACATACTTGCAGTACGTGTGCGGTACGTCTGGTGGTGTATGAACTTACACGGGAGCAGGACAGTTGGATGCACACGATCACAGCCAGCCAATGGGCATCGGTTGAGAGCGGTTTTCTCTCGCCTTTTGTAGTCTTTAGACTAGGTTCTCTTGCTTAAAGGCACAGTCGCCTTTAAGTGGGAGGTTGTTGGGGTATAGGCGCATGTGCCTTGCCCAGCCGCCCACTGACTTGTATACCTTATACATAGCATAAGTGTATAGGGGGCTGCTCACTCTTTGAGTCTCCCCACCCACATCGTGTCTGTCTCCTTCTCTCTCTCTCTCTCACTCTCTGTCTGTGGTGCTCCCCGATCCCCTTCACATATAACTTCAAAACTTTTTCTTAATTTCTTATTGTGAAGAACAGAATTCAAGGTGTTGGTACATGCTGGCAAGGAAGATGTTTTAGATAAAGGTTGTTGCCATGCTTTTATTTTGTTAACCACCCCACCACTATTAGATTTCTTACTACTAGGATCGCATTGGTGGACCCTATGTCATCTTGGTAGCTCTCAGTGAGCTAGCTACCAGGATGGCATTGGTATCTACCAGGATAGTGCTGGTATCTATCAGTGCTTGCCACGTAGCTTCCACTATCATGCATGGTAGCTTCCACTGTCATGTTGTAGCTACATGTAACTTGAATCAGCAAGTTCTTAATTCCTTAATACTTTTCATGACTGCAGAGGTTGAGCCAGAGACTATAGTTGAGAAGGAAGGTGTGTTAGAGAAGTAGAGTCCTGAGAATGGAGATCAAGCAGAAAATGCTCCTTCATCAATGAAGTACAATGAAGTGTCAGCCAGAGACATCAGTTCCTCCATCCTGCAGACCATAAAATGATGCAAAGGGAAAGAAAGAGAAAGATTACAGGTGTTATTTCTAGTTTTGTTTTTCCCTAAAGGTAGATAATATTGTTTAAGGTTCATTCTTGTTGATTGTTTCTTCTCTCTTGCAGATGGAGCTGCCAAAAAGCCTACAGAGGATGCAGAAGGGCAAACAAAGACATCAAAGGACCAATTAGCCATAGAGACTGGAGAAAATAGTAACATGGAGTCTGGAAGAAAAGGTGCTACAACATCTAGAGTAAGAAAAAGACTCCAAACATAGTCTTGATATTTTTGCTTTGTAGCCTATCCCCATTTTTGGCTCTTTTCCTAAATCATGTCGCCGTTTTTGGCTTTGTAACAATTCTCCATTTCCTATGAATTAAGAAAGTCAAAATAAACTTTTTTTTGTCCTGTCCATCATTGTTGTTTATCTCATTATTGTTTTTATGTTCAGATGCTGCCACTAGCAACATTGACAATCTTGATCACATAATAAGTATGATAGAACAATCTACTATGAAAGACCCTCCTGATGTAGATGGTTCATTTAGAGTTGAGGGCCAAGTCCCATGTGCTAGCAGCATTGATGACCAAGAGGATAAAAACATGGAGTTTTTTGTCCGCAGTACAGGTGAGGACACAAAGATTATCATGAAAAAGTCTGAACTGGGAAGGGAAAATGGTGATGCATCTGTGGATGCAGGTGGTGATGCAAGTTGTGCAGTTGGTGCAGTTGTTGCAGGTGGTGTAGGTGATGACACAGAGATTACAATTGATAAGTTTGAACCACCTCGGGAAGATGGTGACGCATCTGTGGATGCAGGTGGTGCAGTTGAGTGTAGGTGAAGACACATACATTATCATTGAAAAGTCTGAATCACCTTGGGAAGATGGTGATGCATCTCTGGATGCAGGTGGTGAAGCAAGTTATGTAGGTGGGGCAATTGGTGCAGGTGAGGACACGGAGATTACCAATAAAACGTTTGAACCACCTTAGGAAGAGGCTGATGCAGGTGGTGATGCAGGTTGTGCAGCTGGTGCAATTGGTGCAGGTGGTAGAGAATATGTAAGGCACGATGATGGGACGGTGTCTTGGCAAAGGAAGGAAGGAGGAGGTGCAGGTTGTGTTGCAGATTATGTTAGGAACGATGATGGGACGGTTTCTCGTCCATGGGATGATCCTGGGAACATATTGTTTGAGAGTAAGCCAGTTGTTATCCTTGATATTAATGGTGTCATGCTGACTTCATTAGACAAGAGGTACCATTCACGGAAGCCTGCCTACTAGAATGATCTAGAAATTGTAGACATAGCAAGGGTATTTGCTGGGTGTAAAAGGGATGCACCTGCATTCTTGGATTGGTGCCTTGTGCACTTTGATGTATTTGTGTGGACCTTTTGCATGAAGATTAAAGCAGAAAACCTGTTGAGTGCCTGCTTCCCTGATCAATTTCCCCAATTCAAGGAAAGTTCTTGCACAACAGGATTGTGTAAGAGATGCTAGATTCAAGATAACTGGTGGAAAGCCTGTATTTTACAAGAAGCTAAGTGACTTCTGGGAGAAAAGAGGTCAGTACACGGCTACGTCCACAATTCTAGTGGATGACACATAGTACAAGAAGTTGTGGAATCCTCCATGCACTTTCTGCATTGTGATGAATATGGAAAATTAGAATCCCATTGAGATTCAAGGATATCTTACAACAACTGTAAGATCTTGGCTCACGGCTTGGATTTTTGCGGAAGATCGCCTCAAGTATGCCGAGGACTGTGCACTGCCGAGACCGATTGATAACCTGAGCATTAGGATCTCAAAGTAATGGCATCTAGAGTATAACGACTAGATATATTATCCTGACATGTAACCATGATAAGCGACGTAAACAGTCAACCATTTACTCACTTATGGAGTATTTTGCTCACTTGTAATGATGACACAATGTAGTAAAGCAGCTTTTGTTAACTTGTACACTTTTTTACGTTTTCTCATTGTTCATCACTACACCTCCACAGTTGCACAATTACAAGTAATTAACACAGCTTTCGATACCAGGAAATGTTAAGGGTAGCTACTAGTTTGCATAGTAGCTACCCTTGCAGCTACTTAGCTACACTTGTTTAATTTTTCTATGTCTGTTGTGGAGATTATTTATTTCTTATGGCTTAATGTACACGCGGGAGTATTGGTGGGCTCTTGGGTTGGTTCTAGTGGTCATGATCATTCATGAATCAGATGTATTCAGTATTTACCAGAGTCACGTGTCCATTGTCTCTTAGGACTCGCATATGCATCCTTGAACGTTCGAAAAGTGCTGCCATGTTTACACGCCCCTGCACTTATTCTGAACGGCTCCTTATCGCCCCCAATGTGATGACCCCCCCCCCACGACATTCAGCTATAACGGTGTCGATGGCGAAGGCGGGAGAGAAGAAGGAGCATGCAAAAGACTTCTAGCAACTGCTACTACGGACCTGCAAAAGCTGACCTTATCCTCTGTCAACACAACCATTGAGCAACCGCCTGTTGTGCATGTGCGAGATCCGTCATCAGTTGGCTGTCCGATCAGGGGCATCGAACCCTTGAATGGCCGGCTGCATGTGCGAGTCTCATCTGGAGTTGCCCTCATCTCCTTTTTTAGGGAAAGGCTTTCCATGGAGTGTTCATACTATCTACCTCAGGATTTCACATAGGCATTTTAGACACGATTCAAGAAATTGCAAAATAGGGTGATGCTCAACACAGAGATTACGGAGATTCCCCCAAAGAAAAAAAAAAAGAAAAGATGTTGAAGGGCCATCAAAAGCAGCTTAGATTAGAACTAGGAATTCTATACATCAAAAGGAGTGCTATTGTAAATAGCCTCATATGTTTATGAGGAAAGTAATAATTTTCTTGTACGTCCCACTTTCTGCATTGGGAACTTAATAGCTCGTACAAGGTGGGATTGCAAGGCAGCTTCAGGCTCAGATTTTAATAGCTTGAACTCATAGGTATTTTCTTTTTCTTGTTCATACCAAACTCCTTTGACAACACGGCATTGCAAACATTCCCCCATGCATATCTTAGAAAAGCTTTAGTTTGAGTCTTTTCTATTGTACATTTCAAGACATAGAAATCAACAAGCTCCTTATTGTCATGAGGAGCTATAACAGCAAAATTGTCACCAACATGAAGTGCATCACTCAACGCATCATGGTGTCCTTCATATGCAAACTCTTCAATCTCATCATCATATTCAAACATCATCTGTAGGTTCAAGGGTAACATAATTCCATGCAAAAACGTGTGATTTGTTCGAACACCTCCTCCAGCTCTCAGGGGGTGCACTAGGTTATCATGTTAATGTATAACGTGAGTTCAAAAGGAGGGGTTTTAAAATGCAAAAAATTTAGGCAATTTAACAGAGATACATTAAAATAAGGGGTTTTTAAATTCAAATTTGGAAAAAAAAACTAAAATAAAGGGTCGTTTTATTCATTCAGACATGTTAGAAGAGGGATTTTTAAATACCCCGCGAACGCACGTCATATAGGGGGGTAGTGAATGGTGAACCCCCCGAGCTCCAGCTGCCTTGCAAACAAGCATGAGAATTGCCGATACCTAAGACATGTTCATTGGTTAAGGAGTATCCGTAGCTGACGCAATGTAACCCACGTGCATTAGGCACAGATTTACAATCCCGACATTGGCTTCTATCCACATCACCTACTTTGACCTCCTAGAATAGTTCAGTAACTGGTCGTACCTGCAAAGAATACGTGGTTGTAGCACCATTGGACATGGTTCCTCTCAAAAATGGCACCACATCTATTGCACATTGTAATTTCACACAGTCTGGCTTTAGCTGCTCCTAAGTGAGATGCCTCTTAATAACAGCACCTGCACCATCATGTTCGCCCTTCCCATGACCTGAACCTGAAAAGTGATGTGTCATTTTCAAACTTGTGTAATGGCTATTGCCTGCACATGAGCAATAGGCATTACGGGAATGATTACCCGCAAACTACATTATGTGAACATCAAACACATGGAAATAGGATAGACGACAGTACACATTACACAGGCACAGAACACCTCTTGCTTCATTCATATGTTATCCGGACACAGAGTTACAACAGCAGATGTAATGGATAACATAAAGGTTGGTTACATCAAAAGACAAGTATGCCCCCCATATACAACCGCTGCTCCAACGCATATCGGGAACGGTGCACACACTCCTATCCCATGATATCCTGTGAAGAACTGCCACCAGGGCCGCCGCATACCATACCGCATGACTCTTGATCCACAATGCCCAGACCTCCGCATGACCGCAGAACCGCATGTGCGACTCATGCCGTAACACCTGGCACGCATGGTGGATTGCGTGAACCCACACTCAGCCCCCTCGGTTGGAAGGTTTTTGTTGCTGATCTTCGACCTGTTCTGGTGAAGAGGAAATGTCAATGTAGCCAAAGCCTCTAAAATCTGCAGTATGGGCTCGATAGACCTCATCCAAAAGATGTGGATCTATCTCAGTGTGTTTCGGCCAAGGATCCTGAGGAGTAAACTACGTCGGCAAAGAAATAGATTGCGGCGCCTGCGGCAAAGGAGCAAGAGGCGTATGTAGAGGATAATAGCGGGAGAGGTATCTATTGAGAGCAGACCAAAATGGAGGGCATGGGGGTAGACTGAGGGAGAAAGAGTGAGTCAAAGTCTCCACCCAAAAACACACCCTGCGCCACTCCTTACAAAATCGACCAATCATTTTCTGCAAACGAGATACATGAGCCTGGGCCTTAGCACAATCCTCTGTAGCTTGCACCCAATCAGCAATATCAAAACCTTCTGGAACAACACTCTTACCTCTGTCAGTGTTGGATGACTCAGTTTGCTGCATCACAACTTGTTGAGTTCGTGGCTGTGCTCTCACCTCACTAGATAACCGTGTGCGCCAGTTCTGTAGTTGATTTTCCAAAAAAATGTGGAGATCCTGTTACATCTCCACTGCCAACGCATCCAAATCATTCATACTGATCATTACATCACCAGTATGCGAGGCTAAGTACGAGGCAAGGCTGTGCTGCGTTCGCAATTGAAGTAGTTCCTCTTGAATCGAATCCACAAACGCAGCATTAGCCCCCTGAAGCATTTGTATTTCTTCATTTTGCTAGCGAGCCATTGCAGTCAGATCTTCATTTTGATTGGTCAACTCGGAAATGTGAGCCTGCAGAGCCGTTACTTGCGTTTCCAGCTCATTAACTCTACCCTCTATTGCGGGGGCTGGCCAAGCCGCACGAATAGACTCCGCAAGTCTGCTAAAAAAAGTGCCGCATGCCTGTATTTGGTCAGTAGGGTTTGCTATTGTTGCCTCCCATGGTGGCGCTGCGGGAAGAGTACCTCCGTCAAGGAAGCCGCATTGGTGGTTCCAGAAGTTTCCGGTTGCGAGGGAATATCCGCAGCCGGAGAGCCTGTCCTAGGGGGGGTAGAAATTGCCACCCTTTCCTACATGCGACGTCACAAGCGTGCCACTGCAGAATCCTCCGGCACAGGAGGTGGTGTAGAGAACTCTTGTTCCTCCCGTCCGCGCTTCCGGGTTGCTGGTCCTGCAGTGGCCATCTCTTGGACTCTAGAGGGTACCATTGTAGTCGATAGACCCGAAAAATCCTCAGTGCCAACATTCTGCTCTGTTTCCCGCCCAGCAAGAACTGTCAAACTCTGGGTTTGCAACAGAGGGGCAACAGTCCCTTGGACCACCAATCTGTCATCTTCAAAATGGCATAGAGGACGCAGGGCGAGGGGAAAAACTTCCCTTAACACTAGAATGGTAACCTAACAGGACATAAAAGTGTCCTTTCAGGGTTTTGGGGAAAATTTCCAAAACCATAGTAGATCCACTCATTTTGAAAAATCCTTTCATGAGCTTATAGTTCAATACCTACTACTTATGGAAAAAATGCGAAACTTGTAATTTTTCTCATCCCTTGGTCACTACAAGCCTCCAAAGTTGATGGACCAGTGCATTTTGCCCAAAACAACAATTTCTTATGGTTGATTGCATATAAATAAGAGTGGGGATTTTTGTAGGACATGAGATAAAATGCCCTGTTAACTTCAATGGGTTGGTGACCAAAACATATGGTTGCTTTTACCTCAGTAATTCTTTTTTGGGCAAAAAAAATAGGTACAAAAAAGTTGCATTTTTGCCATTCTGCGGACCTATCATCAAAGTTTCTATAGTCACGCTCAATATAGATACTATATACATGTTTTCTTAGTTCCCTTTGGGCCTTTGGATTCAAAAGGATCCATGGAGCATGTCAAAAGGATAATGGATCTCTTACAACTGGAACCTTGGGGGCAATGATAAAGTGCTAAATACAGCAAACATGAAAAAACTGGGTTTAACATTTTGACCTCTAGAAACCCATAGAAACTACTCAATATCTAGCCAAGTTTGTAATCTATGATTAGATATGGTTACTACCTACAAAATACACACAATTGGCCTAAGAAACTAGCAATATTGAGAAAGTTATACTTGCTACTCTAAAATGTATTGTATTCTGTAGTAATCAAAAAACTCAACCATCATCATATACTATGCTATATAGCATATTAGGTCTCCCAAAACTCAAGGAAGATTAGCTTTATGTTATAAATTACACTTACACAATCAAAATTTAATTTGGATATCAAGAAAGCCACCAAAAAAATCATAAAAGTGCTAATTTTGGCCAAAAAGCAGGATTATGCAATTCTTGTAAATTGGTCATAACTTTCAATTTTAACACTTAGCTCTCCCTACAAGCATCAAAACATGTTGATAACTATGAAGTCCTAACCTCTAGCCATCTAAACCTCACAGACATGAAGTTTAGACTGGTATAGTTGCCAGAAATTGCAAAAAAGTCAAAAACAGGACTCGTTTTTTCACACAGTTTAGGTTAAAAAATTTTGTGCAAGAGTAAGGTTAATGGTGAGATCGATACTCCAAAAAAATACTAAGTTTTTTTCAGCTCATAAGGCAACTTTGTGTATATATAGCACCTAGAAATTCATTTCCATACTCTTCAAATAATTCAAGCAAAATGGTCACTTAACTGGACACAAAAGTGTCCAAGGACATAAAAGTGTCTTGTTACCATTCTAGTGTTAAGGGAAAGATCAGTGTCAGAAGCTGGCCGACTTTTATGTTGGTTGGGGTATTTCACCCCAACTGTGCCACCACTCGTTGGAATTCTTCCAGCAGTCTCTCTCTGACAACTGCTGCCCAAGCCACTGGCCCAAAGCTGGCCGAATGCAAAACATTCCTCGCTTTGGTCGAGATGGTGTAGGTTTTGGCTTGTAGCCAAATTGCCTCGAGGAACCATCTGTACGCATCCCTGGTCGCTACATCTGTTAACCCTGAAAGCTTATATTCACCTTTCAATTTCAATCCAAACTCCCGCTCGACATCTGCAACAAGAATCACATGAGATGCTCTCACAACTCCATCATTGGGCAAACAGCAACACCTGGAAATTCTTTCTGCAGTCAGCTGCATCTGGTGGTTATTCAGCTCCACCATATCTCCAACAGCCAGTTGCTCAATCAAACGTGCTTCATGCGGGTGAACAGGTATCCCTTGCCATCCAAGTTGGCAAACACGCGTAGCCGCAAATCTTGCAGCCAGCAGGCATCCACTCGGTGAAGCGCTAACTGCTGTACTGGAGTAAAGGGGATGCATTGTAGTAGAGAATCCATCATGGTGACGATGAGATGCAGGAGCAGAGAATGTTGAGCTAAGGACGCGCGATACACAAAATAGGAGAAGCACAAAAATAATCGTTTGCATGCAGTAACCCTCTCGCAATGAGTTCCCAAAATAGGGCGAGCCACGGTGTCGCAACCATCATAGCTCCTTTCCCGCTTTCCAAGATTGAATGCAAAAGAATCCCCAATCATTATTAGGGTGGCTTCCGGCTCTTGTACCACAGCAAAGGGGCACTGAATCGGGGTAGGTGAAACATAATGGTGCAGTCTCAAACCATTGACCGGTACAAAAATTACCTCCCCCCGCAAATCCGCCAAATAAAAAAGAGATGGGCCCGCAAATCCTCTGCAGTATCCTCTGCAACCACACCTGTTAGAAACAAAGACGCATCGGTAAATTCATCAGCTACACCCGTTGGCGGCTCACCGAAATCTAACATGGATAGGTAGTCAGCCACCGCATGCTGAGCCCCTGGACGATGTCTGACCTCAAAGTCAAGTTCCTGCAGCAAAAGCACCCATCAGGCCAATCTTCTCGTCAAATTTTGTTGTCGTACCAGGTATAAAAGAGCCAAATGGTCCACATGAAGGAAAAAACATCGGCCCAACAGATAGTGCTTGAATTTCTTCACTGAATAAATCATCCCTAAACATTCCCTTTTGGTTACTGAATAATTCTTTTCTGCGGATGATAATCATCTGTTGGCATAATAGACAGGTCGAAACCATCCTTGACTTTGTTCCTGCATCAGCACACTGCCAATAGCTCGATCCAAAGCATCCACAAACACATGAAAATCTTGACCCCAGTTCCGAGGAAGCATAATCCCAGCTTTGGGTAGCTAAAGTTTTAATCTCCGAAAATCCAGATGACATTCCTGCGTCCATTCAAAATCTATAGCATGCGCTGCCTGATTAATCGGGATTGCCAAATGCGCGACAAACCGCAAATGCCTCCCATGCCAACGGGCTTGACCCAGGAAAACCTGACACTATTTTTGGTTCCACGGTGGATGTGCTTCCATAATTGTGCTATTTTATCCGGATCCACAGAAATACCATCTTCAGAAATTATATGCCCCAATAGCCTGCCACTGCAAACAACAAATGGACACTTTAAAGGATTCAAACTGAATTTTACCTCTCTGCATTTCATAAAGCAAAACCGTAATTGCTTCAAGTGCTATAATTGCGCTCCAAAAACATTGAGATCATCCAGAAAAATTCTCATAAAATCCGTCAAATAAGGACCAAAAATTTGAAACATATCCCTTTGAAAATTTGAAGGTGCATTCTGCAATCCAAACCACATCACTGTGCAGGCAAACACACCCCATACAATAATAAAAGTTGTTTTTGGCTGATCCCGCAATGCCATTTGTATTTGGTTATATCCACTAAACCCATCCAAAAAAGTATACATCTCATGTCCTGCTACATCATCCAAAATGGAATCCAAGAATGGAAGAGGAAAAGGATCTGGAATAGTAGCCGCATTCAATTTCCGGTAATCCACACAAATTCAGATTTGCTTGTTTTTCTTTGGTACAACCACAATTGGAGAAATCCACTCCGGATTATCAATAGGGGTAATAAAACCCACCTCCAAAAGACGATCAATTTCCACCTTAACTTGCTTTGCCACATTCGGATTCATCCTATATGAGTGCTGCTTCACTCGCACCGCATCGGGTTTCAGATTTATCGTATGCTGATAAAACTTAGGATCAAATCCTTGCATATCCACATATTTCCATGCAAAAACATCCTTAAATTCTTTCAGTAAATAATCAAATCACCTCTGAAAATTGCCTCAAACTGCTTATTAATGTAGATGGGTTGCGACTCCGCTTGATCCCCAAGAAATACCTTCTCTAATTCATCTTCTTTAACCCTTAAGCTTGTAATTTTCTCCATGTGCGCCTCAAACGCACGTTCTTGCTGAATAACGTTCTCCAATGATTCAGGACTTGGAAAAACCTATTGTTGCTTCCCTATTCCTGCTGGAGTTCCTGAAGCCCCCACCGAGTTCCCCTTCGAAACCAGAGAAATATCCGCCAGATATAAAGAAACCAAATCCGGATTAGCTTTTAGAAATTTCTCCTCTTCATCCTCTTCTTATCCTTCCACCATATTTATTGTTTCTACTATCACCGGCCATGCTGCCTGAACTGGTTGTCTGCATGTTCCCAACATCACCCGCACTTTCCTTTTACCCTTCTTTACTGTAAGCATATTTGCTTCCCAATTATGTTTTACCCTCACTTGTCGTAACCCGGGTCTCCCCAAGATAATGTGATAGTCCTGATTATAATCCTCAATATTCAAGACTACTAAGGAAACAACAAAAGATAAGCCCGCCACATCCAAGACAATGCCTCGAAGTAACCCCACTGGTTGCACTCTTCTTTGATCTGCCATGCAGACTACAAAGGGTGCAGGCTCCCAATCACAGAGTCCAAAACGCTCACAAGCTGATTGAGTAATAATGTTTACTCTCGCTCCTCCATCCAATAGTACCTTGTCAATATATGTTCCATGATATCTAACTGAAAGCTCCGGAATGTGGGTATCCGTGATCCTATTTGCCGGCAACGGGGCTGAATCATCCTCCTCGCTTTCAACTTTCCCGATGGCGACTTCTCTCATCTCTGTGGACATTTGTCGCAGCAAGGCATTATGAAGATTCAGGACCAAGTTCAGTAACAATGAACCCAGAGGTACGTGTATTGGCGACGTGAGGACCTCTTTCCAAACTGAATTCCAATCCTCCTCTTCTCTAATATCTTATTTCCAGCTTTTCCTTCCTTTATTTTCAGGCCCAGAGTCGATGGTCCTGATGATTTCAATGGTGTTGTGGATTGTGGCAACCACGACACAGTCTTTTTCCGCACTTCTTCCTGAGCCATCCAATCTGGAATCTTGACATCGGTTGTTGGAACCACATTTTTACCCAATCGCATGATTAATGAAACCACTGGATCAGACTCCTCCAATCCTTCAATCTGAACCATAGCCACACTAGGTTGTTTCCCTGCAGCGTGTTTCTGCTTCTTCCGATCATATTCCATAGCTTCAGTACACTCGGATCGCCAGTGTCCATCCCCCAAATAGAAAAGGAATGTCTTGGGGTGATTAAGATCTCGGCCACCTCTTTCGCGACCTCGTCCTCCCCCTCGACCCCGTTCTCCTGCTTGACCTTGCAAAGGCGTCTCTGATGTATGAGCATGAGCCATCGCCAAAGCATGCTCTTGTCCTTGCCCTATCTGTGGTTGTTGCCATGTAGAAGAGTCTCCTCGACTCCGACGACCCCGACCATTGAAATAATATTCCACTGTATTATGAGTATTGGTCATGAAAATTGAACACCACTTCTGATTCATTGCGCACTCTTGAGCAGCATGGCCCAGATTCCGATACTGGGTACACCATAGTTCCTTCAAACTTTTAGCCACCGCACTAGATTCCGACGATCCAGATGAAACACCTTTCTCGTGCCGCTAGGATTTTTTCCGAGGTGTCTCTTCCCACTCTTTCCCCGAATCGCTGCTTCCTGAGTCTGAAGAGTCTGATACTGCGGACTCCGACTCCGAACTATCCCGCTGCTGTCTTGCGACTTCTGATGAGATTTCTTCTTGTCTTTTTTCTTTGATTTCTTTGGGGATTCCGTATCCTCTAAAGCTTCTCTTGCTACTACAGCCCTAGGAATTACATTATCTAGTGGAGTAGTTACCTTATCCACCACTGTTGCCATAGCAGTTATGAGATCCTTGTTGAGCCCCCACAAAAAATAATCATTCAGCACTTTTGCTACCGGCCTTTGTGCCTAAGGTACCCTCTGCAAAATCATCCGAAATTTTGCAGCGTAATCCTCCATTGGCAATGACTTCTGCCGCAGCGTTCGAAGCTTTTTCAAATGTTGAGGGACTTTCTTTTCCATTCTAAACCTTCATAAGAACGCTCTGGATCCTTCCACATATGTCTGAAAATGATCATCAAGGTATTCGGACAACCATTTCGCAGCTTTCCCCAAGAGTGTAGATTCAAACACTGATTGTTGATGGAGAGGAATCACCACCCCGGGATGATTCAATCCATAAGATTTATTGAATTGGCACAAATGTGCAAGGGTCTTCTCTCAAAAGACCTCAAAACCGACTATACTTAATCTGAGGATGTGCCATCATCCCTTGCCCAACTGTACCTCCTCCCGGAAAAAGCTGTCGAGCACTAGGAGGTGGGGACAGTGGCAGAGACACCCCCGGACTGCTTATCGGAGACGGTGGTGGAGCAACCTATGTGGGTGAGGGTGAATGTACGACAGGAGGAAATGACTAACTGCGTGGAGTACACCTCGCCCGCCGCAACCGCCTACCACGCACCGAGCTTGCTGATGGTGATACAGATTCCTCAGCCTATGGTGAAGAAAAAACAAATTCATCTGAACCGCCTCTCCTCTGAAGTCTTCCTACAATAGGAACCACAGGGTCAGGCGGACCCTGCGACCTAGTGCGCATGCATATTCATCACAGGTCGTCCATCACGCATCGTGGTCGCAAGATGTAATGGCTATTTCCCGCACAGGAGCAATAGGCATTACGGGAATGATTACCCGCAAACTACATTATATGAACATCAAACACATGGAAATAGAATAGAAGACAATACACACTACACAGACACAGAACACCTCGTGCTTCATTCATATGTAATCCGGACACAGAGTTACAATAGCAGATGTAATGGATAACATAAAGGTAGGTTACATCAAAAGACAAGTATGCCCCCCATATACAACCGCTGCTCCAGCGTAGATCGGGAATGGTGTACACACTCCTCCTCTCCCATGATATCTTGTGAAGAACTCTCGCATGACTCCTGATGACTCCTGATCCACAATGCCCAGACCTTCGCAGGACCGCAGGACCGCAAGACCACATGTGCGACTCATGCCATAACAACTTGTCAAAGTTCCATATAGAGCAACAAAATAAAAAGGCCTCTTTGCTTTGAACTGCAAGGCTGTTCCATTTGACCAGACCCAATGTTCTTTGAGCTATATGCCTAGATCTTTCAACCAAACCATAATGGAGCATAAAGCAATGTTGGACAAAGAGAGTATCATGGCTTTTATCATCAGATATATAGAAATGATAGTATTTTTGGACACTACCTGCAATCCTCACATATGTAATGTGAACGAATATTGTCACCTGGCGAGAAAACCAATGCATCGATTGGATCTCGTTCTGTTCTTTGAAAGTGTAATTTTCAGCGAAATCCACCACTGACACTACCACATCTTCAGGGAAGATACATAGACAATATTTAAATTGCTCAGCTTGCCATTTGTAAACAAAATTGTGCTTTATAAACTTACTCAGATGATCCTTGAACAATATGAAAAGCTTCCCGCACTGCATCTCCTTGTGAGAAAGAACTTTTCTTTTCTTCTTTTTCCCTGAATCTGTTTTGCCAACTTCAAGATCTTCAAAAATCTTAATTGTTATCATGCGTGCACCATTTAACTCTTCAATTGGGAAAATTGGTAGCTTCTATGAAGGCCCACACGAAGATCATTCGCCAATCAAACACTTCAGTGCAAAAAAAATTGACCCGCTAGCCTTCGAGCATATGACTCCCAAAGATTTGTAAGGCTAGGGCACTGATTTGTTTGACCAGTACATTTCAAATCTGCACCACAAATATCACATTGACAACTACACTCTTTCCCATGCACACCATAAGAAATCTTCCTTATATGGTTTACAACATCCCTCAAGAATGACATTTGAATATGAGTGATGCAACAGCAGCTGTAGCGATCTCGAAGCTTGCGTACAAAATAAGGTTTCACCTTTTCAAATGTCCTTTGGTGAATTTGTACCTCTAGGTGACTCTGTTTGAAGGCAAGAAAGAATTCTACCTGCACTAAATAATGATATTCAGTACACTTATTGGCAAAATCATAACTTATTGTTGACATGCAAAATCGAGATCAATCTGGTGGGAGCTAGTATAAGAATGGTAACTAATACTTTTTTGATCAATGGAAGGAGAAAAGTTACAAGAGCCTGAGTCTAATAGTAGAAAGCACTCTACGACCTAGTTGTTATCAGACTACCTAAGTAGCTGCTAGGTTATCAGTGATAGCTACTAGGTTGATAGTGACAGCTACCAGGTTGACAAAGATAGCTACCAATCCAACAGGATTTCCATGGAAAACTGGTAGCATGGAAAATTGGTAGCTTCCACCAAGATTGCCATGGAAGACTGGTAGCTTCCACACCAGGATTGCATGGCAGAGTGGAAGCTATTACTCTCTGAATGGTACCTAATATTTTGTGATGAGTGGAAGGAGAAAATTTACAAGATCCTAAGTCTAAATAGTAGGAAGCACTCTAAGACTTGTGTCTACCTTTACCATGAGTAGCACTGTAAGGCTGGTTGTTATCAGACTACCTAAGGGTAGCTACCAGGTTGACATTGATATCTACCATGTTGACATTGATAGCTACCAATCCACCAGGATTGCCATGGAAAATTGGTAGCTTCCACCAAGATTGCCATGGAAGACAAGTAGCTTCCACCAAGATTGCATGGCAGATTGGAAGCTATTACTCTCAGAGTGATAGCTCTAGCTAGCACTAGGATATTGATAGCTACCAAGTTCACAATAATAGCTACTTGTACACCAATACTACCATGGAAATCTGGTAGAAAGAACTATCAGACTGGTGGCTACCTTATCATGACTATGAGACTATAAACTAGCAGGTTGAACGTGGTAGCCAGCAAATTTACCAAGAACATCATAGCAGATTGGTAGCAACCCCTATTAGACTAGTAGCTACCTTTAACGAGGACAACATGGATGCTACCAAAGTCTGACAGTGGTAATTATAAGGATCACAGTGGTAGTTACGAGTCATGTATAGTAAGCTACCTATTTGGCAGTGGTAGCTACTAGGTCTAAAGCAATGTGCAACAATAAGCAAACTGTACAACAGTCAACTGAAGTACAACCAAACTAGTGCCATAATTGTCACTGAAAATAAGCTTGTAGTTACTCAAGAAGTCAAAACAAACCTGGGGTTGCTCAAGAATATGCATTGGGTGTTTATCGAATACTTTGCATGCAATACGCTTTCAACACACATCCTTTTTATTGGGCAATACGCGAGTATTGTGAGTCCAGAAGCTCCCCACTGTGGCCTTCACTTCCTCTGTAATTACACTATTTGTGTATGGTTGTCACCCACACAAATGCAATGGCAGTTCTATATGATTATGTTCCAATCGAGATCTGGCTGCATAGAAGTTCCTTTGATGGATACCAAGAAGCCTCAATGTAGCTCCTATATTTGGTTTTATGCTTGTGGAATTCATAACCATCATGATACTCACCCATTTAATAAACAACTCTGCTGAGCTTTTTGGTCTCTTGATTACCTTGAGAGTGTTGTGCATTCCATTAATCAATACCCTCTGCTCATCATTGGAAACCTCACCTCCTGTAGATTGAATTTTCAGGTCTCTCAATACTCGATGCTTGAGAATGCTCCTAATGATTTCCTCCTTTTTCTTGTTGTCAAGACCCTGTGTGCACTGCTTGAAAAACTTGATCACCTGTGCAATAATTTTGCGGTGCTGAAATTCATTAATATCGATCTGTTTAATTCTAGCTTCCCTTTCTTTGATTCTCTCGTGATATGTGCGCTTTCGGTTTGCTTCGTAATCCTTGATTACACTCTGTTTGCATGAGCTTCACTTGACTGAGTCACAACAAAGGCATGTGCTACTCCTTAAACTCACAACATCCTCAACTGGAATGATTTCCACCATCTTGTGAGTCTTTGAGAGGTGGAAAGAGGATGCCAAAGTGGGTACCCTGTCCAAAGATAAGCCCTAAACACGGCTAGGGATTCCATTGCAATGTGTGTGTGTGTGTGTGTGTGTGTGTGTGTGAGTGAGAGAGAGAGAGAGAGAGAGAGAGAGAGAGAGAGAGAGAGAGAGAGAGAGAGAGAGAGAGAGAGAGAGAGAGAGAGAGAGAGAGCAATAATCGAGGAAGGCAAGCTACTCTGAGAGAGAGTGCATGCTCAGCTATGGAGATGGGAAATGTAGCGAGAGAGAGAGAGAGAGAGAGAGAGAGAGAGAGAGAGAGAGAGAGAGAGAGAGAGAGAGAGAGAGCAGCTATGGAGGATTGCAACTTCAACATAGAGGGGGGGGGGGAGAGAGAGAGAGTAACAAAAAGGCGTAACAACCTTCGATCGTGGTCTCTGTCATGGTTTTTAAAATATCATTATTAAATTCACTCAAAAGTTTCCCTCCACCTTTAGATTTGAGAGGTAGCTACCAATGTGCTAGTGTGTCCAGGACACAGGTAGTAAGTGCACCTATTCATGCATCCACCCAATAATTCTTTCACTTCATTCACCCATCCTCCTTCAACTCATTTTATCCATTGTAAATGTATCGTTAACATTTTAGTGATTGCTAACACTAACACCTACTGACACAAATCATCGCTTGACCTAATCTTAAAAGGCAGCTCACCTTAAGGCATGTATATATAATAAAGACTCTCTTTACCTCTCTCTCTCTCTCCCCTCCCCCGTAACTCTCTAATTTCACCTTTATCTACCACCAAGAATTCTTTCGCTTGAGTCCACATCCATGATTCGAGCAGACAAAGAAGGCCCGCAATAATTTGATATTCCAAGAAACCATAATCTCAATTTTATTAACTTGTTCATTAGGATTCTCAATAATCTTAATGAGGGATCTCCAGCCTATAAATAGACCCATCCTCTTCTTGTAAATCTCAGGGGGTGCACTATGTAATCATGTTAATGTATAATGTGAGTTCAAAAGGAGGGGTTTTAAAATGAAAAAAATTTAGGCTACTGAATAGAGAACATTAAAATTAGGAGTTTTTATATTCGAATTTGGAAAAATTTCCTAAAATAAGGGGTCATTTTATTCATTTAGACATGTTAAAAGCTGAGGTCTTTTAGTATCCCATAAATGCACGTTGTACAGGGGGTACTAAATGGTGAACACCCCGAGTTTTAAATCATCTCCAATATCTCACAAAGCACCCCAACACTCTATACGCAAGGAGAGATTTAGGTGTAGTCATCACCTTGTGAGCTTCACACTTGGTGTGAGAGAATCTTTGATGCTACACATTGCAAAGTGAGAAAGTGTGAGGGCCCTATCTCAAACCACCATTGTACTTGCTCTTTCACTTCTATCAACAATTGAGGTTTTGGTGCTTCAAAGGCATTCTTGGCTTCATAATATTTGTCCTTCTACTTGTGTAAAGCTCTTTGGAAAATGCGATGTGACTTGTATCCTTTAAGCTCTATCATTTGAGCTTGTTTGAGAAAGTTATTAGTGTGTTTTTATTGCCAAGTTCTTGATCATTGTAAGAGGGTATGGTGGTGAGAGGTGTCCGACAACCCTAAGACAATGTGTGTGTGATGGTGATGTTTAGCATTCACTAAATATTGGGTTAGTTTTGTGCACACTCTACGATAGCATCATAACAAATCAATCTTTATTTGAAAGTCACGAACAAGGTATTATACAAGATCCATTTCTCTCTCCCTTTCCTTTTCTCTAGTTCTCTTACTCCATTTGGTGTGTGTCTTGCCGTGAGATTGTTTGTGTGTGTTTTTTTGTGCCTCCTCTTGGTCGTGACAAAATATATCTTCCATCCTAGTTCGCATCCCATAACTAGGTGGTGCCCCTTCACTTGTTTGGTTGTGGGTTTTTTGTTGCTTTCTCTTGCTTGTGGTTTTTCCAGCTCCAATTGATTATCATGGGAGCTTTGAGGGGTGTTTAGAGGTTGCCTCTCTTGTTGCAAGTCTCAGACGGTCTCAATTTTGGCTCCCCCAGTGAGGAGGGCTTGTCTATGTTGTTTTGGATACTCAACCTTTAGAGTAATTAATTAGCTTGAATGAATCACAAAAACTTGTATGACCCATTTGATCCCATTGCAAGGCAAAAGGTTCATATCATTTTAAGCACTAAATTAATATTTCATTGAGTAATTTGTAGAATATTGGGCCCTCTTAGGTTGGTCAAGATAAACGCTTCTATATTTTTATTTTGTTTTAAGCATTAGGTCATGCATAGACCATGGATAATGGCCCATGAATATACGTTTTTTCCTTTCATTTCACTCCACACATTAGAATAAACATTGCAATTAATAGACAAATCCATTTTTAAACAATGTATGGTGTTCATGTTTGGTGTCAAAAGGATAGGATAAATTTTCGCGTCACCAAACCATATCATCCTACCTCTTGTTGACTATCATAGATCATTTGATGTGCATATTTTTATTTTGTTGTAATTTAGCAAAAATTATTTAGTAGACCTTTTTAAGAAAGAAAGAAAAAACAAACTTGTCACTTTGAAAATTGATTCAATGGAGATCCAACACCAAATGTCAGGATATCCTCTCTTTTGGAGATCTTGGCGAGGATAATGAGTTATTTCTAGCCAATTCCAAAATGGCTTGCCACATAAAAAGAGTGATAGGAGATGAGGAATGCTTAGAAATGTTTGAGGTAGTTTTGCAAAATAATGCTAGCACTTGGTTTTACTCTCTATATGAGGAAGTTAGAGAGAGCTATAGGGAGGTTTTGGAACACTTCAAGCAATATTTTTTCAAACCTAGAAACACTCAAAAACTATGGCAAGACATTATTCCCACAAGCAATAAGACCTAGAAAACTACTATATATACAAACACGAGTTTATACTTCTTTGGGATGTATGGATAAGGAGCATTGCTTACCCCGGGGATGGTGCTGAATTTTTAAAGAAGGAGAGATTCATAGCGGGTTTATATCCTATAGTCAAGGTAAAAGTTGAAGCGAGTGCCCCTGCTACCTTTGATGTTGTCAAAACTAGGGTAGCCTTGAAGTATAGAAAATTGAAGTGCATTCAAGGAGAGCTTCTACTAGAGGGTCCTAGACCTAAGGAGACAACACAAGCATCAACTTCTAAACAAATGCTCAAGGTGATTGAGAAACTGAACGAGTCCCTGAGAAACTTGTCAATTCATCTTGCACAAACTATAGGTCCCAAGGGACAAGCAAAGAAAGGCGAGGAACGAGAGTCATGACCCAAGGGGGTATTAAAGTGTTGGACTTACAGGGAATATAGACATGGGATGTATAATTGTCCTTGGCCCCATGGGGATCTAGGGAGACCTAACTTGAATTACCCAATGATGAATGTAGGTGAATGAGCTAGCTAATAGCCAATGCTTTTTCAAAGACTAAATGGGGCAAGACCACCTCCACGAGGAGTGAAAGGTGTTCCACCTTTGCCAGATCCAAATGTGCATGTGGTAGAGGTGAAAAATTCAAATGAGGTGGACATGGAAGAAATTGGAATTAAACGTGGCTGTGGAAAAGGTAAGGAGAAAGAAGAATTCACGTCACAAAGTGACCATGGACAAGAAAATAAGGCAAAGGAGACCAAGGAAGCCAAGAGGAATCGACGTCATATCAACCTCCAAGAATTCCCTCTTGGATGTTATCAAGGAGCAAGCTCTACTCAAGGAGGTAAGAAAGCTTCTAGTAGTAGGTTTCATCTATCTAATGGAGAATTCAGAGTGGGTCACTTCCGTTGTTGTCACTCCCAAGAAGAATGGCAAGTGGAGGGTATGTGTGGATTATTGTCCACTAAATGAAGCGAAAAAAAGAGATCACTTTTCCCTACCATTTTAGGATGAGATACTAAATGAGGTAGTTGTTCATGAGAAATACATTGTGTGTGATGATTACTTAGGTTACTTTCAAATAGGTATCTCATTAGAGGATCAATACTCCTTGGGGTTGTCATGCTTTTAGAGTCATATCATTTGGCTTGACAAATGCTCCTGCAACTTTCCAACGCTTCATGAACATGGTGTTTCAAGCATTTTTTGGAAAGTCCATTAGGGTTTTTATTGATGATTTTTGCATTTATAACTCAAAATCATTGCACCTACAAAAGGTAGAAGAAGGTTTGAAGAAACTTTACAACATGGGAGGTCAGCTCAATCTCGACAAATTTCACATAGGTGAGGATGAAATGATCTGCTCAGTCACAAGGTTTCCTATCAAGGTATTGAGGTTGATCCTTCAAAGACAAAGGCTCTTATTGAGTTACCATCACCCAAAAATCTCAAAGAGGTCATCTCATTCATTCAAAAGGTGAAGTATATGGTCCTTCTCATTTACTTAGCCTTGGAGTTACTTCACCCTTTGCAAAATTTTTTGCATAACAAGTAGAATTTGCATGTTCTGGTGAGCTTGAAGAGTAATTTTGTAACATTGAATTCATTTTGTCAGAGCTACCAGCACTCGTGCCTCTTTGTTGGGAGAACACGTTCTTTGTTAGCTCTAGCATTGGGAAAGAAACAATTGGCACTATATTTCTACAACAAGATCCCCACAATACCATGATGCGATTCACCTACTTTTCTAGTAGGGTCATGAATGCCTTGAAGAGAGGCTACACTGAAGTATAACTCATGATGCTTTCTCTCATATTGCAGTGAGAAAATTTAGATCCTACCTGTTACCAAAACCTTTTGTAATTCTCATTGTAGAAAATTCGTTCCCTTGGGTGTCATCTCAAATGAATCTTTGTATTAGGATTTGAAAGTGGAATATGGAATTGCAAGAGTTTCGATACTCTTTCAAGGTAGAAGATAGTGTGCATGCACAATTGGTAGGGACTCTCACTTATAGGGTGCATGAGAAGGAGATTAAAGTGTCTGAAATAAAGACCTTACCATTGCAACCACCTAAAAGTATCCCTAATGCATTTACCTTGTTCTTTGATGGATCTTTTTTACGAGCCACATGTAAAGCAAGGGGAGGGCTGGTGTTGCTCTGCCCAAGTGGAAAGGTGTTCATGAGAGACAAGGTCAATCTACTAGGTTCAACGAGCAACAATGAAGCAGAGTACAATATACTACTTCACAGTTTGAAGATGTGCATTAGTCAAGGTATTAAACATCTCATGGCAAAGGGGGATGCACTCTCATTGTGAAGTAGATCTTGGGCGTTTGGGCATGCAAAAATAAAAGCCTAAGGAAAAAATTTCATGCCATTCGTAGGGTGTTTGATTAATTTGAAGGGGTGCAATTGTATCATTTTCCTAGGAAACAAAATGAAGATGCCAATTTACTTGCACAACAAATAGTTGCATGTGTTGAGAAAGAAGTACAGCTCATCATGGTAGCAGTAGTGATCAAGAAACCAAGGTACTAGGAAATGGAGTCATTGGCTCCCATTATTGGCTACATTTTGGAGGGTGAGTTTCCACTAGGCTTCACAAAGGCTCAGAAGAGGAGGATCGTGAAGAAGGAAAGTTTCTATCTCTTCCTAGAGGGCTCCCTCTATCAAAGAGGAAAGGATCAGGTGTGTAGAAGAGTAGAGATAAGCGTGAAAAATATTTTGCTTACTGGGTATGGTTGGTCAAGCTTGCATGTGGATGTCTAACATTGGTGTAAAAGCTATCACAATTCTCAAGTAAATGAAAATAGAAGATTGGTACATGTTCCAAGGAAAATAGTGCTTGCAAATGGACCCTTTGAAAAGTGGGGCATTGATGCTATGGGTCCACTACCTAGAACTAAAAATGGTAAGCTCTACATTTGGGTGACAGTAGACTATATGACTAGGTGGGTAGAAGCACAAGTGTGGCAAAGGTAAATGAGAGGGCAGTGAGCAAGTTTTTCTACACTCACATCTATTGTAGATTTGACACACCTTTGGAAATTGTTTCTGATAATGGTCTAGGGTTCATGAAGGGTTTACTCATGGAAGTTTGTGAAGAGCTTAACATTCTACATTGTCATAGCATACCCTACTACCCATAGTCAAATGGTTTGATGGAGAAGGATAATGATGCCATTGTAGACCTCATCAAAAAGATGGTGAAGAACAAGACAAAGTTGTGGGGTGACTTCTTGGATGGGGCATTATGGGCGTATCAAACCACATACATGGAAGATACAAAGTTCACACCGTTTCACTTGGTCTATGGTCAAGAGACTTTGTAGCCTATTGAGCTCAACATCCCAACAATGTGGCTTTATAGTAAAGGTGCACAAGATGATCAAGAGGCATGGATGTACTATCAACTTCTTACATTATTGGAGCTTGAGTGGAAGAGAGAAGCGGCTTATGAGCCCTACACGAGGAAAGCTATGTAGGCAAAGGAGAAGCTTGATAAGAAGGTGAAGGACAAGGTTATCAAGGAAGGTGGTCTGGTGTCAAGGTATGACAATCGACTTGACAATATGTTTGATGCCAAATTCAACATCAGATGGCAAGGTCCGTATGTGGTCAAAAAATCCTTAAATTTAAGTTACTATCAGGTCATCGATTTATAAGGCAAGGAGCATCCTAAGAAGGTGAATGGGTATCGACTTAAGCCCTAGCACTCTACCAAAGGATATGCAAGAGCATCGCCGAGAAGCTATATTAGCCTGTAAGTCTTGTTGTTTGGTTTGTTTCATAAGTTCAAGACAAGGTGAATAAGAACTAAAAAATGAAGACTTGTTTGAGCCACAAAACATCACAAATAGCTTGGAACCACTCTCTTTGGAAAAGATGCCTTTTGATGGTACATGAATATACCATCATCCTGGGGAAGGGCTAATGATAGCCATTTTTTGGCTATCCTTATTTTCCAAAGTGAGATACCTCACCCTACCAAAATCATTCAAACGATGTGGCTATCCTCACCTTTGCACTATAAATAGGTGTGTATGAGTTAGGGGACTTTCCCTATATCTTCTTAAAAACCCTCAGCTAGCTAGTCATTGGGCTAGTTGAGCCAAAAGAATAAACAAAGATAGAAAATAAACATATTATGACCCATTTGTGCGTGAATACCTAATTGTATATAGGGATTAAATATATGTATTTTTATTATAATTATTTTGATACTTATTTAAGTATTTTTATCTAGGTATACGTTATTTGTATAAGTACGTTATGTACATTGACTCACCATTACCATAATTCTCTTACGATTTGACATTCTCTCCATTCTATGAATAAACCTTTTTATCCAAGCCTCTTTAAATTTTATTGTGAACCCACTCCAAGAGAAAATTACAAAAATACCTTTTACTCAGTCATTCCCTTTTACTAAATTACTATTTTCTACATGCATTTTTTCGTACTTTTTGTAAATAGGCTTAGATCAATTAAAACAAATGAAGACCTCCTCAATTGATTTCCTATATTTTTATATTATTTATATGTGTGTGTGTGTGTGTGTGTGACACTATTCTAGATTCCATGTATTGTTTATACATGAACCTTTTTTTTTCACCATATCCATATATCATATTTTTGAATAATCAACAACCATGCATGTTTTCAAACCCCTAGGAATCTATTAGATCATACGCTTATATAAGGAGGGGCTCACTCTTGGAAGATTATGCAAATTCAACAAAAGAGGGGGCCATTGAAGACTTTTGTAGGGAGGAAAAACAAGCGTTTTGGTGGGAATTTGGGCATCCACCTCCACTCCGAATTGGAAAATGTCATCAGAACACAAAATCTAGTCCACAAGCTAAATAATTGCCTCAATGTTTTTCATAATTTTTGGAACTACCATCGGTCATATATGAATTTTTTGGTGAATCCCAGTCTGCCCACTCTTTTAGGGGCTTCTACATATACATACATTCTCTCTATGTCTCTCTCTATCACCTCTAAATTACAATTCCTTGTTACTATTCCTTATATAGATAAAATTAATCATGTAAACCATGCTTAATATTTGCTAATTGGGTATTATCGTCAACCAACATCGGCAAATTCTTTGTGGTGATCAACCTTAATGGAGGCACCATAAAGAAGAGAAGAAGACCTGCGGCCATTTTTTATGATTTACACAAGGGTGAGTCCAAACTCTTAAAAGCTTCACCATCACAAGAATTCCATCACTTCATTTACCCATCCTCCTTCAATTCACTTTATGCATTGTAAATGTATCGTTAACATTTTAGTGATTGCTAACACTAACTACTAACCTACTAACACAAAACATCCATTGACCTAACCTTAAACGGCTCCTCACCTCAAGACATGTACATATACGACTCTCTGAATCTCTCTCTCTCTCTCTCTCTCTCTCTCTCTCTCTCCTTAACTCTCAAATTTCACCTTTATCTACCACCAATGATTCTTTTTCTTGAGCCCACATCCATGATTCAAGTAGACAAAGAAGGCAGACAATAATTTGCTATGAAAAAAACCATAATCTCAATTTGATTAATTTGTAACTTAGGATTTCCAAAAATCTTAATGTGGGGTCTCCAACCTAAAAATAGACCCATCCCCTTCGTGAACATCATCATTAATATCTCACAAAGCACCCAACACTCTATACGCCATCACTTTGTGAGCTTCACACTTGGTGTGAGAGAAGCTTTAATGCTATACATTCCAAAGTGAGAGAGTGTGAGTGCCCTATCTTGAACCACTATTGTACTTGCTCTTCCATTATCATCAATTGAGGTCTTGGTGCTTCAAAGGCGTGCTTGGCTTCATAATCTTCATCCTTGTACTTGTGTAAAGTTCTCTGGAAAATGCACGGTGACTTGTATCTTTAAAGTTCTATCATTTGAGCTTGTTTGAGAAAGTGATTAGTGTGTTTTCATTGCCAAGTTCTTGATCATTGTAAGAGGGTGTGGTGGTGAGAGTTGTTCGACAACCCTAAGAAAATGTGTGTGTGATGACGATGTTTAGCTTTCACTAAACATTGGGTTAGTTTTTTGTAATCTCTACAATAGCATCACAATGAGTCATCTCCGTTTGCAAGTCACAAATGAGGTATTATGCAAGTTCCATTCCTCTCTCTCTCTCTCTTCCTTTGCTCTAGCTCTCTCTCACTCCATTTGGTGTGTGTTTTGGTGTGAGATTGTTTGTGTGTGTTCTGTTGTGCCTCCTCTTACTCATGACAAAATCTCTCTTGCATCCTAGTTCACATCCCATAACTAGGTGGTGCCCATTCACTTGTTTTTTGTTGTTCCTTTCTCTTGCTTCTGGTTTCCCTAGCCCCAATTGAGCAGCACGAGATCCTTGAGGGGTGTTTAGAGGTCTCCTCTCTTGTTGCCCACCCTTGAATGCCTCAATATCTCTGATTTCTATGTATGTGAAAACATACAAGCATATGTGCTCCAAAAACTCTCCAATGTAGGGTTTGTTGCATCTATAATAGAGCTTTTTCTTCCCGTTATCGTACTTTTACAACCTCACATGACTGTTATCCACATTGACTCGATTGGTCTCATTCACTCTATTACTATCCTTCTTAATTTTTAGAAAAGGCAGTAAAGAATCCCTTAAACAAGATTCATATTCTTACTCACTCAAATCAATACATTTCAGTCTCCGATCAAAAATTCAAAAATAGTCAGTAAATTGAATTACCGACTCATGGTTGAAGAAATAGAAACACATTGAACCTAAAATGTGAGAAAGCATAGAGACTTAAACTTCTTCCTTCACGTTCATTCAACATCAAACACTCGTTTACAACCGCCAAGATATGCCCGCTTTCAAAAGCTAGAGATATTTTGGTCCTTTTTAGACTAATCCTATTGAACTTCTCTTGAAAAAAGGACAAATACTAAACTGAAAGTAAAACTATTACAAATACGGGTTTAACACCTGGCATGGTCCGGTGGGAAATTTTTTTTTGTCAAAGAAAAACCTTGACCTGATCCAGAGTTTCCTTGACCAAGAAAATAAGTAGTGGAAAGTATTTCATATGAATTGCAGTGTCTAGAACTGAATCCAAGATGCAGTCACACCTAAAAATACAAATCAACCACTTTCAAAATTAGTGTAAAAAAAAATTGTTCAATTAACCACATCTAGAGTTGCCTCTGGAAACACTCCAAGGGGTTCCTCCAAAGGTGTAACTACTTCAGACATGACCACATTTGATTCGTGTATAGCCTTTACTTCCTGACCCTGTAGATTTATTGAACAATGCTATTGAATCTTATTTGACTCAATTTTTTGATCATGTTCTGGGCCTTTATTTAAGATCTCTTCAACCATTGATTGACTTTCCTATGAAGATCCTACTTCATCCTCTTGAAAATTCTCTTTAGGCTTCAAATTCTCATGTTCAACAGCTTGCACTAAAGTCAAGAAATCACCTTGACTGACACGACTCTGATCCTTGTTTCCCAACAAATTGGAATCTGCATGTTCCCCTTTTTTGAATTAAGTTTCTCCTTCAAAAGTGCACGCTGAGCCAAAAATTCATCGTGACTGCACTTCAGAACATATACTCGTCATTAGCCTCCTCCCTGGGAAAATTTTAATAGGGAACATTAACTAATGCAAAAAGCTTCTTTTTTAGTCCTATCCAAACCAAATTCCCCTACTTTCTAAGATCTGATTTTAACACGTGAACATCCTGAGTTGACAAGTAACAACCCTCAACCTCTAGATCATCATCAGTCATATCTCTCAGTTTTGCTTCAAGCTCTTTACAAGCCTGCACCCTGCTTATGGAATCTGGCTTTCAAACTTACTAACCAGTTTCTATAGCTTCAAAGTAGAAATATTGGGTTCTTTAAAGGTTGCCATACCTGCATGATCTACCTTCTTTCTCTTCAATCAAAGTGAAGGCTTACTTGAGAACATATTTAATTGCAGGTTTCTCATGATTAAGCTCACTTAGGTTTGTCAAAGTTTTTGAATATCCTCATCAAAATCCAAACCAAAAATTTGCCACAGATCATCTGATTCCTTTGTGGTTGGACTAGTTATCTCACTTGTCACTTTCTCCTTAGGAAATTATTGATTATCTAATTTTTTGACCTTCTCCTAAAAATTATTCATCTTTGATTTCTGCGTGATCTCCCTCTGGCTTGAAGATCGTGATGGAGTATTAGGTTTTCCATGATTCTGAGAATCGCCCTTGTAATTAGGGGTAGTATTCATCAATATAGTAACACCCATTACATGATACTGCATACCTGCTAGAAAAGCACCAATCTTGGTGGAGTGATATTTGCATTTCTTCTTCTCATGAATCTCAATATTCAACCTGTGAAATAGTTTATTGGCCCATCCCATTTTTCTACCATTCTCAGTTGCATGGAGGATGGCAAAATTTTCCTTTGAAGTATATTTTAACTTCACCAAAATGCAAACTCGTTCTAAGTACCATTTGATTTGCTACATCCTAAAGATATTATGCATTCTTGAAGCTGGATAATACATTCTATTACCTTGGGCTATCCAAATTCCTCCACCATCAACTCATGTGGGGCTTTACCTACATTGTTATCTTCTTCCACATGCAAGTGAAAGACAGTCCCCAACAAAGTTGGAGATAACCAATAGTCTCCAAAAATATTTCCGTTGGTATCTTGAATGTGTGTTAGGAGAGAACCTACCATCAGATTCTGTCTCCAATGTTTCCATGGAAGTTGTGCATACTCCAAGAGGCCTATCTTGGACAACCACTCTCGATGTAGTGGAATATTAGTATCTTTCTCTTGTCGCGTCTCAAAGAAAGTGTAATCGAATGGGCCATCTTCTACAGCCAATGGAATCTCCATCAAGGGAGAAGACAAATCTTCTTCAATAATCACATCTGGGCTTGAGGAGGTTCCCACTCCTGGGGCCTTGCCTTTACGGGTTGAACGCCTTGTCACCAAAGCCTCTGGTTCATCAGTTTTGACATGTGCCTTTGGAGAATTTGCTACCTCCACATAAATATTTCGCTTAGCCATGGTGATTAAATGTAGAGAATAAGAGAGGGAAAAGCACATACACACGCGGGAAAGATTGACCAATGTCCTCTCCACTAAGCTCATTAAACGTGCAAAGTTTAAAAAAATGATGTGACTTCTCCCCATTTATGAAACAAACCCTGACATCAACATTTGTATAGTCCAATGATGATGGGTTATTTTTCTTTAAGTAGGGGTTCTCACCAAAGAATGGCTTAAGTCTAAATCCACCATTCACTGCTTTAGGGAAAATTCTACCTTCATGGTCTACCAAAAAAAGGTAAAATCCCCAATTTATTTTGCAATCTAGAAAGGGCCAAGATACCTAAGCTTTAATTTCCCAGGCATTTGCCAAGTTGACTATTGTACATCAAGACCTAGTCCCCTTCTAAGAAAGTTTTGTACTTCAAGTTTCTATCTACCCAAGCCTGTCTTCTTCTGTGAATTGCTTCAATCACATAGGCAGACTAAATCTTGCTCTCTTTGAGTTTTATAAGTTGTTCCTGCCTGAAACTAATGAATCATTCCCTAATAGTTTGTACTAAACTACCTTCTATGTATGTGAAAACATACAAGCATTTGTGCTCCGACAACTCACCAATGTAGGGTTTGTCGCACCTATAATAGAGAATTTTCTCCTCGTTGTCAGACTTGTACAACCCCACATGAGTGTTATCTCTATTGACTCAATCTTACTTGTTTAGTTTATTACTTCCCTTCTTATTAAATCTCAAAAAACAGAGTAAAGTATCCATTAAACAAGATTTATATCCTTACTCACTCAAATCAACATTTAAGTCTCCGATCATATATTAGTAAACACTTAGGAAACTGAATTATTCAATCTGTAAGAATAAGGATCTAGTAGCAAGGAGAGTAGAGAGAGATATGATGCAAAGTAGATTAGTAGAAAATAAAAACTTTAGATTAGCACACTACTACCAAGTGATGGCGTCATCCACCCATGCGCTCTCAAAATAGAGCTTAGATGGTGATTTAGACAACTAGAGCAAGTAGGAATACAAGGGACTAACAATCCTTACACAAGGATGTGTTGTTTGCATCAAGTGTGCACATTATTATACCAAATTACTCATGAGAAGGCCTCCTTATATAGATGTAAGGGAGCCTCTAAACGCCCATGTACAACCGCCCTTAGATAGACAAAGTCCAAGTAGGACTCTCCCATGCGCCCATGTGTAGCCGCTTTTGGGTAGACAAGTCCTCCTAGAACTTGGCCACCAGCCAAGGAAATATGGCCATCGATCGCCGACCACCGGCCAAAGACCACGGATAACCGGCCACCAGCCACCTGACGGACATTTTTTGATTGTTTTCGACCGTCATCCGTCCAAGATATTTCGGCGAAAAGGAATATTTCGGCCAAAGTTGTCCCTGAATTTGCTCCGTACCATCCACCACGATCACAAATAGAGATCTTATCAGCATGCAAAGTTGGAATCCACCAAATATATGTGCACCATTGGCTTCTCCTCATATGGGGGCCTTACAAACTGTGCAGCATATATTGTGGCGGCAAAACTGAAAGAGGTGGGCATTGAAAGTATACCAACACAATCATGACTTAAGAAATAGAAACACACAAAACTTGAACATTGAGAAAGCATGGAGACTTCAACTTCTTCCTTCACATTCACTCGACATCAAAAAATCATTAAACTGCAAGGACATGCCCGCTTTCAAAAGATAGATTTTGGTCCTTTTCAGACTACCCCTATTGACCTTCTCTTGAAAGGAGGACAAATACTAAACTGAAAGTAAAACTATTAAAAATAGGGTTTTAAGACACCCACCTCATCTTTGCATTAGGAATGTCGAGCTTCAAGTTGGTGGCATGTCTTCAGGCTCTATGTCAACCTTGTCCTTGGTGCCTGTAAATCCCCATTTTTCCACAATGTAAAGATTTTGCACAACTAGATACATTGCATTCTTGTCATTAAAGTATAGATCACCATTGTACTCCATGGGTACTATGCCATCGAACTCACTAGGTATTTCTCTAACTTTACGCATTAGTAATCCATATTGTCTTTGTAAATTTTTTCACTTTGTTCATTTTCAAATTGATATTTTAGGTGAAATAGTTTCATGGTTGGTGCGGGTTGGGATGGTCATGCACCCATACTAGTCCCCTCTTTGAATCTCACACTCTTGAAGCCCTAGCTATGTAAGTGTAAGACCTCTTTGAAGAAGTATGGTTGGAAAAATCCCTTGATTCACACTCTCTTCTATGAAGATGTGGCTAACTTGATCTCATATAGTAGGGTTTCTGCTCTGATATAGTCTATATAATCGCAAATACATCAAGAAAAACACATTGCAAAACCCTGACATGTTACCTCTTTGGTTGTTTCCAAATCCTCAGTTTGGAATCATTTCGAGCTGCACACTCTAACCCTTGTAATCTGTGCAAAAGGCACTTGGTTGCTATGAGTTTACAACCTCTCTGTTAGTCAAAATCTAGAATCGACAAAATTTATCATACTTTTGGCAAGAAAAACTCAATTTTTCCTACAGAGTCCTCAAATTAGGTTCAAATTCAATTCTAAAAGAACCACTAGGCTCCCTGTAACTAGTTCTAGCCTTGGTGTAAGTTTGGTCTCAATCTGCAACAAAGAAACAGGGATTGCGATCCATGTACCTTTGTGACAGAATGTGATGAAACTTGTCACACAGCTTGCCCTTGGTACCCTAACGCTAGCTATATACTTTTTGTGTAGTTTGATAGTTGTAAGTCAATAAAAAGTCAAACCCTATGTCTATCTTGTTGGTTTTTTGGCTTTGAGGTGTTTTTGCCCCTTTTGACCCACTTTTTACTCTTCTGGCTACCTCGATTTGGGAAGTATTGCTCACAATGATCTTTGCTATAGATTGGTGTAGTTTTTATCCAAAAACTCAAAAAAGATACATGGATCTACACCCAAAATAAAATTGGATTTGGATCACTTTTTGCCCACTCAAAAGTGAAATTTTGTGTTTGCTTTGCGGTTTTGAATAGTTTCCAATTTTTTTCTCTTTTGGTCAACTTTTACAACTTTTTTTTACCAATGTGCCTTCTGGGAAGAATGTTTCAATTGGTCTCAACTACCTACTCCTTAAATCTCAATAAAAACGCGATCCATGTTTGACCTCATTTTGATATGACCAATTGGTTATCTATGTCGTGTAGATGCTAATTCTCAAAACTTTTGAGTTTGGAGCACTAAAAATTGGAAAGCCCCAAATTTTAGTCAATTTCTCAAGATTTTGAAGGTTTTTTCCAGTTTCTTTGTTTTGAGAGTGTTTTTGGTGTTAATTTGACCCCAAATTCTAGTTTCTACTACATGGAAGCAATCTTTGTCAAATGGTACCAATTTTTTCCTCAAATAGTCTTAGAGAGGGACATGGATCATGATCCATGTTCCTCCACAAAATTCGATGAAATTTCTCAAATTGCTCTGTGTGAGTTTATTGATACCCTTTGGCACCAACTTTTTGGGATTTGATCAGATTTTATACTCTGACCATCAAATTTTCTATTTTCCAGAGTTATGATCTCTCACTATGAAAATCTCCAAGTGTTGACCGCGATGTTTTACCACGAGAAGGTGTAAATTAAATGAGAGAAACAAGAGATGAGAGGAGGGTGTGGGGTTTTTTTTGTGTTTAAAGTATTACCATGACTGTATCCGTTGTTATTACCACTATTATTATCGCGGTTATTATTGCGTCCATTACCGTCGTTATATCCGCTACCCAAATTTAGCACCTAAACTTTCAAATTCTGATTTAACTGCCCCCTCCGCCCCCTTCCCCCTCCCCCTTCAAATTTTGGTGTTTCCCTCCTCTCAATAAAAATTAAAGAGTATTGTATATAATTTTCAAATATAAAAATAAAGAGAAAGAAGAGAGAGAGAGAAAGAGAAAGAGGGGGGAGAAGGAGGCGGGGGATATAAGGCCCGGTCCAGACGCTACGACGGAAATTATTTCCACAGGGGCGTTTAAGTTGCGTGGAAAAAGCCTATTTGCTGCAGTAGATATCACCTTCCTCCCGGCCCGCCATTTTTCTTTGCCCCCCCCCCCCCTTCCTCGGAAGAGCTGCGGGCCTCTCTCCACCTCTCTCTGTTTTTTGCTCTTCTTCCTCCAACACCGTTTAGACGAGGCAGCGGTAGACCTGCAGAAAGCCTTTGTTCCTCTAGCCTCCTCTGAACCCAGCCTAAGATTACCCTTGTTTACAACTAAAATAATCATTGTCCATTGATTAACATAATTAAGAATATTCTCAAATCTAAAGAGAGAAAGAGGAGGGAGAGAGAGGTGAATGGATTACACGATCAAAAAACTTCATAGCTGCAAAATGTTATGAATCATCTTCCAAAATATCTCTACATGAAGCATCATCCAATTCTAAGCCCATGGCTTTTAATCAATAAAGAGAGAAACAGAATTGTCGTTTGTGGATGCATTGCAAGCTTCATTATCTTCGAGCTCGTCATCCTCCATCTCATCATCTTCATCATCATGAAAATCATCCTCGCTAAGACTTGCTGCCGTCGGCGGACTTGATTCATTGACCCCCCTCTTCTCTGTTTCCACCTCATTGAAAGTCGGAGGTGGAAGAGGGTCAAAGATAGTCTCCACTTCGTTAGTGGAAAAAATGGTTCTCCCCCGAGGTGTTACGGGAATTACGAACCAAAGTTTTGGTTGGTGGATTGCAAGGATATAGATGACCTATAAAATAGAAGCTCAAAGTGAGTAACATTGGTATAACTAATGATACAACAAGTAAATAAGAATAAAAAAGGTACATGTCACTCACCTGCTCACAATTGCGCGGTAAAACTAAATTGTCATACCTCCCTGTGTGATGCACACTAGAGTCCACCATGTAGAGGCCATTCTCATGTCGTCTAGACACATTTGTAAACCACTTGCACTTGAAGATGAAGCTATGAAAGGTTCTAAAATTAACCTTTAGTATCCTTTCAATAGTTCTGAAGTACACCTGGCTTCATCACCATTTGTGTCAAAGTTGCCCATGGTGGTTCTATGCTCGTCAATGTAGCGCGTACGAAGGTGATGACCCTTTGACCCCTTAGAGTTAAAGGAAAGGCACTACAAAATGGAAAAATATATTAATTTATCAAATACATATTAAAGATAATTTCAACAAATAGCGAGACAATAGGGTTTAGGTATATGAGTTCTCTACCTTTGGTATGCAGCCTCGTGCATACTCCCATTCTTTGTTGGTGATGTCTTCTCCACGTGCTTTTGCCTCGGTCATTCTCTCATGAATCCACTCTGCACTAATGAGATCTAGGAAACATGAAAGGTGTCTAGGCACTGGGGTGCCCTCCTTCCTCCATGTGCTTGTTTCCATGCTTCCCTCTCTTGCAAACGCCAGGACTTTGCCACTATCCACAAATCCACCCACTTGGTCATAGTCTTTGCATTGAGAATGCAAAAGTTATCCACCACTCAGGATAGATTCATATCCATGTGAAGTAGTTTTCCGTTTCCACTTGTCAAGTTTGAAGTCATCCTTGAATCTTCCTTGTCTGACCACATGCGAGGCATTGAAGGATCAACTTGTGCCAAATGCTCTGATATGTAAACAAATTCCTCTTGGACAATCCACCCTTCGGCCATACATGCCTCTGGTTGACACCGTAGCCGCACAAAATCTTTGAGAGTCTTTAAAAACCTCTCTAACAAGAACATCCATAGTGCGTGCACTACTCCACATATAGCCATCTCCTCCACCATGTGAACCAAGAGATGAATTTGACTAAGAAAGACCAATCGAGGAAATGCATCCTCAATGGCACACACAGTTTCTGTTGCAAGTGTTTGAGCAGCAGGGATAACATCTATTTCAATTTCCTTGGAGCTCAAAAATCTGCAAGAAAACACACAAGGATACACTAAGTGCTAGTTGAAATTACTGTGTACATAAAAAAGGTGTAGTCGAGTGGAGTCTTGTGGTGTACCTTACTAGCTCTCCTAATAGCATCCCTGATTTTCTTGTCCCGACATATACACATACTCACCGGCAGAATGAACTACAATGTAAATCGGGAAAAGGAAAAGTGAGTGATAGTCATACACACAAACTATAGATATAACAGGGAGTATGAAGAATACCTGAAGCATCTTTTGCCAATCGTGGGACTTCAACCCACACAATTGAACGCTTCCACCCTTCTTTGATTTTGTGAAATCTCCCTTTAGGGACCTCATGTATCCTGTTGGTGTGGGAATAGAGGCAATGGTACCCTTCACGTTGTTTAATTCTTCTTTTGCTAGAATCCATGGTGCTTTAGGAAGCACAATATTTCCATTTAGGGCACACCGTGGAGTGGCAGAGGCGGGAAAACGTTTTAAAAGTCTCAAATCCTCCCTTTCACCCAAAGAGTCCTTCTTGCCAATAATGTGGTCCCTTAGTGTTTGGGCTACATTCTTGAATATGTGCATGGGGTCCAAGTGGTGTTGTATTTTTAAGTCCTTCCAATAATATGGAAGCCTTAAAAATATGGAATACCTCGACATACCTTTTGGTGGAGGACATGAAGCTGGATTGTTGTTGTGGTGTTCCTCCCAAATGGTTGCTCAATCTGCCATTGTGAGCTTTAGAGGATCCTTCCCATTTGTTGGAGCCTTGTGCTTGATATGCCCTTGGGGTAAGAAATGATGGTTGTTTGGATAGATTACCTTCTGCAAGGAATCTGGCCTCTCTGTCACCAACGATGGCCCGTAAGTAGGACATGCATTGTGGCCCGATGTGGACAACCTTGCATACATATCATATGGTTAGAAAAATGAGTGAACTAAAGTGACCTAAAGTGAGCTAAAGGGAGAGAGAGAGAAAGAGAGAGAGAGATAGAGGACAAGGGGTCACCAGAAATCTCTCCAATCCCAGGATAGTCGTGCATAGTCCACATAAGAATTCCCCTCACTTGATCCTCTCTCCCCCCCTTTGCAAGTGAGACATCGACAAGAGGAATGCCTCTCCATAACTCCTCCAACTCCTCGATGAGGGGCTTGAGGTAAATGTCGATATTTGACACTTTGTACTTCCTTGGCACAAGCAAGGAAAGAAGTATATTTCCCTTCTTGGTTGTCTCCCATAATGGTGAAATATTGCAGTTGACGATCACCACAGGCCAAGTGCTCCATGAAGTAGATATAGTGCCGAAGGGGTTGACACCATCACTTGCTAACCCAAGACTCAAGTGTCGAGGCTCCAATCCAAACTCTGGACATTGAGGTTTGATGTGCCTCCATGCAGGTGAATTGGCAGGGACACATCATTCCATCATTTGAGCGATGGTTTGCGTGCCACGCGAGAAGCTCCACGGTAGACCTGCTTTTAAACATGTTTTGTATGCGAGGAATTAATGGAAAATGTCTTAATACCTTGTAGGGTAGGTGTGCCCCGGTCACAACTATCTTGTATCGTGCCTCCCCGCACACGGGACATGAGGTAGCATGTGCATGCTCATTGCGGTATAGCATGCAATCGTTGACGCACGCATGGATGCACTCATACTCCATTCCAAGTGCAGTGACATACAATCTAGCTCGTTGATGATCTAGAGGCATGTGGTGATTAGCTGGCAACATTTTGCCCATCAAACTACAACAAACATGCGTATTAGTATAATTCCTAGAAGACAACACCATAAAGAGAGAGGGAGAGAGTATATAAAAGCCACATTCTATACTTACAGAAGAAGTGCATCGACAATTGCATTACTCCAACCTAATTTTGCTTGCAAGTTGAGTAATTCCAATGATGCTCGGAGCACCGAGTACCGTGCACTATTGTAAAGAGGTGTTCAGACACTTGTCATCAATCTATCCTCCGTTTTCGCAGCCTGTTTAGTACATGGCTAACAATCTTCTTCGCACACGTCACACTCATGAGCTCGTAACTCGTTGAGCATGTACTCATCCTCTACCTCAAAGTGTGAAGAAGACACTGTAGGAGCTGCCAACGTAGAGCCAACGGTAGGATCACCATGTGGTGCACCCAAATCGCCCAGTCGCTCTTGCCTCTACCGTTCGGCCTTGCGTGCTGGTGCACCACCACACACAGACCAATGGGGCACCTCCTCAAGCGATGGGTGAGTCGTGCTATCATCTCTCCGAGCACTCTTTTGAGGATACCAAAGCCCTTCATTCTCCACGTGCTCCAAAGCAATGCGCCTCAAGCGAGGAATTGCCCTTTTGCACTTGGCGCAAGGAAAAGGTAGTTTTTCCTTGAGCCAACGATCTCACTTTGGGCCTCCAGTAGGAGCACGATCATCCCAAACAATGTCCTCCACACGTGAAAGGTTGTTTATTTAGTCATGTGTCGTAAAAAATAAATAATTAAAAAAACACTTAATTCCATTAGAAAAATTACCCATAGTTAAAGTCAAAGCGAATAAATGATAATGAGTGTTAAAATTATTTTTTACTAAAAAAGATTTTAAAAATTCAATTATTAAACATTTGAAAGTACTACAAAATAAAGTACCATAAAATTTTAAAAATTTTCATCAAAAAACTCAAAAATGAAATAATGTATAGCTAAGGGTAAGGGTGGTTGTTTGTACCCCCCCCCCCCCCCCCCCCCCCCCCTGCAACCTCGGATTCGCATGTATCCGTTTGAAATAACTAACCGTGGTAGTATGGGCGGTAATAGTCACGGTAATAACTGGCACATAAAAAAAGGAAAGAAGGCAGAGTATGTTGTGTTTTAGCAGCCTACCCTGTGTTTCTTGCTCTCCGCCATTGCTCACAAGCTTCCCCCTCCTCCCCTCCCCCACTCCCCATCTCTCTCTCCTTCAACAAGACTCCCCTCCCCCCCCCCCCCCCCCCCCCCCCCCCCCCCCCCCCACCTCTCCCTTCCCCCTCTTTCCTTCTCCAAGATTCTCAAGTTTCGCCAAAGACGGTTTCGTGCAATTTTCGGCAAGGGGGTATTCCGCCATCTTCTTTGTACGCTCAACCTATTCGAAGCTCAACCACGCCACAAAGAAGAGGTAAACACAAAAGCACATCCTCCCTCTTCCCCTTTTTTTTTCTACTACACACACACTTACACACACACACACACACACACACATAAATATAAAAAATAGAGAAAATAGAGAATCCATTATAACATATCTCGTTCATTAGGAAACGGTTGTTTCGTACGGCTTGTTTGAAATGGTTGTTTTGCTAAGCACGTTTGAAAATGGTTGCTTTGCTCTGCACGTTCGGAAATGATTGATTTGTCACGCACGTTTTGGAAATGATTGTCTGGATACTGTTAGATGAAATAGAGAGAGAGAGAGAGAGAGAGAGAGAGAGAGAGAGAGAGAGAGAGAGAGAGAGAGAGAGAGAGATTTAAAGAGAGGGATAGAAATAGATAGAGAGAGAGAGAGAGAGAGAGAGAGAGAGAGAGAGAGAGACAGGGAGAGAAATGTTAGATAAAGAGAGGTAAATGTTAAATAGAGAGAGAGAAATAGATAAAGAAGGAGAGAAGTTCTAGATAAGAGAGAGAAATAGATAAAAAGAGAGTGAGAGAGAAAGAGGGATAGAGAGAGAGAATTAATGAGAGAGAGAGAGGGAAAGAGGGAGAGAAGTGTTAGATAAAGAGAGAAATAGATAAAGAGAGTGAGAGGAATAGAGAGAGAAAGAGAGAGATAGAGAAAAAAAGAGAGAGAGATAGAGGAAGAGAGGGAAAGAGAGAGAGTAGATAGAGAGAAAGAGAGAGAGATAGAGAAAGAGATGAAGAGATAGAGGGAGAGAGGGAGAGAAAGAAAGAGAGAGATAGAGAGGGAGAAAGAGAGGTAGAGAAACAAAGAGAGAGATAGAGGGAGAGTAGATAGAGAGGGAGAGAGAGAGAGAGAAAGAGGGAGGTAGGGATAGGGAAAGAGAGATATTAGATAGAGAGGGAGAGAGGGAGAGAAAGAAAGAGAGAGATAGTGTGAGAAAGGAAAATAGGGATAGGGAAAGAGAGAGAGTAGATAGAGAGGGAGAGAAAGAGAGATAGATAAAGAGAGGAAGAGATAGAAAGAGGGAGATAAAGAGAGAGATAGAGAGGGAGAAAGAGAGGGAGAAAGAGAGGTAGAGGTAGAGATAGAGGGAGAGAGGGAAAGAGAGAGATAGAGAGGGTGAGAAAGAAAGAGAGGGAGAGACAGAAAGAGAGAGATAGAGAGGGAGAAAGAGAGGTAGAGGTAGAGATAGAGAGAGATGAGAGAGAGAGAGTGAGAGAGGGAAAGAGGGAGAGATAGAGTATTGGAGGGAGAGAAAGAGAGAGATAGAGGGAAATAGGGATAGGGAAAGAGAGAGAGTAGATAGAGAGGGAGAAAATAAAGAGAGAGATAGAGAAAGAAAGAGAGAGATAGAGAGGGAGAAAGAGAGGTAGAGAAAGAAAGAGAGAGCGATAGAGGGAGAGTATATAGAGAGGAAGAGAAAGAAAGATAGAGAGAGAAAGAGAGGGAAAGAGGGAGAGATAGAGATTGAGAGAGGGAAAGAGGGAGAGAAAGAGAGAGAAAGAGGGAAAGAGGTAGAGAAAGAAATAGAGATAGAGAAAGAGATGGAGAGAGGGAAAGAGGGAGAGAAAGAGAGAGATAGAGGGATAGAGGTAGAGAAAGAAAGAGAGATAGAGAAAGAGATGGAGAGAGGGAAAGAGGTAGAGAAAGAAAGAGAGAGAGGGCAGCCCATCCCCAAGCTTGGAGGGTGTATGTAGAAGACAATGGGTTCCACTTGTAAAACATGACGATCTATGTTTTGCAATAATGGGATGAAGCGGCTGCCTCATTCTGTAAGTCTATTCTATGACATGGTGGATGTCCCTCAGGTCGCTCTTGTGGACGTACGCAAAGCCCGAAAAAGTGGTGCCCGACTCCAAAGCCACCATGACCTTAGCCATGACCTCCATGCCACAACAGAAGATATCGTCCATGTTTGGCTTCTCATCTCTGAGAGTGCTTGCTTTACATGGAGGCACAGACATGACTCTGGCATGGAGAGAGAGAGATAGAGTGAGAGAAATAGAATTACTTATTGCATTACATTAGAATTGTAATGTTACAATCAATTGATCACTTAGATGTTGAATTTAGGTGCAGCCAACACAAAACGATGGCTACATTTACAACCTTAACATATATGTGTGTGTGCATATACATCTCTTTATGCATGTATGTAGGCACTAAGTATGGGAGCATAGCATCCAAAGGTTAGACGCTTCCACTTGGGTATAGTCCTTTTTTAATCGTGGTGTTGTGGTCATTGATCCACTCATGCATGGATTACCACAATGTACCTTTGGTTTCACCACGGTTGAGACTGCGATGATATCTAAAGAGGTGCAGTTGACCTTTGGCACTACTAGCCTCTACTTAGGTCTACTAGTATGTACATGTATCAACGTGGTTGTGTGGTAATATACTTGTGCACGTATATTTAGATTAGTGAGTAGGGTGGAAAGCTTAATCTTATATTGCTCTTTGTAATGTAGATGTCTGACGACAGACCAACTGGTGAGGAGCAGCCAGCTGGCTCTTTTTTTGGTTGGTTCACATCTCAGGTGGGCTCCCACCGGGGGTGGACATCGCGTCCAGTCGACCCGAGTCTTGAGTCGGTGAAAACAAGCAAAGAAATAAATAATGTTTCTACGTAGTTAACCATCAACCATGAGTGTCATAGGTTTGTTTTTTTTATTTGCAGTCGTGTCCATCCTACACCTACCCTTCTGAGATTCCTGCATCGGTCGTAGATCCTGACTTACAGCAGGCTATCTCTTTACGAGAGCAGTACCTCCGTTCGACAGAGGATTTGTTTGGCCGCTACACTCCACAGCATCTTGCGACGCACGACATTTCTCCACAGACTACACCATGGGGGAGTCAGGGAGGGACTCCTTACCTACAGAGCCTCGCACCGACGCTCGTCTCAGGGCAGCGAGCGCCAGTGAGAGACGAAGCGGCGGCGGATCTTGTGGTTTCACATGTTTTGGTAGTGGTGGGGGAACGAAGTTCCCACTTTCAAAGCGTGCTGCCCCTGACGCAGAGGACGAGGATACTGACGCACCCGTGCCAGACACGCATGGGCGCTACTACAGGGTTAAATATGGCAGGGAGGTTGATTTGGGCACAGCACAGGGCAGGGCATTTCGACGCCATCTACAAATTCTTATACATTTAACATATAAGAATTGTTTTATAAAGTTCAGAGACCAACTGCTCAATCATGCACGGTACATCGAGGACGCTTTGTTAGCTAGATTTCCAAACACCCCCGATCAACGTTTTTCACAACAATGGTTGGAGGGATACATAAAGACATTTCTAAAAAACAAGCAGTCCAGTGTGTGGTGTGTAGCAGCCAACCAGGTCAGAGATCTAGACAAGAGTTACCGCAGTGGCAACATGGCAAACGCGGAGTGGGAGTGGGAAATTCAAGAGAAAAGCGATCAAGCTACGACGGGCTCATCATATAGACAACAACGCGAGGCCCGCGCAAGACAAAGTCCCACACACTATGGCTCAGGAGGCAAGGGAGCTTGGAAGGATAAATATGTAAGAGTTTTTAAATTATAATGTCGATCGTTGATTATAAAGATTGTAGTTGATAATTTGGTATTGTTGTTGCTAACTTAGGAAAATGTCACTCTCTCTCGACCAACCAGAGATATGGTCAAGTATCGGGAGCAACATACAAAATTTGATACTTGGCGATGGTTGTTTGAAAACAACCACATCTCTCACGAGCAATTCGACGCGACTGTTGGACCACTACAAGCGGTAAGTTTAAACAAGTAATTTTGTATCAATTGTTTTGAGCTGTGGATAATTGTTTAATTTGGTTTGGGTTTATGTAGAGTCAAAGTGATCCAACATACGTGCCTCTCGACGACAACGAGGATCAGATAAAAAAATGTTTTGTCAAAACTGTCGTAAAGTCCCAATGTGGCACAATGTATATAAAATTATTTACTTTTTATTGTAACTTTTTTAAATAGTTGATCTTATACATTTTTAATTCTTAAGGTAAAGTAAATTCAATTTCAGTTCTTTGGTATTTTTTATACTTTTATAAAAAACAATTGATGTCCTATTGTTTTTATGCAGGTAAAAATAAAGGTGCTCATTTGGGCCACCCAAATTATGAGCACCTTTGTTTTTGAACTGGCGTTTAGCGGTAATATACACGGTAATAGCAGTGACAAAGGTCGCGGTAATAGCAGTGGGTATATTGCCGTGACTATTACCGCACTTATTGCTGACAAACCACTACAACGTTCATAGCCGCGGTTATTGCCACCCACACAAATTTTTCTCTCTCCTTTTTCCTTTGTTTTTCCGCGGCAATCTTGGCGGTTTTCGACAACTCCTCTTATAGTGTCTTTTGACAAAATATGGTTTTTGCCTTGATCTTTCAGTCCAAATTTGATGGTACTTACTCTACTCCTAGGTACTGAAATGAATATATGAACAAAAAAAGCAAAATAGTGCAAATTGAAGGTGGAATGGATTATGGAATAGTACGTTCAAAGCATCAAGAAAATTGAAGACTGAAATTCCTTATGTATCTCACTCACAACTCCTTTTTCCTCTCAAGAGTACATATAGCAAGTCTTCGAGTTCTAGCCTCTACCAAGAACTAGACCTCATGTCTACAGCTTCACTACTATGGTGAAAACATAATGGGTAACAAAATCTCTAGAAAAGAAGGCTTTGAATCCAACTTGGTCATTCAGCACCTAAGGATCATTCCTTGGCAACAGTGCCAATGCTAGCGGACTGCCACAATCGACCGTCTATAGCATAACTATATGACCACTAACATAATATCAATACTTAGGGAAGTGACTCGGATGGGATAGGAAGACTCTTTTTGAGTGTGTCAACCTCAAGAAATGAACCTAGTAAACTAATCTATCAACACAACCAGCAAACTATCACTCTCTCATTTGGAAAATCCACTATTGAGAAAAGGTACCTAAGGGTGTGGGTACCCGTGGGGGTCATTACTAGAGGGTGTGGACTCACCTACTGTTAGTTAATGGACTCCTAAAGTGGCTTGAAAGGTCACCCACGAGTTTGCAGCTTGTATGGGCTGATTTGGAGCCTTTGTATGATGTCATCGGTGATGTCAGATGAGATCCCTTAGCCAGCTCTATATAACGAGCCTTTTTGTACACACTTTCAAGTTGAATCAATCAATCTATTTTTGCACCTTCATTCTAGTCTATCTCTATTGTGTAATTAACTTTGGCATTGGCGTGTTAACACCATGAATGCTAGTCTTAACAATCCACCCTTACGCTACAAGTGGTATCAAAGCTTTTGTGCAATTAGCATTCTCTAATTGATTTCTCTCATTTTTATTAAGTATTAGTAGCAATAAGCTACACAATCGCATTGTGAATCTCATGGATTTTGGGCACGTTCATTGTGAGACACTACCCTCATCCATGAGAGAAACTCTTAAAAGGTAGAAAATCCTTAATTAACATTTGCATTTAGATTGCATTTTTGTGTCGATTTTTTCATGGGTTTTCCCTTCAGTTAATTTCATTGAATTAATTTTCATCTTGCCTCATACACATCAATTCAAAGTGGCCCTTGATAGCTTCCCATAGAGCCATGTAGCCCTGCAATCCGAGCTTGGAAGCCCCCTCATCTCCATACTAGAAAAGGATGTGTATGTGAGTTCTTGTGTTTGCATCTCCTCTGTAGACATAGAATAAGTTTTTATCTTTTGGAAGCATCACCACACAAGTTTCTTGGGAACCTTGGGGTTTGACCACTATATCAGGGTCGAGGGTTCAATAGTGCCTCACTATTTTAAAGAAGGCATACCGGGTGGATGTGAGCTGGAAAATCAAAGGCAGTTGTTTTGAGCTTGGTGGGTCCATAAGAAGGGCCTCACACACAACGGAAAATTTTACCTACAGTCAGTGGATGTGAGGGCCAATTCTCAACTCTACGGGAGTTTTTTCCACGTCTTACTACTCCAAGAGACACCCTGTCCCAACTCTCCAAGGGAGCATTTCCATCCTGCTACATCGAGGTAGCAACCTGCCCCCAACAAGGGGCAATTTCCCACATTGTAGCAAAAATAAATTCAAGAACTCATTCCCACCAGTTGTTGATAGCATCAAGGATTTAGGGGACCATTTGCATAGGCAAAGACTTTGAGCTCTAAAGATAAGCCTTCAAAGAGGGATTTCAAACATAAAAAAGAACTTCAAAGGACCCTAAGATTCACAGAGGTCAAGGCTCTCCTCATGAAAAGGAGGGACTCCAGGCAAACATTATCTCGAGCTTCAAATTCACAAATTATGCACCCATGGCACATTACAAAGCAATGTATGCCACATTCATCATCAAGTATATGAGCATGTGCAATTGTAAGGAGTTTAGACACTAGCCTTGGCATAAAAACCAAGCGCTAAGACTGCTCCAAGGCACAGTGGGATACCAAAGAAGAGATCTACCTTCAAGGGGAGGAGAATTAGCATCATTTTTTTTTTGCGCTAGTGTTATTTAGATTTGCATTTTCATTCAATAAAGATCTTGAGCAAGCTACAAAATCAACCATGGAAGCATCAACACCAAGATGGTGTGGATAGCAGAGTCAAAAAACAAAGATGTAGGAGTGGAGCAGGACAAACAATGAAGTTGTGGCAATGAAATTTTTGCAGACTCTTGGACTAGAGTTGTGTGTTGGAATCCTGGATTGGATTGTTTATCATCAGTTGCCTCATAGATTGGAGATGGTCTCCTTGATTGGAGTTGGTCCTCTAGATTAGGGATGATAGTCAGCCTAGATTGGCGTAGCTATTTTCTATTTTTCATAATCCAAACCCCAAGGGGAGGGTTGTTGGAAATTTTGGGCTTTGTCCTATTCTCGGGGGTTTCACCTCTTAGACATGTATGTTACCACGGGAGTTCAAATGAAAGGGTTTTTTAATTGCCAAAATTTTAAAATTTCAATAGGATGATATTAACAAAGGGTTTTCTAATTGATTTTAGAGAAAAATAACCTAGGTTTCTAAAGAAAAGGGATCGTTTTATTACCTTAAACATGTTTTTTTTAATACCCTTTGAACGCACATTATATGTATATTTTCTCAAGTGCATCCCCCGAGGTCCTATGTTGGTGTGTATCTCCTCTATCCTACTAGGATGCATATGTGGCACAAAACCATGTGGTATCATGTGGAAAAGGTACCTAAGGGTGAGGGTACCTATGGAGGTCATTACTAGAGGGTGTGGACTCATCTAGAGTTAATTAATGGACTCCTAAAGTGGCTTGAAAGGTCACCCACGAGTTTGCAACTTGTATGGGCTGATTTGGAGCCTTTGTATGATGTTATCACTGATGAAAAATGAGATGCATTATCTAGCTCTATATAATGAGCATTTTTTTACACACTTTCAAGTTGAATCAATCAATCTAATTTTGCATCTACATTCTACTCTATCTCTATTGTGTAATTAACTTTGCCATTGGCACGTTAGCACCATGAATTCTAGTCTTAACAATCCACCCTAACTCTACATCCGCCTATGTCCTATCTCACCACTCTAGGTCATCACGTCATTTTTTCGACCAAATAAACTCGGATTGCAACAAAACTATAAGGGAAGGGAAACTATACTAGGCCTAAGGACACTAATCTAGAAAGTCTAGAGGTCATCCGACAAGGTATCAACATCCCGACGCATCATGCTCCAAGTCATACAAACTACAATAGGATAGTCCAGATAGGTTTCCCTAGGGTCTACTAGCATTCCTCTATGGTTAAAATGTCATAAAACAACCATTTTGGCACTCAAATATGCAAATATAGCTCATAGACACATAGTCGCAAACCACAACAAAACTGAGAGGAGTGATTATACGTAAATGAAAGAGCACGGTGAGACAAGGAAAACAATGAAATTATTAGAATAAAATTTTGATTTCCAAGTCATGAGAAAAATCATTTACAAGTTGTTGTTGAGTAGCCGCTCACAATCATACGTACAAAATCTCTTCAAAACTTTTTGATAATGTTAAATTGTGCCCTTTGAGACTAAGGGTTTTTGGGCTTTATACCTAGGGCTTTTTTCATATGGCCAATGGCCGGCTTACAAGGCTTTAGGCTCATGACAAAATAAGACATCTCAAAATATACAACATTTGGCTCAAAAAGTCAGTGAAACTCTCTTATAAGCCTTCTTCGTAAGAATAGGATTACATCAAAATTTGTGATTTGGCCTGGTGTGGTTGGCTCGGAGGCCACCCATTAGCTGCATTAACCAAACAATGATGCATTCAAATCTTGCGATTATTTCATAAATGGTCGAATGCTTTACAGTAGTGCACTAGAAGCACTCATCAAACTTGTGTTCCTTCGACTTGCATTTTGTACACGGGCTCTCTAACTTGTCTACTTCCGGTCTGGTTTTGGACATTTTTGTGATTTGTTTGGAATTTGTTTTGATTTTCTTTGTTCATGACTCTTTCTTCTTGTTCTTTGCCTAATCATTTTATTTGCTTGAACTAGAGCTAGACCTTGAGTCCGTTGTTAGCCTGTTGCACTAGCTTTAGAGCCCTTTCACCAAATCGTTGAATTTATGATGATGTTGGCACCTCCTGTTCCCTGAGTGTCTTACTTATGAACCCACTCAGAAACCAAGCCTACATTTGTTTCTCTAAGGGAGGTTTGTTTAGCTAGTTGATAAGATCCTTTATCTTCTCGCCATAACTTTGGACTGATAGCTTACCTTGTTTGATCTCATCCAATTCAAACAATATGTCTTCATCTTTGTTGTTATCAGTGTACTCCAAATGGAATGTCCTTATCAATTTTTTTGTATGTCCTCAACTTGCAACTAGGTGCTGGTAGTACCACTACCATATTTGTGGAAAGTAATCTGCCCATTCATCCTCATCGATGTCCTTTAATTCTCCATATTGCTTGAAGGCTAGTAAATGGATATCATGATCATCTTTCTTCCCACCCTTGAAGATTAGAAAGGCAACTTTTAGGTAATTAGATCTATTACCATGTCTAGATCCATTCTAGTGTGATTCGTGATCTATATGTTGATAGCCGTTTTTTGGCTTTCCATAATTGCCATAGTAAGCTACCTCACCCTATCAAATCACTCAAAAATTTTGGTTATCCCTACCATTTCACTGTATATAGGTGTGTGTGAGTTAGGGGACTTTTCCCATATCTTCTTAAAAACCCTCAATTAGCTAGTCACTAGGCTAGTTGAGCCATAAAAATAAAAATAATAAAAAATTATAAGTATATTATGGCCCATTTGTGTGTAAATATTTCATTGTATATAGGGCCTAAATAAAAGGATTTTTCATAATTGTTTTGGTATTTATTTAAATATTTATACATATGGTGTGTTATTTATGCTATGTACATTGACTCACCATTACCATATTTTTTCTTACCATTTTGCATACTCTTTATTCCATATAAAAATAATTTGATGCAAGCTTCTCTTATTTTTGGTGTAACTCCATCCCAACAAAAATCCAAAAAAACTAGTTCTATTTATGTGTATATTTTTTCACTATTGTGATTTTTTCCTTCCTACATCTATTCTCTATTACTCTCATAAATTAGACCACCAAAAATATTCATCTTTTTATGGTAGACTTATAATGAGAGAGATTTATTTTGATCCCTTTATATTTTTTCCACCTATATTATTTATATTTGACATGTACATATTTTTTTAGACCCCTCAATATTTGATTTTCTTAGTTGTACTATTCACTTATATCATGATCTCAACAATATCTTCAATTATAGACCGACCAAATAAGGTCAAGGGTATGTGGAATGCATGCATGCACCATGGGGGGCTCACTCTTGGAGGTATTCAAAAGAATCATCCAAAGAAGAACCTCACAAGGACTTTGTGCAGTGGAAAAAAACAGTCGGTTTTCATGAATTTTTATAGATCACATGCTCCTCGAATTTGAAAAGGTGATACAAAAAAAATTTGTAGCTCGTGGGCTGAACTTTTACCTCAAATGTTTTCAAATTTTTTTTAGCTACGAGCTGTGAGCTATGATTTTATTGGTGGACCCCAGTTTGCCCATGCTATGCAGCCACACTCCCTCTTCCACTTTATCATTTTCCTCTTTCACACACACTTCTCCACTCATCATCCCCACCTCTCTCACCACTCCTCTCTGCACCCTACTCACCTTCTTCTCAACCTTGAAGAAAAAGAGAAACCATGGTGAACTCATGTCTCCTACACACACTTCTATTCCAAAATCGACCACCTAGTCTCATTTTTCCTCTTCCATATTACCCATATCTATCAAAAAAACAACAAAATTCAGCCTCTTTTCTTGAAAGACAGCATCATGGTGATTGATTAGTCATGTTCACTTACCTTGGCTCCCAAGGAAGGTCAAGAGTGGAGAAAAAACGTACCGTCAAAGCTAGTGGACCGTCAACAAGCGTGAAAATTGACCCTACTCAAGACACTTGGAGCATCAACATTGTAAGAAATCCATATTTTCTTACCTATTAAGAGTTTTTTCTTCCTTATTTGTATCCTATATGGATACTTCCATTGTAAATATCCAATTCCATTTGTAAATTAATAAAAATACTAACTCTACTAATTTACTAACACTAACCTACTATGAAAAGTCCTATCACCTCCACTTCTCTCCTCTCTCTCTTCTTCATATATCCCCACCAACTTCTTGATAATTCCAAGCAAAAGAAATTAGATAAGTGCTGAAAATCTAGCCCACTCCAACCATGGTTAGAGGAGTAACCCTAGCCCTCAAAATTGCTATTAAAGGAGGGTGTAGAAAGCACAAAAAGGGGAGAGCCATAAGCAAGAGCACTATGCTATAGCTTGAGAAGCCAAGCTCAACTTCTCTAGAAGAAGCTCTTGAGTGGAAGCTCATTGTCTTATGCATATGCATGTGTTGTATTAGGGGTGATTAGCAAGGGAACTCTCTGCCATTGTAAGAGAGAGAGTGATCATTCAATTGAGAGTAGGAAATCTATCATTTCTCCTACTAGTGTAAGCCCAACATTTGCTGAATCAAGGAGGGTGGATTTGGACTAATCTTGGATAATTTGTCTCTCTTCCAACGTGAAGTAATGGACAACAATGATGTGTAAGTGTCTTGGTGCTTTTTTAAGTTCTTGATAGCTTGTCTCTGGATGTTGTCATCAATTTAGCCATAAATCCCACATACTGTAAGAGGGCGACAGGGTGGAGAGGACTCCCCTGGCCTTAAGACAGTGATTGGGGTGCCTTTTCTTGTGATGTTGTGGTGGTGTAATTTACTCAAGCTATATTGAACAAGTACTAATCTCACTTTGATTGATCATGATAGATTTGTAAGAAGGTATTAATGCAACAAGCACCCCCCCCCCCCCCTTCTCTCTCTTTCTCACATATATAATTGTGTTTGCTTGATCACTGCCGATACATTTCAAAGCAGCCCAAGCACTCTCTCTCTCTCTCTCTCTGTCTCTCTCTCTCTCTCTCTCTCTCTCTCTCTCTCTCTCTCTCTCTCTCTCTCTCTCTCTCTCTCTCTCTCTCTCTCTCTCTCTCTCTCTCTCTCTCTCCGCGTCCTAGTTCGCATCCAAAACTAGGTGGTGCCCCAAATTTGTGTAGGGTTAGGTTGCGGGTTTGTGTGTGTATTGTTTTTTTTTCCAACCCCAACCCAATTGAGCAGCATGGGATCCTAGAAGAGTGCTTGGAGGCCACTCTTCTTGTTGCCCGCCCCGGACCGCCTCAATGTCTGGATTTTTTCTTACAAGCCAATTTTCTCTCTCTTGTTTTTTGTTTACTAGTGATGATCATGTTAGTATCCTACCTATCATTGTACTGATCATCTATGTCAATCACTGTGTCCGCATCATTCTTGTTATCCAACATTTGATGTGCTGTTTTTTGGCTTTATATGTTACCATCACTACCATTGGTCTGATCCTTTTCTTTTCCCTTCTTCTCTGTCTTATGAGACCCTTTTAAGAAAGAGCATCCTTTAGTCCCCTTGAATGTCTTCTTCTTGTCTAAGAAGAGTGCGGAGAGTCCCCAAGCCCATTAGCATCTCTCCAATCGAGGTTGACATCCATCTCCTCATTCTCAAAATCAGGTCCATCATCACAACTTTACTCTAACTCTTTAGCCACTATGTTGATATGATCATATTCCTATAAAGAATATTGTGGTAGGTTTTCTCCCTCTTCTTGATCATCTAAGCGACAATATGAATGTGAAATAATTCCAAATTTTGACTGGGAAATAGGTTCCTCTTAAGAACTTGAGTTCACAACCATTTTTGCCAAAATAGAATGAGCTATTCACTTTTGATAACTATTCTAGATTGGAGACTTGGAGTTAGTTAGTAGATCAGATAGAGGACCAGATTCATACTTCAAACAACACAAGAATCCCCGACGAATAAAGATTGAAATGAAAGTACATAGACAAAAATTGAACACCTAAACTAGAACTAGTATATTCAAACACTGAAGGGAGTACAAATTTCTTTAGGGGTTGATACAATAGAGGTCAATGATGCTAAGAGAAAAAGTTTAATGATTACAAGGAATCGTTCTAGTCTATGGAATGGTAGCTTCTCAAAATGAAGTAGTGGATCTTATTTATAGGTACCCAAATTGGACTCTGATTGATTGCTCATTGTATAGTAACTACAATAATTATAGTTGGTAACCATCAGCACCTAACTAAGGCCCATTCCAACAATCTACACTCTCAAGTGAAACGTTTTGCAGTTCTATCCTTGCACTTGACAAGTCTACCCTTGTAGTCATGGGATCCTTATTATCCAATTTTTCTTTCAACATTCTAGAAAACATAAAAGTGTTATATGCCTAGTTTTTACCTTTGTAGCTATGCATGTCTTTGTTAAAAATGAGACTTCTATGTGATGAAACCTCCATTAAGAGTCCTTAATTGGTAAGAGTGACATGAGTGTACCTACACTCCTTATCCCACAGAAAATCTAGAATGAGTGTAATATGAATGGTACATAAACATTGTTAGCCTATCATTAGGAAAAATATGAACCCTTTAGGGGACCTTTGGGATTAAGGTTGATTATAGGCCATCCAATAGGAAGAGGGTGGTGGACACACTCTATACCCTCAAAACATTAGAGGGATAAGGTATCCTTACACCTCTTAATGGCCTCTTACCTAGTGAGAAGGGGGTACGTTAGTTCAATGAGCTAAAACATCCGAGCTATGGAAAACGAGCTTCATCTTATCTATTTATATATTTCCATTAGAAATATATATGCTAGAAAGATTATTTGCAAGGTTATATATCCCGAGTTATTGCATAATTGCATAACTTTAGCAAATTGAACATAAGAAAGTATACAATGATGCTTGTCAAAAAAATGATATCCCATGCAAGAAATGTCCAAATTACACACAATAACTATAATGTTTGATAGAATATTATGGCCATCTAAGCAAGCTAAGCTTCATACATGAGTGTGCCTATGAATGCATCACTTCCTACGTTTATGCATATTTACATGGACGGGGATTGTTTGCATGATTTTCATATTTAATGATTAAACTCCTTTTCAAAGGAAGCGAGACATTTCAGGAGAACATTGGCTTATGCCAAGAGCATAAACAACATATCTTTGGAAATAGTGAACTACTTAAACCAACTTGTAGAAGAGTTTATAGATCATGAGTTAAAATCATGATCTACCACAAAGTTTGTAAAGAATTAGGATGCAAGAGAGATACACAAGACAAGCACAAAGCACACAGAGATGGAAAGCTTCTTCTTCTTCTTCACAGAAAAGAGAGTACAAATTGACTAAGTGCTAAAGCTGGAAAGTATCACATATGTACATGAGGTCACTAAGTGTGAACTCGCTAGAAGTATACTAGGCTGGCACTATAAGTGTAGTCCAGCGCTAGAATCACTGGCAGAGATCCTCTGTGTTGGTCACCTAACGTGCCAGTGAGTAAATGCCGTAAGCGGCCAAGACCCGTAGAGGATGCCAGCTCAAGATGTAGAGCTCGACATCTCAACACTCCCCCTCGAGCTCTGCATGTCGCAGAGTCCAAGCATAGTTCGGAAACGTCGAAGATTCTCAGCTCTGAGGGCCTTGGTAAAGATATCCGCTATCTGCTCCTCTGTGCTGACGTAGACCAAGTCGATGTCACCCGCCAACACTCGCTCTCGAACGTAGTGGTAATGGACCTCTATGTGCTTGGTCTTGGCATGGAACACTAGGTTCCTAGCCAACTGCATGCTGCTGAGGTTGTCACAATGGATGACAATCTGCTGGTCCACCTGCACTCTCAAGTCCTCAAGTAATGTGCGTAGCCAAGCTACCTCGCACGCCGCAACTGCTGCACCTTTGTACTCGGCCTCTGTGCTCGATAAAGCAACCGTAGGCTGCTTTTTGCTGCTCCAAGTAACAGCAGCACTCCCAAAAGAGAACATGAATCCACTCGTAGATCTCCTATCAGCAATGCTACCTGCCCAATGTGCATCTGTATACCTATACAATGCTAAGGGCACATCTGCTGCATAGAACAATGCGTAGTCAAGAGTCCCTTGCACATACCTAAGTGTGCGTCGTACTCCATCCAAATGTGGCTTCCTCGGAAGCTGCATGAACTGACTCTCCAAGCCTACAGTGTAGCTCAAGTCTGGCCTCGTGATAGTCAAGTAGATAAGACTACCCACAATCTTCATGTACATATTGACATCCTCAACAACATCACCCTTCTCTGCACTCAGCTTTGCATTCACATCCAAGGGAATATAAATTGGCTTACAATCAGCCATACCATACTTTGACAACATGTCCAAAGAATACTGTCTCAGTGATAGCCATACACCCTCTGGAGTCCTGATCACCTCAATGCCACGAAAGTAGCGCAACTCGCCTAAATCTTTCATTTCAAACTCCTGTTTGAGAAGACCCTTCACATGGTCAATCTCCATAGCATTGTCACCAACAATAATAAGGTCATCTACATATATGGTAATGACCACAATCCCCACATCACTCTCACGTACATAGAGTGAATGATCAGAATGAGCTCTCCTAAAACCAATACTGCCAAGATACTTGGCAATCCTGTCATACCATGCTCTAGAGCCCTGCTTCAAACCATACAAAGCTTTGAGAAGTCTGCATACATAATCTGGGTAACCTGGATAGACATAACCAGGTGGCTGATCCATATACACTTCCTCTTGAAACTCACCATTCAAGAAGGAATTCTTTACATCCATTTGATGCATAATCCATCCTCTAGATGCAGCCACTGCTATGACAGCTCTCACAGTCGTCATCTTTGCCACTGGAGCAAAGGTCTCCTCATAGTCTATGCCATACGTCTGTGCATAACCCTTTGTGACCAGCCTTGCCTTGTGATGCTCAATGTTACCATCAGGCTTATGCTTAGTTTTATACACCCATTTACAGCCAATAGCTTTCTTGCCACTTGGCAATGGCACCAACTCCCATGTGTCGTTTGCTTCCAATGCAGCCATCTCTTCATTCATTGCATCATCCCAATGCACATTTCCAACTGCATGCTCAAAACATGTGGGCTCCACATCCTGTATCACCTTAGCCATGTAGGCTTGGTGATACGCTAGATACCCATCATAAGTCAATTTTTGAACTGGATTTTTGACTCTATTAGATCTGCGCGGTTCTGGGTCACTCCTTTGCCCTCTAGCATCTTCTTGTACTTTCCTTACACCAGGTGTCCTGATAGCAGGAATTCCAAATTCCTCATCAAGACTTTGTTCAGAACCATCTGAATCCATGTCTACATGTGAAAAACCTGATGATGCATCAGCCATAAAGGGAGGTTCATCAACCTTTTCCTTTCCTTTTCGTGATACATTCCCTGTACCTGTTGGTGGAGTAACCTGCGTACGTAGTCTACCGTTCCATGGTTTCTCAAAAGAGCCACGAGAAGAGGAATCTTGTGGTCCACTCAAAATTACCTGTGATTGTGGCCTCACATTTTGTACAACCACATCATCTTTTACATCAACCCCAATAGTGCCATGTGCATTACTGTACCAGCTGCTCATCTCATCAAAGACTACATCTCTGCTCACTCGTAATTCTCGTGTAGTAGGATTGTAGCACCTGTACCCCTTTTGTTCGAGGGAATATCCCACAAGAATACATTTCTCTGCTTTAGGATCCAATTTCCTACGCAACTCATCTGGTACATGCACGTAAGCTATGCAGCCAAACACTTTCAAGTGTACCAAATCAGGCTTTGTACCTGTAAACTTTTCCTTAGGTGCTACATCATGCACCGCAGCTGTAGGTGTCCTGTTCATAATGTACACAACTGTATTTATGGCTTCAGCCCAGAAATGATGAGGCATGTTCTTCTCATTCATCAATGTACGTGCAACCTCTGCAATGTACCTGTTTTTCCTTTCCGCGACCCCATTCTGTTGTGGAGTATATGTGCATGTAAACTTCCTGCGTATACCATGCATTCGCAAAAAATATGAAAAATCATTGGAGAAGTACTCTCCCCCTCCATCTGACCTCAATGTCTTGATTTGCATATCTGTCTCCTTCTCAATCATGACTTTGAAGTCTTGAAAGTGACCAAACACTTCACTTTTGTTACGCATGAAGTAGACCCATACTTTCCTTGTATGGTCATCAATGAAAGAGACATAATACCTGCAACCATGTATACTTGCAGTATTGGTTCGACCCCAAACATCTGTGTGCACCACCTCAAGTGGCTTTTTACATACATTGCGCTCATGTGGAAATGAGCCCTTTGACTGTTTTCCAAACTGGCATGTTGCACACACTTTATGCATACCATCCACCTTGAATTTGGGCAAACCTTTTACAATCTGTTTTGATTGCATGCTGCGCAATCTCTGCTCATTGACATGGCCGATGCGTTTGTGCCAAATGTCAACATCAGCCACAACACCTGTGCCCTGTGCAAATAATGCAGCTTTTACCTCAGGCATGTCTACATTCAGCGTAAACATTCTGCCCACACATTTGCCCTCTGTGATCAGCTTACAGCCATTCTGGAAATCTTCTACATAACAGCCATTTGGATTGAAGCGAACCTGCAAACCCTGCTCAACCATTTGTCCAACAGAAACAAGATTCTTTGTAATGTTTGGGACATGAAGAACATCTGCTAAGTACTTTGATTTCCCACTCTTCGTATTTAGAGGTATGTCCCCTACATGAGCAACGGGGTGAGCTGTGTCATCTCCTGTCTGCACATGGCTTGACACATCTGGTTTGCCCATATCTCTAAACCACTCTCCACGAGACGTCATGTGATTAGAGGCACCTGAATCCACATACCAAACATCATCTTGGGTGGAATTATCTGCAGTCATTGTATTCATTACATGCTGCATAACAAACATGCGCTCGTTTTTGCTATCATCTGCATCTCTGCTAGTAGATGCATAGTTTCCCTGTTCTCTCTTTCCACTTGCTTTTCCCTTTGGACAGTCACGTGACATGTGACCTCTTTCACCACAAGTCCAACATTCTCTGCTATCTGGAGTATGTTGCTGCCTGCTTGATCCTGCACCACGACCTCTTTGACTCCCCCTGCCTTGAGACTGGTTTCCCCTGCCACCTGTATTGTTTTGATTTGATTGACCTTCCAAAAATTGGCCCCTGCAACCCCTTGGGCCTCGACCACGACCTCTACCTCTACCTTTGTTGGAGTTAGAATAGAAGGCCTGTTCAGAATTATTTCTGCCATGAGAAGAAGATGTGTCAAGGTTCTTCTCCTCAAGAATAAGCATAGAAATCAAATCTTGGAACACAGGGATGTTGTCTCTTGTATTCATGGAAGACCTAAAATGTACATACTCATCTCCTAGACCATCCAAGCATGCACGGACAATGTCATTATCTTCCACTGAGACTTTAATAGATCCAAGAGCCTCAATGATACTCTTGATCTTCAAAGCGTAATCATTGATGGAGAGGTTGTTCCTCTTAACCTGATTTAGCTCCAACTTTAGTTGAAGCTTCCTGGCCTTGGTGTTCACCTCGAACACTCTGTTTAAGTTTTTCCATGCAATGGCGGGGGTTTCAGCATCCTGTAGATAGCCCATCATGCCATCTGTGATGCTCATAGAAAGCCAATACATCACTTTGCTCTGGCCTTGTTGCCAGTCCCTCAAAGCTTTTCTTTGTTCTGTTGTAGCATTTGACTCGGGAATCTCTGGTTCCTTTTCATTGTCTCCTTCTACATAGTCCCAATAACCTTTTCCTTTTAGGAAATTTGTTATTCTGAACTTCCATGCAGGGTAGTTATTTTTCTCAAGCTTCTTAGTAACAAAATAGCTGCAATCTGCAAAAACCTGCAAATCTGCTGAACCTGCTATCGTGTTACCATTAGGAAAAAAATGGACTCTCCATGGGCCTTGTAAGAATCCCTAATTTAAAGGAAGCCTGCCAAGATTAAGGGGGACAAAGGCTTTGAATGGGGCTATTTTGGTAGGGTCTCCTCCACCTTTGACCCCTAAAAAGGTAGGGGGGGGGGGGGTAACCATCTAAAAAGTAGGGAAGGGGGGGGGGGGGGGGGGGGGGGTAAACCATTTGAAAAGTAGGGGGGTAGGGGTTCTTCTCTCTCTACCTTTTTGGCCAACTTGTAAGTGGCCTCTTAACTCTCCCATGCCACCTAAGCAAATCCGTGGGTCAAAGAGGTTTAAAAAATGACTTTTTTCAAAAACTTTAAAAAAAACTCTATTCCCTCCTAAAAAGTACCCCCAACATATACACATAATAAAAAAAAGTTTTTAAAGTTAAATTACTCAAAATTCAACATTTTTTGACTCCCTCCAAACTTTTAAAAAATTCCCCCCAAAATTGAAAACTCTCTCTCCTAATCTAAGCTCCTCTCCTACACCCATCCCCCTTGCACCTGCACCTGCTGCTGCACCTACGCACCCATCTCTCCATCCTTCAAGCTCCATCTCTCCATCCTACAAGCTCTATCTCTCCATCCTTCAAGCTCCATCTCTCCATCCTACAATGCCTCTTGACGACGTGACCAATGTCCCAGCAAGCTCTTCATGGGGTAGGTCCCTAGGGCTTTTCCTACGCCTACCTCAAGAGTATGTTCCGACCAAGAAAACATGCTTGGGTACATTACCTTCAGCCAACGAACGCCGCGCTCAAGGGGAGAAGAATGTGGATCTCTGGACAGACGGATGCTTGTATCCAAAGGATCCTTCTCTCAATGTTCATCCGTCTTTTACAAACATTCCATCACTGTTGCAATACGTTGGAAATGGAGAGCAAGTTTTGTTGGGCTACTGCAAGAGACTCAACAAACACGAGATTGCGCGGTCAAAAATCTACTTGCGTCATTGGCATTTGCTCAATGGGAGTTTCCACAATCTTCAAGCTCAGATGCAAACAACTACTAGTGCACTTGAGGAGGCAAAGAGCACCATCACAACCAAGGAAAATGTAATTAAAAAGCTTGAGGATACTCTTTCACACATGAAGAGTACTGCCATGGGAGGTAGGGTGAGGAAACGAGAGTTGTCCGAAATTCAGACTCTTGCACCACGTGGAGGTGCAAGAAAACGAAGGGTGACAGCTATGAGGTAACATGTTCTATCCCTCATGTTGTTTAAGTTTAATACGGCTCATCATTGTTGTTTTGGGCAATAGGAACTTCGTCCAAGAAACGTGCGGCGGCGAGAATGCGTTAGCTAGGGCTACTTTACTTCGTTCTTGTTTCAACAAAGAGGATTTTATTGGGATGCTTGAGGCTCCAGAGGCAAAACACTTGAAAGACGCAATCACTACGAGAGTTCTTAGAGATTTTTCTAATATTTTCACAGATCTAGATGTTCAGGATATTTGTGATGCTGTTGGGATTAGTACCAAGGGCTATCAAGCAATACATCAAGTGTTAAAAGATGCATTAAGAAGTCGAGGAGTCACGGAAAACCTATTTCCACTTCCTCACAGAGTGAAGATTGCCAAGAAGGTGTCAAATGAAGATGTTGTTCACCGATTAGGGGACTACTTGTATATTGAAGACACGATCCCTCTTCAGCCGCTCCGTAGCAAATCACAAGGAAGGAAGGGCCGCGAGAAGGAAAGCGGTGTTGTTTCTAACAGTGTGTTGCGGACTGAAGGGTTTGTTTACACTAAATTCAACAATATCTTTGTGGACTTGATACGATTGCAGCAGTCCATGGCTGTTTTCTACAATTTGAGTGATGCAGGTTAGTTTAGAGTTTCCTACATGCTCTATGATGTGTCATAACATGCATTCTGAGGCTTTATGTTGTTGGCAGTTCTTGAAGGCAAGCTTGTGTTCGTGCTGAAGTTGGATGAGTGTGTAATTGTTAAAGGGAGAAAGTTGGAGAGAGCATCATGCTTATGAATGAAGCCCTAGCTTATCCCAAGCAATCTTGCAGTTCGAGTGAAGCAACAAAGACCTCTTTTAGTGTGCAATCAGAGAAGGATATATGGTGGCTTGGTGCAATTGAAGTTCTGAAAGAGACACATGAAGTCCTTGCATGTATTTTCAGTAGAATCCCATGGGTCACAGAGGTCATTAAAGCTCAAATAAACGGTGAGAAGCTCATTGTTCCGGGACGTGGGGAGTTTGATGTTGAATGGAATTTAGGTGGTGATCTAAAGACCATAAAGTGCATGCTTGTATGCAAACAAGGTGCAAATTATTTACTTCCCTGTCCATTCTGTACGAAAGGGCACAAGACAAGTCAAGCAACTCAAGTGGAAGGTCAGGACGATGATAATGATGACCATATAAATAGGGAGTGGCAAAGTTCGGTTCTTTCATGTGATATGCTGCAGGTGCCCAATAGGGATAGCAAAGATCCTGGGTGGAACCCCATAATTCCCTTCTCCCTCAACAATGTTCACTTTTGCACATTGCATGCGTTTATGCGAATATTTGATAGGATCTTAAAGCATCACATTGATTATACTTTCACAATGAAGCCCCTTCAATGGTCAAAAGACTCCTTGCAGGGGGTGGAGACGTTCCTTAATGAGATTGGTTGTCACCGATCAAGGGTGAACATTGTAGCAGAGACTTATATGGAGAAGACATATGAGGTGGCACAGAAGGTTTCCATGAATGGAGCCAAAGCACGTCGATTTTTCAAGAAGATGTCAAAGTCTCCAATGCAGGTATCCAAGGCAAGTGTGGATCTAGCAAGTGAGAAGCGGTGGGAGTTATGGAAAGATTTGTGTTCATGCACGACGGACAAAGATCCCAATGTGGAGGTTGCTAACCAACGCAAGCTAGTATGGTCATCCTTTCAAAAGGTTGTGCAATTGATGAATCTTTCAAGCACCACCGTTAAGCAGCGACAGGAGTTCAAGAAGGTGCTTTATGAATTCACAAAGGCCGCTAAGGACGGATGGTCTGAAAGCAAGATTACACACTACATGGTTTGTTTTAACGGACTTAATACATATGCAATGTTTGAAAATGTAACTTTTCTATTCGCTTATCTCCTTTTTGGTTGTTTTAGCACATTCTCTATGCGCATGGTGCATACTTCATGGAACGCTATGGTTCGCTTGATATATGGAGTACACAAGGCATGGAGAAGTCCCACTATCGAGCAAAAGGAGTCTACTTCAAGAATACTTGGCATGGTGGTGGTAGTTCACACTCCAACTACCTCCAAGAGATGTTTAATTGGTTTTTTAGGCACACCTTTGGGAGAACTCGTACTATTGAGAAAGCAAGAGAATCGATGTTAGCAAAGTAGTTACGCAACGCTTCCCGTACTGCAACATCCAAGAAGTGGAAGCGCTCGCGAGCGTCCCTCGGCCACGAAGCTTGGCATGCAACTAAATATCGAAAAGGCAGCGTTTGGGCGTCGCGTCAGCCGTCCGCATGATCCTGGTTTACTTGTTCAATTCAATTTCTTTATTTGAGTTTCACTCAATTGGCCGCATAGTGTGAAAGGGCCCAAATCTCAAAAAAACCTATTTAAAGGTTGAAGGGGCTCATTTTGTCATCTTCCCTACTAGGTGCAACCATGGCACGAACAAAACAAACGGCTAGGATTGCATATCCAGAGGGGCCGGATGGCCAACGACTCAAAGGTACAACAACAGAAGCTGGAACTTCACAAGCTCAAGGTGAAGTCCACACAAAAGAAGCTGGAGCTTCAAATGAGCATGGCCAGTCCTCTACAGTAGCAAAAGAGAGACGGAAGCATCGTCTTGTTGTCTATTCATCGGACTCCAACGATTCTGATGGCAACAGGGAGGATGAGAGCGACCAGGGCCAGAGTAAACCTATTCACTTGGAGGTAGTCCCACATGTGGCCAGAGTAAACTAACATGGAAGGAATTATGGATCTTTCAATTATGTGGTAGATCTAATCGGAATGTCACATTGTTAACTTGGTCAATTATCTAAAATAGACCATGATAACGATTGGAAACTTTTTCCACTTTCCCTTTTTGAGTCGCTTGTTTCTTTAATCTGGCCTTCTCAAACTTGTGTAAAACCAATTGAACAACTGCTAAGTCCAAACTCGTTTTGATTGCAGCTTTCTTATGTTTTCCTTGAGAGCGTAATATTGGTCTCTTAGCTTGACCATAGGATGTATCCATATCCTGGACAAACACATCTACTACAAATATATTGTCCATAGTTAAAAGTATCACTAGAAGCAAAGGCTTACCATAAAGAATCTCAAAGAGTGCCTTCTCTATAGAATAATGTATGATATTGTTATATGCGTACTCGACAAGGGGAAAATACTTATCCCATTTAGACTCATTATCCAACACATAAGATTTCAATATCTCTAATACTATGGAATTTGGGATCACACTCTGCGTGCAAATAAGAGGCAAATAGGACTCTATTGTTTTTGTTGTTGAGTTTTTTAGCACCCTAAATTAGATTTGTAACATGTTAAGTGTAAATTGCTTCTTGCCTTGGCTATTTTGTACATAAAAAGGTATAATAGAGTAGAGTTCAATCTCTAAATGATATCCAAGGAGTTAACCTTGGCAAAATTCTCACCATGCACTTGTGCCATCCGAAACTTAACATAAATAGATATAATTGTGTTTCTTGATTATAGATCAAGTAGAATTTCCTTGCGTTAAAGAAGAATTTCCTTGTGTTAGTACTTGATTCCTTCTTAGAGAGAAAGAGAGACAGATTGAGAGAGAGATCTATAAGATGGTCTATATATTGTAGTCTCTTTACAATTTGGTGGGATTGAGATTGGCACATGAAGATAAAATGTATTAGAAGCATTAATGAACTAATCTTCTCAAAAGTAACCTTAAGGTGAAGGTGTACCCAATTATGTCTCTTTGAAAACAAGAAAGCAACAACTTCTACTATAATAAGGTAAGATTCAATATTTTAATAAGTAATCCCTAAATTTATCATTCTTGGGTGTTTCCAAAGACCTTAGTGGTGACATGAAGTATCCCAATCTTGTGTATGTTGCATTTTCAATCTCTTCTAGCATAGAATTCTCGAGGTATGATTTTTAAATGGTTTTCATAAGCATGACTCTCGCTTCAAGTTTTCATTGGCCCTAAGGCCAGTCTAAGTCCCTGGGGACATTCAAAAGGGGGGGCCACAAGGGAGCCTCATTTGGCCAAACAAGGGTTCCTATTTGGCAGTTTGCACACCCTTGTGGCCACTCTAGTTAAGGGTACCTAGGGCCCTAGCATGGTCTTAGGACCCTTTTTTTGAAAGCCAAAAACTTGGCTCCCAGAACTATCATGAATTTATTGTGGAAAAGAAGATTTTCTTTTGCTCCTATACTGTAATATCTTACAAGTTGGTGAATGGTCCTTGAATTGATTCATGGTGGCTAAAGAAGAATTTTTTGTGGTAAAGAATAAAAAATGGGCCCTAACCATGCTAGGGTCCTAGGGACCCTAAAAAAGAGTGGCCACAAAGGCGCACAAAACTACAAAATAGGAACCCCTGTTTGGTAGTTTTCCGTGCCCTTGTGGCCAATCTTTTTGAGGGTCCCCAGGGCCCTAACATGGTTCTAGGACCCTTTTTTAAAAGCCATGGAATTGGCTCCCATATAATTCATGAATTTATTGTGTAAAAGAAGATTCTTTCTATTGCTATACTATAATCTCTTACAAGATGGTAAATAAGACCATATTAGATATTTTGGTAAGAATCTCACATTATGGGAATCTCCAAATCGACTAAATTCATGTAATTTGAGAATTTTCCACTTAAAGTGGGAAAAATTGAGGTGTGTGGTTAGTAAATAAAGTGAAAATCTCATAGGATTGTGGTGTTGATAAACATCAAAAGTCAAGAGGATGTACAACACATGGATTTGAATAAAAACTACGAATTACATAAAACAAAGGAAGTACAAAAAAGATTTTGTTTACAAAATTGACTAGTATAGTCACAATAGAAGCTCCACATAATTCTACTCCACATTTGATACCATATCTAAACTTTGATCCAAGTGTGGTTGATGTGTACGAGTGAGGCCTTCTTGGCTTTTAGAGCATGCCTTTCTGGAATCTTTATTCTAGAAAATGGTCCTTCTTTGTTGGGTCTCCAGGACCAAACAATTGTATCCACAGTTTCCCACAGTTGTGGGTCCTTATAGTTGACAGCCCAATAACCCTTCCAACATTTACTGTAAGCTTGAGTATCTGTCATCCCACTTTTTCTCGGGCAAGGTGCCCAATATTGAATCAAAAGTTTTCTGTAGTTTGGTGATGTAGGCTCATTATCAATGTCAGATAAAGCCATTGCAAGCCACACTGGATAGATTTCTGTGTCACTCAGAACAAGCATAAGAAAGTCACCTTGGTGCACATCAGACATAGGGTCAAACTCTTCCCTTGGCCTATCTCGTTGAGGCCCACAAAAATGATCGTTCAACTCTTCAAGGCCTAGGAATCTTTCTGCTCCTTGTTGCAAATTCATTGTAGTGCTTTGTAGGTGAGAATATTCTTGAGTTTTTGGCCAAAACATTTCATACAAAACTCCCTCTGATATGATTGCTTTTCCAATCTCTTCAATTACCTTACTCCAATAATCTATCACGGGTCTATAATATCGTGGAATACTTGAACCATTCCCTAAATTTTTCCAAAATTTTATATAGTTCTTTAGCCCCAAAATGACTTCTTCGTGGGCCTTGACATACTCCACCGTTGGTACTAGAGGTGGATCTCCATGTGGTAACATTGGCTTTCCTTCTGTGTCTGTTTTCCAAAGGCGAATACTTCCACTCCAACTTGATACACCTACATGTGCCTTATATTGCACCATTGGTGTCTCATCCTACATAAAGAACCTGAACTAAAGCGGTTTGGAATGTCCACAAGAAAGATAGCCATCACAATATTGCTTGAAATCGGGGATCTTTGTGAGAAAAAATGGAGGTGGAGATGAAGATGAGTTGTTTCGTAATGTATCCGTAAAATGTGGCAAAGTATAGGTTTGTGTAACTCTCAACTTCTCTGAAAACCTACTAAACATGGCGTCTATGTCCTCATGTGTATGCCCAACCATTCAAAATCCTAGCTGGATGGTTTTGAAAACACCCCTTGCAACAAGCATTGACAAATAGGCAGATAAGTATCGATTTTTGTTTTCCCCTGCACAATTATCCAATTGTAGCAACAAGTTCTCTTGAAACCTACGAAATGTTGACCCCAATTCCTCTTCTGCAATTTTTGATGTGCATAATGGGCTATTTTCCATCACTCAATTTATGGTAGTCCAAAGAATCCGTTGAGTTCAAAGCATGTAGTAGTGAAATATTGCTCCTTGCAAGTCCATTTTTTACTAGATCACCAAGAGGATGCTTATCTATCCTCTCTAGGTTATGTAAACAATTAGCAATTGAGCCAATTGTAAGATTTGGATCAGCTTGCCACAAACCATTCAAGACAAAGTGTCCCTAATGACCTTCTCCATGTCCATGAGTGATCATGCCAATCAATGCCACGTGCAGATTATATCCTGAATCCACACGCTTAGGAACAATGATTAATCTAGGAATGGCAGTCTTCTTTTGATCCATCTTATCATGGATTATGCATACATATTTTTGTGGTTGAGTTTCTGAATATGTGCACCATGCATAATATAGGCTTCTACAACTCTTTTGTTGTGCCATGTGAACTTCTCTCTCCCTCAAGAGAAGAGCTCTCTCTTCAAGAGAAGGTTTAGCTTCTAACCTTGCCTTGATTGAGCTACAAATATTGCACTTAGAGAACTCACTCGTCTTTGTTAAAGTGACATGTGGGTACTCTTTGTTCCAAATTCTACCAAAAGAAGATTGGGATAGCTTCTTCTCATAGCCTATTTGGTCAAGTGTCGTGTTGATTTCACATAAAATATCCACTTGTTTGTATGTTGATGGAATCACCAATTGAGTCTCTCTTGAGCCATCTAGCAGTGTTCTACTTCTATATGTGGCATCTTCTCAGAGTTGTTTTCCACAAACTCATTTAGTAGTGCTCTTGCTAAACTAATATGTTGAAGTCCCCTTCTCAATGTACATGTGTTCCCATGTACATATTGGCGCACACCATTTTCAAAGTTCTCCTTGTATCGATAAAATGATGTCTTTGGTATTCCATGCAGCTCATACCATGCTCTACAACAAACAATAGAGCCATTTAGCCTGAATTGGTATCGTCACTTCTCATCTTTCTGATAACATATAGAAAGAACATCATAAACATAATTAGTGCGTGATTTTTGATACTCTCCCCAAAATTGTTGTCTTAACCTTGTCACCATATCACGATCTGCAAAGTGGCAACATTTTTGTGCACAACAATCAATGCATGATACCCTTTGAATTGATTTGCTTGAAAGGTAAAAAGTGGAAGCTGGTGCTGCTTTGATTTTTGAGTCATGTTCATGAAAGTGTATCGTCTCTTCCTTGACAACTAGACAACATTACTCCCATCAAGTTTTTTTCCAGCATTTTCATCATTGGATACATCCTCATATGTAGCATGCATGCCATCAACAAGAACAAAGCGTTGTAATGGGCTCCCATTCAACATTGTTGTCTGCTTGATGGGCCACCTTAGCAAAGTGATGCTAACCACTTCAGGGTGAAATCATGAATAGGTGGAAAGATATATATGTAATATAATTAAATAGCATAGCATGACATTGGGGGTGTGGTCACTGGTGCCATATTTCAAACGTCCAAATTTATATTCTAAAAAATGTTATACTGAAAAATTCAGCCTTCACACACCCACTTTGTTTCATGAGTAGTTGGCAGTTTCAAACACCGTGGCCCCGCCTCTCTCTCTCTCTCTCTCTCTCTCTCTCTCTCTCTCTCTCTCTCTCTCTCGCACGCGTGCTCAAGGTCTATTGTGCTTAGAGCTTCTACTGTGCAGGCTTAGCTGCCTCAAGGACAATCGCACTAACCGCCCTCTTCTCTTCGAGGTATGTCTCTCCCATTGAACATGTACACTCTCTACTGCTTGAGCACGCGCGGCCCACCTGGGATCATTTAGCTACATTAAGCTGCATTTGGAGCTGCATGAGTGCCACACCTTGCTCATTTGCAACAAGAGGCGAGCAAAACCTAATGCTGCTGCTGGCTGCATGAGAGGACATAGACTCCCGAGGTAATTTTCTAGTCCACAAGCTGCATGCAATCTTGGGGCAAATCCCATAGCACATCACCTTGAATGCCCTACTTACAAGAGCAGGCCCATGAAGTTCTTGTTTCTTTTTAGAAGGGATGATAAGCGAGGGCACACCACGTCTCACGAGTTTATTGTAAAGAATGAGGATGCAAGAGAGCCACACAAGACAAGCACAAAGCACACAGAGATGGAAAGCTTCTTCTTCTTCTTCACAGAAAAGAGAGTACAAAATGACTAAGTGCTAAAGCTGAAAAGTAGCACATCTGTACATGCGGTCACTAAGTGTGAACTCACTAGAAGCGTACTAGGCTGGCACTATAAGTGCAGTCCAACTGTAGAATCACTGGCAGAGATCCTCCATGTCGGTCACCTAACGCGCGAGTGAGTAAATGCCGTAAGTGGCCAAGACCCGTAGTGGATGCCAGCTCAAGGTGTAGAGCTCGACATCTCAACACTCCCCCTTGAGCTCTGCATGTCGTAGAGTCCAAGCATACTCCGGAAACGTCAAAGCTTCTCAGCTCCGAGGGCCTTGGTAAAGATATCCGCTATCTGCTCCTCTCTGCTGACGTAGACCAAGTCGATGTCGCCCGCCAACACTCGCTCTCGAACGTAGTGGTAATGGACCTCTATGTGTTTGGTCCTGGCAGGGAACATTGGGTTCCTAGCCAACTGCATGCTGCTGAGGTTGTCACAATGAATGATAATCTGCTGGTCCACTTGCACTCCCAAGTCCTCAAGTAATGTGCGTAGCCAAGCTACCTCGCATGCCGCAACTTCTGCACCTCTGTACTCGGCCTCTGTGCTCGATAAAGCAACCGTAGGCTGCTTTTTGCTGCTCCAAGTAACAGCAGCACTCCCAAAAGAGAACATGAAGTCACTCGTAGATCTCCTATCAACAATGCTACCTGCCCAATCTGCATCTGTATACCCATACAATGCTAATGGTGCATCTGCTGCATAGAACAATGAGTAGTCAAGAGTACCTTGCACATACCTAAGTGTGCGTCGTACTCCATCCAAATGTGGCTTCCTCGGAAGCTCCATGAACTGACTCTCCAAGCCTACTGTGTAGCTCAAGTCTGGCCTCGTGATAGTCAAGTAGATTAGACTACCCACAATCTTTCTGTACATGTTGACATCCTCAACAACATCACCCTTCTCTGCACTCAGCTTTTCATTCACATCCAAGGGAATAGAAATTGGCTTACAATCAGCCATACCATACTTTGACAACATGTCCAAATCATACTGTCTCCGTGATATCCATACACCCTCTGGAGTCCTGATCACCTCAATGTCAAGAAAGTAGCGCAACTCGCCTAAATCTTTTATTTCAAACTCCTGTTTGAGAAGACCCTTCACATGATCAATCTCCATAGCATTGTCACCAACAATAATAAGGTCATCTACATACATGGTAATGACCACAATCCCCACATCACTCTCACGTACATAGAGTGAATGATCAGCATGAGCTCTCCTAAAACCAATACTGACAAGATACTTGGCAATCCTGTCATACCATGCTCTAGAGACCTGCTTCAAACCATACAAAGCTTTGAGAAGTCTGCATACATAATCTGGGTAACCTGGATCGACATAACCAGGTGGCTGATCCATATACACTTCCTCTTGCAACTCACCATTCAAGAAGGCATTCTTTACATCCATTTGATGCATAATCCATCCTCTAGATGCAGCCACTACTATGACAACTCTCACAGTCGTCATCTTTGCCACTGGAGCAAAGGTCTCCTCATAGTCTATGCCATACGTCTGTGCATAACCCTTTCTGACCAGCCTTGCCTTGTGACGCTCAATGTTACCATCAGCCATATGCTTGGTTTTATACACCCATTTACAACCAATAGATTTCTTGCCACTTGGTAATGGCACCAACTCCCATGTGTCGTTTGCTTCCAATGCAGCCATCTCTTCATTCATTGCATCATCCCAATGCACATTTCCAACTGAATCCTCAAAACATGTGGGCTCCACATCCTGTATCACCTTGGCCATGTAGGCTTGGTGATGCGCTAGATACCCATCATAAGTCAATTTCTGAACTAGATTTCTGACTCTATTAGATCTGCGCAGTCTTGGGTCACTCCTTTGCCCTCTAGCATCTTCTTGTACTTTCCCTACACCAGGTGTCCTGACATCCGGAATTCCAAATTCCTCATCAAGACTTTGTTCAGAACCATCTGAATCCATGTCTACATGTGAAAAACCTGATGATGCATCACCCATAAAGGGAGGTTCATCAACCTTTTCCTTTCCTTTTTGTGATACATTCCCTGTACCTGTTGGTGGAGTAACCTACGTACGTAGTCTATCATTCCATGGTTTCTCAACAAAGCCACGAGAAGAGGACTCTTGTGATCCACTCAAAACCTGTGACTGTGGCCTCACATTTTGTACAACCACATCATTTTTTACATCAGCCCCAATAGTGCCATGTGCATTACTGTACCAGCTGCTCATCTCATCAAAGACTACATCTCTGCTCACTCGTACTTCTCGTGTAGTAGGATTGTAGCACCTGTACCCCTTTTGTTCAAGGGAAAATCCCACAAGAATACATTTCTCTGCTTTAGGATCCAATTTCCTACGCAACTCATCTGGTACATGCATGTAAGTGATGCAGACAAACACTTTCAAGTGTGCCAAATCAGGCTTTGTACCTGTAAAATTTTCCTCAGGCGTTACATCATGCACCGCAGCTGTAGGTGTCCTATTCATAATGTACACAGCTGTATTTACCGCTTCAGCCCAGAAATGATGAGGCATGTTATTCTCATTCATCAATGCACGTGCAACCTCTGCAATGTGCCTGTTTTTCCTTTCTGCGACCCCATTCTGTTGTGGAGTATATCTGCATGTAAGCTGCCTGTGTATACCATGCATTCGCAAAAAATCTAAAAAATCATTGGAGAAGTACTCTCCCCCTCCATCTGACCTCAATGTCTTGATTTGCATATCTGTCTCCTTCTCAATCATGACTTTGAAGTCTTGAAAGTGACCAAACACTTCACTTTTGTTACGCATGAAGTAGACCCATACTTTCCTTGTATGGTCATCAATGAAAGAGACGTAATACCTGCAGCCATGTATACTTGTAGTATCGGTTGGACCCCAAACATCTGTGTGCACCACCTCAAGTGGCTTTTTACATACATTGCGCTCATGTGGAAATGAGCCCTTTGACTGTTTTCCAAACTGGCATGCTGCACACACTTTATGCATACCATCCACCTTGAATTTGGGCAAACCTTTTACAATCTGTTTTGATTGCATGTTGCGCAATCTTTGCTCATTAACATGGCCAATGCGTTTGTGCCAAATGTCAACATCAGCCACAACACGTGTGCCCTGTGCAAATAATGCAGCTTTTACCTCAGGCATGTCTACATTCATCGTAAACATTCTGCCCACACATTTTGCCTCTGTGATCAGCTTACAGCCATTCTGGAAATCTTCTACATAACAACCATTTGGATTGAAGCGAACCTGCAAACCCTGCTCAACCATTTGTCCAACAGAAACAAGATTCTTTGTCATGTTTGGGACATGAAGTACATATGCTAAGTACTTTGATTTCCCACTCTTCGTATTTAGAGGTATGTCCCCTACATGAGTAATGGGGTGAGCTATGTCATCTCGTGTCTGCACATATCCTGACACATCTGGTTTGCACATATCTCTTAACCACTCTCCACGAGATGTCATGTGATTAGAGGCACCTGAATCCACATATCAAACATCATCTTGGGTAGAATTCTCTGCAGTCATTGTATTCATTACATGCTGCATAACAAACATGCGCTCGTTTTTGCTTTCATCTGCATCTCTGCTAGTAGATGCATAGTTGCCCTATTCTCTCTCTCCACTTGCTTTCACCACAAGTCCAACATTCTCTGCTATCTGGAGTATGTTGCTGCCTGCTTGATCCTGCACCACGACCTCTTTGACTCCCCCTGCCTTGAGACTGGTTTCCCTTGCCACCTGTATTGTTTTGATTTGATTGAACTTCCAGAAATTGGCCCCTACAACCCCTTGGGCCTCGACCACGACCTCTACCTCTACCTCTGTTGGAGTTAGAATAGAAGGCCTGTTTAGAATTATTTCTGCCATGAGAAGAAGATGTGTCAAGGTTCTTCTCCTCAATAATAAGCATAGAAATCAAATCTTGGAACACGGGGATGTCGTCTCTTGTATTCATGGAAGACCTAAAATGTACATACTCATCTCCTAGACCATCCAAGCATGCACGGACAATGTCATTGTCTTCCACTGAGACTTTAATAGATCCAAGAGCCTCAATGATACTCTTGATCTTCAAGGCATAATCATTGATTGAGAGGTTGTTCCTCTTAACCTGATTTAGCTCCGACTTTAGTTGAAGCTTCCCGGCCTTGGTGTTCACCTCGAACACTCTGCCTAAGTTTCTCCATGCAATGGCGGGGGTTTCAGCATCCTCTAGATAGACCATCATGCCATCTGTGATGCTCATAGAAATCCAATACATCACTTTGCTCTGGCCTTGTTGCCAGTCCCTCAAAGCTTTCCTTTGTTCTGCTGTAGCATTTGCCTCGGGAATCTCTGGTTCCTTTTCATTTTCTCCTTCTACATAGTCCCAATAACCTTTTCCTTTTAGGAAATTTGTTATTTTGAACTTCCATGCAGGGTAGCTATTTTTCTCAAGCTTCTCAGTAACAATCTGACTGAAACCGTCAGACATCTTGAAGCACTAAGACAAAATAGCTGCAATCTGCAAAAACCTGCAAATCTGCTAAGCCTGCTATCATGGTACCTATAACGCTTTCTACACTCAAAGAGTGTCCACAATCAAGCGTACATACAACCACTGTACTTGTAGAGTAAATCTCTATATACTGCACTTTGGAGACCTGTTCAGAAACTTCGGCATCTGGTCGTGGATTGCGAACGAAGGGATTGTGATGCTCTTGCTCTCTTAGCCTCTCTTGCCTGCACCATGCTTTGATACCCGGTAAAGAATGAGGATGCAAGAGAGCTACACAAGACAAGCACAAAGCAAACAGAGATGGAAAGCTTCTTCTTCTTCTTCACAGAAAAGAGAGTACAAAATGACTAAGTGCTAAAGCTGAAAAGTAGCACATATGTACATGTGGTCACTAAGTGTGAACTCGCTAGAAGCGTACTAGGCTAGCACTATAAGTGTAGTCCAGCTGTAGAATCACTGGCAGAGATCCTCCGTGTCGGTCACCTAACGCGCCACTGAGTAAATGCCGTAAGCAGCCAAGACCCGTAGTGGATGCCAGATCAAGGTGTAGAGCTCAACATCTCAACATTTATTGGATGATGTGCAGGTATATCACTTGAGACTGCATCATGGCAAAGCATCCAATTCAAGCAAGCAGTAGTCTAGTTAGGAACATTGAACCACCTCTCCATACGAAGTTTTGTCGTCTTGCCGAGGAATTTTATATGGAGCGTGGATTGCCATTGGAGGGAGTTGATCCGCGTAGCTTGACAGGAAACAATGACATCTCTGAGGAGGACTGGGAATCTGTCTTTATATGCTCAAAGCCTATTCCGGGTAGCCAGAAGAAAGTGAAGGCATACCATGCTCGGTCGGAGTTCTTACAAAATCTTGTGTGGAGACCCTGGGATGTCTACCAGGAGGGTCCCTTCATGTATGAAGTAGGGACTCAATTTGCAAAGGCCTTTGCATTGGAAAACTGCAAAGAATCTGGCAAACATCAAATTTCTTGGGCTATCTTTGCAGAGAGGGCAATGAGAGCCTTAGAAGAAAGACACAAGTTGCAAAACAAGATCAAGAGGTGGGAAGAGAAGATGAGTGGTAGAGGGATAGGTTCCAAAACCACTGATGCCTCTACCAGATCATCATTGAAAACAGAAGGTACGTCTGTACCATTGTCAAGCGTGCCTACAGGAGGATGCCTAGTACAATTGGCAAAGGAGGATAGCAGGGCACTTACTGAAATGAAGAATATTGCAGAGGTCAGATTGAAAGAATATAAGTCAAGACTTGAGGGTGCAAAGAAGCAGGTAGAGGATCAAGTCAGAGAATTTCATAGGGTTGAGGGTGCTCAAAGCTCAAACACTTTGGCCATAAAGTTGCAAACAGAGATTGATTGCATGCAAGACCCTATAGCTCGACAGTGCCTGATTGATTTGATTAGACAATTCTCAAGTACTACTAGAGAGAACGTTGTTGAATTAGAAGCCAATGTGGCTAAAGCAAAGGTGCATACCCTCCTACATGTGGTTCACTTCCATGTGGTTATGTGGTGAGAGTGCTATGGATTGTATGGTTATGTATTGTCTGAGCATATTCTATTTCTTCTATGTGCTATATAGCACAAAATAAGTGCTATATGGTCACAACATAGCCATCATCTTCATGGAGTGGGTGGTTATATGCTATGTGCTATGTGCTATATGGTCACAACATCGCCATCATCTTCATGGAGTGGGTGGTTATATGCTATGTGTGGTTATGTGCTATGTGCTTTATAGTTCAATCTAGGTGCAACATGTTCACAATAGTACCCTCATCTATTTGGAATGTGTGTGATTCTATGCTATGTGCTCTGTGTGGTTATGTGCTATGTGATACATAGCACAATGGACATGTGTAATATGTGCTATATAGCATACCTGTATTCTATATGCTCACAGTATAGCCCTGAAGTGTGTGTTAAATATTGATATGCTCTACATAGCACAATCTTTTTATGTGCTATCTACTAAATAGCACATTTTGTGTGTTATATGTTCACAAAATAGCTCTGGAGTGTGTGGAATAGTGAATTGTGCTATATAGCACAATCTCTATATTTGCTATGTGCTACATAGCACATCTCTAATTGTGATATGTGCTACATAGCACAATATTTGTGCTATATGCTATGTGCAATGTCTCATATAGCCCACTGCATATCATATACCCAACAAGCTTGTGCTATATAGCATATAGAGAGAATGTTTGGGCTATATATCTGGTATTTTAAAAAGTCTCTCTGCTATGATCTACAGTGCATACTCTATGTAGCACTTATAGCACATTATACTTGGATTGTACTATGTGCTATATAGCATAGTGCATATCATATACCACATAAATCTTGTGTTTATAGCATATAGAGTAAGTGCTTGTCTTATATGTGGTATTGAAAATAAGGGATAAGATTCACGCTGCATATTAACCAATCTTCTTTTGTTGGGTTGATGAGACTTAAATTATATGTGTTTTATTCTTTGTTTCACAAGCACTACTTGCAAAAATAGAGACCAACATAGCACAGGAATCAGAGAACTTTAAATTTTGTGTTACCATGGAGAGGACTTCAAATAACGTGGGAGCCAGTTTGATGAAGCCTTTCCTCCTGTGGATTTTAAGCAGAGCATTAGCGAGGTGGCACTTAATGGGTTCTAACATTGTCTAGGATGTGGATTCCCGTTCGATGCCAGAAGCTTGGATGTATTCTCCCTGCCTTGCACGCATGTGTACCATATGCTATGCTTCCCGCATGTATGTAGGGACTATGGCTATTGTGTTTCACTAGATTGCAACATGTCTCTTCCCCCTAGAGCTAAGCATATGATTGGTCTGAAGGTGAAGAGTGAGATTAAAGAATCAAGATCATGTAGTCAGTGTGTCAATTATTTACTACTACTATTGCAAGCCCACTTTCCATTGGTAGTTTAAACTCTTGCATTTAATGAAATCATTTGCAGGTACAAACATAACAACAGAGACCTGTATACAAGAATCATTGAGGACAAAAACAGAGAGAGTCTCTACGCAGGCCACTGGTAGGTACCAAAATCAGTATTTATGTGTGTATTTCCATGTTTCAATGGACCCTAGCTTGGACAAGTGGTGGACCTTTGCTTCTTTCAATAGAGTTAGCTTGGACAAGTGGTAGACCTTGGAACCAGACCCCCATGTAAAACCTATCATGGTCACTCCAAGCGGTGAGAAAGAATAAACTTTAAGATCTAGCTTTATAGGTTGGACAAGTTGTGGCCTTAAGATATAGCCTTATAGGTTGGACAAGTGGTGGACCTTAACACCCAGATCTTCTTAATATAATGACATAGAGTGGAAAAGTGGTGCATCTTGAGACCAAACCACTCATGCTACTAGCGATAGTAGGTTGGACAAGTGGCCGACCTTGAATGTAAACCCCCCATGTATGAAATATTGTGGGTTTAAGGTATTTCAATGGAGCCTAGCAGATTGAAGACATGGTGCAGCTTGCTTCTCTGCATGTTTTCAATGGAGCCTATCTTGGACAAATGGTGGAGCATCCTTCTCTCCATGTATCAATGGACCCTAGCTTGGACATGTGGTGGACCTTTGCTTCTCTTTATGTTTCAATAGAGTTAGCTTGGACAAGTGGTGGACCTTGGAACCAAAACCCCATGTAAAACCTATCATGGTCACTCCAAGTGGTGAGAAAGAATAACCTTTAAAATATAGCCTTATAGGTTGCACAAGTGGTGGACCTTAACACCAAGATATTATTAATATAATGACATAGAGTGGAAAAGTGGTGAATCTTGAGACCAAACCACTCATGCTACTAGCGATAATAGGTTGGACAAGTGGTGGACCTTGAATGTGAACCCCCCATGTACGAAATTCGTGGGTTTAAGGTATTTCAATGGAGCCTAGCATCTTGGAGACATGGTGCAACTTGATTCTCTTCATGTTTTAATGGAGCCTATCTTGGACAAATGGTGGAGCATCCTTCTGTCCATGTTTCAATGGACCCTAGCTTGGACAAATGGTGGACCTTTGCTTCTCTCTATGTTTCAAATAGAGTTAGCTTGGATAAGTAGTCGACCTTGGAACCAAACCCCCATGTAAAACCCATCATGGTCACTCCAAGTGGCGAGAAAGAATAGACTTTAAGATATAGCCTTATAGGTTGGACAAGTGGTGGACATTAACACCCATATCTTCTTAATATGATGACATATAGTAGAAAGTGGTTAATCTTGAGACCAAACCACTCATGCTACTAGCAATAATAGGTTGGACAAGTGTTGGACCTTGAACGTAAACCCCCATGTTTCAATAGAGTTAGCTTCGACAAATGGTGAAGCATCGTTCTCTCCATGTTTCAAATGAGCTTAGCTTGGACAAGTGGTGGACCTTTGCTTCTCTCTATCTTTCAATAGAGTTAGCTTGGACAAGTGGTGGACCTTGGAACCAACCCCCATGTAAAACATATCATGCTCATTCCAAGTGGTGAGAAATAATACCCTTTTAGATATAGCCTTATAGGTTGGACAAGTGGTCGACCTCAACACCCAGATCTTCTTAATATATTCACATAGAGTGGAAAAGTTGCAAATCTTGAGACCAAACTACTCATGCTACTAAGGATAATAGGTTGCAGAAGTGGTGGACATTGAATTTAAACCCCCCATGTAAGAAATATCGTGGGTTTAAGGTATTTCAATTGAGCTTAGCATCTAGGAGACATGGTGAAGCTTTCTTCTCTTCATTTTTCAATGGAGCCTATCTTGGACAAATGGTGGAGCATCCTTCTGTCCATGTTTCAATCGACCCTAGCTTGGACAAGTGGTGGACCTTTGCTTCTCTCTATGTTTCAATAGAGTTAGCCTGGACAAGTGGTGGACCTTGGAACCAAACCCCCATGTAAAACCTATCATGCTCACTTCGAGTGGTGAGAAAGAATACACTTTAAGATATAGTCTTATAGGTTGGACAAGTGGTGGACCTTAACACCTTGATCTTCTTAATATAATGACATAGAATGAGAAAGTGGTGCATCTTGAGACCAAACCACTCATGCTACTAGAGATAATAGGTTGGACAAGTGGCCGACCTTGAATGTAAACCCCCCATGTATGAAATATCGTGGGTTTAAGGTATTTCAATGGAGCCTAGCATCTTGAAGACATGGTGCAGCTTGCTTCTCTTCATTGTTTCAATGGAGCCTATCTTAGAAAAATGGTTGAGCATACTTCTCTCCATGTTTCAATGGACCCTAGCTTGGACAAGTGGTGGACCTTTGCTTCTCTCTATGTTTCAATAGAGTTAGCTTGGACAAGTGGTGGACCTTGGAACCAAACCCCCATGTAAAACCTATCATGCTCACTTGAAGTGGTGAGAAAGAATAACCTTAAGATATAGCCTTATAGGTTGGACAAGTGGTGGACCTTAACACCCAGATCTTCTTAATATAATGCCATAGAGTGGAAAAGTGGTGCATCTTGACACCAAACCACTCATGCTACTAGCGATAGTAGGTTGGACAAGTGGCCGACCTTGAATGTAAACCCACCATCTATGAAATATCGTGGGTTTAAGATATTTCAATGGAGCCTAGCATCTTGAAGACATGTTGCATCTTGCTTCTCTTCATGTTTTCAATGGAGCCTATCTTGGACAAATGGTGGAGCATCCTTCTCTCCATGTTTCAATGGACCCTAGCTTGGACAAGTGGTGGACCTTGGCTTCTCTTTATGTTTCAATAGAGTAAGCTTGGACAAGTGGTGGACCTTGGAACCAAACCCCCATGTAAAACCTATCATGGTCACTCCAAGTGGCGAGAAAGAATACACTTTAAGATATAGTCTTATAGGTTGGACAAGCGGTGGACCTTAACACCCAGATGTTCTTAATATATTCACATAGAGTGGAAAAGTCATGAATCTTGAGACCAAACCACTCATGCTACTAGCAATAATAGGTTGGACAAGTGGTGGACCTTGAATGTAAACCCCCCATGTATGAAATATCGTGGGTTTAAGGTATTTCAATGGAGATTAGCATCTTGGATACATGGTGCATCTTGCTTCTCTTCATGTTTCAATGGAGACTATCTTGGACAAATGGTGGAGCATCCTTCTGTCCGTGTTTCAATGGAACCTAGTTTGGACAAGTGGTGGACCTTTTCTTCTCTCTATGTTTCAATAGAGTTAGCTTGGACAAGTGGTGGACCTTTACTTCTCTCTATGTTTCAATAGAGTTAGCTTGGACAAGTGGTGGACCTTGGAACCAGATGCCCATGTAAAACCTATCATGGTCACTCCAAGTGGTGCGAAAGAATAGCCTTTAAGATATAGCCTTACAGGTTGGACAAGTGGTCGACCTTAACACCTATATCTTCCTAATATAATTATATAGAGTGGAAAATTGGTGAATCTTGAAACCAAACCACTCATGCCACTATCGAATATAGGTTGGACAAGTGGTGGACCTTGAATATAATCCCCCTATATAAGAAATATCGTGGGTTTAAGGTATTTCGATGGAGCCTATTATCTTGGAGACATGGTGCATCTTGCTTCTCTTAATTTTTCAATGGAGCCTATTTTGGACAAATGGTGGAGCATCCTTCTCTCCATGTTATAATGGACCCTAGCTTCGACAAGTGGTGGACCTTGGAACTAAACCCCCATGTAAACCCTATCATGGTCACTCCAAGTGGTGAGAAAGAATAACCTTTAAGATATAGCCTTATAGGTTGGACAACTGGTGGACCTTAACACCCATATATTCTTAATATAATGACATATAGTGGAAAAGTGGTCAACCTTGAGACCAAACCACTCATGCTACTCGTGATAATAGGTTGGACAAGTGCTGGACCTTGAATGTAGACCCCCATGTACGAAATATCATGTATTTAAGGTATTTTGATGGAGACTAGCATCTTGGAGACATGGTGCTGCTTGCTTCTCTTCGTGTTTCAATGGAGCCTATCTTGGACAAATGGTGGAGCATCCTTCTCTCCATGTTTCAATAGACCCTAGCTTGGAGAAGTGGTGGACCTTTGCTTCTCTCTATCTTTAAATAGAGTTAGCTTGGACAAGTGGTGGACCTTGGAACCAACCCCCATGTAAAACCTATCATGGTCACTCCAAGTGGAGAGAAAGAATACCGTTTAAGATATAGCATTATAGGTTGGACAAGTGGTGGAACTTAACATCCAGATCTTCTTAATATAATGACATAGAGTGGAAAAGTGGTGAATCTTGAGACCGAAACACTCATGCTACTAGGGATAACAGGTTGGACTAGTGGCGTACCTTGAATTTAAATCCCACATATACAAAATATCGTGGGTTTAATGTATTTCAATGGAGCCTAGCATCTCAGAGACATGGTGCAACTTGCTTCTCTTCATGTTTCAATGGAGCCTATTTTGGACAAATGGTGGAGCATCCTTCTCTCCTTGTTTCAATGGACCCTCGCTTGGACAAGTGGTGGACCTTTGCTTCTCTCTATGTGTCAATAGAGTTAGCCTATAGTAGACAATTAGTAGACCTTGCTTCTCTCTTCCCTTCGTTTACTAGCTTGAAAGATCACTATGTATACTTGCTTAGATCTAGCTTGAACAAGTGGTGGACCTTGTATTCACACAAACTCAGTCCTTTACAGAAAAGTACATGTTAAAATAACATTTGGTTTTCTTTGTTTGAGGAAAGATGGCTCTAAAAAAACAGGTTGCAAGGGTTGTTGTCTCAGTTGACTATACTTGCAATGATCTTAGGAAATGGTATTTGGACATACATGGTATAGAGGGTGCACAATTTCATAAGGTGCATCTATTTATTGCCAAAAAGGAGAATGAAAGCTTGTTTGAAGATGTTGGACAAGTTGTGGAAGCATCTGTCTCTGTAGTTGATAGTCATCCGGAGGTGGAATGCATTGACATTCTAGTTGCAATGAATCTAGAATTTCAACTATCTCCAGGAGCATATGCATTGGAGCGCATGTCTAGAAGCAAAGAAGAGACAATGTTTTCTCGAGGATGGAAGTTTGCAGAATCAAATCCAAATATCACAATAGATCAACTTCAAAGCTCCATCATTGCCACACTACAAGAAAAAAAGATGAAAGCTTCACGACCACCATCCACAAAGAAGCAAGCAAAAGTGCGGAAAGTAGCAGCTAAGCGACTAGTTCCATTTTGGATGTAGACAAGGCATCTTTGGCATCCTCATCAACAGAGGGTTTAATTTTAAAGATGAGAATTGTAGATTCAAATGTTTTAGAAGCTGAGGCCATGAAAGGACAAGAAAAAGATACAGGTGGAATGAATAAATACATAAACTATTTTCCTTTCCAATATAGGGAATTTGATATCCCTATTCAAAATTTTTGGCTTGCTCCTGATCACTATAATGCACGTATTATGGATAAAAAACACGTTGAAAGTGTGTTATTTGGATTTTGAAGGAGTACGACCAAGCCTGCAGCATGTGCATATTTGATGCCTGTTCGAAATGCAAAGTCAAAGAAGGGGACTCCTTTGGCAGTAGAAGAAGTAGAAGAGCAAAAAATTAAAGATTATCGTTATTGGATTCTTGATGGGCAGCATTCAATCTATGCTGCAAAATTTTTGCTTCACAATGAACAAAACAACAAAGAGATATTTGAAAGATTGATTGGCATGTATAAAGGCTAGCATTGTTGTGAATGCTCCTCCATTTGTTGCAACTGCTATATCTGCCATTTTAAATGAGGAGGCTCACGCATTGTATGTCAAGAAACCTTACAACCAAATATTGCGACATTTACGGAGTTAATGGATCTTCTCAAGACGACCACCAAAGGCAGCAAGTGGAATTGCAGAGGGAAATGCATCTCGTGTTGGATGGGATGTAAGTTATTTCCTTTTTCTTTTCGATAGTGTTTAATTAACAAATCTTGCTCAATAGATTAATTATTTCTCTATTTCTTTAAATTAGAGACTTAAATTAGATGTGTTGTCTTCTTTGTTTCACAGGCACTACTTGCAGAAATAGAGACCATCATAGCACAGGAATCAGAGAACTTTAAATTTTGTGTTACCATGGAGAGGACTTCAAATAACGTGGGAGCCAGTTTGATGAAGCCTTTCCTCCTGTGGATTTTAAGCAGAGCATTAGCGAGGTGTCACTTAATGGGTTCTAACATTGTCTAGGATGTGGATTCCCGTTCGATGCCAGAAGCTTGGATGTATTCTCCCTGCCTTGCACGCATGTGTACCATATGCTATGCTTCCCGCATGTATGTAGGGACTATGGCTATTGTGTTGCACTAGATTGCAACATGTCTGTTCCCCCTAGAGCTAAGCATATGATTGGTCTGAAGGTGAAGAGTGAGATTAAATAATCAAGTGCAAGTAGTCACTACTTGCACTTATTTACTACTACTATTGCCGGCCCACTTTCCATTGGTAGTTTAAACTCTTGCATTTCATGAAATCATTTGCAGGTACAGACATCGCAACAGAGACCTGTATACAAGAATCATTACAGACAAAAACAGAGAGAGTCTCTACACAGGCCACAAGTAGGTACCAAAATCAGTATTTATGTGTGTATTTTCATGTTTCAATGGACCCTAGCTTGGACAAGTGTTGGACCTTTGCTTCTCTCTATGTTTCAATAGAGTTAGCTTGGACAAGTGGTAGACCTTGAAACCAGACCCCCATGTAAAACCTATTATGGTCACTCCAGGTGGTGAGAAAGAATAAACTTTAAGATCTAGCCTTATAGGTTGGACAAGTTGTGGACCTTAACACCCATATCTTCTTAATATAATGACATAGAGTGGAAAAGTGGTGAATCTTGAGACCACCAAACCACTCATGCTACTAGCGATAATAGGTTGGACAAGTGGTGGACCTTGAATGTAAAACCCCCATGTACGAAATATCATGGGTTTAGGGTATTTTGATGGAGCCTAGCATCTTCGAGACATGGTGCATCTTTCTTCTCTTCATGTTTCAATAGACCCTATCTTGGACAAATGGTGGAGCATCCTTATGTCCATGTTTCAATGGACCCTAGCTTGGACAAGTGGTAGAGCTTTGCTTCTCTCTATGTTTCAATAGAGTTAGCTTGGACAAGTGGTGGACCTTGGAACCAAACCCCCATGTAAAACCTATCATGGTCATTCCAAGTGGTGAGAAAGAATAACCTTTAAGATATAGCCTTATAGGTTGGACAAGTAATGGACCTTAACACCCAGATCTTCTTAATATAATGACATAGAGTGGAAAAGTGGTGAATCTTGAGACCAAACCACTCATGCTACTAGGGATAATAGGTTGGACAAGTGGTGGACCTTGAATGTAAACCCCCCATGTACAAAATATCATGGGTTTAAGGTATTTCAATGGAGCGTAGCATCTTGGAGACATGGTGTAGCTTGCTTCTCTTCATGTTTCAATCGAACCTCTCTTGGACAAAAGGTGGAGCATCCTTCTCTCCATGTTTCAATGGAGCCTATCTTGGACAAGTGGTGGACCTTGGAACCAAACCCCTATGTAAAACCTATCATGTGTATTCCAAGTGTTGGGAAATAAAACCATTTAAGATATATCCCTATAGGTTGGACAAGTGGTGGACCTTAACACCCAGATATTTTTAATATAATCATATAGAGCTGAAAAAGGATGAATCTTGAGACAAAACCACTCATGCTACTAGGGATAATAGGTTGGACAAGTGGTGTACCTTGAATTTAAACCCCACATATACAAAATATCGTGGGTTTAAGGTATTTCAATGGAGCCTAGCATCTCAAAGACATGGTGCAACTTGCTTCTCTTCATGTTTCAATGGAGCCTTTTTTGGACAAATGGTGGAGCATCCTTCTCTCCTTGTTTCAATGGACCCTAGCTTGGACAAGCAGTGGACCTTTGCTTCTCTCTATGTGTCAATAGAGTTAGCCTATATTAGACAATTAGTAGACCTTGAATCTCTCCATGTTGTCGAGAGCTGAGCTTGGACAAGTTGTGGACCTTGCTTCTCTCTTTCCTTCGTTTACTAGCTTAAAAGATCACTATGTATACTTGCTTAGATCTAGCTTGAACAAGTGGTGGACCTTGTATTCACACAAACTCAGTCCATTACAGAAAAGTATATGTTAAAATAACATTTGGTTTTTTTTGTTTTAGGAAAGATGGCTCTAAAAAAACAGGTTGCAAGGGTTGCTGTCTCAGTTGACTATACTTGCAATGAACTTAGGAAATGGTATTTGGACATACATGGTATAGAGGGTGCACAATTTCATAAGGTGCATCTATTTATTGCCAAAAAGGAGAATGACAGCTTGTTTGAAGATGTTGGACAAGTTGTGGAAGCATCTGTCTCTATAGTTGATAGTCATCCGGAGGTGGAATGCATTGACATTCTAGTTCCAATGAATCTAGAATTTCAACTATGTCCAGGAGCATATGCATTGGAGCGCATGTCTAGAAGCAAAGAAGAGACAATGTTTTCTCGAGGATGGAAGTTTGCAGAATCAAATCCAAATATCACAACAGATCAACTTCAAAGCTCCATCATTGCCACACTACAACGAGAAAAGGTGAAAGCTTCACAACCACCATCCACAAAGAAGCAAGAAAAAGTGCAGAAAGTAGCAGCTAAGCGAACTAGTTCCATTTTGGATGTAGACAAGGCATCTTTGGCATTCTCATCAACAGAGAGTTCAATGTCAAAGATGAGAATTGTGGATCCAAATGTTTTAGAAGCTGAGGCCATGAAAGGACATGAAAAGACAAGAAGCTGAGGCCATGAAAGGCCATGAAATAACACACGTTGAAAGTGTGTTATTTGGATTTTCATGCAGTACAACCAAGCCTGTAGCATGTGCATATTTGATGCCTGTTCGAAATGCAAAGTCAAAGAAGGGGACTCCTTTGGCAGTAGAAGAGGTAGAAGAGCAAAAAATTAAAGATTATCATTATTGGATTCTTGATGGGCAGCATTCAATCTATGCTGCAAAAGTTTTGCTTCACAATGAACAAAACAACAAAGAGATATTTGAAAGAATGATTGGCGTGTATAAAGGCTCGCATTGTTGTGAATGCTCCTCCATTTGTTGCAACTGCTATATCTGCCATTTCAAATGAGGAGGCTCGGGCATTGTATGTCAAGCAACCTTACAACTAAATATTGAGACATTTACGGAGTTAATGGATCTTCTCAGGACGACCACCAAAGGCAGCAAGTGGAATTGCAGAGGGACATGCATCTCGTGCCGGATGGGATGTAAGTTATTTTCTTTGTCTTTTTGATAGTGTTTAATTATTAAATCTTGCTCAATAGTTTAATTATTTCTCTATTTCTTTTTAGGCTTTTCTTCGATTGGCAAGAATGAATGCAACAGCAAGTTAGATTGCTAAACAGGCACACATGGTCACGTACTCTGATTCAATTTATGATTGCTGTGGATAGAAATCATTGAAAGGCTAAAAGAGGAGAATAAGAAACCCCCAGCAACTGTATTTAGATACCTTTGTGGCCTTGAGGAATCAGAGGTAAAGACTATTCAATAAGAGATTACAGATGAGAAGATTTTACTGTCAAAGAGTGCAAAGGATGGTGATGCAACTAACATGTATGATTGAATCAAGCAGTTGAAGCAAGACAAATTGATTCAAGATGAGAATATTTTACTATCAAAGAGTGCAAAGGATGGTGATGCAACTGACATGTATGATCAAATCAAGCAGTTGAAGCAAGACAAATTGATTCAAGATGCACTTCTTAAAGGTTTCAAAAATTTGAATGAGTCTTTACCATGTAAAGACTGGGAGCAGGTGGTCAAAATGTATAACATCAATGATGTTGTTTATAAAACACTTTTAATGCTATGTGAGGAATGGCTCAGATCTAGTTTGAAGCATGGAACAAAGAAAATGGCTTTTCCATAAGGAGCAATAAAATACATGCAATGGGCAATTCACCTTTAAAAGGAGAAAATTGAGCCTAGAGATTTGCCATGGTCAATCTATGTGGTGAGCCTACAAATGGAAGGCAATCTCTACTTGATGCGCCAGTTCAATAATAAAGTGCCTATTGGCTTATGTGTTTTAGATATGACAAAACACGTTGGAGGCAATTTGAAGTTGAGTGAGGAGACATTTAACAATGCTTTGGATGGGATCTTGGATATTATTGGAGGGTCAACAGATCTTGGATTTGTCTTTCTTGCATTTGTGGATTTCACTAACTTCACAAAATTGCAATGTGCCTTTCACGCCATGGGAGATAATATGAGCTATCATTGTTGTGGTGCATTGCATCACTTTCCATCAGCTCCTTGCAAAGGATCAATTCAATTCCTAAGAGTTATTGCCTTCTTGGGACAAGGAAATGCATTTGAAGACCTGAGAAGAAGATCAGAGGAACATCCCATGCCAATTGATTGTTCTCTTCTTCAAGTAGCAGATAAAGATATGTCAGATTTGCAATATTTTCAGGCCAAAAAAAGAACATTGGTCAAGAACTACATTCGTACATATTGTTTTGAAGACCGCAAGCTTGTTGATTTTTTTGGTGATGGATCCTTGGTTGCACAAGAAGGAATAGAACAGAAAAAAGAAGTTATATGCTTAGTTGACAGTGTGGAGGAGGCAAAAAACGTGGAGACCATGCTGCTAGACTTTGTTAAGTCTCATGAAGATATAGAAAAATGGGTTGGACTTCAACAATCCACTTTGCAATCAGATGACTCTGTGCCTATTACAAAGGAGTCCACTCCACGAAGAGAAGAAGAAGAAGAACAACAACATCCTCTGTCAATGGAGGTCTTTTGGAAATGGAGACACGTATGTTTTGAGTTTCTTGTGCATGTTACTGTTTCTTGTTGTTGATTTGATACTCTTAATGTTAGATTTTTCTTTATATAGTATTGATTGAGTTTGTATTTTTTATCTCAAGCATTCAAGGTTTGAATGTAAATAGTGAATTACTTGAGTTTTTGAACGGTGGATCTTTAGACTAAAACTATAACATTTAATACTCACGAAGACTTAATTACTTAAGAGCTTGAACTAAATAAGTTTTTGAACGGTGGATCTTTAGACTAAAACTATAACATTTAATACTCACGAAGACTTAATTACTTAAGAGCTTGAACTAAATAAGTTTTGGACCTTTTATCAATACCCCCTTGATATGCTACATTAGATCCTAGCATGGTTAGATGGTGATGCTTCATAAATTGAACCTAGCTTAGACAGGTGCTGGAGCCTAAATTTAAACTAACCTTGCTAGAAGGGAGCTTATGTTTGGACTTTGAGAACTAGCATAAGTAATCAATTAGAGCGTAGATTAGACATGTGGTGGTGGTCTTAGAGACCAAAATCTTAATGAGCTTGGAAAGGTATTTAAGTACTGCAATTTACTTAGTTTTAGTACTCACTAAAGCCATAGCTTGACAAAAGGTGGACCTTACATGGATCCTAATTTCAAGAGGTGTGGGAGACCTTCAAACCAAGCTCATATAGCTTGGACATGTCATTAGGCAAAATTTGGACTCACAAAGGGGCTCTTTAAGGAGTTTGACTTTACCTCTCTCTACCAAAACGGGCGCATGGATAAATTTTTGCAAACAAAATCCAAATTTGGAGGAGGTTTGACAGTTAGAATGTCCTTTGCAAGCTCTATCTATTGATATATAGCACGCGGTGAGATTCCTCATATTTTAGAAGATTCTTTTCTTGATTCACTTAGATTCCGACAGAGTTGTCACATCATAGGTGAATCAAAAAAATAATCTTCTAAAATATGAGGAATCTCATGGCATGCTATATATCAGTATAGATAGAGCTTGAAGAGGACATTCTAACTGTCAAACCTCCGCCAACTTTGGAGTTTGTTTGCAAAAATTTATCCATGCGCCCGTTTTGATAGAGAGAGGTAAAGTCAAACTCCTTAAAGGGCCCCTTTGTGAGTCCAAGTTTTGCCTAATGGGTGGACCTTGCATGGAGACTAGTTTAGACAAGTGTGGTACACCTTGTAACCAACACCCATTTGTTACATTAGCTTGGACAAGTGGTGGACCTTGCTTTTATGTTTCAGTGGAGCATATTTTGGACAGGTGGTAGACGTTGTTTCTCTCCACGCTTCAATGGAGAGAAACATTAGCTTGGACAAGTGGTGGACCTTGATTTTATGTTTCAAAGGAGCATATTTTGGACAAGTGGTAGACATTGTTTCTCTCTATGCTTCAATGGAACCCACCCTAGACAAGTGAAGTACCTTGAAACCAAACCCGCATAATACAACATATTAAATAGGTTGGAAAATTGGTGGGATATGAAACCATCCATGATAGAGCATAATATAGGTAAAAACATAGTGGTCCTTATATCAATTACCCATGCATAGCTTGGACAAGTGGTGGACCTTGATTCTCTCTATGTTTCAATGGATCCTATCTTGGACTAGTGATATATCTTACTTATTTCCATGCTTCAATGGATTCTAGCTTAGATAAGGAGTGGGACTTCAAACAAAACTCCGCATAGCATATATTAACAATGCATGGGTTTTATAGATATTTTCTTGCCTATTTTGGAGAGTTGGTAGACCTTTCTTCTCCATGCTTCAATGGATCTGAGGTTGTACAAGTGGAGCTGGAGAAGTGGTCAACCTTAAAATGAAACCTCCCATGCTAAAACCCATCATAGATCGTATATGCAGTGCACCTTGAAACTCTTTTATGTCCCTAGCTTAGAGAAGCATTGCACCCTTGGTTATCTCCATACATGAAGGCAAGGTTGGACAAGTGGTGGACCTTCAAACCAAAATCTCTATGCAATAATAGGAAAGTGGTGGAGCTTGTTTTCTCCATGTTCCAATGGATCCTAGCTTAGACAAACAATGGAGCTTGATTCTCTCCATATTTCAATGGATCCTAGCTTAGAAAAGTGGTGGAGATTTTCTTCTCTCGATGTTCCAATGGACCATAGCTTAGTCAAGTGGTGGACCTTGGAAAACACCCCCCGTATACAACATATTATGGGGTTTTCATGTTTCAATGGCACCTAGCTTGGACAAATGGTAGAGCTTGCTTCTCTTCATGTTTCAATGGATCCAATCTTAGCCACCAATCTTAGCCAAGTGATGGACCTTGAAACAAGAACCCCCCCCCGTATAGCGTCTCATGGGTTTTGAAAGCACTGCGAGAAACTAATAGCTTTGATAAGTGGTGGATCTTGCTTCTCTCCATGCTTCAATGGAGTTGAGGTTGGACACATGTTGGAGAGAAGATGGTTGCGCATGAAATAAGACCATGCATGCTATAATCAATCATATGTTGTACACATGGTGGACCTTGAAATTGTTTTATATGCCTAACTTGCACAAGTGGGGGACCCTTGATTACCTCCAGATATCAACAACAAGCCAAGTTTGGACAAGTGTAGTACCACCAAACCATAATCTCTATGCTACAATAGAGTATAGTTAGGACACGTGGTGAACCTTGATATCAACCCATCCATGCTACTAGAGATGATAGCTTTCACATGTGGTGGAACCTTGTATCAATGTTCTATCATAGTTTTTGACTAGTGATAGACCTTGAAACTAATCCCTCTAGGCTACAAGAAAAAAGAGATGGATGAGGAGGCTAGACTACTTTTGTTACATCAACGCATCCCATGTTACCACGTATACTATAGGGTTCTTGGATAAGTGTTGGATCTTGTGTCAATGATCCATGTCTAGCTTGGACAAGTGGTGGACCTTGGTTCTCTCTATGCTTCAAATGGGCAATAGATTGGAGACACAGTGGCCTTTTTTTTTCAATGATTTTATTTTTTGGAAACCTTGGAGGCACCATGTAAGAGGCATTCTAAGTCTTCCATACAATGGACCTATTGGACTATAAAATAATGATATCTTTCTTTGATCTTGTCATTATTTTATGCATAATATTTTCTTCTTTTTGCAGACACAAAGGAGTTAAGTGATATAAAAACTAGATGTATTTCACAATATGAATGGCATGAAGATCCTTTTGGGACACCAACTTTTCCTATTCCCAAAGATGTAATTTTTCATATTAATGGTGTGGATTTTGAAGTGCGACTTTCATGTATTCAAGGAACTGGTTATGGGCTATTTGTGCATACTACCCTGGAAAGTGGTGTGACTATTCTAAACTATTGAGGACATAAGTATAGATTTCAAGACTGGAAAAAGATATGCAAAATATTTCCAAGAGCTTATAAATATTCTCTTCTAGAGGATCCAAACATAGAAGAAGAGGAAGATCAATCATACATTATTGGTTGTGTATAAGAAGGAAACGTGTCGCGCTATATAAATAGTTCTCACAGTACAAATGTCTGCCCCAACGTACGCTATACATTTGATCCAAATTTTCCACCTTGGCATAAATGATCCTCTTCACACATCAAGTCAGAAGAATATGGCCATGTATGCATTGAGACTATTTGTAAAGTTGAAGCAGGAGAAGAGTTGTTTTTGCTGACTATGACTTTACTTGACATTGTAAAGTATTGTACACAGATAGAAATCTCAAGTACATGCATCATTCTCATTTTTTATGGATGAAATATCAAGTGAATGTAACATTTGATTATTGTTTAGTTTATGCTCAACGAGAATCTAGTGTGCTCTTATGCTTTGTGTGTTGTCTAACTTATTTGATTACCTTGGCCATAGAATCTTGATTCTACTCTAGATTTGTGAGAAATCCTACCAAAATTTAATCAATGTCTAGGTTGGACAAGTGGTGGGGCTTCAAACATTACTGTCTTAAACAAGTGGAGTTATCTTACTTGAATAAGTGGTGGCCTTTGAATCAATCTAAGCCAAATCTCTAATTGTTTGCTTGTAGTCTAGGTTGGACATTTGGTGGACCTTGTATCCATGTTTCCTCAACAAGTTGTGGCTTTTAGTTTTCACTTTAAGTATTCATCTTTAATAAAGTGTAGGATGGAAAATGTTGAGTTAGTAGATTGTATTTTAGACAAGTGGTGTTTTGTGTACGAAAGCTGAAAATGGTTGCAAGGATTCTAAGAACGACTTTACCTTAAATAAATTTCTTACTAGGAGTTATACATGTAAATATGGTGAATAAAATTCTAGTGGTTTTGAGATACCATTTGTGTGTGTGTTTTCTTAGATTCACAAACAGGGATGGATAATGCTCATATGGTTCAGTCAACAACTATAGAATCCATAGATTCTATGGTTTTTGAAGTGCCCAAGATGGATGATATTTCTATACTAGAGTCTAGTGTTGTGCAACTTGAGCAAGCTTACAATAATGAGAACCACGAAATCGATGCTTCAAAAATGAAACATACATCAAAAGAGACTGAAAAGTCCACTCACAAGCTATTGCAATCTGCTACTACTTCATGTAGTGTAGATGTTGAGAAATCCATGCTTACAATTATATTGGATTTAAATGGTCTATTGTTGAAACGTTCCCCTCAACCATCCTCACACCACAACTCAGTGCAAATGGATTCAAAAGGATATATTATACTCAGGCCAGGTTGCATCCAATTCTTGAAGACTACTTTACATAGGTTTAATGTTGCAATTTTGTCGACAGCTACTAGGAATAATGTGTATCAAATCCTTGCAGCACTAAACAACTTAGCTGAGGATACATTGCCTTTGTTTGCAATTTGGTCGCAAGATGTTTGCTACACCGCTCAAACTCAAAAATTGTTTAGACCCGACAATCCAAACGTTGAGGCAATGTTCAAGCCTCTAGCCAAAATTGCCATGGGGTTTGAATGTGATCCACAAACAACAGTGCATATTGATGACTCTCCTTACAAGGGATGTATTTCACCAGCAACAAACAATTGCATTTTTCCACCACAATTTGATGTTGAGAATATGGCTGACAATATGCTCTTGGAGGAGCTACTGCCATACTTGTTTCAGCTTGATGAGAGAAGGGATGTGCGTGATTTAATTGCTTCTAATCGTTATGGACAACCTATAGTGACAAATGATAGTGAATACAAACAAATCATGGAGTATTGGAAGTAGAAAAATGATGGTTCGTCAGCTAAGGTGCTCTTTACAAGAAGAATACCACGTGCAAAAGGTGACAGAGATGAAACTATCACTGAAGACACAAGTGACATAATCCACCGCAATGAAATGAGAAGAGCCCAAATACAGGAGATCTTGGCAAAGGAGCGTACACCCATTGAAAGCATGAAGGCATCACAATTGACCACTTTAGCTAGGCAATTGGGTTGTAACACAAAAGGAGTTTTGAAGGCAGCCACATCAAAGGCTTATATAAATAAGGTGAAAGCTGAGAACAATCTTCTAAGGCTGGATAGAAACCAACCCCAAGGTACTAGTGACATGTCATATATTCTTGATACACATGCTTGAAAACTCATGTGCATGGTATCTAACAAATCTTTCTTTTTATTCCTTCCTGCAGGATCTTACAAAGGATATTACTAGATGGAGCTCAATCAATAGAGATTTTGATATTTTGGCTCAAAATAATGAAGCAGTCACCTACATTTTTTGTTTATCAATTTCTTGAGAGACTTTCTTTTAATTTGTAATCATGAAATGAAATGAAAAGTATCCTTGTTATTAAGATTGCTGATCTTTTTCTTGTTCAAAACTTTCAATTGTGATTTATAGTTTTGTTAGCATTTGTGCTTTTTAGTTTGAAAAAAACTTTCAAAGATCCTAGTCTTTTTGGCTTTACTTAAGTTATTAATTGTGAAAGATCCAAGTCTTTTTGCTTTACTTAAGTTATTGATTGTCTATGTAATAGTCCTTAAAACAATATCGGATGGCTTTCTTGCTCCCATGTCTCACATTGGTCTTTAGGTAAGACAAGTGGTGACCTTGAAAGTATGGTCTCATATCTTGATCAAGTGAAGAGACATGAAGCTTAAATATCACTACTATGTATCTAGTGTTAAACTCCATCGAAACAAAGATACTAGAGTGCCAAATTGCAGTCTAGTTTAAGTGAAAATCCATTTGAGCTAAGGTAAAACTTATAGTGCCTCATTTTTCTAGGATTCTACCCCATCAAGGAAGTTATAATCTAGCACAAACCAATTAAAACTCTTTTGGAGCCTAGATAGGACAATTGGTGGAACTTAAGAAACTTATTATGGAGTTAGAGTCTAGTTTAGATAAGCAAAAGATCTTCAAAACAACACTTGGCTTTCTTACTATTCAATAATCAAAGTCCCTTGAGCCTAACAAATTACATACCACTTGTAACCTAACTAATGAGTAAGTATATAGATCTAAGCAAGTATATAAAACGAGTCTTCAAACTAATAAACAAAGGGAAGAGAGTAGCAAGGTCCACTACTTGTCCAAGCTCAGCTCTAGACAACATAGAAAGATGCTAGTTCTACTAATTGTCTAATTATAGGCATGGAGAAATGATAGAAGGTTGACCACTTGTCCAAACTATCATCTCTAGTAAGATGGGAGGTTTGGCCTTAAGATTCACCATGTAACCAACATATACATCATTGTATTATGAAGAGTAAAAAAGCAAAGCTCCACCCCTTGTCCAAGCTAGTTCTAAAATCCACATGGAGATAAGCAAGCTCCACCATTTATCGAAGCTCTCTTCCATTAAAACATGAAAAAACTCAGCTATGTTGTACAGGGGGGACTTTTTTCCAAGGTCCACCACTTGTCCAAGCTAGGATCCATTAATAAACAAATCTCCACCACTCGTCCAACCTTTAGAGTTGCAAAGTGTATGGGTTGCGTAAACTAGGTATGGGAAAATAATTGAAGGTCCACCACTTGAAACATGGAGAGAAGCAAGATCCACCATGTCTCCAATATGCTAGACTCCATTGAAACACCTAAACCCATGATATTTTGTACATAGGGGATGTACATTCAAGGTCCACCACTTGTCCAACCTAGTATCCCTAGTAGCTTTATAGGTTTGGTTTCAAGATTCACCACTTGTCCACTCTATGTCATTGTATTAAAAATGATTGGGTGTTTAGGTCCACCACTCGTCCAACCTATAAGGTTATATTTTAAATGGTACTTTTTTCCAAGATAGGTGCCATTCAAACATGGAGAGAATCAAGATCGACCATGTCTCCAAGATGCTAGGCTCCATTGAAACACCCTAAAACCATGATATTTTGTACATGGGGTGTTTACATCCAAGGTCTACCACTTGTCTAACCTATAATACCTAGTAGCATGAGTGGTTTGGTCTTAAGATTCACCACTTATCCACTCTATGTCATTATATTAAGAAGAACTGGGTGTTAAGGTCCACCACTTGTCCAACCTATAAGGTTATATCTTAAATGGTATCCTTCACCACTTGTCAAGGTCCATCACCACTTTTCCAACCTATAAGGTTATATCTTGAATTATATTTTTTCTCATCACTTGTAATTCCCATGCTATGTTTCACAAAGGGGTTTTGCTCCAAGATCCACCACTTGTCCAAGCTAACTCTATTAAAACATAGAGAGAAGCAAAGGTCCACCACTTGTCCAAGATAGGCTCCATTGGAGCATGGAGAGAAGGATGCTCCACCATTTCTCCAAGATAGTTTCCATTGAAACATTGAGAGAAGCAATCTCCACCATGTCTCCAAGCTAGGCTCCATTGAAATACCCTAAACCCATAATATTTTGTACATGAGGGGTTTACATTCAAGGTCCACCACTTGTCCAACCTATTATCCCTAGTAGCACGAGTGGTTTGGTCTCAAGATTCACCACTTGTACACTCTATGTCATTATATTAAGAATAACTATGTGTTAAGGTCCACCACTTGTCCAACCTATAAGGTTATATCTTAAATGGTATCCTTTCTCACCACTTGAAATGCCCATGAAATGTTTTACATGGGGGTTTCATTCCAAGGTCCACCACTTGTCCAAGCTAACTCTATTAAAACATATAGAGAAAGAAAGGTCCACCACTTGTCCAAGCTAGGCTCATTGAAACATGAAGAGAAGGAACCTCCACCGTTTCTCCTAGATAGGCTCCATTGAAACATGAAGAGAAGTAAGCTCCACCATGTCTCCAAGATGCTAGGCTCCATTAAAATACCCAATACCCATGATATTTTGTACATGGGGGATTTACATTCAAGGTCCACCACTTGTCCAACCTATTATCCCTAGTAGGTTGAGTCACATGATTCACCACTTGTCCACTCTATGTCATTATATTAAGAAGAATTGGGTGTTAAGGTCCACCACTTGTCCAATCTACAATATTATAGCTTGAATGGTATTTTTTCTCACCACTTGTAATGCCCATGACATGATTTACATGGGGGTTTTGTTCCAAGGTCCACAACTCGTCCAAGCTAACTCTATTGAAACATAGATAGAAACAAAGGTCCACCACTTTTCCAAGCTAGGCTCCATTGAAACATGGACCTTAATACCAAATTATTCCTAGTAGTATGAGTGATATTTTGTACATGGGTGGTTTATATTCAAGGTCCACCACTTGTCCAACCTATTTTCCCTAGTAGGTTTGGTCCCAAGTTCGCCACTTGTCCACTCTATGTCATTATATTAAGAATAACTTGGTGTTAAGGTCCACCACTTGTCCAACCTATAAGGTTATATATTGAATGGTATTTTTTCTCACCACTTGTAATGCCCATGATATGTTTTACATGGGGGTTTTGTTCCAAGGTCCACCACTTTTCCACGCTAACCATATTCAAACATAGAGAGAAACAAAGGTCCACGACTTGTCCAAGCTAGGCTCCATTGAAACATGGAGAGAAGGAACCTCCACCATTTCTCCTAGATAGACTCCATTAAAACATGGAGAGAAGTAAGTTCCACCATGTCTCCAAGATGCTAGGGTCCATTGAAATACGCAAAACCCATGATATTTTGTACATGGGGGATTTACAGTCAAGGTCATCCACTTGTCCAACCTATTATCCCTAGTAGGTTGAGTCTCATGATTCACCACTTGTCTACTCTATGTCATTATATTAAGAGGAATTGGGTGTTAAGGTCCACCACTTGTCCAATCTACAATATTAGAGCTTGAATGGTATTTTTTCTCACCACTTGTAATGCCCATTACATGCTTTACATGAGGGTTTTGTTCCAAGGTTCACAACTTGTCCAAGCTAATTCTATTGAAACATAGAGAGAAACAAAGGTCCACCACTTGTCCAAGCTAGGCTCCGTTGAAACATGGAGCTTAATACGAAATTATTCCTAGTAGCATGAGTGATATTTTGTACATGGGGGGTTTGCATTCAAGGTCCACCACTTGTCCAACCTACTTTTCCTAGTAGGTTTGGTCGCAATATTCACCACTTGTCCACTCTATGTCATTATATTAAGAATAATTGGGTGTTAAGGTCCACCACTTGTCCAACCTATAAGGTTATATATTGAATCGTATTTTTTATTACCACTTGTAATGTCGATGATATGTTTTATATGGGGGTTTTGTTCCAAGGTCCATCACTTGTCCAAGCTAAATCTGTTCAAACATAGAGAGAAACAAAGGTCCACCACTTGTCCAAGCTAGGCTCCATTGAAACATGGAGAGAATGATGCTCCACCATTTATCCAAGATAGGCTCCATTGAAACATGGAAAGAAGTAAGCTCCACCATGTCTCCAAGATGCTAGAGTCCATTGAAATACCCAAAACCCATGATACTTTGGACATGGGGGGTTTACATTCAAGGTCCACCACTTGTCCAACCTATTATCCCTAGTAGCATGAGTGGTTTGGTCTCAGGCTTCACCACTTGTCCACTCTATATCATTATATTAAGAAAACTTGGGTTTCCATATCTAAATGGATCTTTGCTTAGATAAGTGGTAGACCTTGATACCTAAATACCCATTCTACACTAGAGCATTGGTTAAGCCTTATGGACTTCAAGCATACCTTTAACAACAAGTAGTAGTTATTAGTTGACTTAAGTCTAGTTGAACTCCGTGGTATTAAGACTAAGAGAGAGTGTAGCATAAAAAAGAGTCAGGATTTTAATTTGAGTTTCTTTCTATTAATGAGTAGATCATAGATGGATTTTGGTATCTAATAAAACCTTAGGGTAGACAATGTAAAACTCATGTCTATTGTTGTGTTTGCATTAAGTGTTCTTGTTCTTTAATTTCATAATCATTACAGAAAAATGGTTTGGCTATATGCTAGCATAAATTGAAGAAAACTATTGAATTACCCATCCAACCTCCTCCAAGACCTTGTCCAAGGAATCAACCACCTCCTTATCACCTAACACTTGCTTTCAAGGACATCAAAAGAGTACTTATCTTGGATCTAGAGGGGTTACTTCTCAAGACAATTGAACTGAAACATGGAGATTCTATGCCAGCTTGGGCTCAACACATGCGACTTGTGGAGGATAAATATGAAGTTTATCATGTGGTGCGACCAGACGCACAAAGTTTTTTGGATTTTTGTGCTGAATACTTTGAGCTATGGATATGGAGTTGCTATAACTTAACAAGGGTGCAACTCATCATACAAAAATGTTTTCCTGAGTAGTATACCAAGTTCAAGGTGTTTATGAGTAACAAAAATTTCCAAAATCCAAATATCATGTTATGATTTACAAGGGTTTATCACAAAAATTTGAGTGATATTTGGAAGATATTTGAGGATTTGGATGCAAGCAATACCTTAATTTTTGATGACACTCCATATAGCGTGATGTGGAACATGCCAGGGACATATCTTATATTTCCAAAGATGTGGAGGCAAACTTCCGAGCAGCTTCAAAACTTCTTGCAGAGAACCATAATTCCATGCCATGGTAGGATGGTTGTATGCAAGAGATAAGAGAGTCTATACATACAACACAATTGTAAATCAGTACAGTGATTCTGAGACAAATTATGTCCTTGGTGTGTACTTGTCAACACAAAATCATTGAATAAATATGGCCATAAGATGCTTTCTTTATTCTAGTGTGTATATTTCAACATTTTTATAATTTGATATAGTCTTTTTTTTTTACAACACTAGGTTGGTAATGGGACACTTTTATGTCCTGGGACACTTTTATGTCCTGTTAAGTAACCATTTTCCTTGAATTATGTCAAGAGTTTCAAAATGTATTTTGAGGTGCTATCTATCTAGAAAGTTGTCTCATGAGCTGGAAAAAACTCAACATTTTTTTGGAATATCAATTCCATCTTTAACCTTGTCCTTGCACAACATTTCACAACCTAAACTGTGTAAAAAAAACGGGTCCTGTTTTTGCCTTTTTCCAACTTTTTGCAACTATATCACTCTAGAATTCATGTTTGTGAGGTCTATAATGCTAGCGAACTATCTTTAGTAGTCCTCAACATGTCTTGATGCTTCTAGGGATAAATAAATATTAAAGTTGTAAGTTATGACCAAATTACAAAAAATGTCAAATCTTGTTTTTTAGCCAATTTTAGCTCTTCTATGAATTTTTTGGTGGATTTCATGATATCTAAATGCAATTTGATTTTCTATGTCGCATATTGTAACATAAAGCTAATATTCCTTGAGTTTTGGGGCACCTAATACCCTATTTTTCATAGTGTACAACGATGGTTGATTTTTTCAATTATAGAAGAAAACGAAACATTCTAGTATATCAAGTATACCTTTTTCAACATTGTTAGTTTCTTGTGACAACTACATGCATTTTGTAGGTAGTAACCATATCTAGTCATAAGGATCAAATTTGGATAGATATTGAATAGTTTCTATAGGATTCTACAACTCATAATGTTGAACCCAGTTTTTCATGTTTGCTGTATTTAGCACTTCATCTTTGTCCCCATGATTCCCCTTGGTAAGAGATGTATTATTCTTTTGACATGCTCCATGGCTCCTTATGAACACAAATGACAATAGGGAACTAAGAAAACATGCATATATTATTTGTATTGAGCGTGGCTATAGAAACTTTGATGATAGGTTTGCAGAATGATAAAAATTCAACTTTTTTGTACCTATTTATTTTGGCAAAACAAAACATAGTGAGTGAGAAGCAATCATATGTTCTGATCATCAGCCCATTGAAGTTAACTAGGGAATCTATATCAAGTCCTGTAACATTTAATGGCCCAAAAACTTGTGTGTAGCGGAAACTAGCATGAACATAGTGGGCATTTCATTAGAATAGATTCCTAATGAGAATGACAAGAGTGCTTGGGTGGAGAGAGCAACAAAAATCATAACACCTAGCTAGATAGCATGAAAAATACTTTCAAAAGAGAGAGAAATTAAGCTATTGACAATAGTTGAGGACCGGATTTTTCATGGAGCCGGCCCCCCCTCCAAAAGGCTTTGTATTATGGTTTCTCCCATCAAGAGAGACATTGTACAATACAATTCTTTGTGTTCCTTCAATACTAGCTAGTGCAATGAAGATGAAAGCTTCATGCACTAAGCAAAACACTTAGCAAACACAACATCAATTATCCCCGGTCTCAGACCCAAGACCTCACACACCTTTGAAGATGGTGAGAGCTAGCAGGGTATGAGAGTAGATTGAGAGGAAGAAGTAGTATCTTACGAGAAAGATGTACATCTCCTCACATAATCACTCATATTAACAGAGCTTAGCTTAGTAATTAGCATGGTAGAGGAGATGAGCATGCATTGAAGCTTGGCTCTTGGTTGGATTTGAATCCACATGCCAAGAGTGTGTCGATGTAGGCTTCTATCTCACAAGCTTGGAGTAGGTGAGGATCTCTCCATTAAAGCTTGGGAAGAGATAGTTTTTTTCTTGATTCTCACATACACTATGTGAGAGTGTGTGTGTGTGATAATGCCTTACAAAAATCAGCCCCCTCTCTCTCTTGGGCGAGCCCTCTTGCTAATTGCTCTTGCTATTCTCGCATTGGACCTCCCCAGGGCTAGCCAATGACTATTAAGCAGCATAAGTGATAGCCTTATGACATGTGTCCCCCTTTCCCCTTTTGTGAGAGATTTAGGTAATTTGATAATTCAACTAAACTCTCATTGGACATATTTGCCTCCTGGCCAATAGGAATCCGGCAAGCCATTGGGCTACTGAATGCTCATTGGATCCCTTGGGAGACTGTCCAATAGTATTCTAGAGGACTTAATTATCATTGGTTCGTTTATTAAGTGTTTTTAAATTAATTAAACTAGATTTACTCTAGCCTAATTCTCATTGGTCCACCTCCAAGGCCATCCAATAGGAATTGGGTACACCTTGTGGGCATCTGGCCTAGGGAGCTGACATGTGTCCCTCATTCCCTTTGTGTAAAGGGAGCTTGTGTGTGTGTGTGTGTGTGTGTGTGTGTGCGGATTTCTCTCTCATCCCCTACATGCTAGGCTCGCCCCTCTTATGGTCAACCCTTTCGACACTAAGTCTACTTCATGGAGCACTTGACCTGTGGTGATCGTTAACTACAATATATCCACCATGGGAGACAACCAAGGAGGGCAATATACTTCTTTCCTTACTTGTGCCAAGAAAGTACAAGTGTCAAATTTTGACGTCTACCGTGAGCCCCTCATCAAGGAGTTGGAGGAGTTATAGAGAGGCATTCCTGTTGTCAATGTCTCACTTGCAAAAGGGGGGAGAGAGGCCATTGTGAGGGGAATCCTTATGTGGACTATGCACGACTATCCTGGGCTTGGAGAGATTTCTGGTAACCCCCTTTCCTCTATCTGTCTCTCTATCTTTCCCTCGCTCCCTTTAGTTCACTCAAACTCTTTAACAATATGATATATATGCAAGGTTGTCCACATCGGGGCATAATGCATGTCCTACTTGTGGGCCATCATTGGTGACGGAGAGGCCTGATTCCTTGCGCAAGGTAATCTATCCAAACAACCATCGTTTCTTACCCCAAGGGCATAACAAGCACAAGGCTCCAACAAATGGAAAGACCCCTCTAAAGCTCACGATGGCAGATTGGGAAACCATTTGGGAGCCACAAAAACAATCCATGCATTGTATACAACAATGAGAAACTTGAAGTGGTAGAAAGCTTCAAGTACCTTGGCCTTGAGGTTCCATCCAATCATAAATGGAAGGATTGCGCAATGCGTCGCTTGGAAGCCAGAAAGAGGCGTTATTATGCATTTGAGAACATGTGCATTGCTGGAGAGATCAAGTGTTGGGCTCTCAAAAGTACCTCTTTGACACATTGGTGACACTCGTGTTTCTTTATGGAGTGGAGGTGTGGGGTGGTAGCATCAGGAAGTGTACTTGGAAAGAGTTTGAGAATGTCCAAAAGTGTTTTCTCACCAACTTTCTCCAAGTCAAGACACAAACACCCTACATGCTTTTAATTCTTGAGTCTGGATCGCTTCTCATTGAGGCCTTGGGCATGCAAAGGGTTGTGGAGTACATGCTTAAGACACAACGTAGCCCTTTGTATCGACTTCCAAGAATCGCATATGAAGCAAGTTAAAAGGTCCAAAAGGACATGCAAGAGCAAAATACTAAGTTCGGGGTGGATGCTTGATATCAAGAAATGGTTTGGAAGATGGAATGCATTTCACTTGGCCAAGGACGCGTCGATCGACTCCCAAGTTAATGAGGCCTTGTTACAGCGCCAATGTATCACGGCTTGGGAGAAATCGGGAGGTTCTCGCTTCAGCCATTACACCACACACATGGCCCCAAACTACAAATCTCTCTCCTTCTCCAAACGAGGTAACCGAACCCATCCCTCCATCCTTGAGCCCATCCCATTGAGTGCGATCTGCACCATTGTCTCCATTCGTCTTGGCTCCTATTCTCTACGCTGCAAGACTGGACGTTGGGACATTGGCAAGGAGTCTCGTTGACTTTGCACCTTATGCCCTCTTAAAGTGCGAGAGAGTGAGTACCACACACTAATTGAGTGCTCAACTTTTGACCACATTAGGTCCTCTTTTCCCCATATATTCAGCCATGAGCTCTCCCTATATACCTTCCTCTCCCAACCACGATGTGGACTCTCTATTGCGACGCTCATTTCAGCCATTTTTCAGCATAGGGAGTCACTTATGACATCCACTCACACCACATGACATGTTCATTTGGTCCCATAGGTCATATTTGACCGTCCGAGGATGATAATAGAACTATCTATCTATCTCTCTATCTTTCTCTTTCTCTCTCTCTTTCTATTTCTCTCCTTTCCCTCTATCTCTCTCTTTCTCTTTTTCTCTCCCTCTCTATCTATCTCTCTCTTTCTCTATTTCTCTCTCTCTTTCTATTTCTCTCCCTCTCTATCTAACTCTCTCTTTGTTTATTTCCATTCCCCCTCTCTCTATGGAATTCCTTATGTTTTGTTGTTGGGAGCTTTTGTGCTGAAGTTATCATTGATTGCATGATAATTTCTTTGTATGACATTCTTCATATCCATTGATCGTTGAATCTTTGTCTTCAAGGTTGTTCTTTAGCTTTGGAAGAGCTTTGGCATTGATGACACTCCCCCCTTCCTTGAGTGATTCATATCTGTCATGTTAATACGTGATTTGATCTTTGATTTTTGAGGCAAGTTTTCTTCTTGTTGTGCATTCGTCTCTTTGTTGCCAATCTTAGCCCTCGTAAAGGTGGATTTTGATGCGTTTGAATTTGTAGAACTGATCCTCTTTGGCGCGTGGACTTTATGATGGATTTGCTTTCAAGGTCCACGACAATTTGAGTTGTCTGCAATAGGTCACCAATGTTGAAGCACTCTGTGAGGTACTTTTGATTGTTGTGGATTGCTCGTTTGCTAAATTTTTCATTGCTTGTCGTTGTAGGCCATTCTTTGACTTGCCATTTTTTTATGGAGGTTTGTTGTCGCCCTTTTAGATAAAAGATGCTCTTGATAAGCATATGGAGACCTGCTATGTTTTCTCCAAGTCTTTGTCAATTGATTTGGGAAGACATTTTCTTATTGCTGATGTAGAAGGAATATATACAAGAAGTCAATGATGAGTGTTTCTAGATTAGGGTCTTAAAATTTGGATGACCAAAGGGGAAAAAACCCCGGTGGGAAAAAAGTGCCTTTGGTATACGCTCTTGTTGTAGTTGAGAATTTGGACTTGAAGTACATGTCATGCAAGGTGAGTGCCTCGGAGAAACAAAGTAAGAGTGCTTAATGTAAGTGCCAATTATGGGTCACTCTATATGCATATGTAAATTTGTCAAAAAAAAGCATGCAGTGTAAGAGATGGAGATGATGGTTGCTTCAAGGAACAAATGTAGCACATGCGACATCAAAGGATGTCTCAATAGTTTCCACGTTTCCAAGAAGGGTTTTTGATGTAGAAGCTTCTCCACTCATTCCTCACTGTGCTAAGTGTGTGAGTGTCTTTTGGACCTCCTCCTTCACTTACCACTATACTAAAATGACTTCTACTCTTATGCTAAACTATACCAACATGAGCAACACAACGTAATTATACTCAACTCTTCTAGCTTGAGCACTACCTAGAATAACTAAGACGCTTAGACCATAGAGAATATTACATGAAGGTTTGGGACTAACGCGTCGCTCATTTAGTTGCTTAGCTGCCTGACTCTGACTTTTATGTCATGTATGTTTAATGGCGACTTGGACCTACCTGTTCAAGGCCAGAAACCCAATTTCATAAGTTCTTGAAATTAAGGCCTCTTCCATTGTGTTGTTCTTTGGATGCCACCATTTTGTCGAGTAGGTTGGTATAGTTTGGCTCCTCTTCACTTGATTGTTGTATGTTTACACTTCTTTGTGAAAAAAGTTCTTCAACTGATGTAGAGATTGATGGAGCCTTTGCTTTATCTCCCATGAGAAGCGGTTGAATCTGTGTGTGGGTTCTTCGTGATTGAGTTTCCACGAGCGATTTTGGAACCCATCTTGTCTTTGGTCCTTGTGTGACCGTCTTTTGTATTTTATCTGCTTCTTTAATTTGATGGACACTAGGCTTCGATATCCATATTTGATGATTTCCTTTGTAGAAGCCTTGACTTTGGAGTTGATAAAGAGGTATCCGAGATTGTAGCAACCATGATTGCAATTGGCTTTTGTCGGCTGTTGGTTATCATTGTTTGCCTTTGGGTACAAGCTTGTGCTTCATGATTTCTCTTGGCTGTCTCAGATTGAGCTACAATTTTTGGTAACCATATTTTTGTGTTACCTTCATAAAATCCTTGTGCTTCTAGTGCTTAATTGGAATCATTCGGTGATTCACCTGTTTGTGTTGGGTAATTTGACTAGCGAGTGACTTTGGTATCCAAACTTGTCGCATTCCTTGCTGCTTTGATTTTTGCTTTTGCCTTTTGTGGTAGTTCTTTCTCCTATTTGAATTGTTTGTCTTGCGTTTATAGCTCGTCTTGCTCTTTGTAGATCCAGGCTGTTACTTTAGGCTTTTTGGCCCAAACATTAGCATTTCCATGGAAGTAGCCCTGAGCAGTGATTGACTCATTTGATGCTACCCACCCTATCACCTTTTGTTGTTGTGGTTGAACTCGTGCTTCATGTATCCAAATAGGGTCTTTGACTTTAATGTGCTCTTTGGATACCAACACTTGGTTGACATTCTTTGGCTTCTTTTGGATGCTTTTTTGTGATGGAAACTTCGGTTGTTAGACTTTTTGCTTTGGTTTCCATTGCATTGTTGGTGATGTGGCTCTTGATCTAGAGTCTTCACGAGAAATTTGATGGAAGCTCGTTGAAGGTAAAGTCGTCTGGCGAGGTTGATATACTTCAGTGTTTACCTTTGTTTTACCTTTTTCCGTGATGGTTGGCGATTTTTTCTTTGCATGGATTTGAGAAGCTTCATGGAGTCTTACCATTGTCATTGTTGAAGCTTTTGATTGTTGTCGAAAGAAGATGTTCCTCCAGCTTTCTGTGAGGATCAGACTCTCTTTGATATGATGGAAGTCCATTATGTGGAAAGTATCTTTATACTCCCCGGTACTCAATTTGAGTACGGCTTCTATAACCACTCCGAAGCTAGGAATTGGAATTTTTGAACTTGTGTACACGATCTCCGCTAGCTCCCTGATTGGTGGCTTTCCCATCATGATCCAAGTTCCATATGTCATTAGATTCTTTGTTTCATCTGGATCTATCACAAATTTGATCATCATAGGAGACAATCGATCTTCTTCCTTGTCCCTTTTCTTCTTTTGATCTTACGTTTGTTGAACATTTGACCTTGAACTTGGAAACTTTGCTCCTTCATTTGCTTTTTTTTGTGCTCTTTCTGTAGTCGACTTCTTTGAAACAACTTATGGTGATTCTTCAGGTATGTCAATGATTACATATTCTCATTGTTGCTCTGCTTCCTTCATGTGCACTTTGGCATCATGCTCCATGACGTAGCTATCTGTTTCACCTTTTCTGCTTTCAAACTCACAAACTTTGTTAGCTTCCTTCAACACCTTTATCATAAACGAGGGAGTTACATCATACCCATCTTAATCGCAAAACTTAGTAAGGGGCACCTCATTCACGCAGACATCAAGAGTCACCAATATTTGATCCCATCCAAAGGGTTCAAATAACTCCTCTGGAAAATGTTCTGGTACATATTCCTCATCTTCTAGCACCATTTTAGATAATTTGGGAAAATCCCGTTTCCCAAATACTAATTGGAATGTCAAGATTGTGTTATTTTACTCTTTTAAGGCTCAATTTGTCGTTAGTCTAGATGTGATGTCAATATTCTACCTATTATTTTGATTTTCCTACTTAATATTCTATAATAAAACCACTAATGTAAGTTATAGCAAAAGGATTTGCAATCAATAAATGCTTTTAAAAATTTAATCAAAGCTTTTAGAGATGGCATCTTAAAAGAAGAGGTATCCAACAACACCAATAAGATGGCTACTAAGCTATATAGGTTTATTGCACCAATATCAACTATTCTTATAATATCAATGACCTTAATTTACTTGTATAGCAAAGTACTAAGTCTTTACTTTGCATCACTATCAAATACCAATTACACCATAACTAACATTTAACAATTGGAAAATCTTAACAATACTATAGAGTACCCTATGGCCCTAAGACCATAAGATGCCACATATGGCACTTATAGTTCCATTTGATATATTTTGTGTCCTATAATGTAACATGAGACACTTATAGAAATAAAATGTCTTAACTTTGCAACATTATCAAGTTTTATTTACATTTTAATATTGTATAATAGCACCATAACTAATATTTAGCAATTAGAAAACCTAAATAGTAATATTAAAGTATCCTATGGTCCTAAGATCATAACATCCTACTTATGGCACTATATCGCTTTTGTGACCGTAAGTTGTTTTATGAGACACTTACATAAACATAAATTTATAGTTTTAAGTACAATTTTTCCTTTATATAGAAATACAATATAAGAACTTTCCATATAATTTTGTGGCCATGAGATTAAGATTCCATACAAATATGCTATATCTACTCCTTAATACATGTTTTAAGACTTTAATGGAAGATCTTAGAGTTGTTGTCTCTAGGAAAAACGTGTTTAAAATCACCATTTTTTGTGACTACCATAAAATTTTGTACATCGATTATGACAAATCATATGAATTGTAGACACGAAGATTACCAACAGGTGTTGGTCTCATGTAAAACAAAGCACTAAGTACAAACAATATGGTGTCTTCAAGATAGAGGTTGTTAAAAAAACACCTTTTTGTAGTACTCCACTCTTTTCATAAAATTGATGATCTTGATCTTATATCAAACAAAGTACTAAGTACAAAGAGTATGGTATGTATCTCCAAGTCTGAGGGTGTTTAAAAAACACCATTTTTGTAGTAATAACATTCAATAAACAATAATTGGTAGTTTATATCACTCCAAAAAAAAACATTACTAAGAAAAAAACCATAGCAATATGCCATAATTATTAAACCATTAACTGACAATGCTACTTAAATGAGAAAAGTATCCTCATAATAAGATGCACCTCACAAATTCAAATCTTTGTTACTTTTCAAGCTATAACATGCATGTTCTCATTAAATAAAAAGATTGAAAATATATACAACACCAAAATTTTTGGTGGATGATATTTAAGATGCATGATGAGTACAACAAAGATCAAGTTATGTTTAAACTCTTTTTTTTAAGATTTGGAATCCTTCATAAAATATAATATCATTTTAACATGTATGATTATACTGTCAATAATCAAATTGTGACTATAACACAATGAGCACATTCCACACATGGAACCCAATATGTTACATGACAACTTTTGTGGTACATTTTAGAAAAAGCACCTTGTTTGTCTTATAGCCTCAAGGTCATAGGGGTTTAATAGCATATGATGAAAATCCCTTGGATTCTTTTGACATTAAAATTGTGGAGTGGTAATTTAAAATGATAAACACTTTAGAAGATTCTCAAAAAGGTTTTCTTTTCCCTAAAAAAAATAGGCCTTCTTTTTTAGCTATCATTAAATTGAGCCTAAGTGTGAACAAATAGGCATTTGTTTTTCTTTGCAGTTCTCAATATAGAGGCTTTTTCTTTTTACTTTGTGACTTGGAAGTAAACTCCTTGAACCTAATATCATAGGGTGCTAAATCCAAGCCACACACAGTGAGTGATTTGTGGAATCAGTTATGCCACCTTGTGGCCTTATGGTCATAGGGTGCAAATGTCATCGAGTGAAAATCATATGGCTTCTTATAGTTACAATTGGTAAAGGTCTTGTAGAAGATAGAGGTGGTGCCCTATTGCATTGAGACCATAGGGTGCTTTGCATAAAAATAGATAGCAAGGTTCTTACAATTTGGCTTCATGTAGCTACATTACGTATAAAAAAATATCAAATGGTAAAAAAGACTCTTAATTTTTTAAATCTTCTTGTATCTTGAAACCATAAGCACTCTCACAAGAGATTTCAAAGATCATTTGTAGATGCCAAAATATTACAAAATATTGTTGCATACATCTTGTTGCATGCTTAAGTTGACAAGGAACCCTATGGCCCTAAGACCATAGGGTGGTCAAGTTTCCTTCGGTACGGACTATATGCTCATCTTTTGGCACCTTCATGTTAATAGAGAACCTTATGGCCTTAGGGTCATTTTTTGAACAACCACGCACGAGAGACAAGACTCCATAATACATACATAAGCTGTACTAATGGCTATGTACTATAACCCTTTAGTCCTAGGGTCATAGGATGCTCTCTAATATTGTGGTCTTATAAGCCTTTTTCCCTAGGTTCAAAGAATGATTTCTATGTAAGTGGAAAACCCTATTGCCCTAGGGTCATAGGATGCTCTCTATTATTAAGGGCTTGAACCCTATGGTGGTCACAAATTGCCTTGTGTAATTGCATACAAGATCCTTATGTACTACATACATAGATGACCTAATGGCTCTGTATTGGAATTTTGTGTCCACAAGGTCATAATCTTATCTTGTTAAAACCTAAAGCTAATAGACAACCCTGTGGCCTTAAGGCCATAGGGTGGTCAAGTAGCCTTAAGCAAGGACCATATGCTCATCTTTTTGCACCTTTATGTTAATAAGGAACTCTATGGCCTTAGGGCCATATGATGGTTAGGTTGCTTTAGGTAATACATACAAAATCATTATGCACTAATGACTTTGTACTAGAACCTTGTGGTCCTAGGGTCAAAAGATGCAGCTCTCTATGTTAGTAAAAGATCCTATGGCCAAGTTCATATGCTGTCCTCTCTTACTGAGGGTTTATAAACTTAAATTTTATGTGCTCAATTTTGTATCTAAGGACAATATGCTCATCTTTTTACACCTTATGTCAGCAAGGAACCATATGGCACTAAGGCCATAGGGTGGTCTAGCTGCCTTGTGTACTAGATACAGGATTTGTATGTGCTACATACAAAGATGACCGAATGGCTCTCTATTGGCATCTTGTGGCCCCATGGTCATAATCTCATATTTGTGCATCCTTAAATTAAAAGGGAACCCTATGGCCCTAAGGCCATATGGATTTAGTATAGAGCCATTAGTACATAGTGAAAAAACAATACAAAACTTTGTTTCATCGTCTTTTTATGTGTAAATCTATTTGAAAACATAAGATTTCTCACAAAGTACATAATGACAGTGCATTACAAAACCTTGTTCCATCCTCTCTTCAAGTGTAAATCTATTTGACCCAGCCTATGGCCTTAGGGTCATAGGGTGTTAATACAATAAAGTGCAAATTTTCCTATGGTTACAAATCAACTTTTGGCCTTATGACCATGTACATTGTTCTTAATAGCTGAACTCAAATTACAAAATAAAAGACTAGAAGATATTTCTAAATAAAAAAACTAAACATTTGGCACATCAAGCTCACGTGCTACTCATAACTCTGATAGAAAAATTTAGAATACTTTCACATCTTCATGTATGTTGAAAACATAAGCACTCTTACAAAGGTTTTTTCTATACACAAAGATCATTTGTAAATGCCATAACATAACAACATTTTGTTCCATCATCTCTACAAATGTGAGCCTATTTAATACAATATTGACTTTTGAGTTGTTTGATATAATTCTTGGCTTCATGTGCTTTGATCACAGGCTCCTTGTACCCCAATTTTTGAGCAAGAATAATTAACTCAACTCCTTTCAAGGTTGATATAGATTTGATATTCTTCAATATCCTCATTTTTTCTCGATCAAGTGTCAGCCTTTTCTTATCTTGACTTCTAGTGGACATTCCAGTAGTGTCAGATGAGGCACCATTCTCATCATCAAGAACACGAGGAGCTTCTGGTAGTCTGCTTGTAGAGTAGGTGTTTTGTAGACAAACCAAATTGCACTCCTCCCACTCTGTAACAACCTTTGGTACATGATTGTAAAGCTCATGACCTTGCACTATGGGTGCTTGTCCATACAAATAAGATCATGTAATTGTACGAATGTCGTTGACATGATGAAGAGATCTGGTATATGGTAGCAGATCTCCAAGGAGAATATTATCCTCCTCATCAATGTTAAATGATGGTGGAAATATACAATTTAATGCAAGATGAATGCATCCTTTCAATGGTGCATCATCTATAAGAAGAAATATTTTTAAATCAATCCCAAACTTTGTTGATGCAATAGCTAAAGGTTTGAAAAATGCCTCTACTCCAAGATTGTCGGGTCGAGTGGTTCTTGACTCTACACATTGTTGACATTGAATTTTTCCCCAAATCATAAAGAATGGAAATTGTTCTCCTGCTTCCTTCTCTAAAATCTTGATGATTTGCATAACCTGTGTATCATTAGCTGCTGACCATATGCCAACATTGGAGATGCTTAGGAGACTCTTTAAAAGCTCAATGTATCCTGGCCGCAAAACAATATACTCATGTTCAAACTTGAAGATCTTCATTTTTTTGGACTTTTGCCAACAATGCCTCAAAACCAATCCACACAAGCTCAGTATTATAGTCAGCGTTGTTCCATCATTGGATGAAAGTTTTGGATCGCCATGCACTCTAGTGCTCAAATCTTGAGCTACTAAAATGTTTTTGACAAGGTCTTCTTCTGTCCTTCTATATGTTTTGGAGCTTGCATCATCGTCTACTTCCATTGTATCGCTGGAATTTCTCTCCAACAACTGCAATAGTGGACCTTCAAAAACTTGTATCTCTTTTTCATCTTCTTTTTACAAGCTTGTTGGTTCAAATGAGGATTGATATACGCTCAATAACTAGAGCATCCTTTGTATCAATGACCTCACAAGAGACATTGTTAACTGTAAAGTCTTGTTGAAGAGGTGCAAGTTTAAAAAACACCTACTTTTAGCTTTGAAAATACCTACAATCTTGATGTCTTAAAACAAACATTAAGTATCCAAACTACATATTAAATATCTCATGATTATATTGCAATGTTGTATATACTACATGATATGTTTATTTAATGGCTCTCTACTAGTACCCTATAGCCTTAGGACCGTAGGATGCCTTCATATGAAAATTTTATAGCTATATGAACATAAGGTGTTGAGTTATACATAATGACTATAGACTCATCTTTTTGCACCTCTACAATGAAATCCTCTATCTCTATGGCCATGCAGTCCTCTCTATATTTGTGTGGAGCCATATGCTAGTGAGGAACCTTATGGCCATTTGTCCATAAGGTGCTCTATTTTGAGTCATTAGGACCATTGGAACATTATATTGCACATCTATATTGGCACCCTATGGCCCTAGGGCCACAAGGTGATTTGTTTGCTAACTAAGAAACGTATGATCACTAATGTGGCCAATGAGAGCATTATCTATATAGTACACATAGTGAAATTTATGGGACTAGGTGTACATAAGGTTTTTAAGGTACTTATGTAGAGCTTCAATGACCATAAGGTGCTTTCTTTTGAAGCTAAGGACAATAGATTCATCTTCTTTTTACCTATGTACTAGCACATTAGGGCCATGGGATCATCTTTGCATTACAAGCTAGTCTATGGCCCTAAGGCTATAGGGTGCTATTTATGATAACAAGGAACCCTATGGTCCTAAGGCCATAGGGTGGTCATGCTGCTTCACTACTACATATACAAGAGCGGAGGGATTTTTACCTTGGTTTTTATGGAGTATGAACCTTTTGATCCTAATATCATAATTTGTTATATGCTATTTTACAAGCTACTACTTACAAAGTGTGGCCTACAATTAGAACCTTTGACCATGAGGTCACTAGTCATAGATTTTTTTTAATATTTTAGAGGATGCATACAATTGCCACCCTATGGCCTTAGGTCCATAAGGTTGCATGTCTACAAAGAATGATATGATGTTACAACCATGAAATTTGTCTTCAACAATGAAAAACCTCTGACCCTAAGATCATAGGATGCTTTGACAAGACCCCTAGCCTTAAGTGGTACAATGTTATATGTGTGACAATAAACCTCATAACATCACTGACCCTAAGATCATAGGATGCTTTGACAAGACCCCTAGCCTTAAGTGGTACAATGTTATATGTGTGACAATAAACCTCATAACATCACGTAGCTTAAAAGCATTACATAATATATCAATAACCACATAGCTTTTATATCATATATCATTTGATCACAAAGCTAAAGGATGACCTTTGTAACCTCATGTCTATGTATTAATTTGACACTTAAATTAAATTCATTTATTTTGAAAATACTCAAGCTCACAAGTATACACTCTTATGGTCACATAGATAATGGGTGCTCTTTGCCACCATATGTTCATGACATGATATTCACACACTTAAATTTAATTCATCTAATTTGAAAACATTAAAACTCACAAGTGTGCAAAATAGTTTTTAAAAGAAATTGCTGGTCAATATTACAAAATCAAAGAGAAACAACAATCTCGATATCATGGGAGAATTGTCGTTGGTTGACCTTCGGAAGCTTGGATCTCTTTGTCATCATCTTTATGGACATTTTGGTTTAAATGGGGATTGAGAGGCTCTTTTTCAGCAGTTTCAATAGCTTGAACATCTTCTATACCGATGACCTCACATGAAACATCCTCAATTGCAATATCTTGTTGATGACCTGCAAGCTTAAACAACACCTACTTTTAGCTTTGAAAATACTTACAAATGTGATGGATTTCTATAGTCAAGCACTTGGAAAAAAGATTGAGTATCCAAATGACATATACATGAGAATTAAATTACAATGCTTTATAGACTATATACAAAGTTCTCTTAATTGCTCTATACTACCAACCTATGGCCCTAGGGGCATAGGGTGCTCTATATGTTGGTCAAGAATCGTATGGCCCTAGAATCATATGGTGCCGTCTATATTGACCGTTTATAGTTTTATGAATATAAGGTGCTCCATTTCACACATTGGGACTATAGACTTATACTTTTTGCACCTCTATGGAGGTATCTCTAGTCCTAGTGCTATACCAACCTCTCTTTGTTAGTGAAGAACTCTATGGATCTAAACGAGTATTTTGTACTACATACATGTACCTCACGTCCATCAAGTGTTCTATTTTGGGTCATTGGGACCATATGATCATTACATTACACATTTGTATTGGCATCTATGACCCTAGGACCACAAGGTGCTTTCTATGCTCAATACAATTCCTATGGCCACCAAATTGACATAAAAGTGCATTATGTACTACCTACATGGTCACCTTATGGATCTTAAGCCATTAGGTGTAAATAAGGTAGCCTATGTACTATGTATAGCGTCTTTGTACAAACATCATAGGTCCATGGATGATCTTCATGTGGAAAAGGAGCCTTATGATTCTAAGGCCATATGGTGCAGTTTATGTATACAAGGAATCCTATGGCCCCAAGGCCATAGGGTGGTCATGTTGCTTTATGTACTGCAAACAAGAGCTTAGGGATTTCCACTTGGTTTTTGTGGTGTATGACCCCTGTGATCATGAGGCCATAATTTGTCTACAAGGAACCCTATGGCCCCAAGGCCATAGGGTGGTCATGTTGCTTTATGTATTGCAAACAAGAGCTTAGGGATTTACACTTGGTTTTTGTGGTGTATGACCCGTGTGATCATGAGGCCTTAAGGCCATAGGGTGTTATTTATGATTACAAGAAAACCTATGGACCCTAAGGCCATAGGGTGGTCATATTGCTTTATGTACTACAAACAAGAGCCATGGATTTTCACCTTACTTTTTGTGGTGTATGATCCCTATGATCCTAAGGCCATAATTTGTTTTTTGTTTTTCTACAAGCTACTTACAAAGTGTGATCTACATTTATCACCCTATGACCATAAGGTCACTAGCAAGACACTTTGGATCTCCTTTTTGACAACTTTTGAAAAAGTCTAAGCTTCTTATTTAGCTCTAAAATAAAATATTTGACACTCCTATTTAAGAAATTTTATTGTTTCATAGAGTCACCCATGGGAATACATGGCCACCCACTATATAGTTGTTGAAAATGACGATGATTATACTTGAGGACCTTCTTGCCTTATCTATTGTGAGTTTCCTATTCCTTCAAAACCATATTTGTAAATTGTTAGGGACCCTGAGATTTAGCTTTCCTAGCCAACACAGTTGTCTCAACATGGCACGATGTTGTTTGTTGTAGCACAACAAACCTCCCAGTTACCCCTTGGAGGGGGTTACCTTATGGGGTGCTAAGGACAGAGGCTTGGGCCACATCATTCTGCAAGAGGACAGATGCAATGCTAGACTACCATCCATTTGAATTGTTATGAGGCATTGATGGACGTAAAACTCCCAAACAATAGATAGAGTACAAACAAAAATGGAGGGCTAAGCCGCATTAGGAAAAGTGAGGGAAAAGTATTTCAAAGGAGTACAATGACAATCATACACCATGGCTCTAAGAACTGTATACAACATAGGGGCATCACACGTTGGGTGAGTAATCTAGGTCAAGGCATATTGATGGACAACTCAGTAGACTAGGAACCACGAGCAGTCTAGGAACTTTTAGCTATGGTCATATAAACATGGAAAATTTAAGAGAAGGTTTTTACACTAAATTTCTCTAAAGTGTGTAGGTTTATTCACCTTCTACTTTGAGTTTTGAAGATGAATCTCAAAATTTGTAGGTGGAATTACACTAAACCTAGGTTTCTATCGATATGGGTAGGTGAAAGAGAACTAGCATGTGGACAAAGTTGTCATAAGAAAATTGGTCATAGCTTTATCAACCTTGCGTACTCTTCTATCAAAGCACTCTTTATAATCCCCCACCATTACCACCTCCCTTGACACGTTTGTTGCCACCACCTTTGGCCACACCACTAACACCCCCCCCCCCGGTCCTGAGATAGAATGCTCCCTACGATGGTGTGATCCAGACTTTAATATGTACCATGATGTGGATTTTCTCAAAACAATAGCCTCATTAAAATAATATAATTATTTTCAAGTTTCCATTGTTTTCTCTATAGTAACTCAAAATACATAGTATGTTATTGTACATCAACCCACAATAAATTGAGGTAGAGCAAGAGAGAGGAGGAGAAGAAGAAGAAAAAGTGAAGAGAAGCTAAAGCTCCCAGACTCTCCTTATTCATGACATTTGTCTCACTGGCAACAACCTTATTCTTTTATTGTAAGTCTCGTGGTCCTACATGTAGGGAGGTAGGAATAGGAGATTTATATCCATTGGAATCATGGTGTCACTATTCCCAACAAGGATCAATGGTGGTAGAAATGAGCTTCTAGTATCTGAGGGAAACTAGTTTCAAAAAGAGGAATATCAACACGCCATTGTATGGGTTCCACTTGCTATAGCCCATCAAAGGAAACATTCTACCAAACCCTTGTTCAAGGGGTTTTTTCTGTCAAAAATTTGTGGTCGTTTGTATAGTGTGGCTTGGCTAGTCTTGCTCATTTTAGGGATTTCTCGTAAAATCTCGCTCGAGATTTGAGATTGTCTTACCACGCACCGAGCGAGTTTTTCCGAGAAAAGACAAACCCGAGAAAGTGTTTGCACATGCAATATAGTAAATTTTATCATCAACAAAATATTTATTGTTTACTATATAATGATGAAACTAAAAGAAAAAGAGTATTCAATGGATAGACTACCTAAATTCCAAAAGATCAAAGTTTACTTTTAAAAAAAGTAACACAATATTTGAAAATATTTTCTTCTAGGTCAATCTCTATTTATTTAACTGTAATCTCCTCTGCTTATGCTCTTCTTTGGCTTGGATTTTTCTTGCTTGGGCTTTACATGTTTGAGCATGAAGTAAGATTGATAGACTAATAAGAGTTATAGACCTTTACTTAATGCTTAACTTATCCTATTTTTCTTTTTGTAAGGTAAGTGCTCCCTTGTCTAGTACTTTGGTTCTTAATTATCATTTATACTTGAGAGCATGTGCATCCTTCCACCTCTTAGCCACATCAATTTGATAGCAATTTATTGCACCTCATTAGTTCATTTATACACCAATCGTCTATTCCATGTTGTCTTGCCATGCCCATACTACAAGGTTGTGATCTTCATACAAGGGCACCCTTTTTACATAACACCTTACTTTTTCATCAACTTTTGACATTTATATTTATAAGCTAACAATTGACTTTTTAGCTCTTGCTCATTGTGTGCATAGGTTATGAGGTGAATAAAGTACACCATTTTTTTCGCGTCAAAATATAAATTATAGAGAAAGATATATGATAAGTTCTAGAATGAGAATTTATGGAGGTATTTTTTATTAAAAAAACATTAAAACTCTATAACTTCCTAAACAAATTATATTTTTCAAACTTATCAACCCATATTGATAGCAAATACCATCTTAATTGTTAAATATCATATTTAAAAGCCTTTATTTATCATTTACTATAAGTAGTCAATGAGAAACTGATTTTTGCAAAATGATGTTTAAGAGGTAATTTTTAAACTTTCAAAGCTCTTTTCAAACAATTCATGCTATCATTGTGGAAACTCATGCTCTAAGTTGAATCTAGGGGTTAAAACCAAAATACTACATATTTTTTGGAGACTTTAGAAAGCATGAATCCTCTAAATAAATTTGGAATTTGAAATTTTATGACATATGATTTATAGTTGATTTACTCTTTTCATCTAAAAAACCAATTAAATGAGTATTCAAATGCCCCAAATGCCTTGTTATCAAGGAATTAGCTATACTTTATTGGTTTGGACAAAATTTTCAAGTGTTTTCTAGTTACTATCTTGTACATAAAATATCGAGAATTTCTAGCATGCGCAATGTTACAACAAAGAAAAAAGTACCTCATTTAGTTTCTTCAACGCTCTTCAATTATAATTTTCCTTGGAATCATACATGTATATATAACTAGGCAAGACTTTAATGCACGGATATAATGTGTTTTACTTTATATATGAACCAATTTATAAGGCATGTCTGTTTGACCCACATAGCTAGGCATAATTAAATACAAATGTAAATTTATTTTCTTTGAGTAAAAGCATTGGTATAAACGAACAAATTAAAATTTTCTCGTAAGTTTTTGGATTTTATTTTACGCTTATCGTGCCTACTCTTTGAAATATGTGAATGCAGATTTGTGTGACTAAATTCATGGGTCAATAATTTGTTTATCCTTGGAGATAATTTTTCAGAACTCTATTACTAGTATACAAATGCTTCTTAAAGGGATTGTTTCTTTCAAGCACCTGGTATTTTTTTTAAAATTAAGAAAAAAGGACGTTAAGGTGTCCTTTTTGGTACCAAACTAGTGTTAAGGGGAGGATCACATAAGATCCGCGATTTCTCAATACTACTCTGGAGCTTGTGAGCCTTGATGTAGTCCCATACTTGCTTGAGGGCATAAGGCCTCATGGTCTCCGAGGTTTGCAAGATGGGAGCCAGGATAGAGGAGACCCTACATAGTGGATTTGAGCGCCACCTTTGGGCTCGGGAGTGATTTTGAGTTCAACCTTGAGCGCTTTCTTGCTCATCTATTCATCAACTCATGCAAAACATTGAGTAGTCACATGACCCATCCGCAACCAGTAGGGTGGGGAACATGTCAAATCCATCTGTCAAGCATAGCTTCAATATTAACTTCATTCAAATTTGAACATCCACTCTTTCTTGCAAAGCATAGTCGCTAGTGTGCTTGCAATAATCTCTCAAAAGAATAATCCACCATAACCCTGAAACCAGTACATAAACAAGTATTGAGCTTGATGTCACAACATCTCTCTCCACCATAATGCCAATAATATCAACAATTACAACCCACACATACAGTTACAAAACATATAGCAACAACTTTCGAGAATGCAAATTCTGACACAAGTTACGACTTTCACAATAAACTTGTTGTTATTACATCAATCAACAGGTGCTACCTTACCTATGGCAACCTCACCAAAATTTGGATCAAGCACCTCCTCCATCACACCTTCGTCACTACCTTCAATGTAAACTGGTGAGACAGAGAAACAACCAATGAATGTTTGATCGCATTTAAGAGAAGGTATCATCAATTGCCACCAAAATATACAGACCGCTATCATCGTGTGGAAGAAGAGTCTGTCCATCAATGCCTCATAACAATTCAAATGGATGGTAGTCTAGCATTGCATCTATCCTCTTGCAGAATGATGTGGCCCAAGCCCTGGTCCTTAGCACCCCATAAGGTAACCTCCTCCAAGGGGTGACTGGGAGGTTGGTTGTGCTACAACAAACAACATCGTGCCATATTGAGACAACTGTGTTGGCTAGGAAAGCTAAATATCAGGGTCCCTAATAATTTACAAATTTGGTTTTGAAGGAATAGGAAACTCACAATAGATAAGGCAAGAAGGTCCTCAAGTTTAATCATCATCATTTTCAACAACTATATAGTGGGTGGATGAAGCAGGGGTTGAGTAAGGGTTTTGATCATTCTTGAGTGTCATCTCAATGTCCCTAGCCATACATGGAGCCATCATTTTGGGACCTCCCTTTTTTTTTCCCTCAAGATGTGCTCTCTTTGCCCTGAGCGCCCACTCGGGAATTTTTTCTTCAATACCTCTTGGGGGGTATTTGCAAGCTAAAACATTTGTAGGAATTTTGAACACATGTCTTTTATCCTGTGAGAATTTCCACTAAAATTATGGCCGCAGCTCTTACACCTCAACTTTGATGTAGTCTTTCCACTGACCAATTCATCTACGTAGTTCCACTTGTATCCTTTCACCATCTTCTTAAGATCTACAAACTCAAACATAACTAATTACTAAATACACATATAAAATTGAACTCTAATACCATTTAAATTACTTTATTATTCAATGTTTTCAACCTCTTTAAATTATAAATACCAAAAATAAGTTTTTTTCAAGTGTGAGCTTTCACTTTACACCAGAATCTTGATAAATAAATATCTTAATCTATCTCAATAACAAAGCAAGATATATATATATATATATATGTCCTCCTATCTTGCTCTCCCTACCTCTCTCTCTCTCTCTCTTTCTCTCTCTCTCTCTCTCTCTCTCTCTCTCTCTCTCTCTCTCCACTTTCCACCCCTCTCCCCACCCCCTATTCGCTTTTTATCTCTTTTCTCCCACCACACCACCTCTTGAGTCCCTCCAGACCTAGAGAGAAATGAAACAAAATGGAATGAATTGTTATATTAACTAAAATGGAATGAAATGCTATATTAATAATTTTCATAAGGCAAAAATGACCTAGGAGACCAAACTGATACAGTCTTGGTGGATCTAATACAATGCATGGGTACAAAGTAAAATGAGAGAGAAAGAGAGAGAGAGAGAGAGAGAGAGAGAGAGAGAGAGAGAGAGAGAGAGAGAAAGAGAGAGAGAGAGAGAAGGGATTGGCTAGGGAGGGAGGGAGAGGTAGATAGATAGATTTTATTATCGTCCTCGGACGTCAAATATGACATATGGGACCAAAGTTACATGTGATGTAGTATTTGTGTGTTTGATGTGAGTGATTCTTGATGGTCCAAAATTGTGGTGATGAAAGTCGCAATGGAGAGCCCACACTATGGCTGGGAGAGGAAAGTGTGTAGGTCTAGGTCATGGCTAAAAATGTGAAGGAAGTAAGCTCACATGTGACCAAAAGCTGAGCACTCTAGAAGTGTGTGGTACTTAGGTCCTTGTCACATGCGGGCGGCGAACAAGGCCGTAAAAGCTAAACTTGGGCGTCCTGCTTGTCACATAGGGCGGACAAACTTTAATATTTTACTTTTCAATCACATTAGCATCCAATGGTCGTAGCCCAGGTGGAAGGAGTTTCGTGATCTTTGTCTGCTGTGCCGGGTTCAATTCCTCTAGTTAAACTTCGTGCCGCTTCTTTTGCGGATGTCCACCAGTGAGGGAAGATGGGAAAGGGGTCTGCCCCGATTCTGTTCACAGAGCAGCGGACACACTTTGAAGCCAATCTTCTTTTGCCAAGGCATCCCCGCACACGTCCGAGCAGACGTGTGTGATAGGGGCCTTAGACTCTCGCACTTGCAGCGAAAGGGAAAGAGAGGGAGAGAGACAGAGAGAGAGGGGGGGGGGCGGGTGAGAGGGGAAGAGTGGAACGTAGTATCTCTTTTTGTTTAAGGAAAATAAAGGGAGTGCAAAGTTCTTAGGCCAAAAATTTTTATAAAAAAAATTCATATCCAAAGCAATCAATAGTGATATCGCTATTGTTTGCTTTGGATATGGCTTTTTTTTCGGCCTAAACACCCTTGCACTCCCTTTCTTTGCTTTAAAAAAAAAAAAAAACTACACTCCACTCTCTCCCTCTCACAATCTTCCCCGCCCCCCCCCCCCCCCCCCCCCTCCTGACCAATCGTTCCCTTTCCTTGGGGACCCTCTCCCCCTTCTCTCTCATTTTAGTTTGTACCTGGAATTGTATTAGGTCCATCAAGATTGTATCCCTTTGGTCGCATGGATCATTTTGGCCTTCTGAAGACAGTTAATATAGCATTTCATTTCATTTCTCATTGGGATTGGAGGGACTCAAGCGACAGTGTGACATGAGGCAGAGAAAGAAAAAAGAGAGATGCAGTGGGAGAGATATCGATAAGGGGAGAGAGAGAGAGAGAGAGAGAGAGAGAGCGAAAGAGAAAAGGGGGAGACAAAATTGTGAGGGAGAGAGGGGAAATATATTTTTTTTTTGTTAAGAAAGAAGGGCTTACCTTGTACCCCCCCCCCCCCCCCCCCCCCCTCGCGCTCTCCCTCCCTTTCTCTCTCCCAATCTCCTCCTCTCTCTCCACCTGCCACCCCTCTTCTCTTTATCTGTCTCTCCCTCCCAATCGCCCCCCTTCTCTCTTCCCCTCCCGCTATCACTCTCTCTTTCTCTCCCCCCCTCTCTCTCTTTTACAAAAAAGGGAGGCACTAGAGATAGTGCTAGTGCTTTGTTTTTTTTTCAATAAATCTCTCCATCTTCTCTCTCTCTCTCCCTCTCTCTCTCTCTCTCTACCCTTGCCACCCTTCCCTCTTGTCCTAGTGTGTGTGTGTGTGTGTGTGTGTGTGTGTGTGTGTGTGTGTGTGTGTGTGAGAGAGAGAGAGAGAGAGAGAGAGAGAGAGAGAGAGAGGTGGGAGGTGGATCTCACTCTGGGATGGGAGGGAAGGGAAGGGTGGGGTGGGGAGGGGAGGGAAGGGTGGGGAGGAGAGAGAGAGAGAGAGAGAGAGAGGTGGTGGGAGAGAGAGAGACACACGCACGGAGGGAAGAAAACACGAGACAGGGGTGTGGAGAGAGAGAGAGAGAGAGAGAGAGAGAGAGAGAGAGGTTATAGAGTGACTAAGAAAAGAAAGAGGAAGAAGAAGGTAGGAGATAGGAGGACTTTAGGGAAGGGATGGTGGTTTCTAGAGGAGGAGTTGGAGGAAGGGAAGGTGGTTAGAGGAGTAGATGGAGAGAGGAGGTGGAGGAGAGGAAGTAAGTTGGAGGAGGAGGCTGAGGAGGAGGAGGAAGGGAAGAGTAGGAAACACATGGGTGGCAAGAGGAGGTAGGGAGGGCGGCACTCCAAAAAAAAAAAAGCTCATTCCAAGCTCTCTCCGTTGAGCTCGCTCGAAGATCTAACTCTCTTGTTATTATATATGTGGTAGTGATGTGTGTGATGTTGGGAAGCATGTGCTTCACCCTAATCTCACGAATGGTGTAGCATAAGGCTATGAAGGATGGAGCCTAAACTTGACCCTGATGTTAGGGTAGGATTAGAGAAATGGAGATTAGGGTTAGACTATGCAACCGGCAGGAGCATAGAGAGAGAGAGAGAGAGAGAGAGAGAGAGAGAGAGAGAGAGAGAGAGAGAGAGAGAGAGAGAGAGAGAGAGAGAGAGAGAGAGAGAGAGAGAGAGAGAGAGTATAGACACAATGATAGATCAAATGCAATTGATTCATTAGAAAATAGCCTCTTAAGTAGGCTTAGTGATTTACACTCATTGGCTAGAGAGGTTCCATCCTCTTGCTATTGGACCATGTCATCATCTCATCTAGGACTACTAGTGAATCTACCAAGAATCACTTGGGAACCATAGTGATGAGTCCAAATGAGAACCGCTATGATGTATCATGGGACATTGAACCATGGTGATGAATCAAATTAGAGTGTCATGATGTATCAGGTAGATAAATCATGTTAGACTGGGAGTACACCATGACATGAACACATGAACCAAGACACATGACAACTTTATAAAACCCCAAGTTTGTCTTAAGGGGGGAGTTGTTGGGGTAATCCCAACTTGTGGCTCATATGGGAAAGCCCTCTAGCCACCTAGGAAAGGTAGTACAAAATTTCATTCATTTGTTCATTTATTCATGTGTGAAGAGTTCGTCATTTGTGTCCTCTTCAAAAATTTCTCCATCTTGTTGGTGTTATTGTTTTGTGTTCTTGTTGTTTTATTCTTCATCTTCATGTCATTGTTGTCATGTGTGAAGAGGTCATCATTTGTGTCCTCATCAAAAGTTTCTTCATCTTGTTGGCATTGTCATTTGTTGTTGTATTCTTCATCTTCATGTCATTGTTGTCATGTGTGAAGAGGTCATCATTTGTGTCCTCATCAAAAGTTTCTTCATCTTGTTGGCATTGTCATTTGTTGTTGTATTCTTCATCTTCATGTCATTGTTGTCATTTTTTGTAGACTTTATCTTCATGTTTTCATCTTTATGTTTGTTGTTGTTGTTGTTATCATATTCTTCATCTTCATGTCATTGTCATCATTTGTTGCAGACTTTATCTTTATGTTTCATCATTTTTCTTCATCTTATCTCATGATCTTCTTTTTTAGCTTCATTGGTCCAAAATATCAATGGTACAACCTTCTTGTCTAATGGTGTAAAACACACAAACATACCATGTGTTATGTGTTTGTATGTGCACAATGTAACCTCATGAGGAAGTCTTACCATCATGTGTCATGGCAGTGTTTAATTCTCTTACATGGGTCGGCATATTTATAGAGTTATCCTCAAAGATACATATGTAAACATACAGTTCAATGCGAGCTTCATGCACATGTGATTTATACATGGTAGAGTGTGCATATATATGTGCTGATTTCATGTCAAAAACTCTACCAAAAACAGTGAATGAATCAACGAAGAGTGATCTTTACAATTTGATGTATTTGTATTTCCTTGTTGCTACGGTGGAAAAAGCTTCTTATCCAAGTAAGCACTTGGTGCTATGTGTGAAAAAAAAGGCTATTGGCAGCTTTGGGAGAGCTTGTCTTGTGGGAATGAGATAAGCGTGGGAAGGAGTCCCTATAGGGGCTTCAATTGTTTTCAAGTACAATGTTTTGTTATTTCCTCCTTGCCATTTTGTGTGTGATTGCGGACTTCAAGACACCTTGAGATAGCTTTTTTTGAGAAAAAATGTATTAAATTAAGGGAGAAATAACTTCAAAGAGGATACAAGTCCCAATAGTAGGCGTTGGGAGGCCCAAGGAGAGAGAACATGGCCTATCGACTGATAGGGGAAACCATCACCAGTCTTTGGAGCGAATACAAGGAGAGAAGGGTGGAGGGCCATTGCTGCCATCTACACTCCTTAAACACATGACACAATGAAGAGCTAGGGATCGCTTGCATACAATGCAAAGCATAAGTGTTGAGTCTTTAAATGTTAAACTCAACAGGGAAACAAGGATCATAGGTTTAGCCTTGAGATAGAGCCTCATTTTTGGAAATCCACAAGTGCCAAAGTAGGGAGGATCTCCATAGATTCCATAAAGCTATATCAATATATTTTATGTGACCAATGACAATAATTTTGGCAGTCATGGCAGTTGGGTGTAGGGGCTAGACTTTTTGTTGGATGAGCCTTAGACTCTTTGAATAACAAGGGTAGTAGAAGAATAAGTGTTCAAGTGTTTCCTCTTGTTGTTTACATTGGGGGCATAAGTAAGGCAGTTGAAGGAATCTCTTACCTATGGCACCAACCCAAAGAGCTTTATGAAGAATGAACCACATCAGCAAGTTGATCTTGATGGCTTGTGGGAAATCCCAAATGCAACAAAATAGAACAAGGGTAGGAATAAGTGTTCAAGTGTTTCCTCTTGTTGTTTACATCGGGGGAATAAGCCAGAAAACTGAAGGAATCTCTTTCCTATGGCACCAACCCAAAGAGCCTTATAAAGAATGAGCGACATCAGTCATCAAGCTGATCTTTATGGCTTGTGGGAAAGCCCAAATGCAACAAAATATGTACTTCCATTGCTTACTGACTATTTATGTGATTGGACACTCAAGTGTCTCATAACTAACCTGTTTTTCTAGCAACTTGTCATAATTATTTATAGTTCACATTCATACTTTAGGTTAGTTATGAGGTAAATAACATAGCTAAATTTTATTTTTTCCAAAAATAAAACCAAATTAAGTTTATGGTGATAAGTTTTAGGATGGAAAAATCATAAATATCTAGAGCAATTTTAATAAATTTCCTAATCAAAATATGATTTTGCATAGATTTAAAGGTGTAACTTATTTTATCAATAAACAGAGCTTCATAACTTAGTTATGAGACTATATTTTTAGTATATTAAAAACTTGGAACATTGAAAACGTTGAGGAAGAGGAAAATTTTGTCCTTTTAAGGCCTCTTTCATCAACATGATGAGGTTACGGGGGAAAACTTAAGGTCTATAATGTATCTATAGGCTATTTCCCATCAAGTAAGCATTTTTCAAGGTTTCAAGCTCATTTAAAAAAAATTATAGCATGTAATGTCTTGCAAAAAAAACATTGCTATGAAAAACTAATGAAAGTGTGTAAATAAATTTTCCAATTGTGTCCATATAAGGTATTTATATAAAATAAGTGAAATGAATGGAGAAATCCAAGAGTTGACTTTATTTTGAGGCTAATCTTTATAAATATAAAATATGAATTACAGCAAGCGTAGGTTTTGGTATATGGCCTAAATGACCAAATGTGGCTTGAATAACCATGAAATAGTATCAACTTATGTAATGGAGTCATAGATCTAGTATATACTCATCATAAGACACTGTAAATTTAGTTGAACTAAATGTTTTATGTGTTTGTTAATTTAATTGGTAAATGTGTTAATTCTCCAATTGAGTCCCCATTTTTTGTTAAGCTTCTTCTTGAGGTGGTCATCTAGTTTACCATTGAAATTCTGGATGGCTTTAGCAATATTTTTTAGTGTTTTGGCTTCTCGGAAAAATTTAGTACTAATTACCATTATTCTCTACATATTGCTTAGTATGGCTGATATGGATTTAGTAGCAGCCTTGGATATACCATATTCATGTATCAGGCTTTCAATAGACATCCATTAACAATCTTTGTACACATCCTTCCAGATTTGGATACCCTTTTTGAATGACTTGTGAGAGTGTCTTGTGAGTCCAAGTTGAAGCTTCTTTTCCATATGTCCTATCCACAAGGAGTGCTGCAAAAAGAAACAAAAATTGAAATCCAAATGTAGGGAAGGCCAGCTTTTTGCTTTATCTCAAACCAGGAGATACATATCCTTTTGATCATCTCTAAGTTGTAGGTTTAAAAGAAAAAGGAGAAGTGATAATGTCTTTGAGAAATCTTTACAACTTGGTTAGGATACTGCTGAAAAAGAGTGTAAATCTCTCTTTATGAGGCATGCCCAGTAGTCTTCTGAGTCCACTGCCCTCATGGTCCATGTAAGGAGAGTAACTTGTGGGCCTGCTTGGTGATATTAAGAATACCTAGAGCACCTTGTCTTTTGGGGAGGCAGCCAACATTCCATTTGACCTTAGCAATCTTATTGAAAGTGTTAGTACCAGTACCTCCCCATAAGAATCTTCTAGAGTGCTGCAAGATCTTGTTGAGCTGGGCCTGGGTCATCTTCCAACAACACAAAAAACAGATTAGGGATGAGAGCGTGTAATGATTCATGACAAAAACTCTTGAAGACATGGATCCTTGCATTGCTTTCCATCCAAAAAGTTTCTTTTTGAGTTTATCTAAAATCCAGTCAAATCTTTGAGCTGAAGAGATAAATCCCACGAGAATACTCAAGAGTTTAAATACTTCACCACTCTTGATTTCTTTGCATCCTACATCAACCACAAGATTAAATAGTGACCCATCTGAGCATTTGAAACCGGACTTTTGATGATTAATTATAGAGTTGCTATCCAGACAAAAGGTGTTAAGGTAGTCCCAAAAATTTTGAATAGATCTGAAATCATTTGACATAAGTGAATTTGTGTCATCTCAAAAAAATTGCAAACACAACAAAGAGGGAGAGTTACGAATAAGTATCCCTTTGATAAGACCTTTTTCGACATATGATGAGGAGTCAGTGGAGCCTTTGGGTTGGTTACAAGGGCTGTCAGGTGCCTTAGATTTGACTCTTCAAGATAGGTAACCTCTATTGGTTCATTCGGAGTGATAGGAGCTATCTAGTGCCCCTTGACTTGATTTGATTGCTGCCTTTTTTTTCATAATCATAATCAAGGGGATCAAAAATACTTTCAATAAGAGGGGAAAATTTGTTTTGCACCATCATATTTTGTTATCTTTGTCCTCTTCCTTGCCCTCCTTGCCTTTTGTTGGCAAGTTGGAAGGAATTATTCTTATCTATGCTCTCCTGAGGCAGGTGGTACAACATGATGTGAGGTGGGACAATTTTTTACCAAATGTCCTTGTTGCATGCAATGATAGAAAGCATTGGGAGAATTCCTACAGAGGATTTTTTGAATGTGTAGAAGGTCTCCCTAGTAATTTTTAAGGGGAATATCTTGTTTAAGGTCCTGGTTTAGGTCAACCTCTATCAATAGCTGAGGGTCCCATTTGGGATTAAACCCTCCTGACACAAAATAAACTATCCATCCGTTTTTGAGCTTCAACAAGAAATTAAGGTGAAGAATATTAGACTATTAATAATCAATGAAGTACACAGTACAATAATGAACATCAATAATGTGAGTTTATATTTTCTCCCTTTTTGATCCAAGAAAAACCATGTCCAATTACTCAACTACAATTTTATGGATAGGCTAATAAAAGTCCATGGGAGTAGGAACAAATTCCAAGTATAAACTTGTATGAGAGCATTCATGTTAGCTGGTTGGTTGTTGAAGGGGGAAGAAGAAATATTTCATTATATGATGCATGTGTTAGTGATGTCTTAAATTCATATATACAATGTGAAAGTGTTTGGGATTCTTGACAGGTCATTATATAGGCATGGGTCCCACTCTTGGATCTATGCTCTCAAGAGTTGAGAGAAACGAAACTCCAAGTCCAACTGTCATTGCAAGGGTGGTGCAAGGAGTTGTCGCAGGAACCCCAATGTATGAAGAGCCCACATTGCATGGTGGTAAGGAAACCATGTAACAAAAGAAGAGAGAGACAAGAAAAGCTATTAGTCCTCATCGTCCAGAATATGTAATGGAGTCAAAACAATGCAAAGTTCGTGGTTTTCCACGACATATCAGCTTTGAAACCATGGAGTCAAGCAATAGTGAAGAAGAAGAGATTGAAAAAGACTATATGCCTAAAAATGAACATTTGACATGCAACACAGAGTAGTCAATCTATGTAGAGGAACATGATATTCCACATGAACAATGGGCCTTGCACAGAATGCCCACTCATTGTAATAGGAAGTGTTGGTAGTGTGGGTAGGAAAAATTATGGTAACACTCTTAATAGTCATCGTACAAGCAAGTATCAAGAGAAGAGCTCGACTATCTTACAATGGCAGGTTTTCAAGTGGCTAGTATTGGCACACCAAACTGCAAGGAAAATAGGGTCTCCTCACTATGTGGAGAAGGAGGTTCAAGTAGTAGGCAATGGAAGTGGAGGCATGGTATTTCAAAACAAGCACAAAAAAGGATTGAGGTAGCTGTAGTGGTGGTTGGAACCTTCTTAGAGGAAGTCTCTGTGATTCAAAAGAAACAAGTTTTGCTTCCTATACTCACTGAAAGTTGTTATGATGTTCATATCAAAGGTGAGCCAAGTTGTACGTGTCCAAATTTTTAGAAAAGGGTGATACCTCAAAAGTCATTCATTGCTTGTAAGCACATGTACTATGTGTATGTGCATGTCTTGGGTCTGCAACCTAAGGAGCACATGGTAATACATCAACCTAAACTAACCGTGATGGATGTTGCCTTCATACTTAGTCAACCCTGTATTGCAATCCCCGTGCTATGAACCCTTAACTTTCTACATCAAAAATAGGATTTTGCCCCTCCCTCTATTTAGTGAACTAGTACACTCTCAAGTTTTTGATCACACAATGTTGGCATGGTAATGCTTTTTATCTTTAATGATGCAACAATTTATATATATATATATATGTATGTACTTTTGGTTTGTGACACTTAATTGTGTTGTGATAATGTGTTTGTTCTTTTGTGTATAAACTTATCGGGTGGTTTTGGACATTGTTTAGACCATGTATATTTGCTCTAGAAACAACTCTAAAAATATCAAAAAATTACGCAATGTTTAAAAAGCACGAAAATAAAATCTCATTAAAAGAATGCACTCACTTTGGTGCAATCTATTTTTGCAAATTTGGTCTCTTGCTAGGCCCTAAGACATCATACGCGTATGATGTGTGCTGATGCAAAATTGCAATTTTATAATCTAGATCTCTTGCGTATGTGTTATTTTATGCCCATCATCATCTAACCATGCACAATTATCTAGTGAAATTGGTTTATTGCATGTTACCCCTAAAATTTAACTTTTCAAAGATCACAAATTGAAACAAGCATACAAGCAAATAACTCGATGATGATAGCTCTAGATCAAAATCACATAATGTAAACAGAATACACAGTCACGACATGCTTAGTTGAGCTCTAAAGATGATTCATTCAAAATTTATCCTTAGGGTTACAAAAATTGGCTTGGATACCTCAATCTTAAATGTATTAACTCATCAAAATTATCTCCTAATTTCTACCATGAGCTCCATTGATCAGCATGTTTAATAAGTTACAACCTGAAAACTCAATTGAGTCACAAAAAATAATTACTATTGAGTCCGTCAAATTAAACAATACAAAAAATAGTGTATCTTTCCCATGTTTAGTTGTCAACAGTTAGAGAGAGAGGGAGAAGAAGAGTTATAGTGAGTGAGAAAAAAAGCAAGTTAGATTTTGAGATTAAAAAAGAATCAATTTCTCTTGAGATTAATATAAAAACTATGCCTAAAAGGAGGGAGAGAGTTAGGGTGAATGACATACAGGAAGAGAGGGTGGGTCGGTGGGAGGGAGTTGAGTGCTAGAAAGGTGTGTAGCAAGTTATAAGAGAAGAGGCCAGTAGCCGATAGTAGCCTATAAATAGGCTTGGGTGTTTTGTTTTTGGACAGGTTGGTTGAACTGTGATTGACATTCATAAAAACAAGGTATCTTGTCCCTCTTATCTATATTCTGATCATTTTTTTTCAACGGAAGGGAAAGAGGGTGGGAGGGTAGGGGAGGGGTGGTCATCTTCCTATAAATAGGCTTGGGGAGATCTATCCTTGACTAGGTTGGTTAATTGAGTCTTTGATTGAAATTCCAAGAAGTCAAGGTACTTTGATCCTTATCTCTTGCTCACCCTACCAAAACTGGAAAAAAATACGTTTCTTTTTTGTAGATCAAAGCTCAAGTGCTCGACTTTTAGTTTCATTTAAAGATGTCCAAGAAATCTGATGTTGGCACTTTTGTTGAGTTCATGCAACAATGGATCAGCAATTGGTATAGGTCGCATAGAGAAGAATTTGAACAACCTAGCTAAGCTACATGGAAGAAAATTGCCTTCTGGTTGCTATTCCATTGCAGTGTTGGAAGTATATGATGGCAAGGATACCCCTCTCCCTCATGTTCATTCGATGAATGGGCAAAGAAAAACCTAGTTGCATGGCCAAAAAGTGATATGGTAATTTTTTAGTTTCATCTCTATGGAAACAATGGAGTTTGTTGTATTTGAGTATAATCTATGAAATAGTTGTCGAAACTTTGTTTGACTGATCAATACTATGTTGATTTTTTATTAGCGTGTCACCAAGATTGCAAGAAAAGAACTATAAGAAATGTCTACATCTGCTAGTGTGACTCTATTGAAGAGCATTCCAGCTACTGCAATGCTATCTCCTCCTCCTATGACATCCAAAAAAATTTTAAAAAATCAAAAGGAAAAGTGAAAGTACATGAGGAACATCATCTGGATTTGTGGAGGATAAAGACAACTCCAATGAAGAAATCGATGATAGAGAAATGGAGGCTTATATGACTGCAGAGACAAATTTTGGAGGAGAATTTCCCATCAACAAAGACATGACATTATGCCAAGACATGTTATCAAAGCATCTGGGAAATTTGAAGGTAATTTTGAGCTTTTTAGTTGAAGGAAGGGTGTGATGGTCTTTGACATAGATTAATCACTGCAAGTAGAGCATGAATCTCCACTACCTTGGGTTCCTCTTTGCCGTTTGGTAAAGCTAGAGAGAGTAATACAAGTAAGCTGGGACACCAAGAAATTGCAACCATTGGACAATGCTTTCTTGTTGGAGGGGTATTATGAGCCTAATGAGAGCTTCATAGGCTCTCTTGATGCACCGAGACATCCTACCATCGAAATGGAGAAGGACATCAAAAAGATATAGGATCCATTATGTAGTGCAATAAACGAGGAGTTCGAGCCTGAAATTTAGGGACTAGTTGGAGCAACATGTGCGGAAAAATGTTGTACACTTGGGATGCAACCATAGGCTCCTAGCAGGGATGGAAGTTCTAAACGATAGTAATCTACATCATAAATGAAGTTAATTCTCTAGCATGTTCTAAAAATCAATGAATGTGTGACACCTCTTTCGATGTTAGGTGTTGCTGTATGAAAATTATGTCGATCTGCATCCAAGAGTTAGAGTGGAAATGGTGAATGTAGGTTCATCAAATGAGGCCAACATGTTGATCATAGTGATGTGTTTAAACAAGTAAGATCTCTCAAATATATTAGAGTGTACAGTTGTCTACAATTAGTGTAAGATTGACTTATGGGTTAGATTGCTTCAAGTTCTTATAGATTGAACAACAGAGGATATATGTCCACATCATAGACAGACATGCTATGGATGATACGGGCAATGGGTCTTGCTTCAAAGGAAGCAATCATGGAGAAACCTCCATGTGTAGTGTACAACTGGATGCAGACAAACATCGACAGAAGGGTGGGAAATAAGTCATGGTACAATGTGCTCAGCGCACTGATGTCTCATCTTCTTCATCTAGTACATGTTCTTGGATTTCTCAATTGTTGATATACATAATATGTGGGGATCATAGATTTGTTTAACCAGTAGCACCATGTCTACAGGAAAAATATACACTTTCTCTGGAAAAGATTGTGGTAGAGCAAAATAGAATGCTTCCGACCGAGTTTCAAGCCCGATAAAAAAAAACATTTGTTGAGACACACGTGCAGTCTAAAAAAATGACAAGATATGCGTTGGTGATTATTGACCCTACATTGAGAGATGATTGGTGGAGGTGGGTTACTCTTGAATCTCTTTTGAAGGTAGAACAAATGTTCAGAGAGCATGCATCCATTGACCCCTTTGGACTTGTGTGCAACACACTACGCGCAATTGAGTGGACTAGTTGACCAGAGTGGTTAACGGAGGAAAGATTTTACGGGTTGGAAAGTGCAACTCTTCCCTATGAAAAAAAAAATTCATCCTATATGCGATGGCCTCTAGTGATCTGTCTTAAGTGAGCAAGGCATTGGTGGATGCAAGAAAAAGGTGTCTTTGCTGGTATGCATAATAGACAATTACAGTGAATCAAAGAATTAAAATTATGTGCTCACATTACTCTTGCTTGTGTTAGATGGTTGCGGATGCACAAGTTTAACATAAAGGGGTTCAAGAGCTTGTGGGAAATCCTCAAAATTGAGAAAGTGGAGCATATTTTTAACCCAATGCAGATAGCATGCAACTTTAGGAGTAGAGTTTACCAAGATTTTCCCTGGTTCTTGGAGTATGATGAGGGATACTACCCTCTGAACGAGGAGAAGGCACACAATGATGTTGTGAAGGATAGAGAGGAAAGAGCATGTGGAGGCACACAAATATCTATAGTAGCAGAGTCCAGTGTCCAAAGGCCTCAATTAGAGGGATTTGAGACAACATTTTAGGTATTAAAGTTGATGCCTTCATAATAACATAATACCTACCCCCATCATTCGAGTTAATTTTAAATAGCCTATATAATACTGCTTCGTAGATGGAGCAGTCCGAGGAGGCATCAAGTTTGCAAGGGGTGGCCTGTATAAGAGAGAAACGTGAGTATTGTTGAGGAACGTCCAAATGGTGAACATTATTCATTCACTTTAAAAAATTTGCATTTCTTGGTGATCAAGAAAGAGAAGTGGAATGTCAGCAAAGGAGGTGGTAGACTTTGCAAAACGAGTTTGGAAACAAAAATACTGCACGTCTTGAACCTGCCTTTGGTTACATACTCGTCAATCAGTAAGCGGAAAACTTGAATGGGAGTTGCGGTGAGTTTCAAAATCTAACTTGTTTTGTTTAAGGGTGTTTGCAGATAGCGATGGAGACCATATTTTAGACTGTGCATTTTGATCAAACAAAACAGAGGATGGTTTAAAGAAATCCTTGGGTGGTAAGCTCTGGGAGGCCATACGTTGTGGAGAAATGTATTTTCTGTTGCATGATGGGTCGGCCATGGATTCTGCAGTAAACACTTTAATTCTTTTTTGCCTAACAATGCACCTGTGTATGGGCTGTCTGATTTTGATGTGCCAGATTGGAATAGAATGGAGGTGTGCAAGTTTGGATAGCTTGCCCATCTAGCGTTGTCAGATGACAAAGGTGTGTTCATAGTCGTTTTTGTCAACCAGATAAAATTAGGGAATGGTGCATGATATCGTTATTGTTGTTGGATGACGTGAAGACCACGTAAATGTAGTTTTCTGCAAGACACTGATATGCAAGAAGGATTGTAGGGATGTGTGCACACTGCTAGTGTTTGCAATGAGGAAAGATCACACCAGGACATCAAAGGCAATTGACATACTATTAGACGACGCCTGGTTCAATTTGGTAGAGGAGAGTGATTGGATAGAATAGGTGGATGGGACATCTATGTGTAATGAAATATGACTATGACATGGATAGTAGTGGAATTTAAATAACCATAGTAAACATTTCCTTTTAGAGGGTTCTTTAAGGAGCATAAGAAAAGTACTTGGCATGAACAATACTTGTAAAAGAGGGAGAGAAAGTATTAGAGAAATTGACAACAGTTGATGACCGGATTTACTTGGAGCCGGTCCCCCCTCCAAAAGGCTTTTGTATTATAGATTCTCCCATGTAGAGAGATTCTCCCATGTAGAGAGACTTAATACAATACAAGATTTGTGTTCCTTGAGACCTCGTTGGTGCAATGAAGATGAAAAGATTCATGCACCAAGATTATTCCCTTAACTATCTTACCAAAGCATTAACTTATCCCCGGACTTATTCCCAAGACCTCAAACACCTTTGAAGGTGGAGAGAGCTAGCAGAGAATAAGGGTGGGGAAGAGGAAAAAGAAGTAACATATGACAAAGACATAGACTCCTCACTTGATATTACTCTTGTTGCTTAGCATAGCATAAATAGCATAGTAATGGAGATGAATGAGATGGCAAGCATGCACTTTGGACCATGAATCTTGGTTGGATTTGCACTCCATAGCCAAATGTTGTTGGTGTAGGCTCTCAACTTCTCAAGCTTGGAGAAGGAGATGGTGTTCTTGCACAACACACTATAAGAATTGGTGTGTGTGTGTGTGTGTGTGTGTGTGTGTGTGTGAGTGAATGAGAGACAGTATATGGGCAAGCACACCCCCTCCTAGCTTGGGTCGACCCCCTCTTATAGCTCTTCCTTGATGGTGATTGGACCTCTCAAGCCTGGTCAGTCACATGATTTGTGCATAAAGCAACAAGGGTAGCATTAGGACTCATGCCCCTTTGAGAGAACAGGGTTGAATAATGTTTAACAACTAATTAAATAAATTGAATACTCATTGGACCCCTTTAGAGGTCTACCAATAGGCTATAGGTGCTTGACATGTGTGTTCTTGTTGCCTCTTAGGACTTGGGCTTGCCTTGAGTGAGTGTGTGTGTTCTCTCTCATGCCCCTAGCTTTAGGGATCACCCCCCTTCTTGTAGGGATCATAATGAATTTGGAACACCTCACCCCTTGAGGACCTTAGTCATGAAGCCCCTCCAGCACCTTAATCATCAAGCATGACAAGCACCTCAAACACCTTAGTCAGCAAGCACGACAAGGACCTCAAGCTTGAGTGCTTCAACGATGTTTTAAATGGTGGGAACAACGAATTGAGCATTGGGGAAACATCAACAAGAATGTGATTTTATATTTTAACCCTTTGTGATCCAAGAAAAACCATGTCCAATTACTCAACTACAATTCTGTGGATAAAGTAATAAAAGTCCATGGGAGTAGGCATAAAATTCCAAGTATAAACTTGTCTGAGAGCATTCATGCTAGCTAGTTGACTGCTTGCCCAATATACAAATGAGAACTCCGTTGTTGTACAATATGAAGGAGACTATGGAGTAATGGGTTTGCTGGGGAGCTAGATGGGCCGAATGATGACAATATTTGAGAGCAATGAGGAATTCTCCAAGAAACTGCACTCTGTTCTTGAGATGCAAGCTCAACATCTAAGAAAGATTCAAGAGCAAGATAGAAAACTTGCAGAGGAGGTGGATCGTGCACTATAGGTAGCATCATTGATGGAGCCATATCAAAACATTGTGGAGTTAGATCCTCCTGCCACCATTGACCTGGAGTAGATATTTCAAAGATCTCCTCGCATAGTGTGTGGATTGATAATCTTTGTTAATCGCCATGAACAATTGATTTTAACAGTCTTTTGAATATAAGAATGGTCATTTTAAAGTGCTCTATAAGGTCATGTCCATTTAATTTGACCGATACCATTCTATTTGATGTGTGTACTTTGATCGTGTTAAAACTCTATTGTGGAAAATATAGTGCTTTCTCGGTCCACTCAGGAGTCGAATAAATTCTCTAGCATTTGAAAAAAAAAACACTTCTCCTCAAACGTCTCGTAGCTTATGTTCTTTTTAACATATATGGACTTGTTTGTTTTGGTGATTAAGTGAATGTGTTGTGTTCTAGACCATCTTCTCAATAAAGTTGCAGTCAAAGAGGTTCTCTTGTCTCTCTAGTTGGGCAATATGACAATTGACTTGTGATTTTCTCTGTTGACTTCTTGTGCACATCTCTCCCCCAACCCCCACCTTAAATAATTGGCTAACCTCTGACCACCCAAGCACCAATCTATATCGGTGTCTCATAATATGGCATCACACTTATGGAGAGTTGGCTACATCATCAATCTTGAAATGGAGGAGGGAGCTTTTTGCCTAATATGAAGGAATCCAGCACAAAGAATAAAGAGAAAGCTTTTCCAAAATATTTTCCAAAAGGTTTCTTTTCTTTTTACCATATATTGAAGGTTGTAAAAGGGTTTTTTTAGCATGAAGTCTCATTGACAATAAGTTCATCTAAGTGTTGCAAAGAGGATGGTATTTCCTCCCAACAGAAAAGGAATCTTGAAATCCGTTCTTTCACCAAATTCCAAAAAAGTGCTTACCTTGAAATGCTCGTCATCAAATCAACTCCCTTAGAGACTACGATTGAAAAAAACATAAGTAAAAGGAAATACTATAGCTTTTTTTTATAAATAAGTGACGATATTGTGGAGTGTCTTCTGCAAGGGGGTAGGCTACTTCAATAGTATATAATGGATGCCTAAAGTACAATGGAGGAGTCACGATAATTATGGATGAGAAACAACTGCAGAATGCTTTGTACAAGAGTGTACCAAGGTTGTGTAAGCCAACCCTCCCAAGGAAGCAAAAGGTTCAAGTTAATATTCTCCTTTAAAGAAGGACGATGAATAACTTGAATAAATTAAGTGATGTGACCAATGACATAAAACGCATTGTTTCAAGGATCCATTTGTGGCTAATACTTTGACCTAAGAGGCATCAATTAAGTTTGATATCGTGTATCACATTATAAGTGTTGGGGTTAAGGCCTATGTGCCTTGATCGGTCGCCCAGGTCACGGGCGCCCGCCCACTGTTACCCTATACTTATGGTGAGTATACTCTATAGGGGGAGCTGCCACTCTTTGAGTCTCCCCACCCACATCGTGTGTGTCTCTCCTTCTCTCTCTCTCACTCTCCGTCTGTGGTGCTCCCCGATCCCCTTCAATTGGTATCAAAGCTATGGTGACCGCAGAGAGCACAACGGCTTTGAGAGCTTCGAGGCGATAGCTCGCTCTCTCTCGACGGTAGAGAGATTAAGAAAGCAAAAGACTTGCTGTGAGAATGCAATGGGAGTTTGTGAGCTCAGTTGAGAGTGATGTATGCTCTTGTGGAAGCTCAGAAAGGAGTGTGGAAGATTGTGAGTAAGTGAAGGTGCTGCCCTAAAACTGTGTGCGCAGCAGCACTATTTTCAGATTCGTTTTTCTCCTTGTAGAATGCAGATCTGAGAATTTTGTCTCGGTTTCCCATCCGTTTCGACGTGGTCTACAACTTTGCATAAGAAACTTTTTGCAAATTCCTCACCGTTTTGCTGATATTCAACTCAGACTGACTGTATACAGAAATTCCAGATTTTCTGTTGTCGCATTGTGTGCGAGTTTGATGCACTTTTGGAAGCACAGGAGATGCTTGAAATTGAGTGCATAAATTCTGAGCTGAAGATGCAATTGCAGCTTGTGTTAAGCTTGTGGTTTGAGGGTTTTTGGTAGACTTGGGCAACGAAGTACGGAGGCGTTTACACACCATCGAGGCGGTCTCTTGAGAGACGCAGTTTTTTGGAGCACACAGGTGGAGCTTCTTTCACTGGTTTTCACAGAATACTTTGGTAGTGATTTTGTGCTTGGATTCATGGTCTTTGCGGATGGTTTGCATATGGTTATGGCGCATGGTTGATGCCCATTATACATGCATTTTGACGAGCACTTTCAAGTGCCGGTGAGCTCTCTTGAGAGCATTGTTTTCGCATTGATCAAGTTTCCGGATTGCAAATCTTTTGGTGCTTGCTTATGCACGGTCACTCCGTTGATGTACGTTGAGTGCAGATTGCCATTGTATGTGAAAATGTGGAGCCATTTTGGCATTTCTACTCATTGGCATTGAGTAGTGTTATGGTTTATGGTAGAGATTGTACTTGAGTTTTTTGCTCAGTTTTCAGGGAAAATTCTATCGAATTTTTCCCAAATTCTCGCCATAGTTTGTGATCTAGTGTTTACTCTCACTTTGACAGGTTTTGTCAGTTTGTACACAGTTTTGTGTTTTTGTATCCACTCTCGCAAGAGTGAGGAGTTGTGTATCTTTCTTTGCTTGAGACAATGGTTTGCTCTCAGGTGGGAGAGTCTTGTGATCTCGAGCATTGTTTGCCATAGTTTTGCAGAGCTTATACATGTATATTGAGTGTAGTTTGATGCGCATTGATTGCTCATTGTATTGAGCTTGCAGGACAATGGTTACTTTGTGTTGACAGCCATTGTGCGTCGAAACTCTGGCGAAATTTTCCCAGGAGTTTTATGCGTATCATTTATGTGATCTAGGTAAAGATTGCGGGTTGCACTCAACATTTGCGTGCGTTGTTCTCTGCAGGTGGGAGACTTGTGCGTGTGTATGCATCGATACCGCACAGTGTGGGCTTGGTGATTAGCTCACAGATTGCAGTGTGATACTAGAGCATGCGAGGCTTGTATTGACATTGCGGGAGCTCTATTTTGGAGTGTGTCTCACAGGTTTTACATTGTGTTTTTGGCCATATTTGTAGACAATTTCTAGGTGTTGTTGGTGAGGTGGTTTCGCTTTCTAGTTTGCTACATTGTGCTCATGGCAAAGACAGGTGATCGATCAGATTGTGACCTCTCACAGATGCGCATGTTTGATGGGTCAGACTTTGCGGCATGGAGAGAGTGTATGCTTGATGTATTGACATAGCGAGGGTTGCATCGACCATTGAGTGGTGATGCAGGTAGACCTTCAAACATGTCTGACGATCAGTGGCAGGAGCTAGAGGAGATCGCTCTATCTGTTAGGAAATAAAACGTAGCTAAATAGATAATTGAGTAGATTACTTAATGGAGAGAGACAGATTTACATACACGAGATTATAGAGTAGAGAGAGAGAGAGAGTACACACGATATACGTGGTTCACCCAATGTGGGCTACGTCCACGAGAAAGCAGCCACTCAATGGCTTTAGTACTTCAAAACAAGAAGTAGTTTACAAAGGGATTATACCCTTAATAGAGCTCCCTCCTTGCTTCACTCTCACCACCTCACACTCACCTTGTTGCATCAACTTCACCCTATCAAATGTGTGTAGAAATGGCCTCCTTTTATAGGCAAAAAGGGCTGCTCTCTCTTATGAGAGACAGCCATGTGTAGCCGCCCTTGTGCGAATAAGTCCAAATCGGACCCTCCAATCCGCCCATGTGTGGCCGCCCTTGAGAAGACAATTCCGCTTTTGAATTCGGCCACCGGCCATTGAATTCAGCCACCGGCCACCGGCCATTGACTTCCGACCACCGGCCATCGGCCATTGACTACCGGCCAACCGACCGGTTGTTTTTCGGCCGCCGTCCGGTCATAATATTCCGACGAAAAAGAATATTCCGGCGAAAAAAAAGTCTCGGGGGCCTTTAAAGTTACCCCTGATTCTTGTCCGTGAAAATTTTGGTTTCCGGTGAGTGATTTTCCTTCAGGCACGATGGCTTCTCCTCATAATGGGGGCCTTACAAATGTGCGCTTTTACCACAGAAAATTACAAGGGTAAATCTGGCTCCATACTTAACAATCTCCCACTTGGAGACTGATCTCCAAACCAAACCTGTGACTGCTTTCCATTCTGGCTTCTTATCCTTGAATGCCGATTGAAGATGAGCAAAAGCTCAACTTCTCCTTGTTGACCACCTTTGTAAACATGTCTGCAGGATTTTCACTTGTATGCACCTTTCCTAGCTTTAGTTGTCCCTCTTCCAAAAGAGTGCGTATGAAGTGATATCTCACCTCAATGTGCTTTGTCCTTGAATGAAAGGCTGAGTTCTTCGCAAGATGGATAGCGCTTTGGCTATCACTGTACAAGACACAATTGTCTTGTTTGAATCCAAGCTCTTCTAAGAATCTGTGAAGCCACAGAATTTCTTTGCTTGCCTCCGTCATTGCTACATACTCTACTTCTGTGGTAGAAAGTGAAACCACTTTCTGCAGCTTTGAAGCCCAGCTTAGTGCTGTGCCTCCAATCGTGAACACATAGCCAGTAGTGCTCCTTTGAGTATCTTTGTCACTGGCCATATCTGCATCAGCATACCCTTCTAGAAAAATATCAGCTCCTCCAAAATACAAAGCATTTGTTGTTGTCCCTTTTAGATACCTAAGTATCCACTTCACAGCTTGCCAATGCTCTTTACCTGGGTTGTCCATGAACCTACTCACAACTCCCACTGCATGTGCAATGTCTGGCCTTGTCCAAACCATAGCAAGCATTAGAGAACCTACCGCTGCAGCATATGGAACTTTAGACATATAGGCTATCTCCTCTTGTGTCTTTGGACACATATCCTTCGTTAGTTTAAAATGACCAGCCAAAGGTGTAGAAACTGGTTTTGCATTTTGCATTGCAAACCTTTCTAGTACCTTCTTGATGTAATCTTCTTGAGATAGCTTTATTGTCTTCTTCGTCCTATCCCTTGATATTTTCATACCAAGTATCCTCTTTGCAGAACCTAAATCTTTCATTGAAAAAGATTTGGACAGCTCCTCTTTTAGGTCTTTGATGTCCTGCATGTTAGCACTTGCAATCAACATGTCATCAACATACAACATTAGGATGATGAATTTCCCATCTCCCAAATTCTTCGTGTAGATGCAGTGATCCGAGTTGCATCTTGTGAATCCATGATCCAATATCCATCGATCAAACTTCAAGCACCATTGTCTTGATGCTTGCTTTAAACCATACAAGCTCTTCTTTAATCTTCAAACCATTTTCTCCTTACCTTTTACTTTATACCCCTTTGGTTGAAGCATGTAGATTTCCTCCTCTAAGTCACCGTGAGGGAATGCCGTATTTACATCCATTTGCTCGAGATTTAGATCATGAGCAGCCACAAGGCTTAAGACAAGCCTAATTGAGTTCATTTTTACAACAGGAGAAAATATTTCATTGAAGTCAATACCTTTCTTTTGAGAAAAACCTTTTACCACAAGCCTAGACTTGTGCCTTTTCTTCCCACCTTCTTCTTCCTTTAGCTTGTACACCCATTTGTTTTGAAGTGCCCGCTTACCTTTAGGCAACTCAACCAACTCCCATGTTTGGTTGCGATGTAGTGAGTCCATCTCCACTTGCATGCTCTTCGTCCATTCTTCTTTGGATTCATGTTGCATAGCTTCTTCATATGATTCCGGCTCTCCAGAATCTGAGATCAAGAGATGGTTGAAGGAAGGAACAAACCTTTCTGGAGGTCTACTTGCTCTTGTAGATCTTCGGGGAATAGGTTGAGGCTCCTCATTTGGTTGACGTTGTTGCACATTGTCACCGTTTGCAGTCCTTGAGTCTTCATCGTCCTCAAGCTCCATGTACTCATCACCTATTTCTTTTGTTTGTTTTCTTTCCAAGTAATCTTTGTACATGTTTTGTTCGTTAAAAATTACATCCCTACTCCTTAAGATTTTACCATCTTCAGGATTCCATAGGCGATACCCAAAGTCTCCTTCTCCATAGCCAATGAAGAAACACTTTTTGGACTTTGCATCTAACTTTGATCTTAGGATTCTATCTATGTGCATGAAAGCCTCACACCCAAACACTTTGAGAAATGCATAATTCACCGGTTTACCTGTCCATGCCTCTTCTGGAACTCCCCCATCCAATGCCGTTGAGGGTGACCGATTGATTAAGTACACAGACGTACTTACAGCTTCCGCCCAAAGCTCAAGCTGTAGGCCTGCATGTAGCCGCATGCTTCGTGCTCGCTCCATGATTGTCCTGTTCATCCTTTCTGAAATCCCATTTTGTTGAGGTGTCCTTGGGGTTGTCCTTTGCCTCCGAATGCCATTGCTAGCACAAAAGCTTTGAATGCCATTGCCTAACATCTTTAAGCTTCCATTAATTTCCGTCAGCAATTTTGACAGAAACTGTACCTTTGCCGACAATCTCACAAGCTTCATCATCTCCCAAGAATACATACCCAAAATTACCTTTGGTGTAGTCTTGGAAATATTTCTTGTGTGGTGTCGCATGGAATGAAGCCCCGGAATCTACTATCCAGGAATTAGACACATTGTCTAATGAGAGAATTAGAGCATCTTGCTCTACTTTACCTGCCACATTGGCCTCCGATGTTGGCTTGTTGTCTTGAGACTCTGTCTCCTTCTTCTTCTTGGACCAGCAATCCTTCTTGACGTGGCCCTTCTTGCCGCAGTTCCAACATTCAAGAACTGACTTTGTGTGTGACTTGCTCCGCCTTGAGCGATCACGACCCTTTTGGTTTTTGAACCTCTCCTTAAGCCTTCCTCTTGTTTCCACTGATAGTGCAGCACTTGATGATTCTCCTATACTTCTCCTTCGCATTTCCTCGCTTAGGAGAACACCCACAACATCATCAAACTTAAGAGTATTTGTGCCAGAGATAGAATTACTTACAGCCATCACAAGGCTGTCCCAACTATCCGGTAGAGATGATAGTATAAGGAGAGCTCGCACTTCATCATTGAAATTGATTTTCACTGATCGAAGTTGACTTATGTTTGTGTTAAAGTCATTTAGGTGTTCTGCAACTGTACCATTCTCTGCCATCTTTAGATTGAACAAGCGCTTCATAAGAAATACCTTATTGGATGCCGATAGTTTCTCGTAGAAGTCGTCAAGTGACTTCATCAAGTCCTCCGCGGTCTTCATCTCCGAAACATTGAAGGCCACCGTTGAGGCCAAGCTTAACCGGATTGTTCCCAGTTCCTTTCAATCAAGGACAATCCATGCTTCATTTGCCATTGTTGCAGGCTTCTTCGCAAGACCGCCTAGTGGCAAATAGAGGTCCTTCTGGTAGAGATAGTCTTCAATCTGCATCTTCCAATGTCGGTAGTTTTTTCCGTTGAACTTCTCAATCTTGAGCTTCCCTTCCTCCGCCATAACTCCCACTCAATTCAAGGAATCCTTTCCTTGAGATAATTTAGCTACGAGCAAACCTTGCTCTCATACCAGTTGTTAGGAAATAAGACGTAGCTAAATAGATAATTGAGTAGATTACTTAATGGAGAGAGACAGATTTACATACACGAGACTATAGAGTAGAGAGAGAGAGAGAGTACACACGATATACGTGGTTCACCCAATGTGGGCTACGTCCACGGGAAAGCAGCCACTCAATGGCTTTAGTACTTCAAAACAAGAAGTAGTTTACAAAGGGATTATACCCTTAATAGAGCTCCTGCCTTGCTTCACTCTAACCACCTCACACTCACCTTGTTGCATCAACTTCACCCTATCAAATGTGTGTAGAAATGGCCTCCTTTTGTAGGCCAAAAGGGCTGCCCTCTCTTATGAGAGACAGCCATGTGTAGCCGCCCTTGTGCGAATAAGTCCAAATCGGACCCTCTAATCCGCCCATGTGTGGCCGCCCTTGAGAAGACAAGTTCGCTTTTGAATTCGGCCACCGGCCATTGAATTTAGTTACCGGCCACCGGCCATTGACTTCCGACCACCGGCCATCGGCCATTGACTACCGGCCACCGGCCAACCGACCGGTTGTTTTTCGGCCACTTTTCGGCCGCCGTCCGTTCATAATATTCCAACGAAAAAGAATATTCCGGCGAAAAAAAAAGTCTCAGGGGCCTCCGTCCCCGAGGCCTTTAAAGTTACCCCTAATTCTTGTCCGTGAAAATTTTGGTTTCCAGTGAGTGATTTTCCTTCACGCACGATGGCTTCTCCTCATAATGGGGGCCTTACAAATGTGAGCTTTTACCACAAAAAATTACAAGGGTAAATCAGGCTCCATACTTAACACTATCTACACTCTCTTTGCACCTTGTGGAATCTGTATATGCTCTTGTTATTTATGAGACTACTTCGAGAGCACTTTGGCGCAGATTACATGATATGTATGATAGATCTGAATCATCACGGACTCGTGTGAGACATGTACATTCACGAGTACGCCGACAGGTGACATGTTGGTATTGTGGTCATTCTGGACACTTTAGATGGCGTTGTTTTCGTCGTATGCGACATCGTAGGAGACATGACAGTCTCAGAGATGTATGTAGTGATGCCATGGACTCAGTTGCTTTGACAGTTGAGGCAGATGTAGTGTCAGAGTATACTAGTGACGGGGATGTCACTTTTACCTCGAGCTATGCACCAGATGCTATACATGTGGATAGTGCACTCCCTTCGCAACGGTTGCTAGACGCAGATGCTATGTTTCATGTCACGCCGCATCGTGCATGGTTTTGTAGCTATTCTAGCGGGATGCTTGGCAGTGTACATTTGACTGATGGATCGGTGCATGCGATAGCAGGTGTAGGAGATGTGAGACTGTCATTACCGAGTGGTGCATCTTACTTGTTACGACATGTGCGCTATGTACTAGATTTGACAGTGAGTTTGATCTCGATTGGTCAGCTTAGAGATTGTGGATGTCAGATTTTGCTACGAGAGCAAGATTTTGTGATGCATTTAGGTTCGCTAGTGATTGCGAGAGGTGCCAGGAGTGGTACAGGTTACCCATTGCATGTGGATCACGAGAGAGACGGTGTTGTCTCTGTGATCATGCAACCAAGCAGAGAGCGAGGGAGCAGGCGAGTCTCTTTTGCTTGTGGGTTGGAGGATGCTTTGCATGGAGTGCAGAGCAGTGACCTTGTTGTGCAGGTTGCGTCTACGGATGCACAGGTAGAGTGGGACAGCTCTAGTGAGTCACAGCAGGATGAGTCATCAGAGGTGATGACAGAGATGACTCACATGGATGCTGAGATGTCGGCTATTGTGGAGTCATTTCTTGATATGCTTATGCCAGAGCTTGATGCAGATTCAGGACAGATGGATACTCTTGGTACACATGTGATATGTGGTGGGCACGAGGAGTCACTCCACATCTCGGAGTCAGAGTGCCATGGTCTCTATGATAGGGGACAAGATTGCCATGAATTGAGTTCTGAGTTGGAGGTGGCAGAGGTTGCCAGGGTTGCATCAACGTTCGGTGTCCTCATGTACGAGATGCTGATCTCGAGGCCCGACATAGCAGCTGTAGTGGGAGCATTTGCAGCTGGGTTGATTAGTTTTTCGATGACTGATCTCGGCATAGAGTATAGGGGAGGTTTGCAGGTATTGGACCGATACTTGTAGGAGTGCATGAGCTCTTATAGACTCTTTGCAGAGCTTGGAGCTAGCTCTGTGTGGCTTCCACAGCGGGATGTTTGTCTATCAGTAGAGCCGGATGCACTAGCTCATCAAGAGTCAGTGGGCATAGGTTGAGAGAATATCTCACCTTCTATTAGTTGTACACTAGTAGATCTGGCTTAAAGGCACATTGGCCTTTAAGTGGGAGGTTGTTGGGGTTAAGGCCTATGTGCCTTGACCGGTCGCCCAGGTCATGGGCGCCCTCCCACTGTTACCCTATACATATAGTGAGTATACTGTATAGGGGGAGCTGCCACTCTTTGAGTCTCCCCACCCACATCGTGTGTGTCTCTCCTTCTCTCTCTCTCACTCTCCGTCTATGGTGCTCCCCGATCCCCTTCAATAAGTGAAAGAAATTGTCTACAACTACACTTACTTAAAGTTATGAGTTGCTACCCGAAATACTTTTTGAACACAATATTTGGAGTATAAAATGACTCCATCTAAGGGTCCCCATTATTGAAAACAATCCTCACAGCAACTGCACTTCTCATATGTGACATTCCTACATAGAATTTTTTATGAGAGAAGATTGATGACGCAGATACAGATCAACAATTCCCAATGTCTACCCTTATGATTTGTTAATTGACATCCCTAAAACTAGTTTGATATTGGAAATTTATGTCTATTCATTTGAAACAGAAGACCTTCAAAGGTCCCAACCACAAAGTCTATCCTTGGAATAAAGACACTCTCTCCAGTATTTGATCCCGCAATTATCTCTGTCTCGATTACCTTCTGATGAAACTGCTTGCATATCAATCTGGTTCCCTTACATAGTCCACATCTTGGATCCAAACTTTACAGGAACATTATCGGAGCATTTTCTTTCAAGACCAAAGGATGAGGTGGAAATCCCCCAACAAGATCAAGATTATTCAAATATTCAGATGTGTACAAATGTATGTTTTTCTCCACTACACAAATTGAATCCACATTAAGATACTATTTGCAGTCTCCACATATTCTCTACACTGTAACTTCATTCACTATAGATACCTCCTTATTTTAAAAAGTGAGTATTACTCAATATCTAAAAAAGCTAGCATGTTCTTTCATGCAACACAAATCTTCTTATATGAACTTAAAGAGTTCTACCATACTATTTGTTGGAAGCATCATGTGTGAGGTATTTTGACTCCATCTAAAACTTCTCCATGATGCACATCACATTGCTAATGTCAATCACCCAACATGTGAAACGTTTTTGAAGCTTGTTAGTAGCCAAGTATATGCATACTCCTAATAAGTCTCAATACCTATATGCTTTTCTATATGTAAGAAGAATGACAAAAAAATGCATTTTCGTTATCTGCATGACAACCTTTACTCACAAAATGTAGTATTCGTCTAAAGTCTCCTCTGAAAAGAATAACTTTGTCACTAAATAAAGTGTCTTGTCGCATGATATCCCTTAAAGTTCTATCCAACGCCTCAAATGCATAACCATGTATTATGGGAGCTTCATCCCATTTAAGAAATCTACTTTTCTTAAGACTTCTGCAACTTGACTATTTGCCTTTATGTTGCACGTAGCTTCAAAATTGATCTCCAAAGGTATCTTAAATCTAAAATGAGTCGTTCTTTCATTAGATAAAAGTAAGCATACAATACCTAATGATGCACATGCAATAGAAATCTTACATTGACCTTGTACCCGTGAAAGTAGTGCATTATAAAGATATTTCTTTCCTAAGACATTAAGACCATCCAAGAAGAATTATTTTCTTGATTGCACATCAATTTATTGTAGCACTTGGTGGTAAGCATCTAGTTGATCATCATTCAATGAGGTTTCTATATGATCTATCATAGTACACTACTCATCCACATTGGAGATTGTCCCTTCTATGCCATAACACCACTTTCCATATGATTTTCCATAGTACATTACTCATCCACATTGAATATTGCATCTTGTACACCATAACACCACTTCTACTTAAGCCTACCATTGTTGGAGTGCAATTTTCATGATGTTGTAGCTATTTGTATGTTTTTGAGCTTGTATAATCTTTTAAATAGCTTCAAAAAGTCCATATTCAATACTAGAATAGCTTTATATAGCAAGGGGAGAAAAGCACAAAAACAAGCTCTTATACACACCTCAACTTATATCCACAAATGGGAAACAATAGCATCAAGGTAAATTTCAAACTAAATAATACACTAGACAAAAAATATTACAAACTTCTCTTACTACAAAGATTGATAGAGATTCCTTCCTACGTAGATGATTTTCTTTAAAAACATTCTCGGCTGAGGGTTTCACATAATAGGTTGAATATTGCAGGGTTGACTAAGTATGAAGGCAACAACCATGTGGGTCAAGAAAGGTAGATGGATCATCATGTGTTCCTTGGGTTGCAATCCCAAAGCATACACGTACATATAATACATGTGTTTGTGCAAGCAATAAAAGACTTCTGCGTTGCCACCCTTTTTTGGAAATTAGGACATGAAACAACTTGGTTCTTTTTTGATACATCTTTTAGTGAGTATACAAAACACAACATGATTTTGTGGACTCATTGTTAGTGCCCATCCCACCCACTGCCTTGAGTTTTTTTTGTGCATCTTTTGAAATACCATTCCTCCATTTTTGTTCCTTTTACTACTTGAACCACGTTTGCCATATTGTGTGGGAAGTGTATTTTCCATGCGATTTGTTATTGCAATACTGACAATATAAAACCCTACCTTTGTAAGACTTGATAACTCTTCTTTAGACACATGTATTTTTCTTGAAACATACCATAACATAAGAACAATAGGTGCCTCTTTCACTTGCTTCTTTACTACCTTTGTGTGCTCCTCATCATGGTTGCAAAACCTTGACCATTGCTTCTACATCCTTTCATACCAAAAACATGGTGCAACCAAATTTATTGCACGAAATTTGAGTGTATTATCACATATTTTTTGCCCCAACATACCAAATCACTTCCTAACACAATGAGTGGGCATCCTTTGCAAGGCCCATCACTTGTGAGGTACATCAACTTCATTTGTTTACATTGAGCTATCGACATTGCCTACCCAATTCTCATTACCAATTCCATCTTCCATTTCAATCTCTTTATCATCACTTTTTCTTGATCCTATGGGTTCAAATCTCTTTTTTTGAGGATAACCTCGAACCTTGGGTTTCTTAGACTCCATTACATACTCTATGCCATAAAATCTAATATATAACCAACCCAAATGATTTTCTCATATTAAAATGATAATTTAATGTGAGATAATAAACAAAAACAAGGTTTAGAATATAGGCATGTGCTTACAGATCTATCTCAACACGAGACCAATGGTAAAGCGGTCCAAATGAGAGATGGTATGTCAAAGAGCAAGGCTAGCTAATGGAGCTTAAAAGACCTTAGGGTTAGCTTCACTAAAGACCTCCAATGGTTAGTGTTAGAAGTCCTTTGACCTTAGGCAACCTAGGGCTGAGCTTGAGGGGGGAACCCAACCTAGGCTTGAGGTGCTTGTTGTGCTTGCTGTCTAAGGTGCTTGCCATGCTTTGCTAACTAAGCTGCTTGAGGTGCTTGAGAAGATTCCCATGCATGGTTGTAAGGTTCTTGAGTCAAAAAGAGACCCTAAAAATGAGGGGGCAAGCCCCAACGTTAGTGGGATATTTGACCTAACCTCCCACTCACCCAAAGGGCACCCCATTTCTCAAGGGGCACATGCACACATGTCAGACTCTCCCTATGGTTAGACACATGGTGTACTTGAATCCTATTGCTTGGGCTAAAGAGGGGTCCAATGAGCTTCTAGTTCAATTCAACAAATATCTAGATATTTTCAAGCTCTCCCTCTCAAAGGGGTAAGGAGGAAACTTGTCCAAAGACTACCCATGTGCTTGAAATGCATTAGGCATGTGATTGGCTAGGAGGGAGAGGGGTCCAATGAGCTTCACGCTTGAGCAAAAAGGAGGGATCGCCCAAAGAAAGAAAGGGGTATTCTTGAGAATATACACCTCTCACACACTCATTTTTTAAGCATTCTCACTTGGTGAAAGTGGAAGAACTCAATCTCCTTCTCCAAGATTGTTGAGAAGTTGAGAGCCTACGCCAACACTCTTGGCTATGGAATGCAAATCCAACCAAGAGCCATGCTTCAATGATTAAGCTTGCCATGTTATCAATCTTCATTACTATGCTATTATGTATGCTAGCAAGAAAGAGGAACTACTTCCTTCTCCTATGAAATGTTTCTTCTTTCTCTTCCCTACCCTCATTCCCTGCTAGCTCTCTCCACCTTCGAAGATGTTTGAGGCCTTGGGACTGAGGCTGGGGATAGTTAATGCTTTCTACAAAGTCTATGTTATGCTCGTGATTCATGAAGCTTTCCATCTTCATTGCATCACCTAGGTCACAAGTAACTCAAAGATCTTATTATACCAAGTCTCTCTTGATGTGAGAATCTATAATACAAAAACCTATTGGAGGGGGGACTGGCTCCACATAAATCCGGTCGTCAACTGTTGTCAAGTTCTCTAGACTCTCTCTCTTGCAAAAGTATTGTTAATTCCAAGTTAATTAAGTACTATTGTTACCACTAGTACTATTATTCTCTAGACTCTCTCTCTTGCAAAAGTATTGTTAATGCCAAGTTAACTAAGTACTATTGTTATGTTGCTACCACTAATTAAGTTCACCCTCTATGTTCTCAAAGTATTCTCACATAAATGCTCTATCTATTATCGGTCTTGTTGAGCCCACTATATGGAATATGGTGCACATCTCGAGAGCTTTGGTCTTAATAATGGGGTCGTTTTAGAGTTTCCTACGGCTTTACCATTATTGAGCCATAAGAAGTCTGAGAGGAGCTATCCCTCAAAAACTCTTGAATTTTAGACCCACTCTGCTAAGTCGAGCCGTGGGTGTAGATACTTAAGTGCTGATTTCTAAAGGCTAAGAGAAGTAGCAACTAAGGTTTTGAATTTCCAAAGCATACACTAAGTAAAAACATAAGCTTAATTAACATGGCTGACAATAACTAAGAGAGTAGAATGAAAATTGATAACTTTGATTTCGCACATGAAGGTGCTAATGATGATGCCCCCATGTTTGTTAATTATCTTGGCACTAGGTTGCAACAAGTTATGGAAAACCCTGCTTTGCAAGCCGAAGTTACTCAAAAACTTTGTGCTTATGGGATTTCCCTTCTTCTCCAAGAAAAGAGAGATCTTAGGAGGCATCTTGATGAGACCCCCCCAAAAGAAGACTCTCTCCAAAGAACAAGAAATAATGAATCCCTAGGTTCCTCAAAAGATGTGGATCCATGAAGACGGCAGTCTAGATGATCGCCAACTCCTCCGAAGAGGAAAAAATCAACTCATAGTCCTTCTCCTTGTCATTCCAAAAGGGAAAAGAGGAAACAAACAAATAAAATGGCAAAAAAGAGGTCACCCTCTTATCCTTCTTCTTCACCTTCCATCTCTTCCGACAAAAGCTATGGCTATTCTCCTAGAGAATACAAGAGGAGAGGATATCGCAAGTTTTACCCTGCATGGCAAAGGTCACAAAAGCTCAAGAAGCTCAAAGAGGGAGAAAAGAGTATCTCCTTTCTCACCTATGATGGCATCTTTGGTGCTATTGATGACAAAGTATTGCCCTTCATCCAATGATTTGATGCGGCCTTTGGAGACGAGGTCTTCACGGAGTCCTCAAGCTACACCATGTAGCTATGCACATCCAAAAATCGGCTCGTCAATGGTAGGCTAGCCCCATGGAAAACTCTACGAGTTTCCATAATGAAGAAATTCCTTGCAAGTGATGCAAAGGACAAAGTGCTTACCAAATGGCAGAGTTTGAAGTTTCTCTCTCATGAATCTATCCACAAATATGTGGACAGTTTTGGGACTTACATCTCAAGGCTACTGTCTTTCAAAAGATAGACTTTGCCAAGAAAAATCAACAATTCTCTGCGAGATTACCTGAAGAGATGTCCGAGTACGTCAACTCCCAATGGCCTAGTTCTATTACTAAAGTAATCCACCACACTATGGTTGCTTCACGCATCAATTTCCAACAAGGGACTAGACGGAATGTCAAGCCCATGGAAAGCAAAGACAAAAGTGATGCAAAGGGGAAAACCAATGGCCAAAATTATTCCCAAGGCAGTTCCAACAACAACAATGGGTCCAAGGAGAAGGGAGTTTACAAAGGTAAAAACAAACTCTCTCCTGCAGATCTTGAAGCTTTTTGCAAGGACCACAAATGTTTTAAGTGTGGGGAGCAAGGACATGGTTATCGTTCTTGCCCCAATAGTGTTGAGAGAGAAGGAGAGAGCACAGAAGTAGAACCCCAAAGTGTGTAGAATACACACATGAGATGATGTATATATAGAGGGGACCTGGGTGCCATATATAGAGAAGCCATATATTGAGTAGCTTCACATATAAGCTCAACACCCCCGCTCAAATAAGGGTCCCTAACTGTGGATGAAAAAACCCTTGGGGGATCAAGGGAAAAACCCATAGCTCTATATACACCCACCGTTATATTATAAAAATCATTGAATATACAAATGTTTACGAGGAGCTACATCACTCCTTTTACAATGAATGTTTTATGAGGAGTTACATTACTCCTATCAAATACAATAATGAATACAAAGGTTCAATAAAGAGGTGTAAAAGCTATCGATTAGCTTATAATCAAAAGTGTCTCCGTGAATCTGCTGTGTAGCTTATCATCAATATCGCATCACCAAACATGTCTTCATGTTGTCATCAATATGGTATCACCAAACATATCTTCATAAATCTTTTATTGTCACCAAGTTTGTCTTCATAAAATCAATTCTTTGATCAATCCTACATAGATCATAGACTCCAAAAAAAAACATGTCATGAAAATTATTAGCATTGTTAATGAAATAATTATGTTCACAATGCCATAAGAGATGGTTCGCGACGCCACTCTTTTGACGACATATATACGCACGACAACATATGGTACATAAAGTATAAACGTAAAAGTACAAAATGTGTGATTACGTGATACAAATGATATGTGTATATACTACATAAAACAACATTTATCAATGTAGTGATCAATGAATACCATCAAAATCGTTGCCAATTAGCAGAAAAATCAAAAACAAAATGCGGAAGCTATTTTTCAGGTATGTACGCAGTCTGTGAACGATAACTCAAAATCGGTGCAGAATTTGAAGAAACTTCCTTTTGTAAAGTTGTAGACCACATTGATTCTGGTCTCCTTGGCGGGTAGTTTCTGCAAAATCGTTTTCAATTAGCAAAAAAATCAAAAACAAAACGCAAAAGCTGTTTTTCAGGTATGTACGCAGTCCGTGAACGATAACTCAAAATCAGTGCAGAATTTGAAAAAACTTCCTTCTGCAAAATTGAGTTTTATCAGGAGAAAAATCGAAAACAAAAACGTACTGCTCTGATACCATGTTGAGAGAGAAGGAGAGAGCACAGAAGTAGAACCCCAAAGTGTGTAGAATACACACATGAGATGATGTATATATAGAGGGGACCTGGGTGCCATATATAGAGAAGCCATATATTGAGTAGCTTCACATATAAGCTCAACAAATAGAAATGCCCGCAATGAGACTCCTAGAGCTTCCACTATTGAAGCTCCAAAAGAGGATGCTCATTGCAGAGGATCGCCTCTCTCCTATGCTTGGGGAATGGTAAGGGAGCATGATGCCTTCATCTTCTTTGACCCTGGATCTACTCACAATTTCATATCAATGGAGTTGGCCACCAAGTTGGGCATTCAAGCTTTTGAGATGGGAGATATTGTAACGGGCGATGCAGCTTTCGAGGGACAGCTAGCCTCCGTTACTCCCTTAATTGGGAAATTGAGGCTTCATGTCCAAAGCTACATCGACAAAGAATACTTTTTCATCTCTCCTCTCCAACATGAGGATGCTATCATAGGGGCACCATGGTTCAACCACATCGCTGCCAACATGAAGTTTCTTGAAAAGAGATTCTACTTCACCTACAAGGAAAAGAGCATGTATATAGATGCTAGTGAATCTAGTCATACTATACCACTTGTAAATCCTCTTGCTTTTGACAAATCAATGAAAAGCTCAGTTTTTGCGTACATGATTTTTGTCAAAAGATACCCTAAAAGGTCCTAATGTTTCATCAAGTGTAAATGGAAGGAATAAAGAAGAGCTAGACTTGTCTAACTTTCCAAAAGGATTCCAAGATGTGTTCATCGATGATAGCCCTATGGACTTACCTCCAAAATGAGGGGATGATGACCATCAAATTGAGCTCCTACCAGGAAGCTGATCGCCTAACAAGCCTTCTCATAATCGAGGACGACTATGATTTCAAGAGAGACATTAGGAGAAAGTTGGACTCAATTTTTGGCCCTGTAAGAAACGCCAACTCAGCATAGAGAGAGGTAATCCTAAAAAATACAAAAGTAGTTTTTTGGAATTCTATTACTCATAGTACATACGTAAAAGTTTTCTCGATCACTTAAATGCATGCTCGTACAAAATGATTTTCGAGAGCCCAACTTAAGTGTGCACCAAAATCCATGTTCGTGAATCTTAAGGAGTGATGTGATGTGCGATGAGAGAAAACACATAATAGATGTTTTCAAAATACAAAAAGAACACCACAGATGCATCCGAAACGTCCAAAAATCATAGGATAGCACTTTAAATCACTGAAATCCGACGTCTCTAGCTCTAGATACAACCGTTTTAAGCCTAGGGCCTCATGAGGTCAGAACCAAGCGAATAGAGGCCCCCAAGACCCCTCATGGGCCTTTATTCGCTTGGTTCTGACCCCTTCACAGTCTTAAATAGTACCTATCAATCATTATCAAGTATAACCCGTTTGAATTTGAATTGCGAGTACCTCATAAAAAGGTGATTGATGCTTGTGCGAGATAGCAACAGCTCGTCATAAAAAGACACTCGACGCTTGTGCAAGATGTCACTATCAAGCGCCTCACTTTTCTCATGACAATGATAATTTCACCAAAATGTTTTTCATGGATATTTTCAAAAATGAGACAAAAGGCTTTTCAACGTAACATTAGCCTTCTTGTTATTTGCTAAGGCGCATTCTCTTTCCTAATGGGTAATGTCATAAAATCTAATATCTAACCAACCCAGTTGATTTTCTCATATTAAACTAATCCTTTAATGTGGGATAATAAATAGGAACAGAAAGAAGTAGTTCCTCACTTATCACTTATGGATCTATCTCAACACGGGGCCACTGGTAAAGGGGTAAGAGCAAGGCTAGCTAATGGAGCTTAAAAGACCTTAGGGTTAGCTTCATTAAAGACCTCCAATGGTTAGTGTTAAAAGTCCTTTGACCTTAGGCAATTGACCTTAGGCAATTGACCTTAGGCAAGCTAGGGCTGAGCTTGAGGTGGGAACCCGACCTAAGGTTGAGCTGCTTGTCGTGCTTGTTGACTAAGGTGCTTGAGGTGCTTGTCGTGCTTGCTAACTAGGGTGCTTGAGGTGCTTGGTGACTAAGGTGCTTGAGGTGCTTGTCATGTTTATGAAGAAGGTGCTTGAGAAGCTTCCCATGCATGAGGGGTAAGGTACTTGAGTCAAAAAGAGACCCTACAAAGGAGGGGGAAAGCCCCAAAGTTAGGGGAATCTTTGACTTAACCTCCCACTCACCCAAAGGGCACCCCCTTTCTCAAGGGACACATGGGCACATGTCAGACTCTCCCTATGCTTAGCCACATGGTGTGCTTGAATCCTATTGGGTGGGGGTCCAATGAGCTTCTAGTTCAATTCAACAAATATCTAGATATATTCAAGCTCTCTCTCTCTCTCAAAGGGGTAAGGAGGACACTTGTCCAAAGACTACCCATGTGCTTGAAATGCATTGTGCATGTGATTGGCTAGGGGGGAGAGGGGTCCAATGAGCTTCAGGCTTGAGCAAAAAGGAGCGCTCACCCAAAGCAAGCAAGGGGTATGCTTGGGGGTATACACCTCTCACACACTCATTTTTCAAGCATTCTCACTTGGTGAAAGTGGAAGAACTCCATCTCCTTCTCCAAGCTTGTTGAGAAGTTGAGAGCCTACACCAACACTCTTGGCTATGGAATGCAAATCCAACCACGAGCCATGCTTAAATGCTTAAGGTTTCCATCTTCTCCATCTTCATAACTATGCTATTATGTATGCTAGCAAGAAGAGTGATGATAAATGAGGAACTACTTCTTTCTCCTATGGAATGTTTCTTCTTCCTCTTCCCTACCCTCATTCCCCGCTAGCTCTATCCACCTTCAAAGGTGTTTGAGGCCTTGGGACCGAGGCTTGGGATAGTTAATGATTTCTACAAAGTCTATGCAATGCTCGTGATGCATGAAGCTTTCCATCTTCATTGCATCACCTAGGTCTTAAAGAACACAAAGATTGTATTATACCAAGTGTCTCTTGATGGGAGACTCTATATTACAAAATCCTATTGGAGGGGGGACTGCCGCTCCACATAAATCCGGTCCTCAACTATTGACAAGCTCTCTAAAATATCTCTCTTGCAAAAGTATCATGCCAAGTTACTTAAGTACTATGGTTCTGTTGCTACCGCTAATTAAGTTCACCCTCTATGTTCTCAAAGTAGTCTCACAAAATTTCTCTCTTTAATTCTCCTAATTCCGCTATTCTCAAAGTTCATAGGCCATTTCCATTACACTCTAGCCAATGGGAACTAAGGGTATTTCCTTTGTCTCTAAATCATCTATCAAGAAGTGTTCATTACCTTTGTAGTCGCAACAACGAGGGGAAATAGCTATCTGTAAAAGATTGCCTTCTCTTTGGGGATGACTGCATGCAACCCAAGAAACTTACATGATGGAGGAAATAGACTTTGAAGATAGAAAAAATTGAGTAATGCCTCACCATTATGCAAAACCAGCTCACGTGTCATTGTGTCATCACATACGTGCCAAGAGAACAATGCAATGCTTGAAGAGCTCATTTAGATATTCTTTTGATTGAAGAGCATAGAAGCATAGAGGTAGTACTAGACTCTAATTTTATGCATGTGAAAAGATTATAAAGATTTTGGAAATAAAGTGTATCTCTTTTGAAATAAAGTGTATATTTTTTGTTAGTAGGCATCATTACCTCCTCGGCCATCAAGAAAACTACAAGTTCTACACTTAAAATTGTTCTCTATTCCCCTCTGACTCATAATTATTCCATATTTTTTTAAGCAGGTATTCTCTTCTCTATCACTATTGATTATTCTATAAATATTTCTAGCATATAAAACTAAATTAATATATGATATTCTAAACATTATCAATTGTTAAGTTCATAGCAACCGTAATTATTATAATTTACTAAGTAAACAGACATTAACTAAAATGAATTAACATCATTCATTATTATTAAACATGTAAAATTCATGTTATTTTACCAAGGAACATGAATTTTTTCATATAAATGTTAAACACTCTATAAAAACTCAACATAGATTTTAAATGTTGAATACAAAGTGATCCTTAATATCCCCAATGTCTACAAATTCCTCTTAGCCTTGGTTTTAGTGATAATTTTGAAAAATTAACTATCAATTTTTAGCTATAATTAAAATATTTTCATACAAAATCCTTACAAAATCTTAGCCTCTCTTTTTGTCTAAACCAACTTTCTCAAATTTCAAATTAGCTCAAGGTTGAACTATCACACTTTTTTCTCATAAAATAATAACCCTCCTCTTTTTGTGTGTCCAGCACAAGACCGTAAACCTAAAGTGAAACCTCCTATCCTCTCTCCTCTACTTCTCCGACTCTCCTTCTCCGCCCTTCTCTCTATGTCGCTCATCTCTTTCTCCTCCCTTCTCTGCCCATGTCGATATCCTCTCTGATGGAGTTCTACAATCCCCCCCCGCTCTCCAATGTCCCCTCCAACTGCTCTATAGTGCCTATCTTCACTCTACAGGCCACCTCTAGCCACTCTATGTGGCTCTCTTGCTACCAATCTAGCATATGTGAGCAAATTCCATCGAGTTCCAAGGCTTCAACCCAAGAGATAGTAAAAAAAAGGGGGGTTGAAGTTCCCTTATTGTTCGCGTCCACACAAATGATCGGGGGGCTCCATCCCCTTCCCCCCTTTCTTTTTACTGTTTCTTGGGTTCAGCATGTGCTCCTTTGAGAAAATTTTTTGATGTGTTGGATTAAGTTTGTGATGCGCTTTCATTATGTGTTGTCTTCTCCAAATCCATGTTTTCTTCATGTGTTGTATTCTTCAACTCTATGCTTAGATCAATATAAACTCAAATTCAAAAATTACAAAAAAAGGGTGTCAAAGCCCCTCAAATTTTTGTGCAGACATAGACAATCAGGAGACTGCAGCCCCCCTTATTTTTATTATTTTTGAGATGGAGATTAGATTTCTTCAAGAATTGGTCCAAAAATTTCTAAGGTGGAATTTATCCAAGCCCCAGTAATTTCTGACATGGACTTTATTAATGCTCATAATTTATTTATTTAAAAAAAAAGGGGGGGGGGGGGGGGGGGGGGGATGATAAGAGGTTCTGCCCACCAATTTTTTTAATGTTATGAGCTAGAAAAATTGATGTTGTCATGAAATTCATGAAGCTCATGCTATACAAAAACTATCAATTGATCTTGGAAACTTCATGAAAGTAAACAAGTTGTAATGCTCATCTATTAAAAAGAAGTTAAAAAGGGGGGTGCTCGAGCCCCCCCGATCATCCATGCACGATTGAGGGGCTCTATCCCTCTATTTTCAATTTTTTCTAAATGCATGAACATTATAAGCGTTCTTCTCATGGTTTATTGATGGATTTTTTTATCTCTGACTGTATCATGCCCTTGTAGAGAGAGGTACCAAAAGGCACATTTTGACCCACTTACCTGGTATGTGAGCGTGACTATATCAGGGTGCAAATGTATGGCATGTCGCCTGGGAATAAACATAAAAGTAAAATGTCTAAAAACTGCAACAACTGAGCTCGTCCTTGCCAGAGTAGCTAGTGGTATAGCAGAAGTGTATGCAACGATGGCTTTTGTACGGCCATCCTACGAGTATGCCATGCATACAAAGAATAAAATAGAGTAAGAAGCCCTTGGCTTCCCTGATAGCCGCAGCCATGTGAGCCGTTGGTATACGTGCCGTGCACAATTAAAGTGGAATGGATACATCACATTGTAGCATTGCATGTGAGCTTATATCCACGGAGTGCTAAATATGTGTTCCATTTTCATTGATCTATAGTCAATGATCTATAGTAAATCGATAATACCTGGGCACATAAGAGAGGATGTGCTTCACCTAAAGACAAGCAAAGCACATTGCTTTGTACAGTGTCTGCGTATGCAGTCTGCCCAAGCACTTTGCTTTGCATAGCAGAGAGGTCTTTGCCAGAATGAAAAGTAAAACATAGGGAAAAAAAAGAATAACTTGAAAGTTACTAACCTTGCCGCCCAATGGTGGTTGGGTTTTTGATAAGTTGCTTGAAATTGGTCGAGTGAGTAAGCGTATGTATCATATACACACACATGGGATGTAAAACCCTGCAAACATTGTTGTGTTTGGGTGTGTGGATAACAAAATTCTTATGATTTGTTTTTGCAAGTATTTGCTTGACCCTTCATACTTCTTGCACAGTCACATTCTTTAAATGTAAGTGCTCCTTCTTTTTATTTCATGCACACACACATACACGTAAATATTTGTGTTTCTATGTGTGGGTAAAAATGTTTATGCTTTGTTTTCGCAGGTATTTGCTTGACTCTTCATACTTCTCGCACACTCACATTCTTTAAATGTGGGTGCTTCTTCTTTTCCTTTCATGCACACACACATGTACACATAAATATACACACACATAATCACTATTTATGATTATGATTAAGCTTATGATGCACATAATGAAAATGTTTATGGTTCTAACAATACCTTTATTGTTATGCTAATGCTTATGGTTATGGTTTATTCTTTGCTATTTCACTAACAATGGTTATTGTTTATTTTTTATTATGCTAGCAGGAATGGTTATGGTTTTGATAACTCTTTTATGGTTATGGTTATGTTTATGCCAATGCTTATTCTTATGCTTATGCTTATGCTTATGATAGTGGCAATGGTTTATGGTGTTAAAAGAAATTTGGATATGGTATTTATATGGTTATGTCAGTGACAATGGTTATGGTTTTGATAGCCTTTTATGGTCATGCTTATGCTTATGTTTATGGTTATGATGGTGGCAATGGTCATGATTTTGTTTATAATTATATCGTTGGCATTGGTTAAGATTATGTGTTTTTTATGGTTAAGGTAATCATTATGTTTCAATTTAAGGTTATGGTTTTTCTTACGGTTATCATTATGGTTATACTTATAGTTTTGTGTTTATTTATGGCAATGGTAATAGTTATGGTTACCATGGTTTTGATTATTGCAATTTCTAGTTTCATATTTATGGTCGTTTTCTTAACACTTCTTTATTTTTTTATGATGCACTATCAAGTTATATTAATGCAAAGTGCGGTTACATTTGCCTTCTTCTTTTGAGTAGAGAGGTTGTGCCTTAGTTACTGTAGCACATGTAGCAACAAATGGCACTACTCTCTGCTCAAAAAAAAATCGCATGTGCAAATGTCGGTATGTGTGTCTGTACAGGTGTCTCTACACGCATCGGTACATGTGTTGGTATGAGTGTCGGTATAGAAAGTCATTATACCCACGTGTATACCGATGTTACAATTTCGATGCGTATAGGGATGCTTATTCCAACGTATTTTAATTTTAAACCAGGTTTATCTACGTTGGTACAAATGTAGATTTTTGCACAACGTGTTGTAGTGTGGCACCCACCCGGATGGCCTTAGGAGCAGCCTCGGGGTCCTTGGACATCACCTTTTTGAGCAATGTCCTTGATTTGCTTGCGCAGTTTGATGGCGTTCTTGGGAGTTTTCTTGAAGGCAGTTTCATGAGTAACAAATCCAAGAATATTATTTGTGTATTGAGCACTACATTCTAGCATGTGAGGCTTATTTTTGTCTCTTCTTTGGGCCATGGCAAGAAGGAGTTGTAGCGGATGTAATAGGTAATTCTCTCTCTCTCTCTCTCTCTCTCTCTCTCTCTCTCTCTCTCTCTCTCTCTCTCTCTCTCTCTCTCGGTTGAGTTTGGGAATTTTTCAATTCTCGCTTTCAAAACAAGCTAAGGATTTGACCACATAGCCAAACTTTAGCCAAATTTCTTAGAGCATGGCTCAAAAGAGCTTTCAAGTACTACTTGTGGAAGGATTTGGCCTTAAAGAATTGTTTGAAATTTGTCCAAATGACCAGATATCTAAGACATTGGTGATTCCCAAATTGGCCCTAAAGTCTCAAATTCTCTAATATATTGCTATATGTATTCCATGTTGTAGTCATGGGCAGTCATCTTCGCAGGTCTTTCTCTCTCTCTCTCTCTCTCTCTCTCTCTCTCTCTCTCTCTCTCTCTCTCTCTCTCTCTCTCTCTCTCTCTCTCTCTCTCTCTCTCTCTCTCTCTCTCTCGGGATACTTAAGATTAAGGTGCCTAAAGCCTCTTTGTGTATGCCTCCTTCACACTTGGCCACTCCAACACAGTCTCCTTCCACTTTCAGATGGGGGCACCTAGAAGCTTCCCAGATCTTGAACAGTCCTTGGATATCACTTTTTTAGCAATGTCCTTTCTTTGCTCGCACCTTTCGATGACGTTCTTGGGAGTTCTCTTGAGGGTAGTTTCATGAGCAAAAAATCCAAAAATATTATTATTGTATTGAGCACTGCATTCTGGTACGTGAGGCTTATTTTTTTCTCTTCTTCAGGCCATGGCAAGAAGGAGTTCCAACAAATGTAATAGGTGATTCTCTCTCTCTCTCTCTCTCTCTCTCTCTCTCTCTCTCTCTCTCTTTTTGTGTGTGTGTGTGTATATTCCAAGATGTAGCGCATGGATATCTCTCTCATATAAAGATAGAGAGATACCCATGCACTATTGGAATATATATATATATATATTCCATGTTGTAGTGCATGGGTAGCCCGTATGTCTCTCTCTCAAGCTAATTAAGATTAAGGTGCTTGAAGCCTTTGCTTGTCTGCCTCCTTCACACTTGGCCACTCCATCACAGTCTCCTTCCACTGTTAGAGGGGGGCACCTAGCAGCTTCCTAGATCTTGAAGAGTCCTTGGACATCACCTTTTTTAGCAATTTCCTTGCTTTGCTTGCACAGTTCGATCATGTTCTTGGGAGTTTTCTTGAAGGCAGTTCCATGAGCAACAAATCCAAGAATGTTATTAGCGTATTGAGCATTGCATTCTAGTATGTGACGCTCATTTTTGTCTCTTCTTCGGGCCATGGCGAGAAGGAGTTGCAGCAGATGTAATAGGTAATTCTCTCTCTCTCTCTCTTTCTCTCTCCAGATAATTAAGATTAAGGTGCATGAAGCCTCTTTGTGTATGTCTGCTTCACACTTGGCCATTCCAACACAGTTTCCTTCCACTGATGGGGGCACCTAGCAGCTTCCCAAATCTTGAACTCCCTCAAGGCCTCATAAGATATACACTAGCAAAGGAAAGGGACCAAGTCAATTTCCACATACCCTATTCTCTACCCACCAAAAAATGGGCCTCCAGAAAACACATTGCGGAGAGCTCCATCCAATGTCTCAAGCGCCGCGATGAAGTCCTTCCAGCCTTTCCATGTCTTCTCTCCTTGGAAGCTTTGAACAATCAGCGCTCCGACGTCATAGAGCTTCTTATCAACAAAGTCTGGCCAGAAGAGGGGGCGATCGCACTATGGTATGGGTTGTCTGGAAGAAGGGATACATGGCTGGGAGAGAGCCAAGATTCTTCAATGTATTGCAAAAGGACCAGAGACTTGCAAATAGGGTTGCCGTTGTAGATGAGCACATGGATCTTCTTGTGGATGGGGTTAAGCCGAAGCAAAACTCGCTCTTATTTTGAAGTTCTTCCTCTATGCACTCATATTCTACCCCCTTTTCATTGAGGGCAATGAGGACCCGGAGGCCAAACATGTTGCACCATCGATGGAGAACTTGAACTATCTATGTGGCCGTGGTGAATGATAACATTGCACTAGCAATTGATAACCAAGGAATTCATTTTGAGGTCTCTTGCGGGATAGTTTCCTACGACGTTAAAAAAATCTTCTTCTTCTTCATCTTCTTCTTCTTCTTCTCTCTTTGGTGCACGCAACGAAGTCAAGTTGCAATATTAGGAGTGTGTGAGAGAGAGATGCGTGGATGCGTCAAGAGCCCGAGAGAATTTTGTAAGCTTCTCTCTCTCTCTCTCTCTCTCTCTCTCTCTCTCTCTCTCTCTCTCTCTCTCTCTCTCTCTCTCTCTCTCTCTCTCTCTCTCTCTCTCTCTCTCTCTCACACACACACACACACACACACACACACACACACACACACACACATGTGTGACGTGATACAATGCCGCAAGTCACTTCTCTCAATTCTAACTTCTCCTTCGCTCTCCAAAGTCCATCCAGTCCAATGTTCGAGGAAAATATGTCTCGGCATAATATCATGTTGTCTCCAATTTCAAAAATGATGGTTGAGGGCAAGGGGAAAAGGAGAAACTCCATCCAAAAATAGAGAAAAATAGTGTAAAAACCCAAAAAATACCCTAAATTTTCTACATTTTCCACTTGGCAATCTCAAAGAAAGGAATTTTGTATGTTGGGAAAAATGGATTTTTCTCCAACACTGAAATTTTACTCTCTCTCTCTCTCTCTCTCTCTCTCTCTGTAACTCAAGAACAGCTTTAGACTAAACCAAGAGACTAGGAGTAAGAAGTCCAAAAATAAGCAGCCCAATTACAATGTAATGGGTCCTATTTATAGCCTCTGGAAGTTAATGTGGTAACTTCCATGGTAATTACCATTGTTCGGCTTCCAGGAGACAGCTCCCGCTTGTTGAGACTGTCTTCTCCGTCTACATCCTTCCCTCCTTTCTTGAATTTTGATATGACTCCAAAATTTTTGAAGAAAAATCCACCGGCTGATTCTTCTAAGGTGTTGAGGAACCTCTTTGCCTACTTGGGTTGGCGGATGTTCCTCTTGACAGTACTCCTCTGAAGTTGCTAACTCTCGTGGTATTGCTAGCTTTATACCATACTTCATACTTGTTGAGTGCTTGACACCCCTATAAAGGGTGTCCAGCCAAAGAAATTCCAGAACCTTACTGGAAAAATCCTCCGTTTGATTCTAAATTGGGTGGAAAAATCCACCGTCTGATTTTGAGACCGGCTGGAAAAATCCACCATCGGATTTTGAGATGGAAGTACCGAGTATCCTTCCACTGAACCCGCTTCCTCTTGCCCTTCAACCGTGTTGGTGTTTCAGAAGTCCTAGTGCCAGCATTGTCCTTCTGGATAAGTCTATAAATGGCCTCCTGCTCAAGTTGATCCCACCTTTTTGTGGTCATTTTCAATTCATAAGGCATGAGAGGATGATAGGTTTTGGTGTCGAGATCATAGAGCATTCATTTGCCTTTTCTCAGATGAGTTCTGGCCAATTTATGACAATGCAAAGTTGTATGGATACATCCTTCTAGAAGAGGCTGATTTGTTTTAATCCTAGCTTCAAAGAGAATCTCAGCCATCTCTTTGTACTGTGGTCCCAGGACATGTTTAGCTGTAACATCCTTTTAAGGGATTTTAGAGGACTCCAGAATAAGTTGCAGCCAGCTGGTTTGTGATCTTGGTGAGACCTCTAAGCTGGATTTTCCATTGTCCCATACACAGCTTGATCCTCTGTATCTCATCTTTGAGTTCCCCAGGATCATTTAATTGAAGAGCATCATTGAGTAGTGTTTGCAAGGTTTTCCATTCTACAGTAGATGGCTCATACCAATCCTGAAGATCATCAGTGATATTATAATATGTGAGCCGATCTGCTGGTTTTGGATGTTGAGGATACAGTGCTGGAAAAAAACTAGGCAACTCAGCTTCTCTAGCTTGTAAAGCATACAGGAGGACTAGGGAATTGGGTACAAACTCCAAAAAATTAAGGAAAGCGTGGTTCTCTTGCTGCATCATTTTTCTAGTAACTCCGACCAGCTGAAACAGTCTTCGGAGAGCAGTTGTTTGTTCTCCTAATGTCATTTGAGTTGAAGGCCCCTTATTGGTGGTAGCCTCATCTTCAATAATAGCTTGTACCCGCTGATCTAGAACTCCCTTGGTAATTTTCTTTTGTAGTAAAACTTCTTTCAATTGACTTCTGACGTCTTTCATACATTTATATGTTGGCTTGTTCGCCAGCAAGATCTCTAATTCAATGGCTAGGGAATGACAATCTACAATAGACTGTCGCTGCCAGTGTGTATTAGCTATCTTGTTATCAGATGTTAGTACCCATTCAGGTACTCTCTCTAGAAATTGAATTCTACTAGGATGCTCAGGCAGTTGGCACACCTCTTGGTCATGGAAAGCCGTTGATTTCCAATGTTGGACCATTTCTCTGGCGTCAACATATAGTCGTTGAAATCGTTCAAGATCAAAAAGAACAACATCATCCTCCAGATACATCCTAGTTAGAGGAGCTTGCTAATGTCTTAGTCTCTTGTTCAATGTGATAAGTTGTAGTGAGTGTTTCTTATCACCTTCCAGAACCTAAGTCACATATTTACCTTTCCCCTTCTCATAGAAACTGTGTTGTGACTGGTGTACTGGTGAATTCCCAGTGTTGCTGGGTTGCTGTTCTCCGGCCTGGTGATCACGGCGACTGATGACCCCTATACTGGTTTGGATGGTTTGTATTGGGATGATTTTCCCCTGTGGCCCCTGCTCCACCAGCACCATACCCTGAAGGTGGAGATGGAGGAGAGTCATCATCATCATGTATTTCTGTTGGTTCATCCTCCTCCTCTTCCTCCTCTGCTGCTTTATCATCATCCTCATCGAGGTTATTTTGTTGTTCAATATAGTCCAGGATAGCTTAATTTTCCAAAGCACTCTTGTATTCAGAAAGTTTATCCTGCAAATCACTTTGCATTGTTTCCATGAGGGCCCTCTGATTATCTATATTGAAAACAACATTTCCCTTTGGATTAAGTATCTCAGCCAAATTATTATAGATATATCTTTCAGTTAAAGTGGCTTTCAATGCAGTGTGGTTGGTCAGCAATGAGTTGAAATCAACTCTCTTCATTTGCAGCATGGTTTTGAATCTGTCAGCAGCTCTCTCAGCCTCTGCCTTTTTTTCTTTAAGCATCCTCATCTCAGACTCCATCTTTGACAACTTATTTTCTACATGTTGAATGGTCCTAGCTGATTGATTTTCAAGGACACTATACCGTAGGGACTGTGCTCCTCTATCCTGCTCCAACTTCTCAACTTGTTGCTCAGTCTCCCTCAATTGGGCCTTTAACTTGGTCAATTCATCATTAGAAAGTGAGGCATCCAACATTTGTCCTATAGCATTAACAATGGTGTTCCACGATGACTGAATAAGTACTGAACAACCATCATTCACAGTTGCTGGGTCACATGCAATTGGCTCATAAACTGTGACAAGAGCCATATAAGGTAGTGCATCATAATCAGGTTTGTGCAAGACTAAGGCCCTTTGAGAGGATGAGTCTGCAACTATTGTAACTGGTCCTTCTTGGTTAAATTCAGAGCCACTTCACTATAAGGGATGGGAACTTTACCAAGCGGACTCAAAGGTGCTAGTATTTTTCCCTTATCAGTCTGACCCACCTGCTACTCAGCATCGGTCATGTCTGACTGGCCTTTTCCTGCACTGGTGGTCGTTGATCTTTGTCATGCTTGGTGGCTGGTTCCACCAGTGGTCTGTACTGGAGGCTTTTCTGGTTGTTCAGATGAAGTCTGGTCTTCTGGAGTCTTTTCAATAGACACTATTTTGACATGACTTTCTAGCTACTTAAGAAAAGCACTGCTTTTGGCCAGTGTAGTTTTTGGTCTTTTAGAACTACCAGCTTCCTCTTGCGTGACCTTCCTCTTTTGTCCAATGAGAGCTAACTGACTACGTGGGGCTTCTTCATCTGATGATAAATCCACATTGTTAGTTTACTAGAAAGGGCTTCTGGCTCCAAACCATCCTTACCTGACTATGAGCGTCCTGGCCAGTAAAGAAACTGTCAAACATACCATGCTTTGAAAACACTTTGGGACTTCAACTTAGCAGTCTGCTGAAGGACATTATGTGACAGAATCTGACATAGATTTATTGAAACTATGGCGCCCAATCTTCTTGCCAGTAGCATAGCAAATAGTTTCCGACACATAAGTCGGGTTGTTTTTGAGACTCACAGCTCCAACCACAAAACGGTAAGCGGCGGGAATGTCCAGACCCGCTACTGGAACCGCTTGCGCACTGACTTTGTGTTTCTTCTTGGCAACATCATCTTCTTTCAGAACTGCACTGATCTGTTCTGATGTTGCCACAAACGGCTTTGGCTCATTTGGCATCTTGAATGCAAAAGAAATATTTTTTGGTGTTATTGACACTTTCCTACCATATACCATAGCCCTTCCTTCATCAACATTGAAGGAATCAAGAATCTGTCTAATGATAGTTGTGTCAAACTCAGCTCTTGTGGCTTGCACAACCACATGCAAATCCCACAATCTGAGTAATGCCTTGGCTTGCTCAGTAAACACATACCGCTGTATTTTACTGTGAGGGATAAGTGGAAGAAAATCTTTTGCAGCGGCAATAAGTGCTTGGGTTTTCTCGATAGTTTCCTGCATATTTGCTGACATTTTCTTCCTACCCATACACCGTGAAGATGATGAATCAGTAGAAGAAGAATAAGAGGACTGACTTGAAGCTTCAACCCCGTCTCTTGGTGTGGCTGGTAAAGATAGACAATAGTCAACAATTTCCTCACACCAAGAAGTTTGTGGTTGCAGCACGAAACTTCAGAGCTTGGCGATGGCAAATGGATAACAGTAGGCAGACGACGTACAGGAGATTTACGAGGAAAAATGCCTACTGGCCTTACTGTTATATGCGTCTGCACCATAAAATCTCCACTACTTACTGTTCCTAGAGTCCCGTGCATCGCAAATGACCTGGCACACATGCATTGGCTAATACTCTCCATCATCTTTGAAATGATTACTGTTGATAGTCCGACTGACCCTTTTTCCCATAAAAACTAATAATGGTTTTGACACTTTACAGACTCTGGTACTGACATGGTGTTGTTGTGCTAAGACTTTTTTGACCTTTTCATTGGCTCTGGAAATGGCTGTACATGAAAAAGGCTTAAAATAGCTGATTCTGGAATTTCCTGGTCTTCAGTTCCCAGACTATCAGTATCCTTATCCCTGGAAGTCTCTCTGTCTTCTGAATAATAGAGCTTGATTTTGGCCCCATGATATACCCCTGGCAACAGTAATCCAGATAAATTTTTCAATCTTACTGTGCCATTGGAGAACACCCAATGGACCTGCCCAAGATATTTTTAAGTTCTCTTTCTTAGGCCCTACTTTTGATTTATATAGCAGAACCAAATCTCCTTTATAAAACTCCCTGACTTAGATTCGTCTGTCATGCCAGTGTTTCCTTCTTTGTTGAACAATTTCATGTTCCAACATAGCCCTCTGCCTTAACTCATACAGTTGTGTTAAGTCCTCCAGTCTCTATTTCAGATTGTGATTAAAATCCAACCCATACTTGACTGCCATCCTCAGACTGGGTATGACAAATTCCATAGGCACAATAGCTTCAGTGCCATACACCATTCTAAATGGTGTCAATCTCGTAGTGACCTTATAAGCTGTTCGATATGCTCAGAGACTAGTTTGAAGTTTTAAATCCCAGTGACATGGATCTTTCTACACAATTTTAGTGAGAATAGTCTTGACAGTCTTGTTGCTGCTTTCGGCTTGCCCATTGCATCTAGGATAATATGGAGTTGATTTTTGATGCTTGACTGAAAGCATATCCATGAGAATGTCCATAACATCAGTTATAAAGTGCGTACCTTGGTCTGACATAATCTCCACGGGACATCCATATCGACAAACAATATTTTCAAAGAGAAACACAACAATGGATTTTATTGTGTTGTGGAGGAAGAGCCTTAGCTTCTACCCATTTGGTCACATAACAAGTGGCCATCAAGATAGGTTGAATCGATGTTAGAGGAGTCATATCTGTTGTCGTGGGTATACCCATTCTTTGGCATATATCAAAAGTTTTACAAAAGCTTTTGACATCAGATATTAAAGTTTGCCATCACAATCCAGCCTGCAAAAATCTTTTTGGAAGTGATATCAATAGAAAATGTCCCCGAGAATCCCCATTATGTGCCTCTGAAATCACTTGCATTCGTCCCTCCATAGGCACATATCTACAAAGAACCCCATCGACTCCTAGTATGTAAAGTGATCCACTAATGATGGTGAACTTCAGACTCTTAATAATCAATTCCTTCTTCTGATTCTGAGTCCAGATGTTTGGGAATTCTCCCATTGAAAGAAACTGATATACCTCATACAATTCTGTATCAGTTGATTTCGCAGCTGTTAACTGAAATAGTTCTGCATCCACTGGCTTGTCTCTTAAAGATACCTCAGAGTAGCCATCCATACTCTTGGACAGGAAATCAGCACCACAATGGTTTTTCCCAGGCTTATGAAAAATACGAAATTCAAATTCCATCAGGAACATCATCCATCGTATCAGTCTGCCTTGAATAATGACTTTATTAATACAAAATAATCGCTTGATAATCCACATAAAAACGAAATATCTTGCCTAGCAAATAATGTTTGAATTTAGTAGCACTAAAAACCATCCCTAAGGCTTCTCTTTCAGTAGTTGTATACCCTTTTTCAGCCCGGCTGAACCTGCAACTAGCAAAGTATACTCGATAATCAGTTCTGCCTTATGGCTGAGCCAGTATTGCTCCCATCGCCAGTCCTGAAGCATCAACATGTACATGAAAGATGACATCCCAATTTGGTCGTCGTAGGACTAGCTTATTGATAATAGCATTCTTTATATTTTGAAAACTCTTCTCACATTTAGCAGTCCAACTGAACTTGCTGGTCTTCTTTGTAAGTTCATACAAGGTACTGCCTGGGAACACAAATCGTCCATAAAAATTGATATATCCCAAGAAATAGCTTAACTATGACACACTTTGAGGCGCCTTAGCCTGCTGGACACACTGGATCTTGTCATTGGCCATTTCTATACCATTCCTAGACACTACATGTCCCAGTAGTTGTCCTTTCCAGACTAAGAAGACAGATTTGAATGGGTTCAAACAGATCCGCTTTTCTTGGCAGCACTAGAAAACCATTTCAAGGAAAAGTAAATGCTTCTCCTCTGTTGAATATACAGTGAAGTCATCCATAAATATGACAAGGATTCTATGAATAAATTCACTGAATATTTCCATCATATATTGTTGAAAAGTGGTTGGTGCATTGCAAAGACCGAATGGCATACCAAATACATAAATTCTCCCCACTCAGTAATAAAAGTGGCTTTTACCCAGGTCCTCATGAGCAATCTATAATTGATTATAGCCACTATAACCATCCATAAAACTATACATCTCATATCCTGCAAGAAACATATCCGTGAAGGGTAATGGAAAGGGATCCTTAATTGTTTGAGCATTCATCTTCCTATAATCCACACACACTCTATGATTTCCATTCTTTTTGGGTACCACCACAATAGGGAATAATCAGTCACTACTAGCTACTTCAGTAAAATGAACCCATCCTTTAGAAGGTTATCAATCTCTTCCTTGACCTCCTTAGCGTAATTTGGATTCATTTGGTATTGCTACAGCCGTAGTGGTCTGGCATTTGGTTTCAATGGTATTGGATATTGACATACCTCTGGATCTACTCCTTTAAGATCAGTATGTTCCCATGCGAACAGGTCCTTGTACTGGTGGAACATATGTCGGGCCTTCTCCTTCATCTTAGGATTCAGATGTTTGTTGACCTTGATCAATTTAGGATTTTCCTCAGAACCTAAATTCCATTCTTCTATTTCCTGGTCATCTAGAAGTAACCAGTTAGGCCCTTTGCCCTTTCTCTTGGTTGACTCCTCAGCGTAATCCCAAGACGGTTCCTTGAGGTCTGAACTGCTATTCTGATTTTTAATCACTTCCTCAGAGTGTGTTTGTTCAGAATCCACTGGTGCACTGGAATCAACTAGTTCTTCTGGCCTTTGAGTCAGCTAAACTAGCCGTTCTCCAAAGTTCTACTCAGTGAACTGGTCTGAAAAATTTCTTCTTTTGCTTTTTAGCTTGATCTTTGTTCAGTTTGAATTCTGCTACTGGCACCTTGTATTGTCAGATTCTGATTAGCATAGTCGTTAGCAGTCTGAGCCGTTCGCAGCCATGGACGCCCCAGTAGAATCCCATAGGTGCCTTGCACATCTAATACTACGAAGGTACTCTTGAACCTTTCTTTGCCCACTCTTATCTGCATACTCTCTATCATACCAGTTGCCTGCACTACTTGATGATCCGCCATTCGAACTTTGAAAGGTGCAGGTTTCAGATTTGTAATTCTCATCCTTTTGCTAAAGATGTGCCCCCAGGATGTTTAATCCTGTTCCTCCGTCCAGTATGACACCAGATAGTGGCTCCCACTACTTCCTGACTTTATAATGTACCTGGATCATCGGCACTTCATCATCTCTAACAGCATCCAAGTCAACCGTTCTCGCTTCCGCCTCAACCTTCCTCTGCTATGTGATGAAATTCGCTGCTTCAGGCAATTTTTTTCTAATGTTCTCTAGCTCCACCGTGAGTTTCTTAATTCTGTCACAAATCTTGACATGCATTGCCTCCCTCTCATGATCAGAGTTGTTATCGAAACTTGAAGAATTGGTAGTATCTTCACAATACCATTCCTTTGTTCTAGTGCTTTCAGCTCCCTTATCAGTTCCTAACTCTTCCATCAGTCCTTGAGCTGTAGCCAACATGGTCTCAGGCATTCCATACCTTGACTGATCTGGTTGTGCTTTCTCAAAAGACTGGGATGGTACCTTCTAAATGACCCGAGCATCATAATTTTATGGCTGCTCTAGCAACTTCTTCGCTAAATCCTCCACGATTCTCGCTACTAATTCTCTCTGCTCCTGCCATTCATCAACCTCCTTTTCTTTACCCTTGGCTTTCCACACCTCTCTCTGTTGAGCCCATTTGCTACTTTCAGGAGTGACTGGTTTCATTGGGTTATCTAGGATTTCCTCAATAGCCACCCCTTTGTTGCATGTAACTGCTTGTACAGGAACTGGTTTTGGGGCCTTCGCCTCAGTAGCCGCAGTAACAGGCGTTTCTGGACATTGAGCCACAAAATTCCCATACTTACTACAAGTATAACAATTCAGACTTCAACTCTGGAAATTACCATGACCCCGGGCCCAACCAGTATCCCCTTGGTACATTCCACGGCCCATACCAACAACACTGATACCTGATTTCTCTTCTTGCGATACACTAGTAGTCTCCACTCTTACTAGTTCAGCATTGGTAAATGCCACCACAGATAGATCTTTTCCCTTCTTGAAATGATGAATGTGAATGCCACAGTTGTTCCATAGATGGCCGTAGGCTTTGCAGTAAGTACATTGTGGACATTCATTGGAAACATGATCTTTGGATTTACACCTTGAACACCAAGTTTCCACTCTTCTTACTGGTTGTCTGGTCTGGCTGATTTCAGCAATCTTCCGGGCCATCTCATCATTATTTCTAGACCAAGACCCTTTCTTAGCCTTGTCTTTGCTCTTCTCATCTAAGCTACTTTAAGAACTACTGGAGGTCTTACTAGAATCAGAAGAAGTACTGCTACCACTAGACCTCCTCTTCTTATGACTCCTTTCCTTCTTAGCCAGATGTTCCAGCTTCAGGGCTCGCTGCACCAAATCATTAAATTTCTATGTTGGTGCAGGAACCTCTTGTTCCCTAAGCTTCTTACTGTGGAAAACATTTAAAAACCATGCCCGCAACCGCTTTTTTGATGGTGGTTCTTGCAGAGCTGCCTAGTCAGCTTCTTGATTTTCTGCACATAACTTCTGACTGATAATTTTCTTTGCTTTATCTTATCGAGTTCACAAAGGATATCCTCATCTCCTCTGTTATCTGAATATTCCAGTTGGAAAGCTTTGAGCAGTTTGTTATATGATTTGAGTTGACAAGGTGGGTATTGGTAGTACCATTTCCTTGCTGCCTCCTTTAATGTTTGAGGAAAGTATTCCCCTAGTCATCTTCATCAATATTTTTCAACTCAGCATAGTGTTCCAAGGCTTGGGTATGAACATCCGGGTCATCTTTCATTCCACCTTTGAACACTAGAAAAGAAATTTTCAATGAAGAGGTGTAATCATGTCGATCAACATCGTTTCTGCCTCTTCTCACGTTAGGAACCTGACTCTTTCCTGAAGATTTCTTGTAATGGTTTGTGTCTGCATCCCAGTCAATTTCTTCCTCTGTCTCAGTTTCTGTCTCCTCCTTGGCTTCTCTACTAGAACTATGGCGACTACCTTTACAACCTTTGGCTCCTTCATCCCCATGTTTGGTCCGAGAACTCTTGGACTTGCGTTCCTCCCTCTTAGCCCTTCTTCTTCTGGACTGACTGGAGTGCTGAGAGTCCTTAGCCTCATCAGCCTGACTGTGCTCCTCTTGAGGTTCAGTCTCAGTCAACGGTTCATGCTTAGGATCAGAATCTTTGTCTGACTCCTCAGGGATAGGGTCAACGCGGTAGGATGGTTTACCACCACGACTGGTTTTGGGTGCCATAACTTCAGCTAAAAATTCAAACTGGGAGAGAGTTTGGGTCAACAAGCAAAGAGCTCTAGCCACCGTGATCACCAAAATGGAATTGGAGCTGATCTCTTTAGATAGCTGACTCCAATGTTAGAATTTACAACTGTACTGGTAAGTCGTCAGTTCAGTCAATGAAACTGGAATAGAAGATAGAAACTGAACTGAAATAGTTAACTGGACTGAAATACTCTATTGGGACAAAAAACAGACTAAATGAATGGATAAGTGTTTCAGATTAAATTTCAGAGTTTATGAAGAACGAGTACAAGGTATGACACATTGAAGCATAATTGACTATTGTGGTAATGTTTATAGAGTAGAATTGGAAGAGATTGTAACTCAGGAACAACTTTGGAGACTAACACCAAGAGACTAAGAGTAAGAAGTCAAAAGACAAGCAGCCCGATTACAATGTAATGGGTCCTATTTATAGCCTCTTGAAGTTACTATGGTAACTACCGTGGTAATTACCATTGTTCGGCTACTAGGAGACAGTTCCCACCTGTTGAGAATGTCTTCGCCATCTACACACACACACACACGCTCTGCAGGTAGTACAGATCGAGCTGCCCAGCAACTTGCAACTTGCAGCTTCAACTTTGCAAGTTCTTGCAGCTCTTGCTATGTGCACGCGTGCACGCCACACATACACACACACACAGACAGGTGACAATACATAGTGCTACACACACGCTTTGCAAAACATCATATCAAGCACCTCATTTCTCTCTCTCTCTCTCTCTCTCTCTCTCTCTCTCTCTCTCTCTCTCTCTCTCTCTCTCTCTCTTTCCAGACAGTTTCTTTGAGGCAGCCTGCAGGACAATACTAAATGTGAGCACATCGTGCAGTGCTCCATGCAACAAAAGAAAGATAAACAAACACTCTTTGTACCTGAAGGAAAAACAAACACGTGGATGCCTTCTTTGAGCTAAAAAATTTTAAGTTGCATTATATATAGTATAGATGTATAGATATAGACAAGGTGCTCTGCACTGTTTGTACCTGTTTGGGTGAACCATGAGAGGGGACCAACATATGGAGACTAGAAGCTTTGGGTTTTTGGCCTGCCATAGTGGCAGCCTTAGTGTTTGCCCCAAACTTGGGGCACTTAGGTGTTCCCCCCTAATTGGCTGAGGGAAGGTTTATTACCACGTGGGCAGGTTTTCTCTGTGGCCCCCTTTTCCTCCTACGCTTTAGCCGCACGATGGTGGCTCTTGCATCCTCTCTCTTCTCTCCTGTCGTGCACGTTTCGAGAGTTCTATGGACCTAGTCTCTCGGTGCAGTGTTGGAGCCCGTTTTTGTGGCTGCGATGATGTGGAGCCTCTGTGGAAGCCTCGCCCTCTTAGGCGCGCCATGCTGTGTCCATCCTACTTGGATTCTGGGTCAGCATTACATGATGCTTCACGTGGTGTTCCCATTTCTGGCCATGCTCTGTTGCGCCTTTAAATAGGTAGGGTTTGATGTAGCGTTTGTTGCATGGTTTGGAGCCCCCCCCTATGTCAGGTACTGCTCTCTTTCTTTGACATGCAGTTTGGGTTGTGTTCATGCTATGCACGGACTGTTCTCTTCTTCTCTAGTGCGTATATGGTCTATCGATGGAATATGCCTCTCTCTGTCACAGACTGGTCTATGTTGGGAGGCTCGCAGGTCGAGGTGCGTGTCTTGTTCTTGTTGTATGGTCTGATGTGTTGTTTACTGCGTTCCATGAGGAAACTTTCGCATTGAAAAAGGTGTTGCTTGTTTGCATGGTGAGCTACGACATACATGTCACCCAAAGATGCAGATTTTGGTTGTGGCCTTTAAAGGCAGTGAATAAGGTTGCATATATTAAGTGTTGAAGATGTTGTTTCCATTGGCTATGTATTGCTTCATTCCAATCTCTACGTTTTGGGATCTCATTGTTCAGTTTATAGAAAAAGAATCTACTGTTGTCTCTATTTGTTATAAAATTTCTTCAAAGTCTTTGGACTCTCTTGTCCATGATGCATGAAAATCTTTTACACAAAAAGATGCGTACAATGCTTGTATATTTATGTGCATAGACATTCTATTATGAAAGGCTCATTGTGGTTCCATGCTGTTGGTTGCGTTCTGGAATTTTTCTTGAAGCATGCTTGAAGACTTATAGACGGCACGAACGTGCCATTTTGTTGTGGATTTTAATAAGAACATTGCGGACATCTTGGCTTCGGTTTTGCTGTGATGAGTTTCCTTCTTTTGCAGGCTAGTGCTTCTTGTGTCCACTACTTTGGTAAATGAATTCTCGTGTGCATGGGCACATGGTCCATCTCGACTTTTGTGAATGCTTGTTTTGTTTGTTGTCGTGTTTGGAGTGGTTTTTTGTTCCTGATGGTTGTGTCATTAGGTTTTATTGTGTCTCGCATTATCACTTGCATATGTTTCTTGTTGCCATTGACAGTTTAGTGAGAAAGGGATCTAAAGGCGGCTCGGTTGAGATATGCAGCAGTTGTGGATTGAAGGCCTTCTGATCATCTCTTTTCTTTTGCAGGACAATGTTTGTTGTGTGTTTGGTTAGCCTATGTCCCTTCACTTGTGCGTGTTCTTTTGTGTGTGCAATGCTTTGTCTTTGTCGTTTAAGGGACTGAGAGTGAGGTTTTGTTATGTACACTATGTGTGAGCATGCTTAGCTCACGTCGAGTACTCCCTTCCCCCCTTTTCTTTCTGCTTATCCCTCTTCTTTTCTTTTTCTCTGTCTTTTAAAAAAAAAGTTCACGTTATTTAAAATGTTGGCTTGTTGTGTGTCGCGAGCCTCCTGAGGCATTCTCAGTGTCAATCACCCATCTCTCGCCTTTTTCTTCCCCCCTCTCTCTCTCTCTCTCTCTCTCTCTCTCTCTCTCTCTCTCTCTCTCTCTCTCTCTCTCTCTCTCTCTCTCTCTCTCTCTCTCTCTCTCTCTCTCTCTCTCCCCGTATTAACTCCGTTCGAGCTTAAAAGAATGTAAATTGTGCACCATTTGTTTGCTTTGTAGTCTCATGCTTTATGGTGGGTTGGTGGTTCAATACTTGCTAAAAAAGAAATGACATTTTCTTTCCTTGCTCTCCCCACTCCTGTTAACTCCGTTCGAGCTTAAAAGAATGTAAATTGTGCACCATTTGTTTGCTTTGTAGTCTCATGCTTTATGGTGGGTTGGTGGTTCGATACTTGCTAAAAAAGAAACGACATTTGCTTTCCTTGCTCTCCCCACTGTTGTTTGTCTTGTGTGGCATTACTCTATGCTGGATCGGTGATGCAATAAAGTTTCTTATTGCTTCAAAACTCCATTGAATCCTCCCCCCCCCCCTCCCGTTTTCTGATCCCCTTTTCCTTGTAAATTTTGTTTGGACGATAGATGAAAGAATCATAGTTGCAAAGCATTCTTAGTCTTTATATTTGTTTGTGTCATGTAGACAAAGCAAACAAGTGTGCTGGAATATGGCCTATAGTCATGGTGGTGTACAAAACATGGAGATTGACGGTATGGAGTGTGGGTGTTACGGTGGTCCTCGTGCTTTTGGTGTTTTTGCTCGTACTGTGCATCCAAAAAGTGGAATTTCCAAACGTGAATGTGTAAGATTGATGTGAGTGAGTCATCTGCAAGCACTCCGACAACTTTTCACAAGCGTAGTGTGTACAGTGAACTGAACTTTGTGATCCAACCATCTCCCTTGAAAGGCAAAGGGCAAGCTTGCAGTACGTTTGATTCTACCTTCTTTTGAAGAAAGCCTATGCAAGATTGGTTTATCTTTTGTATTTTGAAATGTCCCATCTTTTACATTAGGTGCACTAGCTGGATGCTCGAAAGCACAAAAAGCAAAGATGGCTATTGTTAAGATCGAGAGACATGGCATATATTGAACCAAAAACATTGACTATCTACCTCTACCTTTCGATGTGAATAGATTTTCATGTTCTTATATATTGTTTTCTAGATGCTTTAATTGATACTGAAGACGATGAAGTGAAAGTCAACCCTTTTCTGCAGCAAGAACCTCGTACTGAAGAACATGATGTGCCTTTTTCGCATATAACAGACCTCTCTGGCATCACTCCTAGATTTTCAATTGAGGGTTGTGTGTTGAACAATTATGGTACATACAAGCTTTTCGCTCCCAAAATTGTGAAGTTTTTCAAGGCTGATCTTGTGGATTCGCACAACTCCAACGCATCAGTGTCATCGTCGGTTCATCACTGATAAGTCAATTTGCTTCCTTTCTAAGTGTTGGTAGTTTTGTGCGGATAGAGGGTTCTGCAATCAAAACAAAGAACAAGGCAGACAGTGGAACATCGCCTTTCTCTCTTTACTTGGATGCTACCTCGATCGTCACTTGCATTAGTTCATTTCCAATTTACTTGAGCTTTTACCCGGAAACAAAGATAAGATTTTTCTTGGATGAGGCTGCAAGTGCGGGTCTAGGTGGTGCAAAAAGTTGTTTGGGTACGCTTGCTTTTGTTGTTATTGAGAGTGAGAATTTTGAAATCTACGCCAACTCCACACATTGGAGAGCTATTGGTGGTTGACGGATCTACTACTAAACATCGGGCAACTATAAGTCTCGCATACTGAGATCCTTTGTAGTTTTTAAGGCAAAAAAAAAATTAGTGCCGTTTGACGTGTGCTTTTTTCCAGCTGACTTTTGTCAATGATCTCAAAGAAGAGTATAAGTCTATCAAAGGGGATGGTGACAATGGAGAAGTGAAAACTTTCGTTGCAAGGAATGTCGGGGCTTTCTTAGTCCATGACAATACGGTGTTTGTCTTGGATCTTACAATCATGGTGCCTGTCCTGCAGGTGTTCGGCGTCTTGCGTTTCTCTAACATAAATGGTGTTCTCTTGGAGACATTGTGTGCCATTTGAAAATTGAATAAGGTTCATAAAACCACAGAGGGTTTATTCTGTATCACTTGCCAAAAGACGACTACAAGCTACGAGATTCCCAAGCTTCAAGTGAAGATCAAGCCAAGCGAAGGCCCTGTCATTTCTGTACAACTAGTTGGTCTTATTGTTGACGAGGTTTTGGCTTTGGGCAAGACTTTTCAAAGCTTGTATTCTAAACATCCACTAGTTGCAAGAGAGATCTTAGCATCGATAACATGCACTGGCACATTCAAAATCAGTCTTGCAGGAAATCTGACCGCTTTTTACCCGGGGTAAAGGTCTTGGAAGCATAATAGGGTCTACCATTGTATATAAATAATAATGGTAAAGCTCTTGAAGAGTCATGAGCTGGTTTTCCTGGTTTGCGTAAAGTGGTCTTCAATGCATCAAAACAGCCTTGTAGAAAAATCCTTGTAATAAAAAACCTCTGTAAAAACACTTGCAATTGTGTTATAAGGTTTTATGGATTTCCTTCTCGCATTGCTCTCTCTCTCTCTCTCTCTCTCTCTCTCTCTCTCTCTCTCTCTCTCTCTCTCTCTCTCTCTTTGAATATTGTCCATAAAGACGTCCTTGCTTGTGTTTGTGAGTTTCAGTAAAAATCCACTAGTTGCAAGAGAGATCTTGGCATCGACAACACGCACTGGCACATTCAAAATCAATCTTGCAGAAAATTTGACCGCTTCTTACTCGGGGTAAAGGTCTTGGAAGCATAACAAGGGTCTACCATTGTATATAAATAATACTAGCAAAGCTCTTGAAGAGTCATGAGCTAGTTTTCATGGTTTGTGTAAAGTTGTCTTCAATGCATCAAAACAGCCTTGTAAAAAATCCTTGCGATAAAAAACATCTGTAAAACCACTTGCAACTGCGTTATAAGGTTTTAAGAGTTTCCTTCTCGCATTGCTCTCTCTCTCTCTCTCTCTCTCTCTCTCTCTCTCTGTGTGTGTGTGTGTGTGTGTGTGTGTGTGTGTGTGTGTGTGTGTGTGTGTGTGTTCACTCTTTTCCCTCGTTTCGTTAGTGATTCGGTTGTCTTTTCTTCTCTCCTCTCTCTCTCTCTCTCCCCCCCCCCTCTCTCTCTCTCTCTCTCTCTTTGAATATTGTCCGTGAAGACGCCCTTGCTTGTGTTTGTTAGTTTCAGTATTGCACATAGAGCTTCAGTATTTTCAGTTGTCCGCATCTTTCTCTCGCTATCCTTTTCCTGGCTACAGTCGGATAAGAAAATCGTTTTTAATTAGCTAGATTGGTCTCTCTTTCGCCCCCCCTCCCCCTTGTTCCGTCCATCCTCCTTGCACGCACACACAACTCTCTCTCTCTCTCTCTCTCTCTCTCTCTCTCTCTCTCTCTCTCTCTCTCTCTCTCTCTCTCTCTCTCTCTCTCTCTCTCTCTTTTTCTCTCTTGCTCTGCCCATTCAATTCACTCAAAGAATGGATGCTTTCATTGTTGACGATTTAAAAAATCTTCGTGGCGATGAATATTTCTTGCACACATACGGTTTAGATGCTGATATATTCACTATTTTTCAATACATTACAAAAACAATACTTTCACCAACGGATCTTCTAACAAACTTAGCTACTTGTACCTTGTTTCAAATGGGACTACAAACCACATCGATAAACTTGATTAACACTCTCTTAGGAAATAACATTGACGCGAACGAGACAACTTACGATAGAGTCTACAGGTTTTTAAAAACCTCTCTCAATTCATTGGCGTTAACTATTCAACTGATCAAGCTTTTTTGTAAAGCGAACCACTTGTGCCGCTCAAGGTGACTTTAGAAAGCGAACAACGCAAGAAGTGAAAGAAATTCATTGTCGGTGCATGCAGTAATGTTGATATTAAACATCGAATACTGATCAGAGACATTGACGGAACTTTATACGTGTTTCCTATGCATAAATCTGCATCAGAGTCGAAAAGATTTGAAATTTGGACACCTTCGAAGGTTTCAAAACTTCAGAGACTGCTGATTTTTATCCTAATGATAGCAACAAATGTGTTGCCAAAGAGTATTTGTGTCAAGAAACCAACACAGTTCGTACAGAAACAACGATAACAACAAAAATAAAATGCTTAAGGAAGTCCCATCAAAATATTCCTCCTCGAGAAAGAGACTACGTTCCAATGATGCACCTACAGAAATATATTTAAAGGAAATACAGGATACTCCTTCAATCTTGTGGGAGCATTGTAATAGACTGCTTTTCAGCTACCAAATAACGTCGACAAAAAAAAAGAAAGCTAGCGACACTATTATGCAAATTTGTGAACCTTGCAAAAGAAAGAGAAGTAAACTAGCAATGACTTACAAATCTTTACAAGAAATTGGATTGAATGACAAAATCGAAACTGTACAAAAACTAAACAATATAGAAGAAAGACCGATCGCACCTTGAATATTGTTCTCAAAAATACAAGAGTTGACATACGACGGACAATATGGTTTACGTGGAAGCATTGTGAATGTATTGGCCAATGTTACCGAAACACAAAGAAGCTTGCCACGATTCATCGATGAGAAAAACTCAATTCTTATAGGTTTAAAGAGAAAACTAGAATACAACCATTGTTATTTGAGCGGATTAGTACATCCACTGCTCACTCTTGAAGCATTGAAAGAGCTTTTGCATTCTCATCTTTACACAAAAGAGAGTATAAGTTTAAACGAGGATTGGTTGTGACATATGACCCTTTTACAAAAGACACATTCTACTCATCTTGCAATGTGCAATGACAATAATGAAGACGATGAAAATTATCACGATATTTTCGTTCATTAGTTCACGTCAGCACAACAAATCATTGACTACAATGATAAGATCCTACATGTTGCACCTTGTGAGGGAAATCATCCACTTAGTTTATTAAAAGACACATTCTGCGAAGAACTAGGTTTTCCAAGAATATTCTTTGGCGAATCGCGTAAGTATCACGATCTAGCAGTTAAAAATTACCATAAAATTACAAAATGGGAATTGCTTCACGATAAAAGACGATTTGCATTGGATATAGAAAACTTATTCTTTAAAGCAGTGAAAATAATGACCCAAAAATTTATTTCATCTATATGGATTTGTCTAAGAAAGGTCAAGCTCAAAGGGACCGTTCTTTACGCGTGAGATGTGTTGCATGATACAAACGTCGACAGAATTATTCAATCAAAGATAGCTTACAGAGACTATGATTCTTTGAGAACTTCTCTAGATGACAAACAAAAAATTAAGAAAAATATCTTCGCAATGATAAGACAGCTAGGTTCTCCTACCTTCTTTGTCACTTTCTCGGCTGCAGAGAGACGCTGGAAAGAACTAATCAACTGTTTGGAAAAAATCACTTCTATAACCAAAGATGACAATGAAACAGAAAATTCTTACATTAAACGACTCATACGATCGGACCCAATAAAATGTTCCAGATATTATTTACACAGATTTCGAAGCTTGAAAAAAATACTCAATAAAGACAATAACATTGTAGGAGGAAAAGTGAAAGACTACTTTTTTGTGACCGAATTCTAAAGTCGTGGTAGTCAACACGATCATGGTCTAATATGGATTGAAAATGCACCCCAGCTAACTGATACAGAAGAAACTAGCGTGACGATATTCATTGACAAATGCATTAGTACTGACAAGAACCTTCTTCGGGAAGATTTGAGAGACTTTCAACAACACTCACATTGAAAAACTTGCTTGAAAAAAGGAAAGAGATGTCACTTTGATTTTCCCCGATACCCGATGCCGTGTACCTTACTTAGACCATTGCAAGAAGAAGAAAAGAATATTAAACAACACAAAAGAAATCTTAAGGAAATCAAAGAATTCCTCGAAACAACCAAAACCAAAGAATTACCAACTAATTTTAAGGATTGGCTGAAAAAATTAGATCTTTTTTTTTACGATTACATATTGGCAATTCGATCGAAAATTATAACACTGTCTGTGCTGATGAGACGAAGAACAGATGACATTTTCACAAACAGTTTCAATCCAAAAATTTCAGAATTATGGAACGCTAATACCGACATCCAATACGTAGTGAAAGCGTACGGAGCTACTGCATACTGCTCATCGTACATAACAAAAATGGATAGCACATTGATAACAACTATTAAAGCTGAGATTGATATTTGTCTCACCAATAATGCCAACATTGTCAAAAGATTACGACGCATTGGAAACACAATTCTGAATATACAGCAACTAAGTGCATAACAAGCTACTTATATTGTTTTGTCTTCACCTTTACACAATTCTACTAGAGAATTTATTTTCATCAACATAAATCCTTCGGACCAGTGTTCGCTCATTTTGAAAAGAAAAGAAACACTCAAACAATTAGATCCAGACATCAAAGACATATTTTTCAAAAACATCGTCGATAAATATAGCAAAATACCAACGCACTTACATAATATCTGCTTGGCAAAATTTTGCTCATGCTACTAGCATTGTGGATGTAAAATTGTTCCATTGAGAGAAAACCGAATCATTCTTTATGTCCGATACGACAAACATAAAGATCCTAACAGCTTTTATTGAGAACAATGCCTGTTATATTTACCTTGGTACAATGATGAGAACCAGCATCTTCATTGCTTTGAGACGTGGGAAGATACATATAAACGTCATCTAGATCTTGTGTCTTACAATGAGAAAAATTCAACAAAGACATTGTAAATGAAAATAGTATTTCGCAAACTGCAACAACATCGATATCGCGTTCCTTTGGATCGCTTCAAATCTTCCAGACTTGAACACTACCAACAATAGAAAACTAGCAATAACAAAGCTGATTACGATTTTATATAAACAATTTCATGAAGGCTTACGAATGCTGAATACCCAACAACATCTTCTATTCGATGATATCATGCTGAAAAAACAAAAAAATCCAGACAAACCAATACACTCGTTTCTTACTAGAGGTGTTGGAACTGGTAAAACATTCCTGTTGCTGCTATTGGTTCAAGGCTTGCTACGACACTACGAAACGAATATACGAACTATCTTCTCAATATACGAATTTACAATTAGTGGTTATCGATGAGATCTCCCTTGTTGGACGAAGTCTTTTTCAACAAGCTGATGCACGACTTCGCGCTATAAAAAGAATACATGATAAACCATTTGCAGGCATGGACGTTATCCTCTGTGGAGATCTTTGTAAGCGAGTCCTGTTCATGACAACTGGATCTTCTCATACCACAAAAACATATTCGACACATTGCTAGTTGGCACTCGCATATCAAACGTTACGAACTAACACAATCAATGTGACAAGAAAATGCAAAATTCATTGAAATTCTAAATCGAATACATCAAAGTCAGCACACATAGGAGGATATCAAACACTTGAACGATTCTTATTGCCGTGAACCACCTCCATTGAGTAACTATTATTATTTATTTTATGATAATAAAATCAAAGATGCCTTGTCGTGTTGTGATACGTACATAGTGGGAACGCATGCTACAAGATCTATCTTGTAATTTTTTAGATACATAATTATCTTTCCTATAATGTACATATGCATATTTAAGTATAATAATAAGCCTTCTATCTCATCCTATTATTTTTCTCAAGGGTAACCTATTCTTACTTTACCATCAGAAAATAATATGGGAAAAGCATCAATAGCTCTGTCTCTTTAACTTGGGGCAAAAAGCATTGATTCTTTATTTCTACTATCTCATTATCATCTCACACCCTATCTAGATCCTATATCTAGGGTAAACTCCAATATATATATATTCTATGTATTTTTCGTATTTTTCTTATATTTCTTTTTTAATAGCTACTAGGAGGGAATCAAATCCTAGTGGGACACTAGGTGGCATGATTTCAAAGATACACTTATTTTAATGCATTATTGCAAGCATGATTACAAAACTTTGTCAAGGAGCAATGTCATGCTTTCATATGGCATGAGGTGTCCTTTGGAATCAAATGAATGTCTAGGCTAAGGGGATCACAGGAAGAGTTTTGCTGCCAAAAATGGACCCTATTTTTATAATTTTTTTACACAAGGTTTCAATTCGAATTGGAAGACGAGTTTAAAATTCAAATCGTAGCTAATGAGCTGAATTTTCTGTCCATATTTTTACTTTTTTATTTGGAGCCACGGTTGAGGCGATATGATCAAAATACTGGACCCCAGTCTGTCCACATCATGCAGGGACAACTCATTTCCAACTTTTCCAATTTCTGTTCACACTGGCTCCTCTCTTCTTGTGTAAACCCTTGGGAGTTCCCTTCACCTATAAAAGGGGACCTTTTCTTCCTTGAAAACTACTCCAGCATTCAAGCCATTGATGAGAGGAATTCTTGAGGGAGTGAGTAGTAATGCCTAATTGTACTTAGCCATTAACATAAGCCCAAGCCTGCACTTTCTTCTAGAGGAAGACTAGCCATTCTTGTACGCTATCCTTGGAAGATCAACTCTAATCAAAGAAGGTGTTGGACTTGGCGTATCAATCAACGTTGAATTCTCTCCTCTTCTTCTCTCTCCATCAATAATGGTGCCGAAGGGTTTGTCAAGTAAGATGTGTTCTACATTGATGTTTTCTTGATTTCTTGTTGTTTTCTTTTTCATCTCTAATCCAACATATATATATATATATATATGTATCTAATCTCATCTCCTTAACCAAACCTATCTCTCTCATTCTTAGTAATTCATCTTCTAGGTTCTCTTTGCTACAGGTACATCTCTCCCCGCAGTATCGTTATTACCTACGGGCAAGAATAGGGCTTGGGAGGGAAACTTCTCATCTCTTCACTTCCCTCATATCTACATTTCTCACATACTATCCTAGATGAATAACCCACATGATGATAATTTCTATCGTTTTCACTCTGCACGATCTATTAGAATTAACGTATGGATTAGTCATAAAATACACTTTCACCAATGTATAGTGTTTCTCTTTGGCCCAGAAAGGCTCAATGAAATACTTCTATCACCGGATCCCATCATACTACCTCTCATAGAGGGTGAAAGCATGTTAACCTGTTGCGCTTTTGGTGCTAGTTAGCAGTTTCAAGTTAGCACATCTTCAAAAAGTTGGGCGTCCGGTAATTTTTTTACAAATAATATCAAAATTTGTCAGAGGTTGTATATTTGGATTCCTTGTTTCAAGTGCTTTCTATTGATATATCATATGTCATAGATCTTGGAGATATAGCTCAAGTTATTGTACTAGTTAGCATATGTCAAAATTGTGCTAGTTAGCATTGTTCGGGACATGAAAAAGCATGACAGGTTAACATGCTTTCACCCTTCTATGAACCAAGAGGATTTGTATACACAATTAATCCCAATCACTAGACAAAGTATATATATTATGGTAAGCACAAAACTACAATTCCAAAGAACAATTCGTAGCCTATTTGGTCAGCCAAGATTGAATGCCATTAACTCATCTATTAACCCTTTCATATTACCCATGATACGATATGACCATAGCCTTGATGTTTTCATCTTTGTGTTGTTTTGACACTCTCTTTTGTGTTCTTTCTTTCGGTGTGTGAGTGCAAGAGAGAAAAAGTGGGACTTCTTTGATTGCACTTCCTTCCAAACCCTAGTCTTCATGGCATCTATGGTTTAACTCCTTCATATAGTTTTTTGGAGTTCTCTCACAAACTCTCACAGCCATAAGCCCGGTGCTTTCTTGGCAAGACCGCAAATTTCTCGACAGCGTGCAACAAGCACATATTTGAAATTACACCAGGAAAACCGGATATATTTCAAGCTACCGGTAGAAAATCCAAAATTTGTCACAAACATATAAAGATTCCAAAAGATTTGAAGCCATGCAGAGGCTTGCAAAAACCTTGCATTTGAAGCTAAACTTAGTCGTGCAACTATGCACCGGAAACTTGAACATTACAGATGGACTTGTAAATGGAGCTGATGGACTTTACAAAAGTCATTCACAGACATCGACAAACGAAAAAATAATTTGGATTGAATTTTACAACGTCAGAGTAGGTCAACGTACAAGATTTGAGAATTAGCATCTCTTTGCAGAATCTATTTCGAGAAAATGGACTCCCATAAGAAAAATCACAAGAGAGTTTCAAGTCGGAAAAAATCTGTTGAATGTCGTATCAAGAACACAATATCCTGTCCAACATGCATCGGCTCAAACTATTCATAGATCTCAAGGATTGACACTTCACACGTTGGTCTTCGATCCTGCAAGAATAAAAAGCCATGGATTGATGATATATACAACGTTGTCACGAATTGAAAAATCCCCAAAACCTGTTTCTCCTCTCCAAAATTGATCCAAAGAAAATAAAAACAGATAAGATAGTGCTACAAGAAATAGAACACCAGAAGCAAGAAGCAACATGGAAAAGTCTAAACAAAAACTTGACAGACTTTGCAGGGAACAATATCGTTATTCAATACATAAACAGAGTGTCCTTATCTACTGTCAGAATAATCAATATCTAATCCTCCTAAATGATTTTCTCATATTAAACTGATCATTTAATGTGGGGAAGTGCCAGGGGAGAAAAAGCTAGAATATTGGTTAAGCTAGCAGGCCGGCCACAGTATGGATCCAAAGGAGGGAAAATAGGGATCCAAAGAGGGGGCCATCTTCAAAAGAGCCATGCACAACAATGGGATAAAAAGACCCTAAGCTTCAGCCCATTAAGACTTCCAAAATGCTAAGGTTCCAAAAATCAAAGGTTGTGTCCAAAGGGTTGAAGCTTAGGGGGAATTGGATGCTTTCTGTGCTCTCCAAAGTCAATGCATATCCCTCCATGGGAGGGGGCGAGCCCTTCTTCTAGGGGATGAGAGAGAAAGCCACACACACACACACACACACACAGGCTCCCTTTACACAAAGGGAATGAGGGACACATGTTAGGTCCCTAGGCCAGATGCCCACAAGGTGTGCCCAGTTTCTATTGGATGACCCTTGAAATGGACCAATGAGAATTAAGCTAGAGTAAATATAGTTTAATTAATTTAAAAACATTTAATAAAAGAAACCAATGAGAATTAAGTCTTGGGTCTGAGAACAGGGATAATTAAAGTTGTGTTTGTTAAGTGTTTTGCTTAGTGCATGAAGCTTTCATCTTCATTGCACTAGCTAGTCTTGAAGGAACACAAAGAATTGTATTGTACAATGTCCCTCTTGATGGGAGAAACCATAATACAAAGCCTTTTGGAGGGGGGACCGGCTCCATGCAAATCCGGTCCTCAACTGTTATCATTAGCTTAATTTCTCTCTCTTTTGAAAGTATTGTCGATGCTATCTAACTAGGTGTTATACTTTTTGTTGCTCTCTCCACCCAAGGACTCTTGTAATTCTCATTAGGAATCTATTCTAATGAAATGCCCACTATGTTCATGCTCATTTCCGCTACACACAAGTTATTAGGCCATTTAATGCTACATTGGTATCAGAGCTCAAGGTTTCTCTTTTCTTGCTCAAGAAGGGAGGTCCTCAAGCTAGCTACAAATGGTTGGTATTATTAATTGCCTGTGGGTAAGTAGAATAGGGATTTTTCAGCCTTGTAGTGCACCTGCCTTTGTGCACTTAATGGGGCATCACCATCGAGAGCTATGGTCTTAATAGTGGAGTCCTACGGGGCTTGCCTACCGCTTTTGCCTACGGCTTTTAACCACTATTGAGCTATTAGAAGCTTGACAGGAGCCGGTGCTGTTTTGGTGTCGAAAGACCCTCTCTTCTATTCCTTGCAATTAATGGTATTCGAGCCGCGGGTATAGTAGCTTGAGTGCTTTTTCTAAAGGGGTAAAGAGGAGTAGCAACTAGGGCTTGAAGTGCCAAAGTACACCTAAAACGTTTACACCTAAAAGTTGTTAGAATGGTTGACAATAGTAAAGAGAGTGAAATTAATGTTGATAACTTTGATTATTCCCATGAGAAAGCTACTAATGATGCTTCAATGCTTGTTAACTATCTTGTTTCTAGGCTTCAACAAGCCATGGGCAATCCATCTCTCCAAAGTGAGGTGCAACGGTAGCTTCGTGCTCACGGGATTCTCCAAGCTCATCACCATGACGAGAGAGCACCTAGGAAGCCTCCTTGTGAGACTACCAAAAGAGGTCTCTCTCCAATTCGGGAAGAAGAAGAGAATCCATATGAAGGGCTCAAGAATTTACTTCTTGATGATGCATCTCCTTCCCAAAGGAGAACTCAAGAGCCTCCACCGAAGAAATGAGAAAGAAGCGAGTCTCCCACCACCTCGGCGGAGATGGCTCCACGAAGACAGCGGGCTAAACGCTCTCCATCACCACCAAAGCGGAGAAGACCATCATATTCTTCTCCTCACCACATTTCAAAGAGGGATGATAAAAAGCAAGAGAAGAAAAAGGTGAGAAAGAGGACACCCTCTTCTCCACCTTCTTCAAATTCTTCACCTTCTGAAGAAAGTGATGGTGCAACCTTTGAACCATCAAAAAGAAGAGGCCATAGAAAATCCTATGCCGCATGGAAGAGGTCGTCCAAGCTGAAGAAAGTCAAAGAGGGAGGGAAGAACATCTCTTTCCTTACTTATGATGGCACCTTTGGTGCTACGGACAAAGTCTTGGCCTTTATCTAGCAATTAGATGCGGCGTTTGGAGATGAGGGCTTCACAGAGTCCTCTAAGCTACGCCATGTAGCTATTCACTTTCAAAAGTCCGCCAAACAATGGTGGTATAGCCTACAAGCCAACGGTGAAGCTCCACGAACATGGAAAGCTTTAAGAGCTTCCATTATGAAGCAGTTTTTGGCCACCGATGCCAAAGACAAATTACTCACCGAATGGCTAAGCTTAAAGCTGTCTCCCAATGAATCCATCCACAAATATGTAGACAAGTTTTGGGACCTACAACTCAAAGCCACTGTCTTCAAAATTTTGGATTTTGGAGAGCAAAAGCAACAATTTTGTGCGGGTTTAACTGAAGAAATGGCGGAGTATGTCAACTCCCAAAGGCCACGTAACATATCGCTGGTAATACACCATACTATGGTGGCCTCTCGAATCAATTTCGGAACAGGGGCTAAAAGAAATAATAAGCCCCCGGGAAACAAGGGTTCCAATGAGCCTAAGGGGAAGGACAATGTCCAAAAGTCTCCTAAGGGCAACTCCAACAAAGCTAACGAGAAGGGAGTTTACAAAGGTAAGAATAAACTCTCTCCTGAAGAGCTTCAGCGCTATCGCAAGGATAACCGGTGTTTCAAGTGCGGCGAACAAGGGCATGGGTACCGCGCTTGTCCCCAAAAGAACAACCGCCAAGATCCTCCTAGAGCTTCCTTGGTTGAAATCCAAGAGGAGGAGACTCACCAAACTCATCACAAAGGATCTCCTCTATGCCATGCTTGGGGAAAGGTAAGAGAACATGATTCTTTTATTCTCTTTGACCCTGGTTCTACTCACAATTTTATATCTATGGAGTTAGCCATCAAGCTAGGCATACAATCCTACGAGATGGGAGATGTCCTACCCGCAGACACTGCGTTCAAGGGGGAAGAAGCTTCAGTCACTCCCTTAATTGGGAAATTGAGGCTTCATGTCGAAGGCTATGTGGACAAAGAGGACTTCTTTATCTCTCCTCTCAAGCATGAGGATGTAATCCTAGGGGCACCATGGTTTGACCGTCTGGCTGCCGATGTTAAATTTCCTGAAAGGAGAATCTCCTTTAAGTTCAAGGAAAAAGACATGTATATAGATGCTAAGAAAATGGGTAACACCATCCCCATTGTACATACACCAGCTTTCAACAAGTCAATAAAAATCTCTATTTCCGTGTAAATGATTTTTGTTAAAGATTCTCAAAATGAACCTAATGATTTAACAAAAGAAAATAAAACAAACCAAAAGGAATTAGAGTCATCCAATTTTCTCAAGGGGTTTCAAGATGTTTTTATTGACGACATCCCTTGTGAGATACCTCCTAAACAAGGTAATGATGACCATGCAATTGAACTTCTTCCAGGAAGTTCACCGCCTAACAAACCTCCTTATAGAGTTTCTCAAGCTCAACAAGAGGAGATTATGCAGCAAGTGCATGAGTTAGTTGAGAAGAGTATGGTTAGGCCAAGCTCATCTCCATTTTGCTCACATGTGCTATTAGTGCAAAAGAAAGACGGCACATATCGTATGTGTGTCGACTATAGAGCACTAAATAGGATGACTATAAGGAATAGGTTTCCCGTTCCACGGGTAGAAGACCTATTTGATAAGCTACAAGGATCGACCTACTTCAGTAGGATTGACCTAAAAAGTGCCTATCATCAAATAAGGATAGTTGATCAAGACATTGTAAAGACCACATTTCGCACCACATTTGGTCTTTACGAATACATTGTCATGCCTTTTGGCTTGACCAATGCACCAGCCACATTCAACCGCTTGATGGAGAAGCTGTTCAGGCCTTATCGAACCTTCACTGGAGTGTTCTTTGATGATATTATCATCTACGCTAATTCATTAGACGAACACAAGCAACACCTCTAGGTAATATTTCAAGTTTTGAGAGACAATAAACTTTATGTTAATCGAAAGAAAGGTGAATTTTTCTTGCAAGAGATTCAGTATTTAGGTCACATTATCTCTCAAGATGGCATCCAAATGGATCCATCAAAGTTAGAGGTAATAAAAGGATGGCCTAAACCAAGGAATCTTCATGAACTAAGAAGCTTTATAGGTATGTGTGCATACTATAGACGCTTCATAGAAAAGTTCTCACAAATTGTGGTACCATTACATGACCTAAAAAAGAAAAGCGTTAGGTATACATGGTCTGTTAAGGAGAACAATGCTTTCGAAAATCTTAAAGAAAATCTTATCTCTCAACATGTGCTTACACTACCGGATCTCTCAAAACCATTTGAGGTCCAATGTGATGCTTGTGGTGATTGCCTTGGAGCTGTTTTACTCCAAGAAGGGCATGGCATAGGCTATGAGAGTCGAAGGCTCAACCCTGTTGAGCAAGCTCTAGTCATATATGAAAAGGAACTCCTTGCAGTTCTAAATGCTTTAGATTCATGGAAGCACTATTTGTTGGGGACTCCTTTCATTCTGCGAACGGATCACCAAAGTCTTAAGTACTTCATGACGCAGACCAAGCTCTCCGACAAACGCATGAGGTGGGCAAATTTCCTTTCGCAATTTTATTTTCATATTGCTCACATTGCTGGCAAGCATAATCAAGTAGCTGATGCACTCTCAAGACGGCCGAGAGTGAATGATGATTCCATAGCAACTCACAATGATCTATCTTCAATGATAGATGAGTACGCTATTGATCCTGATTTTAGAGCTGATTTCATCCCTTGCATTAGGGAAGAAAGAAGAACCATTTACCTTACAAGATGGTTATCTTCTCTATGGCGATAGACTATGCGTTACTAACTCACTACGTGAGAAAGTAATGTATGAATCTCATGCTCCACCTTATGCAGGACATAGAGGGATTCAATCTACCTTAAAGGGAATTGAAACATATTTCTATTGGCCTACCATGAAAGTGAACATACAAGAGTATGTTTCTTAATGTGTGGTATGCCAAAAGACAAAATTTGATAGAGGGAAGCAACTTGGATTGCTTCAACCCTTGCCAATCCCTAATTCACCATGGGAGAGCATATCCATTGATTTTATCTTTGGATTGCCTAAGTCTATCCATGGGAATACGGGAATATGGACAATATTAGACAGGTTCAGTAAACAAGCTCATTTTATACCTGTCAAAAAGACTATCAAAGCCCATCAAATGGAAACCCTCTTTATTTCACAAATTTTCAAGTACCATGGCTTGCCAATGTCCATAGTGTCGGATACTGATCCTAGAATGACCAGTAATTTATGGAAGGGTCTCTTTGAGAATTTAGGGACAAGGCTAAACTTCTCTTCAGCCTATCATCCACAAACGGATGGCCAAAGTGAAATAGCTATCCTAACCATTCTCGATCTACTAAAAGCCTATGTAACGGAAGTAGATCAAAGATCCCAATGGGAGAAGTACTTACCCTTAGTGGAGTATGCTTGCAATAACACTGTACATACTTCCACGGGAAAAGCACCTTTCGAGGTAATTGAGGGAAGATCAAAAAGTCCCTTGCTACTTGTCATAATAATCAATATCTAATTCTCCTAAATGATTTTCTCATATTAAACTGATCATTTAACGTGGGGAGGTACCAGGGGAGAAAAAGCTAGAATATTGGTTAATCTTGCAGACCGGCCACAGTAGGGATCCAAAGGAGGGAAAATAGGGATCCAAAGGGGGGGCCATCTGCAAAAGAGCCATGTGCAACAATGGACTAAAAAGACCCTAAGGTTTATCCCATTAAGACTTCCAAAATGCTAAGGTTCCAAAATTCAAAGGTTGTGTGCAAAGGTCAACCCTAGGGAAAATTGGATGCTTTGTGTGTGCCCTAAAAGTCTTTGCACATCCCTACATGGGAGGGGGCGAGCCCTAAAGGTAGGGTATGAGAGAGAAATCCACACACACACACACAGGCTCCCTTTACACAAAGGGAATGAGGGACACATGTCAGGTCCCTAGGCCAGATGCCCACAAGGTGTGCCCAATTTCTATTGGATCACCCTTGAAGTGGACCAATGAGAATTAAGCTAGAGTAAATCTAGTTTAATTAATTTAAAAACATTTAATAAAAGAAACCAATGAGAATTAAGTCTCCTAGAAGACTATTGGGCAGTCTCCCAAGGGGTCCAATGAGCATTCAGGAGCACCATGGCTTGCCTGATTCGTATTGGCCTGGAGGCAAAGGGGTCCAATGAGTGTTTAGTTTAATTATTTAATTACCTAGCTAAAGCTCTCACAAAAGGGGAAAGGGGGACACATGTTAGAAGGCTATCACTTATGCTGCTTAATTGTAATTGGCTTGACTTGGGGAGGGCCAATGAGGCTTGAGCAAGAGCAATTAGCAAGAGGGCTCGCCCAAGAGAGAGGGGGGGCTGATTTTTGCAAGGATTATCACACACACACGCACACTTGACCATGTGTGAAGAAAGAATACTCTTTTTCCTCCCAAGCTTTAATGGAGAGCTCATCACCTACTCCAAGCTTGTGAGATAGAAGCCTACATCAACACTCTCTTGGCATGTGGATGCAAATCCAACCAAGAGCCAAGCTTCAATGCACGCTCATCTTCTCTACCAAGCTAATTACTAAGCCAAGCTATGCTAATATGAGTGATTATGTGAGGAGATGTACATCTTTCTCGTAAGATACTCCTTCTTCCTCTCAATATATCTACTCTCATACCCTGCTAGCTCTCACCATCTTCGAAGGTGTGTGAGGTCTTGGGTCTGAGAACGGGGATAATTCAAGTTGTGTTTGATTAAGTGTTTTGCTTAGTGCATGAAGATTCCTTCTTCATTGCACTAGCTAGTCTTGAAGGAACACAAAGAATTGTATTGTACAATGTCTCTCTTGATGGGAGAAACCATAATACAAAGCCTTTTGGAGGGGGGACCGGCTCCATGCAAATCCGGTCCTCAACTATTGTCCATAGCTTAATTTCTCTCTCTTTTGAAAGTATTATTGATGCTATCTAACTAGGTGTTATGCTTTTCGTTTCTCTCTCCACCCAAGCACTCTTGTAATTCTCATTAGGAATCTATTCTAATGGAATGCCCACCATGTTCATGCTAATTTCCGCTACACATAAGTTATTAGGCCATTAATTGTTACATTGGTATCAGAGCTCAAGGTTTCTCTTTTTTTGCTCAAGAAGGGAGGTCCTCAAGCTAGCTACAAATGGTTGGTATTATTAATTGCCTGTAAGTAAGTAGAATAGGGATTTTTTAGCCTTGAGGTGCGCCTGCCTTTGTGCAGTTAACGGGGCATCACCGTCAAGAGCTATGGTCTTAATAGTGGAGTCCTACGGGTCTTGCCTACGGCTTAACCACTGTTGAGCTATTAGAAGCTTGACAGGAGCCGGTGCTGTTTTGGTGTCGAAAGACCCTCTCTTCTATTCCTTGCAATTAATGGTATTCAAGCCGCGGGTACAGTAGCTTGAGTGCTTTTTCTAAAGGGCTAAAGAGGAGTAGCAACTAGGGCTTGAAGTGCCAAAGTACACGTAAAAAGTTTACACCTAAAAGTTGTTAGAATGGCTGACAATAGTAAAGAGAGTGAAATTAATGTTGATAACTTTGATTTTGCTCATGAGCAAGCTACTAATGATGCTTCAATGCTGGTTAACTATCTTGTTTCTAGGCTTCAACAAGCCATGGGCAATCCATCTCTCCAAAGTGAAGTGCAACGGTAGCTCCGTGCTCATGGGATTCTCCAAGCTCATCACCATGACGAGAGAATACCTAGGAAGCCTCCTTGTGAGACTACCAAAAGAGGTCTCTCTCCGATTCGGGAAGAAGAAGAGAATCCATATGAAGGGCTCAAGAATTTACTTCTTGATGATGCATCTCCTTCCCAAAGCAGAACTCAAGAGCCTCCATCAAAGGAACGAGAAAGAAGCGAGTCGCCCGCCACCTCGGAGGAGATGGCTCCAGGAGGACGGCGGGCTAAACGCTCTCCATCACCACCAAAGCGGAGAAGACCATCATATTCTTCTCCCCACCACAATTCAAAGAGGGATGATAAAAAGCAAGAGAAGAAAAAGGCGACAAAGAGGACACCCTCTTCTCCATCTTCTTCATCCTCTTCCTCTAATGAAAACTATGGTGAAGATGACAAAGATCAAGACAAGAAAAAGGCGAGAAAGAGGTCACCCTCTTCTCCACCTTCTTCAAATTCTTCACCCTCTGAAGAAAGTGATGGTGCAACCTTTGAACCATAAAAAAGAAGAGGCCATAGGAAGTCCTCTGCCGCATGGAAGAGGTCGTCCAAGTTGAAGAAATTCAAAGAGGGAGGGAAGAGCATCTCTTTCCTTACCTATGATGGTACCTTTGGTGCTACGGACAAAGTCTTGGCCTTTATCCAGCAATTCGATGCGGCGTTTGGAGATGAGGGCTTCACGGAGTCCTCTAAGCTACGCCATGTAGCTATGCACTTTCAAAAGTCTGCCAGACAATGGTGGTCTAGCCTACGAGCCAATGGTGAAGCTCCACGAACATGGAAGGCTTTTAGAGCTTCCATTAGGAAGCAATTTTTGGCCATCGATGCCAAAGACAAAGTACTCACCGAATGGCGAAGCTTAAAGCTCTCTCCGAATGAATCCATCCACAAATATGTAGACAAGTTTTGGGACCTACAACTCAAAGCCACTGCTGTCTTCAAAAGGTTGGATTTTGGAGAGCAAAAGCAACAATTTTGTGCGGGCTTAACCAAAGAAATGGCGGAGTATGTCAACTCCCAAAGACCATGTACCATATCGGCAGTCATACACCACACTATGGTCGCCTCTCGAATCAATTTCCAAACGGGGGAAAAAAGAAATAATGAGCCCCCGCAAAACAAGGGTTCCAATGAGCCTAAGGGGAAAAACAATGTCCAGAAGTCTCCTAAGGGCAACTCGAACAAAGCTCAAGAGAAGGGAGTTTACAAAGGTAAGAATAAACTCTCTCCTGAAGAGCTTGAGCATTATCGTAAGGATAACCGGTGGTTCAAGTGCGGCAAACAAGGGCATGCGTACCGCGCTTGTCCCCAAAAGAACAACCGCCAAGATCCTCCTAGAGCTTCCTTGGTTGAAATCCAAGAGGAGGAGACTCACCAAACTCACCACAAAGGATCTCCTCTATGCCATGCTTGGGGAAAGGTAAGAGAACATGATGCTTTTATTCTTTTTCACCCTGGTTCTACTCACAATTTTATATCTATGGAGTTAGCCACCAAGCTAGGCATACAATCCTACGAGATGGGAGATGTCCTACCCGCAGACAGAGCCTTCAAGGGGCAAGAAGCTTCATTCACTCCCTTAATTGGGAAATTATGGCTTCATGTCCAAGGCTATGTGGACAAAGAGGACTTCTTTATCTCTCCTCTCAAGCATGAGGATGTAATCCTAGGGGCACCATGGTTTGACCGCCTGGCTGCCGATGTTAAATTTCCTGAAAGGAGAATCTCCTTTAAGTTCAGGGAAAAAGACATGTATATAGATGCTAAGGAAATGGGTAACACCATCCCCATTGTACATACACCAGCTTTCAACAAGTCAATAAAGAGCTCTATTTCTGTGTACATGATTTTTGTTAAAGATTCTCAAAATGACCCTAATGATTTAGCAAAAGAAAATAAAAGTAACCAAAAGGAATTAGAGTTATCCAATTTTCTCAAGGGGTTTCAAGATGTTTTGATTGACGACATCCCTTGTGAGCTACCTCCTAAACGAGGTAATGATGACCATGCAATTGAACTTCTTCCAGGAAGTGCACCGCCTAACAAACCTCCTTATAGAGTTTCTCAAGCTCAACAAGAGGAGATTATGCGGCAAGTGCATGAGTTAGTTGAGAAGGGCATGGTTAGGCCTAGCTCATCTCCATTTTGCTCACCTAAGCTATTAGTGCAAAAGAAAGACGGCACATATCGTATGTGTGTCGACTATAGAGCACTAAATAGGATCACTATCAAGAATAGGTTTCCCGTTCCACGGGTAGAAGACCTATTTGATAAGCTACAAGGATGGACCTACTTCAGTAGGGTTGACCTAAAAAGTGGCTATCATCAAATAAGGATAGTTGATCAAGACATTGTAAAGACCGCATTTCGTACTACATTTGGTCTTTACAAATACATTGTCATGCCTTTTGGCTTGACCAATGCACCAGCCACATTCAACCGCTTGATGGAGAAGCTGATCAGGCCTCATCGAACCTTCACTAGAGTGTTCTTTGATGATATTATCATCTACTCTAATTCATTGGAGAAACACAAGAAACACCTCCAGGTAATATTTCAAGTTTTAAGAGAGAATAAACTTTATGTTAATCGAAAGAAAAGTGATTTTTTCTTGCAAGAGATTCAGTATTTAGGTCACATTATCTCTCAAGATGGCATCCAAATGGATCCATCCAAGTTAGAGGTAATAAAAGGATGGCCTAAACCAATGAATCTTCATGAACTAAGAAGCCTCATAGGTATTTGTCCATACTATAGACGCTTCATAGAAAAGTTCTCACAAATTGCGGGACCATTACATGACCTAACAAAGAAAAGCGTTAGGTATACATGGTCTGCTAAGGAGAACAATGCTTTCGAAAAGCTTAAAGAAAAGCTTATCTCTCAACCTGTGCTTACACTACCGGATCTCTCAAAACCATTTGAGGTCCAATGCGATGCTTGTGGTGATTGCCTTGGAGCTGTTTTTCTCCAAGAAGGGCACGCCATAGGCTATGAGAGTCGAAGGCTTGAACCTGTTGAGCAAGCTCTAGGCATATACGAAAAGGAACTCCTTGCAGTTCTACATGCCTTAGATTCATGGAAGCACTATTTATTGGGGACTCCTTTCATTTTGCGAACGGATCACCAAAGTCTTAAGTACTTCATGACGCAGACCAAGCTCTCCGACAAACAAATGAGGTGGGCAAATTTCCTTTCGCAATTTCATTTTCATATTGCTCACATTGCTGGCAAGCATAATCAAGTAGTCGATGCACTCTCAAGACGGCCGAGAGTGAATGCGGTTTCCATAGCAACTCACAATGATCTATCCTCAATGATAGATGAGTATGCTATTAATCCCGATTTTAGAGATGTGATTTCAACCCTTACATTAGGGAATAAAGAAGAACCATTTACTTTACAAGATGGTTATCTTCTCTATGGCAATAGACTATGCGTTACTAACTCCCTGCGTGAGAAAGTAATGTATGAATCTCATGCTCCCCCGTATGCGGGGCATAGAGGGATTCAGTCTACCTTAAAGAGAATTGAAACATATTTCTATTGGCCTACCATGAAAGTGAACATACAAGAGTATGTTTCCAAATGTGTGGTATGTCAAAAGACAAAATTTGATAGAGGGAAGCAACCTAGATTGCTTCAACCCTTGCCAATCCCTAATTCACCATGGGAGAGCATATCCATGGATTTTATCTTTGGATTGCCTAAGTCTATCCATGGGAATACGGGAATAAGGACGATAGTAGACAGGTTCAGTAAACAAGCTCATTTTATACATGTCAAAAAGACTATCAAAGCCCATCAAATGGCAACCCTCTTTATTTCACAAATTTTCAAGTACCATGGCTTCCCATGTCCATAGTGTCGGATAGAGATCCTAGAATGACCAGTAATTTCTGGAAGGGTCTCTTTGAGAATTTAGGAACAGGGCTAAACTTCTCTTCGGCCTATCATCCACAAACAGATGGCCAAAGTGAAATAGCTAACCTAACCATTCTCGATCTACTAAAAGCCTATGTAACCGAAGTAGATCAAAGATCCCAATGGGAGAAGTACTTACCACGGGAAAAGCACCTTTCGAGGTAATTGAGGGAAGATCAAAAAGTCCCTTGCTACTTAAGGTACATGGGAAGATCTTCGCTGCAGATGAGTATAGCCGAGACCTACAAGAATCTTTTCAAAAGATTAAAGATGCTATCTCTATCTCACAGCAAAGGCAAAAGGCTGCTGTTGATAAGCACAGAAGATCCCAAGCCTTTAAAGAAAACGATTGGGTCTTGTTAAAGTTTCCCAAGGCTCGATTAAGGCACACGACGGGCAAGAATCCTACGGGCCACCAAAAGTACTATGCTAAACCAGCAAAAAGGTACTATGGTCCCTTCCAGATTCTTAGGCCAATCAATGACATGTCCTATCAACTTAAGTTTCCCAATCATTGGCTCATACACAATGCTTTTCATGTGAACCTATTAAAGCCTTACAAAGGAGAGCCACCTCAAGAACCAACTATTGAAGACCCACCGGAGATCGAGGACCAAGAAGAGGTGTTGCAGCCCCAGTCCATTCTCTGACATGAAGACAAGGTACTAAGAGGCATTAAGACTATCCGACGATATCTTATTAAGTTTAAGAATTATCCTTTTGAAGATGCTAGATGGATGCAAGGCATACAATTAAAGGATAACCTAAACCTTGTCAATGCTTACAATGCTTCCCAAGAGTAAGCAAATGTACAAAATGTTAAAAATGAACAAAATTTTTGTCTTATAAGACTCTCTTTTTCTTTATTTGTGCACAAAAATGAGGTAGTACGCATGCTTAGATCAAGTTTGCGGAGACGACGTCTCCCAAACACCAAGTAGAGCTTGTCACTCTACTATGGAAGACTAATAGGACTAATGTGCATACATGCTTGCGGAAGCCTCAGGCTCTCAAGCGCCAAATGGACTAGTCATCCATTATGGAATGATGTCGTAGGGTAACATAGGGATCCTCTACCCGCTAAGAAAAGGACTCATGAATATGCTTTATCTTCTCTACACCATAGTCGAGGACGACTATGATTTCAAGAGAGAGGTAATGTCATAATAATCAATATCTAATTCTCCTAAATGATTTTCTCATATTAAACTGATCATTTAATGTGGGGAAGTGCCAAGGGAGAAAAAGCTAGAATATTGGTTAAGCTAGTAGACCGGCCACAGTAGGGATCCAAAGGAGGGAAAATAGGGATCCAAAGAGGGGGCCATCTGCAAAAGAGCCATGTGCAACAATGGGCTAAAAAGACCCTAAGGTTCAGCCCATTAAGACTTCCAAAATTAAAAGGTTGTGTCCAAAGGGTTACAGCTTAGGGGCAATTGGATGCTATGTGTGCTCTCCAAAGTCAATGCATATCCCTACATGGGAGGGGGAGAGCCCTTCTTCTAAGGGATGAGAGAGAAAGCCACACACACACACACACACACAGGCTCCCTTTACACAAAGGGAATGAGGGACACATGTCAGGTCCCTAGGCCAGATGCCCACAAGGTGTGCCCAGTTTCTATTGGATGACCCTTGAAGTGGACCAATGAGAATTAAGCTAGAGTAAATCTAGTTTAATTAATTTAAAAACATTTAATAAAAGAAACCAATGAGAATTAAGTCTCCTAGAAGACTATTGGGCAGTCTCCCAAGGGGTCCAATGAGCATTCAGGAGCCCAATGGCTTGCCTGATTCCTATTGGCCACGAGGCAAAGGGGTCCAATGAGAGTTTAGTTTAAATATTTAATTACCTAAATCTCTCACAAAAGGGGAAAGGGGGACACATGTCAGAAGGCTATCACTTGCGGCTGCTTAATTGTCATTGGCTTGACTTGGGGAGAGCCAATGAGGGCTCAGCAAGAGAAAACAGCAAGAGGGCTCGCCCAAGAGAGAGAGGGGGCTGATTTTTGCAAGGCATTATCACACACACACTCACACAATCTCATGTGTGAAGAAAGAGAAGACTATCTCTTCCCAAGTTTTAATGGAGAGCTCATCACCTACTCCAAGCTTGTGAGATAGAAGCCTACATCAACACTCTCTTGGCATGTGGATGCAAATCCAACCAAGAGCCAAGCTTCAATGCATGCTCATCTCCTCTACCAAGCTAATTACTAAGCTAAGCTATGCTAATATGAGTGATTATGTGAGGAGATGTACATCTTTCTCGTAAGATACTCCGTCTTCCTCTCAATCTACTCTCATACCCTGCTAGCTCTCACCATCTTCGAAGGTGTGTGAGGTCCTGGGTCTGAGAACGGGGATAATTCAAGTTCTGTTTGTTAAGTATTTTGCTTAGTGCATGAAGCTTCCATCTTCATTGCACTAGCTAGTCTTGAAGGAACACAAAGAATTGTATTGTACAATGTCTCTCTTGATGGGAGAAACCATAATACAAAGCCTTTTGGAGGGGGGACCGGCTCCATGAAAATCCGGTCCTCAACTGTTGTCAATAGCTTAATTTCTCTCTCTTTTGAAAGTATTGTTGATGCTATCTAACTAGGTGTTATGCTTTTAGTTGCTCTCTCCACCCAAGCACTCTTGTAATTCTCATTAGGAATCTATTCTAATGGAATGCCCACTATGTTCATGCTAATTTCCACTATACATAAGTTATTAGGCCATTAATTGTTACAATACTTAAGGTACATGGGAAGATCTTCACTGTAGATGAGTATAGCCGAGACCTACAAGAATCTTTTCAAAAGATTAAGGATGCTATCTCTATGTCACAGCAAAGGTAAAAGGCTGCTGCTGACAAGCACAGAAGCGCCCAAGACTTTAAAGAAAATGATTGGGTCTTGTTAAAGTTTCCCGAGGCTGGATTAAGGCACACGACGGGCAAGAATCCTACGGGCCACCAAAAGTACTATGCTAAACTAGCAAAAAGTTACTATGGTCCCTTTCAAATTCTTAGGCCAATCAATGAGATGGCCTATCAACTCAAGCTACTCAAACATTGGCTCATACACAATGCTTTTCATGTGAGCCTATTAAAGCCTTACAAAGGAGAGCCACCTCAAGAACCAACTATTGAAGACCCACCGGAGATCGAGGACCAAGAGGAGGTGTTGCAGCCCGAGTCCATTCTCCGACATGAAGACAAGGTACTAAGAGGCGGTAAGACTATCCGACGATATCTTATTAAGTTTAAGAATTATCCTTTTGAAGATGCTAGATGGATGCAAGGCATACAATTAAAGGATAACCTAAACCTTGTCAATGCTTACAATGCTTTCCAAGAGTAAGCAAATGTACAAAATGTTAAAAATGAACAAAGTTTTTGTCTTATAAGACTCTTTTTCTTTATTGTGCACAAAAATGAAGTAGTATGCATGCTTAGATCAAGTCTGTGGAGACGACATCTCCCAAACACCAAGTAGAGCTTGTCACTCTACTATGGAAGACTGATAGGGCTAATGTGTAGACATGCTTGCGGCAGCCTCAGGCTCTCAAGTGCCAAATGGACTAGTCATCCATTGTGGAATGATGTCGTAGGGTAACATAGGGATCCTCTACTTGCTAAGAAAAGGACTCATGAATATGATTTATCTTCTCTACACCATAGTCGAGGACAACTATGATTTCAAGAGAGAGGTAATTTCATAATAATCAATATCTAATTCTCCTAAATGATTTTCTCATATTAAACTAATCATTTAATGTTGGGAAGTGCCAAGGGAGAAAAAGCTAGAATTTTGGTTAAGCTAGTAGACCGGCCATAGTAGGGATCCAAAGGAGGGAAAATAGGGATCCAAAGAGGGGGCCATCTGCAAAAGAGCCATGTGCAACAATGGGCTAAAAAGACCCTAAGGTTCAGCCCATTAAGACTTCCAAAATGCTAAGGTTCCAAAATTCAAAGGTTGTTTCCAAAGGGTTAAAGCTTAGGGGGAATTGGATGCTTTGTGTGCTCTCCAAAGTCAATGCATATCCCTACATGGGAGGGGGAGAGCCCTTCTTCTAGGGGATGAGAGAGAAAGCCACACACACACACACACACACACACAGAGGCTCCCTTTACACAAAGGGAATGAGGGACACATGTCAGGTCCCTAGGTCAGATGCCCACAAGGTGTGCCCAGTTTCTATTGGATGACCCTTGAAGTGGACCAATGAGAATTAAGCTAGCGTAAATATAGTTTAATTAATTTAAAAACATTTAATAAAAGAAACCAATGAGAATTAAGTCTCCTAGAAGACTATTGGGCAGTCTCCCTAGGGGTCCAATGAGCATTCAGGAGCCCAATGGCTTGCCTGATTCCTATTGGCCACGAGGCAAAGGGGTCCAATGAGAGTTTAGTTTAAATATTTAATTACCTAAATCTCTCACAAAAGGGGAAAGGGGGACACATGTCAGAAGGCTATCACTTGCGGCTGCTTAATTGTCATTGGCTTGGGGAGAGCCAATGAGGGGGACACATGTCAGAAGGCTATCACTTGTGGCTGCTTAATTGTCATTGACTTGGGGAGAGCCAATGAGGGCTCAGCAAGAGAAAAAAGCAAGAGGGCTCGCCCAAGAGAGAGAGGGGGCTGATTTTTGCAAGGCATTATCACACACACACTCACACAATCTCATGTGTGAAGAAAGAGAAGACTATCTCTTCCCAAGCTTTTATGGAGAGCTCATCACCTACTCCAAGCTTGTGAGATAGAAGCCTACATCAACACTCTCTTGGCATGTGGATGCAAATCCAACCAAGAGCCAAGCTTCAATGCATGCTCATCTCCTCTACCAAGCTAATTACTAAGCTAAGCTATGCTAATATGAGTGATTATGTGAGGAGATGTACATCTTTCTCGTAAGATACTCCGTCTTCCTCTCAATCTACTCTCATACCCTGCTAGCTCTCACCATCTTCGAAGGTGTGTGAGGTCCTGGGTCTGAGAACGGGGATAATTCAAGTTGTGTTTGTTAAGTATTTTTCTTAGTGCATGAAGCTTCCATCTTCATTGCACTAGCTAGTCTTGAAGGAACACAAAGAATTGTATTGTACAATGTCTCTCTTGATGGGAGAAACCATAATACAAAGCCTTTTAGAGGGGGGACCGGCTCCATGAAAATCCGGTCCTCAACTGTTGTCCATAGCTTAATTTCTCTCTCTTTTGAAAGTATTGTTGATGCTATCTAACTAGGTGTTATGCTTTTAGTTGCTCTCTCCACCCAAGCACTCTTGTAATTCTCATTAGGAATCTATTCTAATGGAATGCCCACTATGTTCATGCTAATTTCCACTACACATAAGTTATTAGGCCATTAATTGTTACACTACTTAAGGTACATGGGAAGATCTTCACTGTAGATGAGTATAGCCGAGACCTACAAGAATCTTTTTAAAAGATTAAGGATGCTATCTCTATGTCACAGCAAAGGAAAAAGGTTGCTGCTGACAAGCACAGAAGCGCCCAAGCCTTTAAAGAAAATGATTGGGTCTTGTTAAAGTTTCCCAAGGCTGGATTAAGGCACACGACGGGCAAGAATCCTACGGGCCACCAAAAGTACTATGCTAAACTAGCAAAAAGTTACTATGGTCCCTTTCAAATTCTTAGGCCAATCAATGAGATGGCCTATCAACTCAAGCTACTCAAACATTGGCTCATACACAATGCTTTTCATGTGAGCCTATTAAAGCCTTACATAGGAGAGCCACCTCAAGAACCAACTATTGAAGACCCACCGGAGATCGAGGACCAAGAGGAGGTGTTGCATCCCGAGTCCATTCTCCGACATGAAGACAAGGTACTAAGAGGCGGTAAGACTATCCGACGATATCTTATTAAGTTTAAGAATTATCCTTTTGAAGATGCTAGATGGATGCAAGGCATACAATTAAAGGATAACCTAAACCTTGTCAATGCTTACAATGCTTTCCAAGAGTAAGCAAATGTAAAAAATGTTAAAAATAAACAAAGTTTTTGTCTTATAAGACTCTTTTTCTTTATTGTGCACAAAAATGAAGTAGTTTGCATGCTTAGATCAAGTTTGTGGAGACGACGTCTCCCAAACACCAAGTAGAGCTTGTCACTCTACTATGGAAGACTGATAGGGCTAATGTGTAGACATGCTTGCGGCAGCCTCAGGCTCTCAAGTGCCAAATGGACTAGTCATCCATTGTGGAATGATGTCGTAGGGTAACATAGGGATCCTCTACTTGCTAAGAAAAGGACTCATGAATATGATTTATCTTCTCTACACCATAGTCGAGGACAACTATGATTTCAAGAGAGAGGTAATGTCATAATAATCAATATCTAATTCTCCTAAATGATTTTCTCATATTAAACTGATCATTTAATGTGGGGAAGTGCCAAGGGAGAAAAAGCTAGAATATTGGTTAAGCTAGTAGCCCGGCCACAGTAGGGATCCAAAGGAGGGAAAATAGGGATCCAAAGAGGGGGCCATCTGCAAAAGAGCCATGTGCAACAATGGGCTAAAAAGACCCTAAGGTTCAGCCCATTAAGACTTCCAAAATGCTAAGGTTCCAAAATTCAAAGGTTGTGTCCAAAGGGTTAAAGCTTAGGGGGAATTGGATGCTTTGTGTGCTCTCCAAAGTCAATGCATATCCCTACATGGGAGGGGGAGAGCCCTTCTTCTAGGGGATGAGAGAGAAAGCCACACACACACACACACACACACACAGAGGCTCCCTTTACACAAAGGGAATGAGGGACACATGTCAGGTCCCTAGGTCAGATGCCCACAAGGTGTGCCCAGTTTCTATTGGATGACCCTTGAAGTGGACCAATGAGAATTAAGCTAGAGTAAATCTAGTTTAATTAATTTAAAAACATTTAATAAAAGAAACCAATGAGAATTAAGTCTCCTAGAAGACTATTGGGCAGTCTCCCAAGGGGTCCAATGAGCATTCAGGAGCCCAACGGCTTGCCTGATTCCTATTGGCCACGAGGCAAAGGGGTCCAATGAGAGTTTAGTTTAATTTTTAATTACCTAAATCTCTCACAAAAGGGGAAAGGGGGACACATGTCAGAAGGCTATCACTTGCGGCTGCTTAATTGTCATTGGCTTGACTTGGGGAGAGCCAATGAGGGCTCAACAAGAGAAAATAGCAAGAGGGCTCGCCCAAGAGAGAGAGGGGGCTGGTTTTTGCAAGGCATTATCACACACACACTCACACAATCTCATGTGTGAAGAAAGAGAAGACTATCTCTTCCCAAGCTTTAATGGAGAGCTCATCACCTACTCCAAGCTTGTGAGATAGAAGCCTACATCAACAATCTCTTGGCATGTGGATGCAAATCCAACCAAGAGCCAAGCTTCAATGCATGCTCATCTCCTCTACCAAGCTAATTACTAAGCTGAGCTATGCTAATATGACTGATTATGTGAGTAGATGTACATCTTTCTCGTAAGATACTCCTTCTTCCTCTCAATCTACTCTCATACACTGCTAGCTCTCACCATCTTCGAAGGTGTGTGAGGTCTTGGGTCTGAGAACGGGGATAATTAAAGTTGTGTTTGTTAAGTGTTTTTCTTAGTGCATGAAGCTTTCATCTTCATTGCACTAGCTAGTCTTGAAGGAACACAAAGAATTGTATTTTACAATGTCTCTCTTGATGGGAGAAACCATAATACAAAGCCTTTTGGAGGGGGGACCGGCTCCATGCAAATCCGGTCCTCAACTGTTGTCATTAGCTTAATTTATCTCTCGTTTGAAAGTATTGTCGATGCTATCTAACTAAGTGTTATGCTTTTTGTTGCTCTCTCCACCCAAGCACTCTTGTAATTCTCATTAGGAATCTATTCTAATGAAATGCCCACTATGTTCATGCTCATTTCCGCTACACACAAGTTATTAGGCCATTTAATGTTACATCTACACATTGCTCTGACATTATGAAAGACACTAGCCTTATGTCATCGGACATTATGTGCATCCAAGAAACGCACACACAAAAATCAAGAAACGCATTTCCCAGATTTGATTATATATCCTCTGAAGGACCAACAGGTGTTCTTATACTGCACAAAGGTAAGTCTCACTTTATCGGCACATATAAATTAATATCAGATGGGATTGAAATTGTTTCATCAAACATGTCTATTGCGAGCAACAAGAAATTAAAGATTGTTTCATTGTATAGACATCCTTTGTCGAAATTGTCGTCCCTTTATGAAGCACTGAAGAAAACTTTGTGTGCATTAGACATGGCCATGGAAACCATTATCGCAAGAGATTTCAACATAGACGCAAGCAGTAGCAATGGTTGCTTTATCTCTCTACAACATTACATGACACTATATGGATTCAGATAAATAATCAAAGAGCCAACAACAATAAATTACTCAACGTTGGATCACATTTGGGTCAACTCAAGTGTAAAGGAATTCTCATGCGGGACAAACTATTGCTATTGGTCTGATCATTCCATCACTTACATTATCTTGCCACTGACACATGGCAGGCCCTTGTGAAGTTGAACTTCACTTCTCGGCCTGTTTTTAATCAGGAGACAAGTAGATGCGTCTCTGAAGTGCAATCACCTATGCTACTAGCCCCTTGCTACTTATTATAGACTGCATCCCAGGTCCTACTTTCCTTCCAAGTTCCCACCCTTGCTGGCTATGCTTGATGATGGGTTGTGCGAAGCTTCATCGGTCTTAGGCCATGGCAACATGCAGTCTTGTACAAGCGTTTGGCACACTCAAGCCTCTTTGATTTCCTGTATCTCTGCAACAAAGGGAAGCTTGTGAAGCCTCTTCGTTTCCTCTATCGTTTCAGAATGTGGAGGAGATTGTGAAGCAAGTGTTGAGGGAATGGCCGACTTGAAGATTGTGGGAGAAGGCAGTCTTATTATTCTAGCTTTGGTACGATCCTATCATCCTTTGAGCTGCCGAGATTATTATATATAATACCCTAGTGTGGCATTAGGAAAAATGCTCATATGGGCATAACAATTCAAGATGATATAGTTAGTTAGGGCTATGCGACGAAGAAGTTATGAGCCGCTTTGCTAGACGCTTTCAATGAATGCAAAGCGAGGGAATCTCTCCAAATACAATCACTGATCTTTCCTTGATAATTTTGACCAAGAAACGTGTAGAAGGATTCGATGAGGGGTAGATGATACGATCAATCATGTGCACTGTCATGGTCCTTCTTGGATCAGGATCACTGACTCCGGTTTACAAATTCTCTCATCATGTCGCTCCTGTCCTTAAACATAGCTCCCCTAGCGATCACTTTTCTGCTGGCACAGTCTCTAGCTCACACCCTTGTGGAGTGAAAATCAGTCTCATGTCTTCGGTTATCCACAATTGATATGCAGAGTTCCCCGTTGCCATTTCCACCTATTATCTTCGGTTATCCACATTGCTTTCTTGTTTCAACTCAATCATGTGTTTTCTCCGTTGTGGCCAAGTGGCTCAGAATATTACTGTGAATTTAAATTCTCTGTAGATTGAAAATCCGTTGGTGTCTCCCATAATTTTTAGGCCTATGGTTGACAAGCTTCTTATGCTTTATTTCAGCTGTAAGTACGAAATGGTTAGATTGCTTCCATGCCAATGCATCAACTCCGTAGCTACTGTTAGCATTAAACCTGGAAGATCTATGCAGGAGCTTGTTTTCAAGCGCCCTGATCACCTTGAGAGTGTGACCATCAAGTGTAGCACAATTTACCAATAGAAACGTAATACCTTGTGTACCCAGGAATGCTGCAAACCACAAGCATGTTTACCCTCATAATTATAGATTCCCACTCGTAGTGAAGATGGCACTGAATCCATTTGATATGGAGGTGTTGGAGCCAAACCATGTAAGACTTGGGTACTCACGAGAGTAGACCGGGGTATTCCATGGTGTTCAAGACTCTAGGGGCAACTATTGAGCACATAAAAATTATGATGTAGATATGATGATACGGAAGTTGGTGGGAAATGTGGGACTACTTATGCACATCTTGATACCACGCCCAACCTCCGCCTCATTTTGCGAATACTAGCTTTGTTGATGCTGATGTTGGTGGTGAAGGTAATGTTGCTACTGCTGTTGTTTTTCATGATGATGATATTGTTGCTGATGAAGTTGATATTGATGTGGATGTTGATGTTGATGATGCTTATGAGATTGTTGCAATGGAGGAAGAGAATGTATATGTTATTGATATCGGGCATTTGGTAATCTCCTTGAGGTAATCTTTCCAGCGCGGCCACAGCCTGTTCATCTTGCCAGCCTCCACAACATGCAAGATAAAACACACACACACACAAACGGACAACCCCTCCCTTACTCTCTCTCTTACTTACACATACCAAACCCGCCAGCTCTATGTCTCCTATGCCACCAAGTGTCCCTTCCCACACACTGCTCCACCCTTCATTTGGGCATTCCAAGCACCTAGAGCAAGGATGTAGATAAAGCCTATGCTAACACAAAGGTGTCTCCTATTACCAGTTTGAGGTGGGTTTCAATATGTGGAGGTAATATGGCTTATTGAAAAATCCTTCCCCCCCATCCAAAAGTCTGGTAGTAGCAACCACCAAGTAGATGCTACTGATCATGTGACATAATGCCTCCTCAACATGCATGGACTATGAAAGTCCATGATCTGCCTCTTTATCTCCCACCCACAAGCTCTCATTAGTTTTTCAAGCGGTGCCCTCCTTCGAAGAAATAGGAGATAGGAGATACCCTCCTTCAAAATAGCGATGCACCCACCCTCTTGGCATTGCCTCACTAAATTCCAAGCTGCATGGCCTGTGATGTGTGCTCTCTCTCTCTCTCTCTCACACACACACACACACACAAAGAGCTTCTATGTGGGAGAAGGAATTGTAGACACGTGTCCCCCATTTCACCTGCCTTGAAGAAGTTATAGATTATTAAAGAGACACTTAGGGAGAGAGTAGCAGCGAGGTGAGACGAGCCACAATCATTTTCTTTATACACTCAATGACTATAATATTTTCAAAAAAATGGCATATTTTCATAATTTATAAAGTATTTTTTAATTTTTAGCCACCAAAAAGAGAAGTCATCTCTATGGCCTTTTCCCTTTACGCAGGCGAGAGAGAGAGAGAGAGAGAGAGAGAGAGAGAGAGAGGAAAATGTTGTGCTTGTTTCTCTTCTCTTTTGTGCATTGAGGTTTCCGGTGAGCACGAAATCTATATGGTCACCTACGACAATCCATGATACATATGCTCTCTACGTGATATCTGTATGGTCACCTATGACAATCCATGGTACATATGCTCTCTACATAGACATCTATATGGTCGCCTATGACAATCCATAGTACATATACTCTCTCTAGATATGTCATTTTGAGTTTTAATTTGCGTGTTTTATGTACATGGTGACCACATAACTTGGACATGGCATTATGGTGGCCATGTGACTTGATTATGTGATTGGAGGTTTGCTATGTGGTATGATACGTAGATCATAATGCTACTTGGAATGTAGTTTGATTTTGAGGTTTCTTGAATTGATTTGATAGGTTACATTAAAACTATGGTAGGTATGTTGTTTGGTATTCTTCAAAATATGATGTTCAATCGAAACTATTTAAAAACGATGCTTTTTTTAAAGTTACTTTTCAGGCTAATAAGAGATGTGCATGAGCATACATTCGCATAGGGAAAGACATGCATGCATGCTGCATTTGATTGATTGGTGATTGAACAATTGCGCAATCTAATGTAGACTTTTCTCATGCCACACTAACATTTGAAGATATCGTTAGTGTAATGTGAGCATTAAAAAGCTCGAAATAATGTTCAATTCCAAAAGCTCAAAAACAAAAAGCTCGCAAATATAAAATCCCCATTCGTATCATGATTGATGTATATTTGAATGGCACACCATTTCAACACTCTTGGAGCTTTGACTGCTTGTGGTTGCTATGGTTTCACATTGGGATTTTTTCAATATGCTTGGTTCATTCTACGGATCACTTATTTGACCATTTGATCCATGTTTTGTGTGATTGAAGTAGGAGCACTACGTTTTGTAGCTGACTCACTGGCTGTAGAAGAGGCATTGTTGGTGTTTGCTTCTATGTCCTCCGTAACCTCTCTATACATTGTCTTACAGTGATTTATTAATAACTTGTTCAAACATTGTGCACGCTTTCAAGTGTAAGTCCTTTTTGAGAGTTTTATTTTTCAAGCCCTCTATAAAGTGAATTGATAAGCAATCATCTTACAGTAACTCTTGCACTGGACATCTTTCAATGTATTGCTTGAAGCAAAGCACAGTTTCCTTCACATTTTCATTCTCCTTCTTCTTAAAATCATAGATTTGAGAAACCATGTTGTGCTTGATTTCCCTTTTAGAGAATCTCTCAAAAAACTCTCACAACTAGAGTTGACCAATATTCAGAAGTATCGGTTGTTTAGTGGCTGGAACCAAGTCAACACTGTTTCTTTCAATGTCAATCCAAATCCTTTATACTGCATATGGAAATCCATGACTTGTTCTACTCTTAAGACTTGCTTAAGTATGAAAACATGTACGTATGGAAACCCCAATTTGTTGTACTTTTTGCGCACACACTTTGCCACTTAAGAAGGTCACATATTTTGAGTTTTTTCTACCATTCTCATCATCCTAGGCTCTCCTATCATTACATCTCTTATTTCCTCGCGTGTTTCATACCCACTGATAGGTTCTCTCGAGGGAGATCGGTTAGTTACTCTCTCCTCATGTCTTCCGTCTCTACCCTTTTGTATCCGACACCCTTGTGATGAAAATCGTGTCTTGAATATCACTAACTCGACGATGTGTGGTCATAGGGACTTCAAAGGTCCCATCGGTCTTGGCTTAGAGATATGTGGTTGACTGAAAGAATATTCCACTTGTGTTCTGAGAGGACTCACTCTAGTAGTTTCTGGCCTTTTTGTTTTAGAAATAGTAGACATATGCATGCTTGGGGTGACATAGTACTGGTGAAATGGCCCTCCAAAGTACGTATATCCCGAGAGCTCTTTATGGATAACTATTGAATATCTCAATGTTAGTGGGTCGCAACGACGGACGTCTGCAACATAGCTTTCTGGCACTAACATAATGTCAATACTCAGGGAAAGTGACTCGGATGGGGCACAGAGACTCTATGAGATCGTCAATATCACGAAGGGAACCTTAACAAGCAAACACAACAACTCTACAATCAAACCAACACTCAATGATCATGGAAATCTTCCTATGTCCTTTCTCACAGTTCTAGGTCATCACGCCATTCCGGAACTCGAACGGACTCGAAATGTAATGAAACTTTAGGAGGAGGTCTAGGACACCTAGGGACACTATCCTAGCAAATCTGGACGCAATCCGACAAAGTACCAAAATCACGATCCATCATCAAAAAGGTCCTGAAAACTGCAACAGAACTATCCGGAACTGTCGTCCTATGGTCTAAGAACACTCTCCTATGGTCAAAACGACTAAAACCGGCGATTTAAGCACTCAAATGTGCAATTATAGCTCACGTCAAAACTGACAATGCTTACACTTAAATTAAAGAGCAAAGAGAGAGGAACACAATGCAAGTTTCAGAATTGAAAACTGATTACCCATTCATTAGTTGCGTCGATTACAAATTGGAGCAGCTTGTAGCTTGAGCGTACGTTTTTTGAGCTCCTTGCTTCCTCTAAAGATAAGCCTCCTTTCACATTAAGGTTATTGAAATTTATACCTAGGGAATTCTAAATGGCCAATGGCCAGCTCACACGGACATTTACAAATAACATGACAAAATTACAACTCACGGATTGATTGTAACTTTGGAATTGGGATTTACACAGAGTATTACTACACTAGCTCGGAAAACTGATAGAGTACAAATGTAGTGTACAGCTTCGTGTCTGACCAGTTGGGCGCCCATTTGATCCATCATCAAACAATCTCGGACCATACTTTTCTAACATGATTATCTGCAAATCTCTCTCCACCTCATATGTGAACACATACAATAATTTTTGCTCGATTAACTCTCTCACATTGGGTAATCACACCTGTAATAGAGCATTTTTTCTCCGTTATCATATCTGTACAAACCCACATGTGTATAATTTGTGTTGATGTGAGAGCCACATCAAGTAGCATACAAAATGCCCCAGAATATGACACCTTTCAATTTGGTGTCTGGGATAAATGACATTCTGCCTGTGGAATTCTTGATTCCTACACTATGCATTGCACAAGAATTAGGATGGATGGTACATGAGTTGTCTAATAGACTGGAACACCTAATCCAATTGGACAAGTTGAGACTTTAAGCGGTTGCAACTGTCTTTGCACAAAAAAGACAAATGAAAGAATTTCATGACCAACACATGATAAACAAGGAGTTTCAAAAGGGTGACTATGTACTAATCTACACCTCGAAGCAACACTCCAAGAAACTAAAAAAGGGAGGTAACGGCCCATTTGTGATCAACTATATACCACCAAATGCTGTTGTCCAACTTGGAACATTAGAGGGAGAGGTAAGTTCTAATTGGATCAACACATGCAGATTAAAGAAATATCATCAATCTCTCACTGCATAAATATTGGATAAAATACATCAAGAAAAGGAAAGAAAGCAAAAGGCTCAAGAATCAAAGAATAGGCACAGGAGGAAGCTCGATTATGGGTTTTGAAGCGCAAAAGGAGCGAAAAAGTCCAGTTCCACTACGGCAAGCTAAAGCACCTTCTCCTCCTATTGCCGCAGTCTAGATAGAGCAAAGCTAGCTCAAAGGAGTGGATGTACAAATCAATGTCCAACCAACTGATGGAATGGTAGAAAGAGCACTTGTAGATATTGGGGCTTGTGTCAATGCTATGCGGCATTCAACATACCGCAAACTATCAAACTTCATGATCAAGAACTAACCACAATTGAGCTAAAGGAAGCTAACAAAGGAACAATGGCGGAGTGAGTGTTCAGGCAGGTATTCTAGGTTGGTACTTAGAACTGGAGATGTCAGAGTCAGAATATTGAGAGAGCGCTTCAGACTATTGGAAGAGAGAAGTGGAACTAAAAAGACAAAACATTGGAACTAAAAAGATGAGAGACTGGAACTAAGATTTCATTTAGCATAATCAGATTACAATTGGTGAGCATCAAGTATACTAGTAGTGGCTTTGGAATTATAGGAAGAGAGAGAGTGCAAAAAATGATTACAAAGTGATACAAAGAATACGAGTAGCTCAAAATCTAGGCGTCTAAGGATTCTAGGGAGTCAGAAGTCACACAAAATGAGTAACGGGTCTTATTTATAGGCCATCATACTGACTATGCATTGTCAGTTACTGTGGTAACTGGCTAGTTACTACTTCTAGAAGCTTCATACATTCACCAGTCCTACTAGAGGTATTTCCTTCCTTCTACATTCCTCCTCTCCTTTCTTGAATTTTGCTATATACCAAGATTTCTAGATAACGCTTCCTAGACTGTGTTCGAATTGTCCAATAACGAATCCAATAACAACTCCTAGTCGCTTGTTGTTTCTTTTGTATTTGGGAAACCAGATCTCCTATGTTAGCATAGGACTCCATTAGATAGACTTCATCTTACAAAAGGCCAGCAGTCGAACACCAATTAACTCACCCAGTGTCTACCCAGAAAAACCTCTTATTGTTGGGTGTCTTTTTCCTCTTAAATGGTGTCTGGGATGCCTTCGAGGTAGTGACTCCAACATACACTAGCACTAATACCAATAGGGAGGTATTTCATATGTCCTAGAGAAACTTAGCTCAAACCACCATGACTACCAAAATGGAATGAGTTGGATGTGTTCAGACATATATTCTAGGTTGGTACTTAGAACTAGAGATGTCAGATTCAGAATATTCAGAGAGCACTTTAGACTTCTGGAAGATAGAATTGAAACTAAAAAGACAAAACATTGGTACTAAAAAGACAAGAGACCAGCTCTAGGTCAAACTCTCTCTCTCTCTCTCTCTCTCTCTCTCTCTCTCTCTCTCTCTCTCTCTCTCTCTCTCTCAAAGTGATTTTCTACAATGAAGCTTGAATTTCCCACTTTTCCTATATGTGCTTGGCTTGTCCCAAGTGCATTGTGCATACTTACCTTACTTGCCCACATTTTGCATGTCATATCACCTGCGGCTCAGATGACTCAATTGGATAGTTGGCTATTCATTGGTTGTGATTCTATAATTCTGGCCTGTTTTAAGTTGACCCAAATTCTGACATGTGCCAAATTCTTCCATATTTGACATGCTTAAAGCTCTTGCTTTGTAGATGTGATATTTTCTTTCAAAACTTGCATCTAAATTTATTGGCTCTGCTTATTAATTTTTTATCACTATTAGGTTAAAAATGAAAAATTTACTAAAAAGTATTAATTATTGGCCAAAAGTTTTCCAAAATATTTCCTCACACCACTTGTATGTATATACTCTCACTCTAGGCATCTCACCCGTCAAATTTTGTCAATATGACTCAATAATATGCCTGATAAGAGCAAAATTGTGCTAAAAATTGACAAAAAAGAAAAAATTAAGCATCAAAACACACTTCATACAATGTACATATAATCTCTCATCATCTTGTAGCCTGATGTATTGCAATATGATGCTCCAGCTATGGTTTCTCCCCCCTTCCCATTTTGAGTTACCCCAAACGAAGGTTTGTGCGATGTGCATGGGTGCAAGGAACGTGTCTATGCAAGGCTATGAAAAGTGGCCCTATCATGCTTATGGAAGATATGCATTGGGTAACAAGGTGATGCGCAAGATGTGGGTATTGAATCAATTGTTTAGTGGTTTTTGTTGGTGAGGTTTCATCTACGCGGTGTTTTCTAAACAAATGTTGTTGAAGACTAATTGCCCGCTCTTGGATGGTTAGTTTGGTGAGTACCATGGGTTGGTTTTTGATTGGGTTTGGCTTGGCCTTAGATACACACTTTAATATTGTTTTGTGAGAATTTGACGTTATTTGATGGTTTGATGGTTTTGGTCTCCATTATGATGTTGTTGCTTTGTTGGTCACTGACTTTTTCGATTGAATCTTGGGAATACAAATGTACTTTGGTGAGCTTATTGAAGCATGGAATTGATGTTTGGATTTTTTCCACCATTTTGGCTTATGATTAGATGTTGTGGAAACTTTTAAACTTGGCTCCATTGGGTTGGAAAATTGATGGGAAAGCAAGCCTTGGGTATCCATATTTGTTGCAATTTGGTTGCCATGATTGACTTCTTTACCCAAACTTGCTTGACTATTTTTCCACAAGTGCATGTAGATTGTTCCTATTGAGGATCTGACTGTGGTTCTTCTATCCACAATTCTCTTGATAAGGTCCCAAATATGATCTATTTGTGCGAAGGGTATAATATAAGTGATGTCCTTGAGATTGTACTTCAAAGTGGTTTCCTACCACTCAAGAACTACTTTGTTAAAACTCCCAAGATGATTTCCTCATTTAGGTTGGTATTAACCATGATGTGGAATTAATGTGGGAAATGGTTATTGTAAGTCTTAATTGAGACATTGGCTTGTCCCAAACTAACCATTTGTAGAGGTGAGTACTACCTCTAGAAGGACTGGCGGATGTATGAAGCTTTCAAAAGTAGTAACCAACGAGTTGCCATAGTAATAATCGACCAGACACCAGTCTGACGGCCTATAAATAGGACCCATTACTCATTTTGTGGGATTTTTGACTCCCTAGAATCCTTAGATGCCTATATTTTGAGCTACTTGTACTCTTTATATCACAAGTTTTTAACCATTTGTTGCACTCTCTCTTTTTCTATAATTCCAAAGCCACTATTGGTGTACTTGATGCTCACCAATTTTAATCTGATTATGCTAAATGTAATCCCACTTCCAACCTCGATTCTAGTTTTCTGCTTGCTACAACCACACTAGATACCCACTCTACACCAAATTTCACAGGTATGATCCTTAGCAGTACATGAATAGTTGTGACTGGTCAAATGTGAAAACAAAAACACATAATAACAAAATCAATAAATTATAGACGGGATTTTGGGAGACTATTAGAGCACATTAGGGAGGATAAACAAAATCCAAATTCACAAACAAGTGCATGAAAGTGTCCACAATTGCAAGCAAAATCAGGCTATACAATCACAGTCTGGAAAGGGGGTGAAAAATGGATCATGATCCATGACCCCCCACCTCCAATTGTGCAAAATTATTCTGGTGAAAGCAGGTATTGAATGCTACCATCACAAAAAAAAAAGATTCTAAACATGGATTACAATCGATGACTCCCAACTTGCCCAAACAACAAAATTGTGGTACAGATAGTTTGCACATGCCTTGGGAATCGTGCCCTACAAAATTGGTTTGAAATGGACATCAATACCACCAAAAATCAACTAAAATAAAAAAGTCAATCACCAAATGATCATTTTGACCCACAAATGGAAAAAATGATCCAAACTTGGGAAAAAATGCACCAATAGCTTAGAGAACAAGCTAGGAAACTACCCATGAAGATTTTTGCAAATCTAGGTGCTAAACATGGATCACGATCCATGACCCCCACATGCAAATTTTATTAAAAAATTGAGTAAAAAGTGTGTGTACAAGCTAGGGATTATGTAATGTGCCATTATTTTAGTTTTTGGAAACATAAAGTGCTTTATTTATCAAAGTTCAGGAATGTCCAAGAGTTAGAGATTAAAAGTGTGTATTTGGTCTAAGTGCAAAGTCAAAGAAAACTTATGAACTTATGGTAGCACAAGAAATCTCAAAAATGCTTGGATAATGGTCCAGACTTTCCAAAGATTCTAAGGGAGTCAAAGAGACTCAAATTGAGCTAGAAACTAACAAACAACAAGGATCTGGGAAACACTTCAACCACAAATCAGCAGAAGAGAAAAATATCAAATAGATTGGCCACCATCAAGGATCAAAGTGTCCAACCCAAACCAAATATGGCAAATCTGGACCAAGTTGGGCCATAACTTGGGAAACTGGGAAAATTTGAGACAAATTGGGAAATAACTTCACCAGCGTGTTAGGATATGCTATAGGAGCAGGTATCCCAAGTTTCACCAAAAATCGCTAATGAACATGGATCATGATCCATGACTCCCTACAAGATTTCCAAGACAAAATCATACCATCAAATTCCAAATGCAAAGACAATCCAACCCTAGAGTTTCAAGTCATTTGAACTTCAAACCCTTGCCAAAATGCCAAAATTCTCTAAGTCAGAGGAAATTTCCAAAAAATGGCATGAATTTCTAGCCAGGGATCCAAATTCAAACAGAAGTGAACCATAGCATCCCCAAAGCATGCTTTACTAGATAGTATCACCAGTTCAATATGTGTTCCAACATGGATCGTGATCCATGACCTTCTGATCCAAAATTGACATGTAACCACATGAACTAGTGCATGTAGTTATTGTAGATGCACTGGTCAAGTTTGGACTTTTTTTGAATAAGCTATGCTCATTTTTCATTTTATGGTCAAGTTTGCGGTTTTTTTACTTTCTCAACAAAGAGGTAATTGAATGATTTTTTGATGACAAAATGCCTCGCAAATTGCCAAGAAAGCACTGGGAGGCTCCCCTGTACTAGGTGGTGGGGATCTCATCAAATGAGAAATCTCACTTCTCGGAGGAGGAGATGGAAAAGATACCAGCAAATATCTTTATTGGGAGGTTTCAAGCCATGTGTCTAACAACAATGATTCAAGCATTGATGGATCTTCCTTTGGTGCTATAAATACATAAAAGAATGAGACGCCATCCCCTTGTGAAGCCAAGGATCTCCCACTCGTTGACTCCATGGATATCTCGCACTTCAAGCCCAACATTGCACATGTTTTAGAGGCCTTGGGAAGGTTTGCTAGTTTGTCATTGAATATTGATATTCAACAAGACAACGCAAAGTACTATTGAAAGATTCCAAGAAATATTCTTTTTTATTCTATCTCTCATGTAATTGTAATTGAATGGAAGGCACAACCCTCACTTGGTTCCAACCTTTGAAAATGAAAGACTATGGGAATATAGAAGTGTTGCTACAATATTTCATAGAGGAGTTCTCCATGAGAGGAATCTAACACTATACTGTGTTGCAAATTCACTCCTTCAAGTAGAAAGAGGGTGAGAAAGTTTGAGAAGTCGCATTGTGATTCAAGCAATACATTGAGAGGTGTCCACCATGCAATAAAACTCACGAAGATCGTCACGTAGTCTTGTTCATAGAGGGGCTCAATAATGAACATCTCAAGAAGGATTTACATTTATGACACTAGAGGATGCTACAAAGAAAGTCGCCTACTTAGTGGACACCTGCCAGATGTACAAAGAAGCTTAGAGAGATGTGGATTAACAAATTTTGACTCTGCATCGAGTGGACCAAGCACTACTAAAACAACATCGCAATAGCAAACCATGAATACCAAAGAACTAGTTGAAGAACTTGTGAGGCGAATGGAGAAAAAGTTGGGGATTCAAAATCAAAGAATACCACCCTTAAGGTGATGCTTAACATGTGGTGGAGATCATCCAACACTACAATGCACTATGTTGCCTCAGTCTTATCCTAAGCAAAAGTGGCGTGCTATTGAAAACAAGTCGATGAATCACGTGACAGAGGAATATTAAATAATCAAGGAAAAGTTAGGGAAAGGCCTCACCCACCTAGATTTCAATATCATTAGAACATGCCATCCAAACCCTAACATCTACCCAATAGACCGGCACCAGCAGTGCTGAGATACGCCTCATGACCCATGAGCCCGCGACCAGGAGGAGAAAGGCCAAGATCGGTGCTAGGTCATCAACCACCACTATTGAGAGATGATCTTAAGATAATAAAGAAATAGTTAGGTATGTATATCTGGAATAGTGCCATGAAGAGAGTGTTTGGTGCTAGTACAGATGTTTACAAAGAGAAACACCACGGATATGATTTTCCTCATAGCAATCCTTACCCACTAAGGGTTATGGAATCATATGACCAAGAATGTGTTGTTTCATCTTCTAGAGCCTTAGAGCCAATAAAGAGCACCTTAAATCAAGGTGAAGGATTTTCTCTAAGTCACAGCTAGCCAAGGGGAAACACCTAAGTCATATCCTCAAAGACCATATGCACAACAACCTAAAGAATAAAGACCTTGGGGATCTTGTTTTAGGTGCAATGGTGACCATTGGGGTAGAGATTACCCAGAGGATCAACCAAATGTGGTAGTCAACACCTTCATGTAAAGAAGGGTGAGGGAGGATATTGTGGGGGATGCAAAATGGAACACTTATACCCAAACTGCCCTCAAAACTTAGAGAAAAAGGGATAGGTGATGATGAGAATTATGGAGGTTTTACCATCTATAACCAGATCAAATTTAGAGACAAATACCATTGGAAGCATTGAAGAGATAATTCGACGGATCAGAAGGCGGGTAGCGACTCTCACAAATCTATTAGGTCAAAATCAGTAAAAAAAAAACATATGAGACAAAGTGAGAACCCGGTTCCATAGGAAGTTAAACGTTGTTAAAGCTAAGATTTCTCAAGCTTGAGAGCAATCCACACAATCAACACAACCCAAGCCTAGTGTTATACTAGAAGAAATACATGGAACAAAACTAAACCCAAAGTAAACCATGATAAAAGAGATTAATGTAAGAGGTTTGATGCTAGTCGTCAAAAATTTTGAACCATTGGAAGCAATTCTAAAGACTTACAAAGCAAGACTGGACAATAGATAGACAATGGAGAATAGATGGCTGACTTATCCTAACATGGAATGGGAAAAGCTACGATTGGATCTATGAAAAAAGTTGATTGAGATGGCACAAGCTCTTATGGAGTCTCCGTCAGCAATGCCCATCCAAGAGAGGATAGTTCTCGAACCATATGTAGACCTGAAAGACCTTGACAAAACAAAAGAAGTAAGTGAACAAGAACAAGACCGTAAAATTGCAATCACAAAGAAAAACAAAAGAGAAATAGTAGACAAGCGAGACAAGGAGAGAAAGTTGGACACCATCCAGAAAAGGAACAAATAGATGTATGTCACAAAGATGTAACAACTTCAGCAGCCAAAAAAACTACAGATAACTCTACCTACTAGATATTGCCTAACATGCCAGAGGTTAGAGACAAAAGAACTCTGGAGAATGGTCAGGAAAGCGAGAGATGAGAATTGGAATGAAGGGACAACACCAGTTAAGTTGATCTTAACAAAGGAATGATTTGTGATTATATTCAATCATTGTACGGGGATCAAGGTACAGAGAAATTGGAGGATAGCTAAGAGGATACCATTAAGCAGTTATCTCCGAGTTACCTCCTTACGCAGGCCCTTATGAAGGAAAACTGGATGTTATGGTCCTACCATCACAACGAGGGATCTTACGACCAATCCTAGATTCTCAAGGGTTGCAAGAACTTATGTCCACACTTGTGATATGTACTCTGATAGTGGTGGAACTATTGAAAATCACACCACATATGTGGAATGATGCTGAAAAATGTCTTGAGAAAATGCGCATCAAAAAACTAGTTGAAACCTTAAACCTTGAAGTAGAAAGTGGAAACAACCCAAAAAGGACGCTAAATCAATTCCTATAAACAAGGTTGGGATTACTGCAAGAGTGTTGAAGTAAATACCACATTGCGCATAAAGCACCAAAGAGTAGAAACCATTGATATCTTGGATAGTGGAGCGGGGTAGCCATAACAACAAAATTGGTTTGGGAAAAAGGGGAAGGCTGGCTCTTAGGAAAACAAGAATGAAACTAGGGTAGTTGCATGAGCCATCACATGATTATGTTCCTAAAAAGTATACTCATCAGCTCCATCATGTAACAAGTGAGCAAGTGAGTCCTATTTTAACATACGTGCGTTAGTATAATGTGTGTGTGTGTGTGTGTGTGTGTGTGTGTGTGACAAGGATGAAGCAATCACATCAGAGTATAGTGACCAACTGTGTGTGTGTGTGTGTGTGTGTGTAAGTTGGAGAGATTTCTCTATACAATTGTTTGTCTCCCCTAGGAGTGAGGTGCCACACTATGGGGGGATTTTAGCCTCAACTATGCCCCTCCTTAACAAGAATATAGTGTGCTTGACTTGCACGTAGTTCAAAAATCCTAGCGAATAGTAGGTTCGGATCATCTTTGTTTGCAGCTCCCCATTGTGGAGACCAGTTCTACTCGCAACATAGATCCTCAAGGTTTGCATTGGTGGGCTGCCCCCAGCATGGGAAAAGACCAAGAATTACTTTACCAAGCGATTCAAATTCCTCAACAAGACCCTCAATCCAGTCAAGATCACCTACAACATGTTAGAATGCATTAATTCAAGAGGTCCAAAGACAAGTCTATACCGAGTGGACATGATATTATTGAATTTGGGACTAGATAAGGTTGGATGAAGTTACTCCAACAAACACATCTTCTCAAAGCAAGTTTTGGATCATGGAGGAACTTACCCCGCTACAACCAAAATGAAAAGGTCAAGAGATAAAGAAAGTACATAGAACACGAGCCAAAGGAAAATGGCCAATATATCATGGAGGAAACACCATCATATGGGATTTTGAATCTCCCAATCCTTTAGGGTTGTTTTTATCCATCCACTAGGAACTTGATAGTTTTACCAACCCTTAGGATGGTGCCTCAACGTAACAACCATTTTTTCTCCCCCATGGTGCATGATATCACTCTCTTGTCCACATGTCTTGGTCCCATAGTTCATATGTGACCCCCAAGGACAATAAATCTCTCTCTCTCTCTCCCCCTCTCTCTCTCTCTCTCTCTCTCTCTCTCTCTCTCTCTCTCTCTCTCTCTCTCAGAACTATGCACTATGCAAGTAATTTCTAGCAAGAGTGTGCTTGCTCATATCTACCAAAGGATTACAATGGAGTAAATATCTATTGTACATGGTGCCAACGCAATGGAATGCAAGAGGTGTTGTAAGGCTTATCAAGGGTCACGCATTTTTTATGTTGTGAAAGGATCCTTACGTAGGTGCTAGTTTCTGCAAAGCATGTGTGCTTAGTGTATTTTTACCATGAATGACTATTGGAGATTCTTTTTTTGAAATTATAAGGATTATTTATTAATCATCTCTTCTTTTATCTCGCATTGTATTTATAGTTTGATATTGTACATCTTTGAGTTCATGTTTGATTTGCAAAGGGTATATCACAAAAGTTAATAACGTGGAATTTCATGCCTACAATATTTTTAATACTCAAGCCCTAGGGAGATTTAATAAATCCCTTAGTGGCTCAGTTTAAAACTAAGAACCAACCAAGCCAAGATGGACATTCAAGTGTAGGACCAAACCTCAACAACCAAGAATCAATTGAAGGTGTTTGCACAAGTTATAGTACACAATGAAGGTGCCACAAATGAAACGCAAGATGAATGGGGCCAAAAAGGTGGAGCAATAGAATAAAAAGGGAGGACCACTTCATCATGGTGGTGGGAGAGAGACTTGAGAGCCTAGCTCCATTATTCATGTATGAAAGGAACACTTATGTAGACAACTCATATGCTAATCCATTGGATCATGCATGACAAAAATCACTCATCAAAAAACTAAAATCACTCGTTAAAAAACCAAAAATCAATACTCAATCTCAAGCAAACCCAAGTACATCAAAATATTCACTTCGTTGAAATGTCTTGGCCAGATAGTTGTCAAATGGTAGCTAGAAAATAGCCGTAAATAGGATTTTTTCCATGCAATGCCATGTTTTTAGAGCACATTATGGCCAAATCCGGTAGAAAATCCACCAAAGGACCACAGTGGGGAGTGTTTTGAGACCTGACAAGCCAAAGGGATGCCCCATGCGCCACAACGCGCAGAAAGCCATTTGACCGTGTATGTTTAGAAATAAAATTATGGCCAAATTGGGTAACAAATACACCACAGTACCTTCGGGGGGTGTTTCAAGACTCAACGATCCCAAGGGATGCCCTGTGTGCCATGGCACGCAAAAAGCCATTTGACCAAGAATAGTGAAACTCTAAAAAAATCATACATAACGTGACCTAAGTAATTAAGTCGTACATTTGGTATAAGAATCAAGCTAGCTTTCTATGCATCGTGGTGCCCGAGGCATCCCCCGTGCTCACCAGGTCTCGAAACACCCCTCGATGTGGTACTTTGGTGCATTTGCTACCCAATTTGACCATAATTTTCTCCAAAAACATGGCCTCCCATAGAAATATCCTCTTTATGGTCCCGAAAATGTACCAGGCAACTTGATCATAGTGCAAAAAAACCCCCATACTTTGATGGACCCAAAAAGTCTCCAATGCAACACATTCTTGTGTATTTTTTTCCAGTTGACCCCATTTCCCTAGATAAGTAGACTTTTTTCATAGAGGCTATGCAAGACCAGACCCTCAAACAAGCCGTTTAAAAGAGGAAGAAGATACGACTCAAACCATAGAGGAACAAATAGCCCAAGAAAAGTGAAGAAAAAAATATAAGAATGATGTCCTTGCATAGAAACGACAACCACATCCTCCTCCACCACCAATTAATAAGAAGAATAAGAAATGGGGAGCCAGCATAGTGTCTTTGTATGATATACAAAAATATTGAAAGAGCATAATCCCACGATTCTAATACAACTCTTACATGTGTCATTATCTAAGACTTGATTACTTCTAAAGTTGACACATTCACAAGTTAAAAATTATTAAACTACCAAAAGAACCGCCTAGATTGAATTAAAACTAAAAGAACTTAACTTAATCTTTACAAACAATAGGTATGCGTAAAGATGGGATGTAAAACTAAATTTTCATTAAGATAAGGCTATGTGGCTAAGATTATACAATGATACATCGTGGGAATGAGATGCCCTTACAAGTAAAACCCTTCTCTCTTCTAGACCGTAAAACTTTGCTATCCACACAAAAGGAATGATATTCAAAGAGTTTATATCTAAGATTGAGATACTTGCAAACATGGCTAAGATGTAAGTCATCATTGACAAAAATATCAAGAACAGTATCATTGTGGGGACATATTTGAAGGTCCACAGTCTCTCCAACAACAATATCAAAATCGAGCACCTCCCATACTCCCATCATTTGCTTTCATCTTCTGTATGGAAATTTCATTGACAAGCCTTGCTTCGGTGTTACAAGATTGGGCACCCTCCTGTTGCATGTGGCTAACAGCAATTGGGATAGCTAGCTTAATGGTTAACTATGTAATGTCTATTTGATATTACTAACAGTAAGAGCATGATGACTTGTAAATTGGAATTTTGGGAATTGACAAGGAGGTGTTGAAAGGACGCCCTTTAAACAACATTTCCATAACGATTCCATTAAGATTCCTCAAAGATTCTGTAAAGATTCCACATGAAGATGGTGATGAAGTAATGAAGATGAAGATGGATGCTGCAACATGAAGATACAAGTTCATGGACGTCATCGAATATCCCGTTATTATTATTTTGAGCCATTACGGCCACTTTTGTAATGTTTACGGGAACCTCATATTTTAAATCGGCACTTGTATTTTGGCCGCAGATGCTTGTATAATGAGTAAAGTCAACTCAGTTTATTGTAATTAAGCTCTGTAGAAGCCTAGGGACAATTCAGGTCATTTGACCGGACATTAGGATTGAAGGCTTTGTATATAAGCTGAAACCTAAGTCTTTGTAAAGAACACATTACGTTATCTTAATTAATATACAGTCATGGGTTCTGCAGCACAAGGCAGTGAGCTTCACGCACACACACCGTTGTGCACACTAATCACATTGCAGATATGAGAGTCGGAGCATGTTAGCATCGAGGAGCTCTCCGCGTCGACGCAAGCAATGCAAGCCGAGGACCACATCGCGAGCCCACCTGCTACGAGCTATATTTGGTTGTAAGTACCTCAAACGACATCCGTTCTGAATGATCAAGTAGTCGTTAGAATCAGAGCGAGAAGCTCTTCGTGTTGATGTCTTTGTAGATCAGTTCCGGACACTTTGGAAATTACTGTTTTGAGCCTATCGCGATAGCGATTAGAGGTCTTACAATCATGGTTTTCAGGGTTTAGGTGTTTGGCCATATAGGATATGTCCTTGTGAGTCGTGCCCTCCGATTTCGAGTCATTCCGATATGATTTGAGACTGTTTCGAGCTTGTAGTGTTTCGTAGGATGCGTTGTCTCTTTCTTTTCTTTATGGTAGTATTGTGGTAGGATTAGTGACTGTAGATTGTTGTTAGTGTCTAGCTCAGGGTTGACAACCCAGAGATTCCCTCCATGCCCTAGTCGGGTCAGCTACGTCCTCGGATTGACAGTTTGTTGGTCTGTATGCTCGCTGTGCTCCATCGTCCGTCGTGGCGTACCCACTGTTTTAATGAGTGTGCGTGTGCGTGTACGGAGTGTGTGCAAGAGAGGGGAAGAAGAGAAATGGGAAGGGGGAGATACACAGGCAGCCACTGTGTGGGTTAGTGGAGAAGAAAGAGAAGAGTCAACTCTTCCTCTTTCTCTCCCTATATTGAATAGGAAAAATCAAGTGTACAAGGGTGGTTTCCCACGGCCACCTAGCCTACACCCCAACAACCTCCCACTTCAAGGTCATGGTGGCCAATAGTTACATTAGTATAGTTAGTCTCTATACAAAATTGATGAAGCATTGCCGAGGCTTCATCCTACACCCATAAGTTCTATACAATGTGTAAATCGCTCCGAGGCTAGGCTCTTTGTGAGAGTATCTGCGAGGTTGTCATCAGTGTGAACCTTGACAAGCTCGATACGCTTGCCAGCCAATGCATCTCGTATGACATGGTATCTGACCTCTATGTGTTTCGACTTTGAGTGAAACACTGGATTCTTTGCCAAAGCAATGGCACTCTGACTATCACAATGTAGTACTGGAACCTCGTGAATGTCCAAATCTCCCACTAGACGAGCCAACCATATGGCTTCCTTGCTGGCATCAGACGCAGCAACATAATCTGCCTCAGTGGTAGATGAAGACGTGCAATCTTGGAGACACGATCTCCAAGAGATAGTTGCTCCAACAAACATGAACACATAGCCAGATGTGGATCTTCTACGATCCACGCAACCCGCATAATCCAGATCCATGTAACCTACAATAGATTCATCACTGTTTCCGAAGCGTAAACACTTGCTACCTGTACCTTTCAAATATCTGAGGATTTTCTTCACTGCTTCCCAATGCTTCTTGCCAGGGTTTGCCATGTACCTACTAACCACTCCCACTGCATGTGCAATGTCTGGTCTTGTGTCTACCATAGCGTACATCAAACTGCCAACTGCTGAAGAATATGGTACTTTCGCCATTTCCTCTTTCTCAGCCACTGTCTTGGGAGAGTCTTCCTTGCTAAGTTTGGAGTATGCTTGCATTGGGGTACTCAATGACTTCCCCCCCTGCATACTAAAACGTTGCAAGACTTTGTGAATGTACTTTTCTTGAGATAATTCAAGAATTCCATGTTGCCGGTTTCTCTTGATGTGCATACCAAGAAAGTGATTGGCATCTCCCAAATCCTTCATGGAAAACTGAGTGCTTAGCATCTTTTTCAGCTGATTGATTTCATCAATTGATTTGCCTGCAATAAGCATATCATCTACATACAAGATCAAGATGATTAAAGAACCATCGTTCATCCTTTTTGTGTATAAGCAGTGGTCCTCTTGACTTCTAATGTAACCCTGAGACTGCAAGAATTTGTCGAATTTTTGATACCATTGCCTTGAACCTTGCTTGAGGCCATAGAGTATCTTTTTAAGTCTACAAACCAATTCTGTCCTCGTTGGTTGTTGGGTTTCACATACGAAGCCCTCTGGTTGTTTCATGTAGACATCTTCATCTAGATCCCCGTGAAGAAATGTTGTGTTCACATCCATTTGGACAAGTTCCATGTCCTGGATAGCAACCAAGCCAAGCACGGTGCAAAGTGTAATCATCTTGACTATTGGAGAGAAAATCTCATCAAAATCCACACCTTTTTGCTGCTTGAAACCCTCGGCAACTAGACGAGCTTTGTATCTAGGCTCGGGAACTTCGGCTATATACTTCTTCTTGTATACCCACTTGCAAGGTAAAGCATTTTTGCCTTTTGGTAATTCGACCAAATCCCATGTCTCATTAGCCACAATCGAATTGTATTCTGATTACATAGCCTGCTCCCACTTAACGCTATCCTCCATTTGTATAGCTTCTTTGTAGCAGGTTGGCTCTCCAGTGTCAGTGACCAAAATGTGGTGTATACCCGGCTCAAACCGCTCGGGCGCACATGATACTCTTTCAGAGCGTCTCAGTGCTTGACTGCTGGACTCCGCTCTCTCCGGAGCAATAGTAGTATCTTGCACTTGAGGAGTGGGTGCAACACTACTGAACTGAGTTGGTTCGGAGTCTACATCCTCAAAACGAACACGTCTGTACTCAACATCTTTGATGGGCTTCTTGTGCATTTTTGATTCATTGAAAATCACATGTGAGCTACGAATTACTTTGTTTGATTCTGGGTGCCAGAGACAATATCCCATCTCTCCGTTTGCACCATAGCCAATAAAGATGCATTTGTGTGATCTGGGATCTAACTTCCGACGAAGTTCTTTGGGCACATGTGCATATGCCTCACATCCAAATACACGTAAATGATCATAGCTTGGCCTTTTGCCAGTCCATAATTCCTCTGGAATTTTGAAATTCAAAGGAGAACTAGGTGAACTGTTGATGATGTGCACTGCTGTGAGAACAGCTTCCCCCCAAAACTCTGGAGTAAGCTTCGCCATAGACATCATAGAGACAACTCGCTCTTGAATCGTACGATTCATTCTTTCAGCTATCCCATTTTGTGCAGGTGTGTATGGAGCAGTAAACTGCCGCCGAATGCCTTTTCTATTGCAAAAATCCTTGAACTCTGTGGAGACGTATTCTCCACCATTGTCCGTGCGAAAAGCTTTGAACTTTGTTGCTGATTGGTTCTTAACCATGGTGAGGAATTTTTGGAATGTCGAAAAGACTTCTTCCTTACGCTTAAGGAGATACACCCACACCTTTCTGGTAGAATCATCTATGAATGTGAGAAAGTAGTTCGCCCCCCCGAGAGTTTTATGTGGCATTGGACCACACAAATCACTGTGCACCAAGTCTAGAGGTTCTCCTAGTTTATTATTCAATGGCAAAGATGTCAATCTAGTCTGTTTGCCATACAAACAATGCTCACACAATGGAAAGCCGTGTAATCTAACACAGGTAAGTAGCCAAAATGCTGAAGTGTTTTCATTCCCTTTTGGCTAATATACCCTAGCCAGCTATGCCACAACTCAGGAGACGGCAACTCGGCAACATAGATAGAGTGTTCGTCGGCACTCGAAACAAACAAAGAGTACAGGGATCCGTTTTTATTGCCTTTCATCATGATAAGGTTGTTCTTGCGGATCATCCAAGAACGATTACCAAAAACTATAGTGTAGCCAAGATCATCCAATTTCCCTATAGAAAGCAAGATTTTCGTAAGCTTGGGCACATGTCTGACATTCTGCAGCACAAAAGTAGTGCCATTATGCATCTGAAGTTTCACATCACCAATGCCAATAATGTCAAGCTCATAGGAATCACCAAGCTTGACTATTCCATGCATGGATGCATAAGAGGAAAACCACTCTCTATGCGGTGTGACATGAAAACTTGCACCAGAATCAAGGATCCAATTCTGTGCATAACCCTCATCCTGTGCAACCAAAGCATCTGGAGTGAGATCTGAAGTGAAAATGAGAACATCGGAGGCATCTGCTGTCACCTTGAGATGAATCTCTGTGGGCATAATGAACATCACTGGAGGAGGAGCATCCTCTACTATAGTTGTAGGCATGGGGGACTCAACAATATTGAGCTCCTCAATCTTAACTGTACTTTTGCCTTTGCCAGAATTATCCTTTTGCATGTTTTTCTGATCTCTTAGGAAACTGCGACAATCCTTTTTGTAATGACCCTTCTTGTGGCAATAGTAACACTCGACATTTTTGGCATTGCGGTCTCTACTTTGGTTCCTGTGTGTGCTAGGACTACGAGGATTCCGCTCTCTACTTTTGCTTTTGTTTTTGTTCCTGTCAGGGCCTCTTGTCTTTGTTGAACTGCCAGCCATATATGCATCTCCATGACTAGCATTATCGAGAGATTTACAACGAATCTCTTCAGTGAGCAATGCATCTGTGATAGCATTGAATTCTAACTTGCCATTTGGATCCGAGTTGCTAATGGCTCTGCAAAAGATATCCCATGAAATGGGTAGAGAGCATAATAGGAAGATACACTTGAGTTCATCGTCAAACTCCTTAAAGCCCTGAGATGTCAGCTGACTGAACAAGGAGTTGAACTCATTTAAATGACTAGAAACTGTGCTACCTTCTTTCATGTTGAGCTTTATAAGCTTTTTCATGAGAAAAACTTTGTTTGATGCACTTTTGCTCTCCTGTGCTGAACATAAGCTATCCCAAAGTTCCTTGGTTGTTTTCTTCCCTATGATAGTGAAGAAGACTGACTCGGCTAGATGTAGACGTATCGTAGCCATGGCTTTTGCATCCAAAATCTCCCATTGAGCTTGTGTATAATCATCATCCTCTGCGCGCTCTTTCAACGGTTCTGAGATCAAAACATCTTTCATGCGCTCTTTCCACATGGTGAAGTTGCTGCCATCGAACTTCCAAATGAAATACTCCTCCTTTTCTGAAGAAGAAGCCATCGCTGATAAGAGAGTTTGAGAGGTTCCACACTATGGCGAGAAGCTGAAGAAATTTGAACAGAGTAACCTTTGTATCGGGAGTAAAATCTCAACCGAAATAGACTCAAAAGTGCCAACTATGGAAGGCACGACTCGCGGGAAGTAAAGCCGGCAGATTTTTCTTTGTATGAGGAGTCAAAACTCAACTCAAAATGCAGATAAATGTGCCAACTGCACTAACTGGGCTTTGCACAAAACCACTGGTATGTGAGTGCCAACTCGGTGTCAAAAGCATAAATAACCGTCCAGATACATATCCTATGGCAAGGGTACCGTAAATGGGAACTCCAGCTACTTGTATCACCGAAGGTGTCTCAACATTCGAGCACACCCCAGATCAAAGAAAACCTCACGCTATCGACCCTCCAAAAGGCTAATGCAGACACAAATGGACTAGCCACAGTCTCAGAAAGGGCTCTTCCGGTCCGAGTCTCAGAAACGGCCGGGAAAAACTGCCAAAATAGCCAAAAATGGCTCCACACGGAGTACAGTGGGCAGTGTCCGCAACTCAACGTACATGAGTAAAATTGCGCTCAAGCAGGCGCCAAGAACTGCTGCATGCAGTGAAAGTGATCCCTGCGGGGATATCTGCTTTCAAAAGAGCTCAGTAGCACTATGTGTGGTCACAACAAAATGCATCTGTCAACGCATGTGTCCGCAGAGAATCTGCTGTCGTAATGATTGCCAAATTGCCTGTGAAAGCGCTGTGTTTGGTAACCTGGAGAATCTATGAGTGAATGGGCTAAAAAACCCCCTGTAACCTATAACCTGCGTGTCGGTGTCGCTATGTGCCGATTTCTGCCGTCGGGCAGAAATATGCTAGTCGAATAGCCGCCAAAGGTGTCGTATCCGTAAACTGTGTAGTATAGGGCGATCGATGTGCTCGGTGCCGATGCCGGGTGTCACTCCTCTATGATAGAGGTACCTCACCTGCGCATGTCGCAAGCACGGTCGTCGATCGCGGGAACGTGCTCGTGTGGGAAAACGCCCGGTGTTTGGGTCGGATGTCGGCATCCACGGGTAAGGAGAGGTGTCGGTGCCGTGTCGCAAGAGCGGTGCGATGTCCATTCATAGAGGTAAGTTGTTTGAAATATGAGTCAATGTTGAGCCATCTATGCTGGGCTCGCTGAAGCGGGGAGCTTAATGCCGATCTCAAAGACCGCGAACCGGAGAGTTGTCTAATCTCTCTCTCTCTCACACTCTCTCACCCTCTAGCCGAGGCCGAGGATCACTAGACGCCACTGATGACTAAGATGATGCCGATGTCAAGGTTGCCAGAAAACCTGCTTGCTCTCTCTCACTCCCTTTCTCTCACGTTCCCTGAGAGGCATGTGTGAGCTCGAGGTGTGGAGGGCTAGATGGTGGGAACGAGGTTTTGCACACACTAAGTGTGTAATCAAATTTTTTTTTTAAAAATGATTTTTACAGCATTCGGCCTGCAGAGTTTTGATGACATCTGGGTGTAGGTGTGTGTGCTCTTGCTTGCGACTCTTGCTTCAATCACCTTCTCTGACCTGCCTACACCTGCCTCCACTCCAATCAAGTCCTCTGTACTGCTGTGTGTCATCACCTTCTGAGGCATCAAGGCATTGTGTGCTCCTCGCGGTACAGTCACGCTATCATCTGTGCTAAACCCTGCGCACCATGGGCTGTTGCTATGCCACGCACACACTCTCTCTCCTATGAGCTTCCAACTCACTGCAGTCCTGTCCGATAATGCCTCCTCTGTCTTGATTTCCTGCACATTTCCTGCTTGTACAATTCTCCTGTTGTGCTGCCGACAGATCCGATTTGTTGAGTACAAGGGAATTGCACTTGCTCGATTGGCTTCGATTCCAAGCTCTATTTTTTTGCCTGCTGCCCGATGTTACCGATTTCTCTGCACTCAACTGAGGGTACTCACTGTCGATTTCTTGCTCCTCGAGTCTACTGCAGCTTGGTCGCCCCCTTTCAACCTTGTTGTGGCTCCCCAATTGCTACTGCAATTCCTCAATTGCCTACTGTTCGACTTCGCGTCTTGCCCGATTTGTCTTTCTTCAATAGCTCTCTACATACAGTGTGTGTGTGTGTGTGTGTGTGTGTGTGTGTTCGGATTCGGACTGCCCGCTAGCTGCAAATCCAAATTTTTGCTCAATTCCAAACTTTGCATCTCTTGCACTCGATTCAGCTGGTGCCTATTCTGCCCGCTTGATCAATGCTTGCTAGTACCTCAGAGCTCGCTTTTGGCTTCCCTTTCCTTTGCTCGGTTTCGAGCTGTTGCTCGACCTGCTTGCCGACTTCACTTCCCCCAATATCAACGGCCAATTGATGAGAGTGTGCAAGCCTCTATTTGTGCGCCGAGCCTTCGAGCTCCAAGACCTCTTGCCGATCCGCCTCCGATGCGCTCCGATCCAGCTCCCACCTTGCTAGATCTTCCACCGCCGAGCTCAAGTACGAGTTTTGACCTCCGCCATAGCCGGCGAGCTCCGTTGCTTTTGAGTCGATCGTCGGAGAGCGGTTGCAGGGGTGGTTCTCCGCCGTAGCTGTGATACCAATTGATGAGTGCGCGTGTGCGTGTACGGAGTGTGTGAAAGAGAGGGGAAGAAGAGAAATGGGAAGGGGGAGATACACAGGCAGCCACTGTGTGGGTTAGTGGAGAAGAAAGAGAAGAGTCAACTCTTCCTCTTTCTCTCCCTATATTGAATAGGGAAAATCAAGTGTACAAGGGTGGTTTCCCATGGCCACCTGGCCTACACCCCAACATGTTTAAGGCCTCAAAATGCATCCGGAAGTCAGGGGTGTCTAAAACCGACAATTTGAGAGAATTGTGAGAAAACACTCACGGTTTTGGACATAGTTTTGGATTTTCCCTGACCAAAACACTTGAACACACTGAGAGAGGTATTACTACAGCAAGCTAGAGCTATTAAGCCTAGAAGTCATGTCTACATCAGACTCAGACTCAGCTTATACAAGCACATGGATTGCAGGGATAGATGAGCACCCACCCAGAATAGATCTTCCAAACCTAGAGTACATAAAGACCAATTCTGTGGAGAGAGCTTGGATGTATAACCATGAAAGTGAAGGACTATATAGGTATATTAATGGAAATCAATTCAACCTTTACAGTTGCTTAGAGCCTTACCCAGATGAGCTGACAAAATACAAGCTCTTATATGTCTATACATACTAGGTCAACAGACAATGGACATCTTTATTTGTTGACAAGTATGGACGAGAATATAGAGTTGTAGAAAGCACAAATCCGCGAACCAAATTAGAGATGAGTGGATATTTGGTCAATAAAGGACCTCAGATACATCCACCAAACACAGGAACCTCTAAAAGAATTCCAAAGAGTGGACCACCACCTGGATTTCCTCCTAGAGCGATAACGAGAGATGAAATGATACCAGAGAGGAGTATGGTTCCATACTTTGCACCCCAAAGTATAAGACCATCTCAGTTAAGAAAATGGGTAAATAGAAAGTACAATGGCATAGGAGACACATACGTCCATGTCTCGGCTTTCAAGCAAGTCCTACAAGCAGAACGAGTAGAGGACTTCCACACGCAGTATGAGGGTTTTGGTCTTACATTGGAGGACAATGCACAAGCATGGTTTGAACTATTGAACCGGAGAGAGTTCACAACCATTGAGAAAATGTTGGATGAATTTGTTCAAGAATTCACCAAGAGGGGCATAAAACATAACACACTTCCTAAGATTCAGGAATTTAAACAAGGCGAAACAGAAACATTGTGACATGCAATATTGCGTTTCAAGCAATATGTTGCTAGATGTCCTACCCAAGAGTTACCCACGCCAGAACGTCAGATCTTATGCTTCATCAGAGGGCTTAGGAATGAGAATCTCCAAAAGGACCTATACGTTAAAAGATACCAAACCTTGGAAGAGGTGACCAAAGCGGCAATTGACCTAGTTGACAATTGCAAATTCTATGAAGATGGTTAGAAGAAGATGAATGATGCGAGTGAGAAAAACAAAACCGTTGATCTTGAGGATCAAAGAGGGAATCTAGGACAAAACCAAGTAAATGTTGAGGAGCAAATCATAGAGAATGTGATGCAACGCATCAACCACTCTGACAGAGTACTAGCCTATAGAGTTCCTCAACGACGAAGGTGCATGACATGTGGAGGGGACCATCCGACGCAACATTGTCCTGACTATAGACCTAAGACTCCACTAGGGTTTGAGCATGTTATGTCTCAACCTCCTAGATATCATCCTGTAGGGGAACAAGTTTTCTTAAGTGAAAGACCCATGAGCTTCAAATAGAAAGATATGTGGTAGATCAGAGGCCACTTCAAGGTCAATATCAAGTATTGCCACAACAACAAACACGTCCATGTGACAGATGTGGTAGTAGTGATCACTTGATTAAGGATTTTCCACACCATGATATCATGATAAATGTATATTTTAATGAGTGTGCAGTCACACATATGATTTTGGATTGTCCTAAGAATCCAAGAAAGAAGGGTAAAATGCAAACACATGTTACCTTTCCTTCTACCAGCAAATCAGAGAAAGAACGAGCCGCAAAAAAATGAGAGACGACAACAACAATAGAGCAAGAAACAATTGCAAAAGAATAGGTGAATAAACAACAAGAATATGAAAGTAAGCAAGTTGCTCCAGTAAACGTTGTCACAAGAGCACAAGAAAAAGTGCAAGAGCAGAAGCCTACAGATGGAGAGACTAGTAAGAGTTCCAAAAGCCGTAGAAACTCTAGACGAGCAAGAAGGACTAGAATGAAAGCGAGACTACAAAGGGAGAAAGGAGAAGAAAAGGTTGTTACAGCTGAGTTGAAAACAACTCAAGAGAAACAGACACAACAAAGGGAAGCTGAAACCCTTAAACCAGCTGAAGCACCCAAGAGTGCTAGTTTAGGAGGATTTGTCCTAGTGGACAAAGTGAATGAGCCTTCAAACGCAATTTTACAGGCTCATGAGGCTAGATTGAAAAATAGACAGACCTTAGAACAAAGATGGATGACCCATCCTTATCCTGAACTAGAGAAGCAGAGGCTAGAAATGTGTAAGCATCTCATTGAAACTGCTCAAGCATTTCTAGAACCACCCCCACCAGAATTGAAGGATAGGATAGTCACCCCAGTGCACAAAGAGGAGAGCATTAAAGTAGAAGAATTTCCTAGGGAAGAGGTGGATCATAGGGAAGAACCACTACCAAGGTCGCAAGGCTCGAGGGTAGTCCAAAATACAACAGATGAATCAATGAGGGATTTCCCACCCTATGTTCCTATAGTTGAGGAGCAGTGGCCAGAGGAAATATGGAAGGCTATCCGAGATGCCCAAAAAAGAGAAGAGGATGTTGGACCAACACCATGTCCTGAAATCACATTAGATAGACCACAAATGAGGGTTGATGCAAGGTCATATCATGGTGACGTAGGATCGATAGCCTCCGAAGACAGTAGACCTGCATCGTTAAGAACTTTGCCACAGTACATGGGAGATTTTGAGGCAAAGTTAGAGATTGTGAGAGTTCCATCACAGAGGCTAGGAGGGACAAAATAATTGGACATAAATTTTTGACTGACTTGCTATCCACGACAGTGAAGTGCACAATTACATTGGCATAACTTTTCAAAATCAGGCCAAGTATGTGGACAGATATAGGAAAATGCTTGGAAAAATTGGGATCAAAAGCCCGTTAAGGTTCCTGGAAAAAGAGCTAGATGAGATCGAGAAGCCTAGATCAAATGTAAGACCGGTACTTCTGAACAAAGTAGGAGAGTACTGTGAAGGAGAAGATGGTAGTGCCACGTTGCCTGTCGAGTACAATGGGATTGAAACGAAAGCTATACTTGATAGTGGAGCAGGAATTGCCATAGCAACAAAACGAATATGGGAGAAATGGGGTAGGCCCGCCTTTAGAACAACCAGAATAAAATTACAGTTAGCAGATGGGCATGTGGAAAGACCCATGGGATTGCTAGAAGCGATAGTGGTGTCTTCTTGTGGTATAGAGTATGCACATACTTTTGCCATAGTTGACTTTGGCAAGAAAAATAACTATGAAATCATCCTTGGAAGACCATTCATGAGGCAACTCAAGATGGTACAAGATTGGGGTTATGATTATCTATACTTGAGACATGCTGAAACCACAACACGTATAAATATGAGAAATCATAGTTACCAAGATGTAACTAGAACGCCCGTGGAAGATTTTGATTCTGCAACACAAAGTGGATCAACAGACCATCCGTGGATGGACAAAAAGAAAGAAATTTGGATGTGCAGAGCATCGGAGTGTAGTGACTTTGGGAGAAATGAGAATGCCTTAGAGAGGGTCTTAGAAGATGATGCTTACATAAGACAACCTTTTCCGGAAGAGGCGTTAGAACCGCTAGAGTGGACTCAGATATTGGCTACTTTGGATGTCTGTGTTAATGAGACCACACCAACCAAATTTTGCGATGAGAATGGGTATGACATAGTCCCCTACTACATGCTAAGGGTTATGTGCGAGATAGATGAAGAATCTGAGTATGAGTTTGAAACAGGGTTATCAACTATGGGGATAGCAAAAAACCGGATACCTAGCCCGAATACTGGTCATATAGAAATAGGTGCTCTTTGCAATCAATGTGCGGTAACACACTTGATTACAAACTGTCCAACTCGAATGCATAGTACAAAGGAGGAGCCGCAAGTCAACGAAGCAAAGATGCAGGAAGAAGGGCTAAGATCCAAAGAAGATGCTTTAGATCTAGTGCCTACAAACGAGCAATATGAAGACTTGGAATCAATCAAAGAAGAGGTGCAGCAAGTGGCAGGAAGTTCAGACAATATTGGTGACATTTCAACAGCTGAAGTTGAGGAAGAAGAGCCTATGACTCTACATGAACCAAATGCTTATTTTATCTCTCCAAAAGACATATCAAAGGAAATGGTGGTCAAGCAAGAGATAGAACACACATATGAACTCACAAGTGTGAACAATGAAGAAGAAGACGACAAGGAGTCCAGGCCAAAGATTGCTAAAGTCACTCAAGAGAACACATGCAATCTAGTAACAAAGAAGATCAACTTTTTGCTAAGTGCACAAGACAGAGTCAAGATGAATTTTATGACAGAAATTGATACAAATTCCACGACTAATGTCATGTCATATGGCATGTGTTTACTTCTAGGTAAGCCAAAGCTTTATGATATTCAGATAAAGGTAAATCTCTCACCTAAAGTGGATATTATAAGTATGGGGATTGCAAAATCTACTCTCCAACTACACTCACAAAATGTGAAAGACAAATTCTTGGTGGTAGATTCTTGAAAAATGGGAACACACTTGATTTTGTCCAAGCCATGGGCACAAGTCTTTGAAGACGAGCCTGAATGTTCAACAATGGTCATCACGACAAGCTATCAAGTGGCAACAGAGATCAAGCTATCAAGTGTCAACAGAGGTCAAGCCTACAACAGTTCAAAGATTCTTGGCTATTGAAACAGGAAAAGCTAAAGTAAGCCCACAGTCTCTAGCCCAGCCAATGAAAGTGCAAGACAAAGCCTCTACATCAAAAGCCAAACCATCAACAAAACAATGGAAACCCAAGCAAAAAGTCTATCAACCAAAGTTTCCATCGCCTGAAAGTCTCCAAAGGAATTCAAAACAGGTCAACCAAGTGCTAGTATCCAAGGCACAGATTAAAGTTAATGATCCAATTTGGATACAATCACAAGAACAACCTCAACAAGCAAAGGTAACAGGATGGATCACATCAAGCGAGTCAACTATTGCACAAGGCTACAAGAAAGGAAATTTAGATGTTTGGGTCAACAAGCCCAAGATAATAGCCTGCCGATATCCATCCCATGACAACCACTCAGTCAGGAATCAACAAAGCCATCAATGTTAATCACATAACTCAACCAAGAGAAAGGACAGGTACAAAAAGAAAAAGAAAAGTTCTTCCACTGGACAAACCATACGACAAGTCTGGGTAATGAAATCAAAATTCTACCAGACTACTCAAGTAAAGATCACCTCCAAGCAAGTCCAAAGATTCATTCCAGTCGAGTTACTTGAAGCACAAGGATTCTATGAGGATAACTTTCAAATCTGGTTACCTAAGGTAGTAGCTTATCAAGGAATCACCCAGGAAAAGCCACAAACATCAAGAAATGAAGAGTAGCCACCCGCTACACCCAAGAGGACTACAACCTATAGATGGATCCCTCGTCAATTACTACAAGAGCACGGCTTTTACAAAAGTAACAGCCATATTTGGAAATTAAAAACAAGGTACCATCAAGTCAAATAAGAAACAAGGCAAGTGGCAAAGGAGATCACACCAGGCCCAAGAACAATGTGGGTTCCAAAATCCGCGATTGAGGCTCAACAACAAGAAAGATACACAACTCATTTACAGCCTCTTAACAACAAAAAGAAAGCAACGGTAAATGCAGAGGTCACAGTTTTGAAGAACACTATCTGGAAGAAGAAGACTTCATCAACCATTGCTTCAACATCATTACCTGTCTCATCAAGCGACCACAATTTTCTACCAAGTAATGAAGAGCAGATATATGCTAATGTATTGGACAACATGGCATCTCAAACAGAAACTAATGAGAAAGGCCTAAACATCAAAAGCATATGGAATTGGATTTCACGCCGCGATCAGGTAAGTCCAAGTCGCCATTAAACTTACATGGCATAAGAGTCTAGAGTCGGGCAACTAAGCCACTAAATGAGCAAAGTGTCAGACCCAAGCTTCAAGTTAATATTTTTCTGTGGTCTATGAGTCTAGCTAATAGGTATAAGCTCAAGCTGGAGAGTTGAGCATACATAAAGTCATGTCGCTCATGTTGGAAGTGGTGAGCATAAGAGTCAAAGTCCATATCATATCTAAGGTGGAGAAGGCGGATTAGTCCAAAACAAAAACACTCACGCACTTGACACAGTGAGGAAGAGTGGAGAAACCTCGAAAGCAAAAAACCCTTCTTGTGAGTAGTGAAAGATTTTGAAGCACTCATGCTATATGTTTTGCTCACTACACTAACTCCATGAAATTCCCATAAATACTCTTCTCTCGTACCGCATCTTGTTTAACATGCATAACTCTGTGCAAACATATAGATGTCCCATCCTTGGACATATGCATTAGGCACTCTTTTTTATTCCACCCATGCACTTACACAAACAAATGGCGATGACCAAGCAGAAACAGGTTTTATGAGCCTTTGGTCAACAACAATGACTCTGACTTCAAGCTACTAACACTTATCCATGTATATCAAACCCATACTAGTAGCCATATGGCCATATGTACTTTAACTTAGCATAACTCTATAACATCAAAACCTAAGTACATATAGCCTTGCATTTAATTATGACTAAAGACATTTTTTCCCACTGGGTTTTTCCCTTTAGTCTTATCCAGGTATCCAAGACCTTCATTTTGTATATACGCTATATTTTACTTTTACTCTTTTATTTTTTATAACAACAAAAACAAGAAGAACCACAATATCCCCACACTACTAATTGCAAATCTACTGACAAGGCAAAAGGGAGAGGCCAAAAAACAGCTTGACAAAGCTTCAAGTCAACTTATAGGTACGACTGCCAAATAACAACCATAGGAAAAGCAAACTACAGCTACAATGACAATGAACTGCTGCACCAACAAGTCGATACAATCTAATGCAATTCAAGATACAACAACCAATCGGAGGGGAGAGTTCCAGGTTTCAGATACACTACAGGTACAACTTCAAGGCAGCTTTAACATCACGCAAAGCAACCAACTACAGAAAAGGCTGCCACAACAACTTCAACCAACACCAAGACATCAAGAACTCGTCAAGGCCAGCAAAGACATAAGGTCTTGTCGGGGACGACCAAAATTCGGAGGGGGAGTGTTGAAAGGACGCCCTTTAAACAACGTTTCCATAACGATTCCATTAAGATTCCTCAAAGATTTTGTAAAGATTCCACATGAAGATGGTGATGAAGTAATGAAGATGAAGATGGATGCTGCAACATGAAGATACGAGTTCATGGACATCATCGAATATCCCATTATTATTATTTTCAGCCCTTACGGCAACTTTTGTAATGTTTACGGGAACCTCATATTTTAAATCGGCACTTGTATTTTGGCCGCAAATGCTTGTATAATGAGTAAAGCCAACTCAGTTTCTCGTAATTAAGATCTGTAGAAGCCTAGGGACAATTCAAGTCATTTGACCGGACATTAGGATTGAAGGCTTTGTAAAGAACACATTACGTTATCTCAATTAATATACAGTCGTGGGTTCTGCAACACAAGGTAGTGAGCTTCACGCACACACACCGTCGCGCACACTAATCACATTGCACATATGAGAGTAGGAGCGTGTTAGCATCGAGGAGCTCTCCGCGTCGACGCAAGCAATGCAAGCGGAGGACCACATCGTGAGCCCGCCTATTTAGTTGTAAGTATCTCAAACGAAATCCGTTCTGAATGATCAAGTAGTCGTTAGAATCAAGGCAAGAAGCTCTTCATGTTGATGTCTTTGTAGATTAGTTCTAGACACTTTGGAAATTACTGTTTTGAGCCTATCGCGATAGCGATTAGAGGTCTTACAGTTATGGTTTTCAGGGTTTGGGTGTTTGGCCATATAGGATATTTCCTTGTGAGTCTTGCCCTCCAATTTTGAGTCATTCCGATATGATTTGAGACTGTTTCGAGCTTGTAGTGTTTCGAAGGATGCGTTGTCTGTTTCTTTGCTTTATGGTAGTGTTGTGGTAGGATTAGTGATTGTAGAGTGTTGTTAGTGTCTAGCTCAGGGTTGACAACCGAGAGATTGCCTCCATGCCCTAGTCAGCTACGTCCTCGGATTGACAGTTTGTTGGTCTGTGTTCTCATTGTGCTCCATCGTCCGTTGCGACGTGCCCGCTAATAGGAGGCAACGTCAAATAATAATCCTCTCAGTCATTTTATTCTAGCATAGTATTTTAGATCTTTTATCAATAAGCCACTATGGATACTTTGTAAATAGAACAATGAGAACTCACCCTAAGAGGGTCATGCAATAAGTAATGTTCTCCATTCATAACTAAAGTGGAAGTAAAGTGTAAAAGAGGGGCTCCAATTTTTGGCACCAGCAATAATATCAAATATCAAATACCAAAACTCCACAAGAGGTGCAATGGAGTTTAAGGCTTCAATATTTAAGCCTTTCTTGTGTAGATGCCCAAAATTTTCCCTTCCCTCTCTCTTATGCTATGTTGTGTTACTATGTGTACTCCATGATTATGTCTAGATCTCTTACACCCCTCTTGCACTCTCTTACACTCTTCCCTTGTCAATTTATTCACTTGTGTGTGTGTGTGTGTGTGTGTGCGTGTGCTGTCATAGATCCTCGAAAGGCAGATTAATCGATAAATTGTTCCATAAATATTACTGATTGGCAACATAACCGGGTATATGTAAAACTTAATTCGAGCTAAATTGCTAAAGTTGACGAATTTGTGAAGACATGTGGGCGAGCAACCGAGAACGAAGTGATTCTGAGGAGCTTTGAGAAATTTGGTGAATCTGATTTGACATCGGAGAGTTTTGAAGAAGGTTTAGAAGGGCCGTATTTGACATCAATAAAAAAAAAGGAGGGAAGAGAATAGGGAACCCAAACCCATGGTAGCGTATTATCATATCATGTGATTTCATCTAACCACTCGAGCACTCAAAAGGAGAACATAGTGACATGAGGAAGGAGATCCAGAGGAGCGTATGAAATTGGGTATTGGTTTGAAGGAAAAATTAAACTCTGAAGACTAGAAGGAAGTCGACAAGAAGCAACCAAAGCCGAGAAGAAGAGTCTCGGTCTGAGTAGCCGTGGGAATCACGATCTTCTGAGAAGAAAGGGTCTCTATTGACCTTCACCAAAGGCGTCACAATCAGCCTCAGTAGGGGCACCGAGGCTCGCAGGTCACTTTATCTTTCTCCCTCGCGGCCTGAAACGACTTTTGCAAGGCTCCAAGTTCTTTCCCCTGCTTGGCACTATCGTCCTTGCTACCTGCTCGATGCATGCCAATTTTACTTCACACCTTTAGTTCAAAAAGGTGTGCTTTATTTTAACCTTCACGTTGGTCGACTGCCCATGGAGTCTCAAAAAAACATCGCCTCTTAAGAGGGTATTCACCCTACTCAAAATTTTGGACGACCATTGACACAAGCAGGGAAGCAACAAATCTTGGACTCCTTTGATCACCCAACATCAAAAAAAAATTGTTGTTCCAAGAGAAAATTTGTCCGCCTATCACTCGTGACAGCTTCACGATGAAGGTTATTACTTGGTGATATATATATATATATATATATATATATATATATATATATATATATATATATATATATATATATATATCACTAAGATCGAAGCTCTCTAAACCTTGCTTTATCCAAGAATCCTCAAGCCACACCAAATTTCGACATTGTCCAGCTGACTGATAAACCTGAGATGAGGGAGATCGGATGCTGAAAAATTTAATCAACTTGCATCTAAATTATCGACTGATCACTGCTTTCAAACTTGCCATTGTACTCCACAACTTAGACTCTACAGTATCATCAAATCTATGAGCTAAGTATCCATTTATTTTTTCTTATTTCTTTATTTTTAATTCTTAAGCATTATCTTGCATATCATCATATACATATACACTCACAGCCTTTATTAAAAATAAAAAATAAAAACAAAAGAAAAAAAGAAAAAAAATCACGCAATCATGGCACACCTTCCACAAACACCCACATTTGTTGAGCAGCTTGACAATCTGCAACAATCTCTCACATATGAATGTATGCGAAGACAAGAGCTTTATTGCAATCTGCATGCATAGAATCTACACCGGCACCCAAGCAAAAACAAATTAGCAAAAAAGCATTCACTTTCAAGGATTTTGATGGCACTAAAGATGCTAGCATGATTCTAGCATGGGTTAGTCAATTAGATGACTATATTCATGATGAAGACTTTCCCCAACGTGAAATTGTAAAGTGTGCATCAAATCATCTCACCAGTAGTGTTGCATTGTGGTGAATGCCACCAAACAACACGATAAAAGACTAGTACCTAACATGCATTTAAAAAAAAAAATTTACCTCAATTTTTGTCCACACAATATAAAGCTAAAGCACGATGTCAATGGGATTTAATTTGACAGGGTCAAAATGAAGATGTATAGGGCTACACTGATCGTTTTTTGAACTTTTTAATTCAATTGCAAGCTATTGAACATGTCAGAAATTAAATCATAAATATATATATGGCTTACCACTAGAAATTGGTACTGAGGTAGATATGTTTGAATTGGATTCACTGTCAAAAGCTTTCAATTTGGCCCTTAATGCAAAGAAGAAGAAAGGTGGACAACCCTCTCACACCGAACAAACCACTAACACACAATAATCGTAACAAGAGATCTTCTTTCTCTCCTAACTTTGACAGGAATAAACATCAAATTCATATATTTTTCAAGAAACGCAGATTTGACAATTTGGCCACAACTTCTGAACCTTATGGCAACAACAGCAGCAACATGCAGCAACAAAGCAACCAAATTTCTTCCAGCCAACGTCTGCTCAAAATTCTAATGGTAATAAAAATGTAAAGTGTTTCAAATGTTTCTACTATAGTCACTATGCAGATAAGGTCCTGCTAAGAGCAATGGCCAATCCCATGGAGTCACCCAAAATCCAAACCAAAGACCCTTCAACAACAACCGTCCCAACGGTGCTACTATTAACCTCATCGAAGATGCTAATCTCGATGACAATGAAGTGGAATCTAATTACGGTGAGGGATATGATCCTGAGTATGATTACGATGACAACCCATCTTCAAGTACTCCTATATCTCCTCACACTTTGTTTAAAGTGCAAGGCACAGTCAAGAGTGAAAGTGTCACCATTCGTTTAGATGATGGCAGTAGCCATGATTTTATTTCTGCACGGTTGGCACAACAACTCTCTCTCTCTCTCAAATTTCTTCACCTCACAAAGTTAAAATTGTTTTTAATAATCAATGTTTTAATTGCAAAAACCCAAGTCAATGTTGAAGTTTGCATTGGTGAATTTACACAAGCACATACATTTTTGGTAGCACCATTGCATGGTCTTGAAATGATTTTGGGAATGCCATTTTGTCATGAATTTGATCCATTGATTAATTATAAAACACGTACCATGTCTCTCACTCATAATACTCAAAATTTGTCCATCCAAGCAGCACTAGCACATCAAAAACTTCCACTTCTCTCTAACACTCAAGCCAAAAGAGTAATTCAAAAACAAGGAAAAACGTATCTGGTGTTGGTAAATCAAATCTCCGTTGAAACTGAAACCTCACATAACCCTTCACATGATGATTTTCTCTCACAATTTAAGAGTTGTTTCATGCATGATCTACAACCTGGAATTCCACCTTCACATCCAGAAGACCACAAAATAGATATTATATCGAGTAGTGAACCTCCTTGTAGAGCACATAGGGAGATACAAACTCAAATCACTGACTTGCTTGATCAAGGACTTATAAGACCTAGTAGTTCACCATACGGAGCTCCAATACTTCTTGTTAAGAAAAAAAATGGGGCCTTTCGTATGTGTATTGACTACAGGGCTTTAAACAAGATCACCATCAAGAATAGGTTCCCTATTCCTAGAGTGGATGATCACTTAGAAAAACTAAAAGGGGCAAACATCTTTAGCAAATTTGACCTCAAATCACGGTATCACCAAGTCAAAATGTTTGATCAAGATGTCTACAAAACTGCTTTCAGAACACTAACAGGACATTATGAATTTCTTGTCATGCCATTTGGTCTAACGTATGCATCAGCCACTTTTACACACATGATGAACAGAATTTTCATTGACCTTAACATGTGTATTTGAACTTCTTGCACACAACCACTTGTGTCTAAATCTTGAAAAGAGTTCATTTTTCCAAGCTGAAATTGGATATTTGGGACGCATTGTATCGGGCAAGGGAATACATGTAAACCCGAAGAAAATTGAAGCTATGCAATCATGGCCTAGACCCAAAAATTTGCAATTAGAGGAAGTTTGTACGTAACTTTGCTTACAAATCTCATTACCTCACTCTCCTACCAAAGAAAAATTCTCCTTATGTATGGTCTGATTTGCAAGAAAATTCCTTTAATGCACTCAAGAATGCTTTGATAAATGCATTGGTACTGCAATTGTCTAACTTTTGATAGACCATTCTTTGTCGTGGTCAACTGATACTAGTGGAAAAGGTATCGGTGTAGCCTTTATGCAAGATAACAATCCACTTGCATTTGAAAGTCGTAAGTTTAAACCGTCTGAAGCAAAAATTTAGTACATATAACAAAGAGTTGAGTGTTGTTGTACATGATTTGAAAATTTTCAAACACTATTTAATGCGTGCTAATTTAATCATCAAAATTGACCAGCAAAGTATCACAAGTATTTAGTGTCTTAACCCTTAATTGATGATAGACTATTAAGTGGGCTGCCTTCATTCAAAGTTTTCAATCCAACACTCAATACCAACCTGGTTAAGGAGAATGTTGTAACTGGTGCTTTGAGTCAAATACCCTCTCTTAATAATCTATCAACCATTACGAGTACTTCATTTGATTCAATGTCTGACACTTTATGCACAAGATGATGATTTCAAAACCACATGGTTGCATATGATTAAGAATTTTGTGCACATAGTTTTGGAATACACTATTCAAGAAAATTTCTTTATTTCAAACAAAAACTGTGTGTAACTAAACCTTTTTGTTGTAAGATCCCCAATTTTTGGGTCTCTTCTAAAAATAAGAAAAATAACTTTCAATATATAATTCATCGAATTTTGATTGAAAGTATGGGAAAGTCATAATTATGTCGGATGTCACGGTGTGGCATAATCTAGCTATAGTTTCCATTAGTTGGCTAGATACTACTTGAATGATCAATTTGCTGTAAAAATTGAATGGTAAGTGGGAGAGTTGACCACCAAAAAAGAAAAGGCTTGTTTTTAGGAAAGAAAGAGTCTTTTTAGAAAAGAGAGGAGGAGCTTATTTTGGAACTCTTTTCTTGGAAGCCAAGCTTCTTCTTACAGTCTCTAAATCGCGCATCGAGATCCGTGTCCTCGAAAAAAAAAACTTGATTTTTTATATTAACTTTTTTTTAATGGTAAGCCACGAACATGCGCGAACTTGTCTCTCCTTGCCTCACTCTATTCTTAGCTAGTGCTTTTGGCCTTGAGAGCCTATATAAAGACCTCTCTTCTTTCACTTTGAGGAGATAGATACACTCTCAGATGCGGACGCTCTCTTGCCTTGAAGTCAGAATTACTTATCTATTATATGGAGTGGTGCAATCTCTTCATCACCATCTCCATAAACTCTTCTCTCTCGTGAAGAAGAAGAAGACGGATACTCTCTCTCTCTATTTGCTTATTATCTTCTCTCTCGTTTCATGGTGTATGTGCTCCCCAGAAGTTTTCGTGGCGGATACCTCTACGTAGCTCTTATCACCGCTCTCTTGCAGCAAAGCAAGAAGGCTTTTGACAACCCCAAATCAATTCGAAAGTACGGTGAGAAACCATAAACTCCATAGTCATCATCTCTCTCTCTATATGTCATTTTTTCTGCGTAGTCACCCTCTCGGTGATTATTTTTTGTATATGAGTGCATGTATGGATTAACCAAGTACATACGAGGTTGCCTCATGATTGTTTCATATGTTTTACACATTTATTTATACACATGACACATTATGGTCCCGCATGTGCATAAAGAAGCGCTTTTCGTTTCACGTCATAGAAGCGATAGGAATACTGTTTTGGTCATAAATCACAAACCGTTATGAATCAGCCCAAACCCTTTATCCCATAGATAAAACACATCATTTAGAATGTTATCTCTCTCATGTGTCATGTGAAAAACACGCACGAGTTAAGAGATATGGTCAAAAAACAGATTGTTGCCCACTACACTTAACCAAAATTTGACTCCAGACTCCTTGGAGAACTACTATATAGACTCACCGGATGGGCAAACCCACTTAACCAATTGAAAATCTTGATAAAACTTAATGATAAATGAATTTAGGTCTCCGTTACACTTCGTCAATGCGAGTTATTAATCACTCTATTATCAATTTTTACCTACACGCGTAGAAGTGCTATCAAAGGGGGATACCATATGACGTCGTGAGTTAACCAAGCCATTTTGATATGTTTTATGGTTTATTTTGATGATTTGATTTCAATTATTAGATGGCCCTAAACTTACATGAGAGTATATGGTTAAACATTCCGAACTGCATAGGCGGATATGAATAAAGTGACTTTCTTTGGGGGTTACCATTGTTGTGTGAGTATCATATGGTCAAAGTGACGTGATGGAGTGATGGTCTATATCATGGATCTGAACTTGATGCATTGATTTGAGGTCAAATACTTTCATTTGCATGTTTTGCATGCTCCCGAAAATGTCAGAAAGTTGTTTTTGCATATGTGTGAAGTTATGGTTTATGGTTGACCTAAAGGTCGGAGTTGTTTTGCATCATGTTTATGGTGTTGGAATGTTATCATATGATGTATGGAAACTCATGGATTGATGTGGATGCCTCATATGCATGGTTATGATTGATTTCCACCTTTCTAGGTTAAAACTAGCTCTATGTGCTAGAGTGGTAGAGTGCAGATGTGATGCATCAACTTTGCATGGTTGAATGTTGTCAAAAATTGGATTTTTATATCATGATTAGTCGTTGGTCGGACTCTTTTTATGCATAAAAGAATCACATCTTAAGGGTCACATGTGGGTAGACTCCGATTGATTGCAAGGGATATGTCAAACTCCAAGTGTGGGAGTTGGTTCAGTGTGATTATGATTTATGGTTAAGGGCTGAGATTCCCTCACAAATTATGTTTGATAATTTATGGTGGAAGCCTGTGTGGCTTATGGGTTTTTTTCTGGATTGACTTATGCTGCCAAAATTTTTGCAGCCATGTTATGTTCTAAAGTGGTTATGCAGGATTGGTCGTGCCTCACCCAAGTAGGGTGGAGAGCTCAACCATGTGATGTGATTGGATTATGGTTTATGGTTTATGGTTTTTGGATTGGATATGAAGTGATCAAGATGGTTTACGGTAGACGTGTAAGGGTAGAGACCCTGTACAGTCTAACTATTTGGCAAAGGAATTGTTTGTGCATCTGGGAAGTGCTATTGTGATTGAACTCATGTGTTATGTTTCTCATGGCAGTGTCTCTACAAGACTAGGATCACCTACATCGCTTAGCTTTAGACTAAAGGGTCGCTGACCTAGGGCTTTGTTGGGTCAGGGGTGTTGCCTAGGTCTTCTTCTTTTTGTTAAGCTCATCTACACGATTAGTGCGTCGGGGGTTGAATGACCTACACGGCTAACGCGTCGGGGATCTTGCCTTGGCTTGGCCTAAACACCCGATGATGGGCATCAAAGAGGCATAGTGCCTAAATTGGTATGGCACCTGCTGGTATTTGGGATCCTTTCAGAGCTCGGGTTCATGGAGTTAGGCGAAGCGGCCTCACCTATGTCTAGCTCAGGTAAGATGGAGGTGTTCTAGCTCGCTCCCAACGAAGTGAAATTCTCTATGTCCATAGTAGAGCAGAAGTGGAGTGGTAGACCGATCGATCCCTACACAGGGTCCGGTGCTCTGCTAGTTATTTTGTCATAAACTTTTTGATGTTATGGTATACCCAGATGTTTGTCATTGCATTAATACATGGTTTCCTGTTCCATTTAGATGGGTGTTTAAAGATTCTCTGTTGTCAAATTCTCATGTCTCTATGCACTCTATTTCACCTTCCACTCTCTCTCTCTCTCTCTCTCTCTCTCTCTCTCTCTCTCTCTCTCTCTCTCTCTCTCTCTCTCTCTCTCTCTCTCTCCCCGCAACGCGGTGTACACATATGTTCACCCTCCACAATGTTATATTTTTTCTTGAGTACGCTTTCATTCATAACACCCATTCAGGGGTAGCACTAGTCGCTAGGTACCTCTGAATTTAGTTCGGCTCATGGCCTAAACTCCATGCTTGGGCGGGCGCTGAGAAATCCTTCCCTATACAAATGCTTCCGCAAGTCTGATGTACATTGAAATTGTATAAAAGTGTAAATTGTATATTCTGTGCATAGACCCTTGGGGAGGGGTATCTCTCATTCGTACATTAATCATTGAAGAGTTGCACAAACCACACTATGTTGGACATAGAGGATTTGTTGCTACTTTTCAAAACTTATGTCGTGATTTCTATTGGCCTACTATGAAAACTGATGTTAAACAATATGTTTCGACTTGTTTGATTTTTCAAAAGGTCAAAGAAGCAACAGGTAAAAAATTGGGACTTCTACACCCTCTCCCTATTCCCGAAAAACCTTGGGAACATACTTCAATTGATTTTGTCACTGGATTTTCACTCACTATTCACAAGCATGATATGATTTGGACTGTCATTGATCATTTTTCTAAACAAGCATACTTCATTCCTTGTAAGAAAACAATGACAGCACATCAAGCTGCACTTCTATTTCGTAAAGCTGTCTTTCCACATCATGGTTTGCCTAAAGTTAAAATATCTGATCAAGATTCCAAATTTTGTAGTGCTTTCTGGACTATTGTTTTTGAAAATCTTGAAACAACACTTGATTTTACTTCTGCATTCCATCTTGACTCTAAAGGTCAAACCAAAGTCACCAATCGCACTATCATTGACTTGTTAAAAGCTTATATTTCTTCTCAACCCAAAAAATGGGATGATAACCTGCATTTTCTACAATTTGATTATAGCAACACCACTCACCCTGCCACTTGAAATTGTGTATGGTCATTCTTTGCCTACCCCTACTTCATGTCTTTCCAATGTTGTGCCTGTCGCTAATGATTTTACTGCTAATTTTTATGATATTTCTACAAGTGTGCATTTTGCCATTAAACACTCACAAGAACTTTACACTAAGCATGCTAACAAGCACCGCAAGGCACACCAATTTAAAGAAGGTGACTATGTTATGCTTCGCATTGAAAAACGAAGGATCGAAAGTATTGATATTAATATTTTTGTTAGACTTGCTCCTCGTTTACGGCCCATTCAAAATTTCTGTTGTGATCAATGATGTTTCATTTTGTTTAGACTTACCTTCACATTGACACATTCACAATGATTTCTGCATTGGTCTTTTAAGACCTTTCAAAGGACCCCTACTTACACATCACACTTATGAGGATTCACCTTCACTTGTGGACCAAGAAGAACGACTCATCCCTGCACAAATTGTTGATCACAAGACCACCACCACACGCACTATCATGGTTTATGTGATATCCCCAGCCCGCCTATACCAAGATCGAGATGGGATCCTTGACAGATCTCTAGGTCTGATAAAGATCAGAGTCTCTAAACAAGAAAAATCCAAGGAATAGACCTTTACCATTGACAATGGATTTGGTCTATAGCCTAAGAAGAAGACCTAGTTCTGTCTCGTAGCGAAAACGGGACAACGTATTAAACGTCCAAAAAACTATTTTGGCCCTATAACTGCCACAATTTGGCTAAGGTATCCTCAACCAACACTTTTTCCCCCCCTAATAGAAGTGAGGGCACAGCCGCTGGTGGACTCCTCTTCCAAGTGAAGAAGTTTTCTAAACGATTTAGTGCATAGGGATGGATGGTTACCTGACTAATCAGGTCCACCCATCCATGATTGACAACCTTAGTCAATCTCCACTTACCACCCCACACTCACACATGATTCATTTATTTTCTAATTACTATCACATTGTTTTAACACTTAAAATAATAGTTTCTTTTAACTTTTTGTCACAGTAATTCCTTCAATCAAGTATTAAAGACAGCATTGAAAGCATTCTTTTAGAAAACAGACATCTTTAAACTTAAGACAGGGTACTGTCAATCAAAATATTGTCCATAATAACCATGACCAATACTCTTCTTGTCTCAAGACCACCTAAGAGTGAAAAACTGGAACCCATTCCTTATTCATAATCCGGAGCGGATAAACCTCCACCCAAGGTTCCGGGTGCCCATACAACCGGGCGGCTCCACTAGGATTAGAAAAAACGGTATCCTAACTTATGTAGAAACATGAAGAAATGACACGGAGTAGAAACTCAACGTTCATAGGGGTAACTGACTTATCGGTGGCTGGAAAGCCATCATTATTTATCAAAATATACCAAGGAGTCAGAGGTGTCTTGAAACAAGCTATCTTAAGGATGATCAATCATATCTTTCCTAATTCAACCAATTTTAACCCAAACAATCCAATTCTACATATAAACAATGTACGTTGGAAGTTACCCTCCGTCTTTGGTCAATTATTTCTTTTCTTATTCTTACTCACTCCTTACGTATGCAATGCTCACTTATAAAAGAACTTAAACTATTTAAAGACTTAATTGAATAATGGGAAACCCACCTCGGATTGATTGACCATCTGCTGTTGCGCTGGCGCCTGAAGACTCCTCCATAGGCCTACTACTAGGCCCGGCTTCGTTGTCGTGCTACGCTCTAGTTCGTTTTGGAGCTACATCCTCATCATCACATGTAGGAATTTCCCGGGTCCTTTTAGGTGCCATAACTTCTTATCCTTATAAAAAGGACATCTAATCCTTACGTAAATTATCCGAAAGCTAGACTTAACCTTTGTATCCAATTTTACCCAAATCTAGCTTAAATTTATAGTCTTAAATGGTAAATTCTTGACCTAGTAATTTCTTAATAGTCTATATAGGCATAATAAAATTTTCCACAACTTCCCTAAGGGTTTTCTAAACTCTTTTAATTTTCTTAGAATTTTCTATATCTTTCTCCTAATTTTCCCATCAAAATTTAACCTTGGAATCTGCTTATTTTTAGCTAAGTATTTATTCTATTTATTTTCTCTTAAAGATTTCATTTCTGCGACTTTATATCATAGGTTTACACTTACTATAATTTTGCTAAAAACTTTTGACCACAAAGTCTATTTATTTTAATTAATCTTTTGCTAAAAATAGGACTTTTGGTCAATTTTCATTTTTTAAAATCACTAATTAACTATGGTATAATTATCACAAGTAGATAAGGATGTTTGTGACCTTTTATTAATTATCTTATATTTTTTCAACTCAATTATCCAATTTCCATCTTTAAATTTCAACCAAAGTTAGCATAATTTGACTTGGATAAATATCTATACTATTTTTTTAACCTTGACATAATTTTCTTGGCCTAATTATCATGTAATCTAACTCTGATAAATAGCATGTAATCATATCACATGTTTTACGAATTTCCCCCTCTAGTTCTCAGCTGGAATTATTATAATTTGACTTAGATAAATATCTATACTATTTTTCTAACCTTGACATAATTATCATGGCCTCTTATCCTATAATCTAACTCTGATAAATAGCATGTATCATATCACATGATTTACTAATTTCTCCCTTTAGTTTTCAGCTAGAATTAGTATAATTTGACTTGGATAAATATCTATACTATTTTTTTAAACTTGACATAATTATCACGGCCTCAATCCAACTCTGATAAATAGCATGTAATCATATCACACGATTTATACTATTTTCCCCCTTTAATTTATCCTCAAAAATAGTGTTTTTCTACTAAGATAATCAGCTAAATTAATTATTTGTGATTACGATAATTCTCACGAGTTTGTTAAGATTTAATTTACCTCTATTAATTATCTCAGAGCTTTGTAGTTTCATTTACTATTTTCCCCATTAATTTTTTCTTAAAAACAGCCTCTTTTTTATTGAGATAATTAGTTAAACTAATTATCTGAGATCAAGATAATTACCAAGGGTTTTCTAAGATGTGATTTACCTTTGGTAATTATCTCAAAGCAATTTGAAATATTTTGCTATTTTCCACCTTTTAATTTTTTCCTAAAAACTATGTAATTATGCTTAGATAATTAGTTAAACCAATTATCTAAGGTTAAGATAATTATCATGGGTTTCATAGGATGTGATTCACGTTTGATAATTATCTCAAGCATTTTGAATCAATTTGCTTTTTTCCCCTTTTAATTTGCCCTAAAAACAGTGTAATTTTACTAAGATAATTAAGTAGACTATCTATCTGAGGTGAAAATAATTATCACCAGTTTCCTAAGATGTATTTGAATTATCACCAGTTTCCTCTGATAATTATCCCAAAGCATTTTGAATCAATTTTCTATTTTCCCTAAAAATAGTATAATTATATTGAGGTAATTATTTAAACTAATTATCTAAAGTTAAGATATGATTTACCTCTGATAATTATCTTAGAGAATTTTGAATTAGTTTGCTATTTTTCCCCTTTTAAATTGCTCTAAAAATAGTGTAATTATATTGAGATAATTAGTTAAACTAATTATCTAAGATTAAGATAATTATCACAAGCTCCATAAGATGTGATTCACCTCTAATAATTATCTCAAAGCATTTTGGATCAATTTGCTATTTTTCCCCTTTTAATTGGTCCTGAAAATTTTGTAGTGCTAAGATAATTGGTCCTAAAATAATTGTAGTGTTAAGATAATTTTCACATGTCTCCTAAGATGTGATTTACCTCTTATAAATATCTCAAAGCATTTTGGATTAGTTTGATCATTTTCTTCTTTACTTTTTGCTCAAATAAACAGTGTAATTTTGCTTAATTAATTATGAAAATTACTTAGAAAATTATAAGATAATTTTTCTAGCATAATGAAATTCTAACACGGCTCTGATAATTATGTAATCTTAATCTAAACTTAATTAGTATAATTCCCATTAATTTATGGTTAAAATGGAGAACTTCAGTCCTAATATGATATAATAATTAATTAGCTTAGTATCCCTAAGCTTAATCACAATAATAAGCAGAGAATTTTTAATTAAGAGAGGATTTTTTAGTATACATAGGATTAATCTTTAATTAATTAAGAAAATTGTAAATAGGTTAACCGAGATTTGCTAATTAAGAAAGGTTAGTGCTAATTACCATTAATTAACCAACTAGAGCTTTGATCTCTAGTGATTTCGGCGTGGAGGTCTTTCTAGATGTGAGAGAATGTGCCAAGGCTCCGAGTCTGTCCAAAATTGTGAAGCAAGAGGTCGTATTTATAGGTTTCTGGATACTCACTGGATGAATATGGCAATAACTTGCATCTCAAGCAGCCCTACAGCTCCAGATGGCGCCTCCTATTACTAAATGAGTCCTTGGCAGGTCAGTGATGACCCTCCCATTATCTGCCAGCTTTAAAATATCAATTCTGCTATTATTTGACCTATTTTTGTTTAATTGGTAAATATGTTGTAAATATCTGGGAGGCCTTTAGTAAAGTCTATGCTTAAATGATTACTGCAACCCTTCAATTTTTCTTAATAATTTAATTTACATTGAATCTTCCGGAAGGACTAGCGGGGTCAATTTTTGTCCAAATTTAAATCTGAAAATTTCTAGGCCGGGGTTTGTTGTGCTTAAGATTCCAAAAATACTAATTCTTATTGCTTTTGAGATAGTGTTTTTACCTTGTTGCATGATCAATGCTTTCTCCTAAAGCTTAAATTAATTCCCGACAGCCAAAAAGGTGGAGACCTTACAATCACCCCAACTTAAGAATTTGAGATGTCCTCATCTCAACGGAAACTGGAAAAATCTTTGAGAAGAGAAATTCATCCTCCCAAGTGGCATCTTCGGTGGGATAATCTTTCCACTTTATCAAATGTTACTGATTACTCTAAGAGTTCTTTCTAGTTTTTCAAGGATACATTCTGGTGAGAGTTTGTACACTTCCTTACTGATTGCTTACTACTCAATTTTATCCTAGGAAACTCTCAGTCTTGAGCCCATCTTAAAAACCTTTACAAACCATTTGTATCATCTCAAAAACCAGATTAAATCCATTCTATAAAAGATCCATTTATCCACTTTGTCAACATGAACGCGCTCGGCCTAACTGACCATTCAGAGCAATCAGCATTCGACAAGTATCATGTATTCGAGCTTTGCCAATCTAAATGCGCTCGGCGTGTTCTTGACATCTTGAGCAATCTGCATTCGGCACAAGCTTCCATTACGCACCAAAGGTACCCCCTTTGTGCTGTAACCTAGTTGACCAACAATATGTAAAGGGTTTTAAGACGTATCATACCAAGAGTTCTTTTTTGGCTTCCTATTAGTCTCGTAAATTAATTACTTTCATATCTAGGTCATTTTTCAAGGAAGGCTATCGTGTGCACAAAGAATGTGAGTTGGTTTCTTAATAACTATCTCAATCTCAAGATTCAAATTCTGTTCATACTATAGAGAACCTCTGTCTCATTGGCTAGATCAACCTCTGATTTCTTGATTGAATACTAACTTAACTTTAGATCCCTTAAATAATTTTGGAAAAGAAAATCGTGTATACCATTATATAAGTAACTGAAAGTTTTATATTATCGTGGTTTACAAAACTTTAAGATTGCTAAATGTGGCCAAGCGAGTCGCTCTTTTATCTCCCTCATTCATAAGGTTGGTTCTCCCATGATTGCATAAGATCTGGCTCCTCTTGCTCTTCCTCTACCTCGTCCTCCATTTCTACCTCATCTTAGATTATCTCCTTGATTTTGAGGAATGGCTCTAGCAGTAGTTCGAGGATTTTTCTCTTCAGGACAGTTATTTCTATAGTGACCCATTTGATTGCATCCATAGCACTTAACATTTGGGAAGATCTGTTCCAAGTTCACTGCTGCAGCTACTCCACGTTGTTTATATCCTTGGTTGGAATTTTCCATGGCTCATCCCCTAAAGTTACTAAATCCATTATAGTTCCTTGTAGAGTTGGTTTTTTCAGCTGCAAGAGGCTTAGCCCTGAGAAGGGCATCATGTATTGACGTATGCCTCATGGATTTGATCCGTACCTCTGCATATCGTTTCACGTTGACCCCTTTACCTTTGAAGGGGGGGGGGGGGGGGGGGGGGGGGGGGGGGCGGGCTTGTTTGAGAAGAAACAAGCGCCGTATAAAGAACAGAAGCAGGTATCTACATGATTTTGTAAGATTGATAGACTAACAATTTAAAGACTTATGACATGGCTAATATTTAACTTCAGAATAGACACAAGATTAAGATACTCAATTCAAAGACTTGGTTCTTTATTCATAAGGTGAATATTTACAAGGATAGCCTTACAAAAGAGGCTTAGGATATCTCATCCTAACTTGTTGTAAATTTTTGCAGCCTTTAAAGAATCCGCATAGCTGGCTGATTTGGAATATGGTGATACAAACGATGGGTGTTTGTAGTCAGATTTCTACAATATTCTAACTGATTGGTATAATAGTTCTTATACTCATTGGAAATCGGAAAGTAAATTACAAGATCCAAATTCTTAGGGGTATTCTGAGAAAAAGTTTTGATTCTTCGATATGGAATTATCTCCACCACCTTATCCCATACCCATTCGTTCAAAGGTTTCCCCGTGCCTCCTGGGTAAGTCGGAACAGTGATACTCGAGTTTGTACCCAAGAAGTAGTACAACTGAACCACTCTCAGTTCCTCAGCCCAACATAGTTTCTTTAAATCTGTGGTAAGACATCCCAGCTTCCAAGCATTGATGTAATAGGTCCCGTCTTCATTGCTCCATTCGAGCTCCCAGCCTTTATCTATCCGAGTCGAATGAGAAGTGTGAGCCTTCATCAGTAGCTCCATCACGCTCCGTCGGAAAAAATAGTTTGGAGAACGACAAGCACTCTCATAATAACCTCAAAGACTGGGAACTTGCGATATTCAACCACGGGATCTTCCTGAATTATCGACACATAAGCCTTACATTAGCTAACCAATTTTTCTTTTTTTTTTTCTTTTTTAATTTTCAAACAATTTGAAAATTTTCCAAATTTAACTCAGGCTCTGAAACCTAGTCTCTGATACCACTTATGATATCCCCAACCCGCCTATACCAAGATTGGGATGGGATCCTTGACATATCTCTACGTCTGATAAAAATCAGAGTCTCTAAACAAGAAAAATCCAAGGAATAGACCTTTACCATTGACAATGGATTTGGTCTATAGCCTAAGAAGAAGACCTAGTTCTGTCTCGCAGCGAAAACGGGACAACGTATTAAACGTCCAAAAAACTATTTTGGCCCTATAACTGCCACAATTTGGCTAAGGTATCCTCAACCAACGCTTTTTTTCCCCTAATGAATGTGAGGGCACAGCCGCTGGTGGACTCCTCTTCCAAGTGAAGAAGTTTTCTAAACGATTTAGTGAGTAGGGATGGATAGTTACTTGACTAATCAGATCCACCCATCCATGATTGACAACCTTAGTCAATCCCCACTTACCACCCTGCACTCACACATGATTCATTTATTTTCTAATTACTATCACATTGTTTTAACACTTAAAATAATAGTTTCTTTTAACTTTTCGTCACAGTAATTCCTTCAATCAAGTATTAGAGACATCATTGAAAGCATTCTTTTAGAAAACAGACATTTTTAAACTTAAGACAGGGTATTGTCAATCAAAACATTGTCCATAATAACCATGACCAGTACTCTTCTTCTCTCAAGACCACCTAAGGGTGAAAAAACGGCACCCATTCCTTATTCATAATCCGGAGCGGAAAAACCCCCACCCAAGGTTCCGGTTGCCCATACACCAAACCAATTGCCCATACAACCGGGCGGCTCCCCTAGGATTAAAAAAAATGATATCCTAACTTATGTAGAAACATCAAGATATGACACGGAGTAGAAACTCAAAGTTCATGGGGATAACTGACTTATCCGTGGCTGGAAAGCCATCATTACTTATCAAAATATACCAAGGAGTTGGAGGTGTCTTGAGACAAGCTGTTTTAAGGATGATCAATCATATCTTTCCCATTCAACCAATTTTAACCCAAACAATTCTTTCCTACATTATAAACAATGCACGTTGGAAGTTACCCTCCGTTTTTGGTCAATTATTCCTTTTCTTTATTCTTACTCACTCCCTACATATGCAATGCTAACTTATAAAAGAACTTAAACTATTTAAAGACTTAATTGAATAATGGGAAACCCACCTGGGATTGATTGGCCAACTGCTGCTGCGCTGGCGTCTGAAGACTCTCCTCCGTAGGCCTACTACTAGGCCCGACTTAATCGTCGTGCAACGCTCTAGTACGTTTTGCAGCTACGTCCTCATCATCAGATGTAGGAATTGCTCGGGTCCTTTTAGGTGCCATAACTTCTTATCCTCACAAAAAGGACGTTTAATCATTAGGTAAATTATCCAAAAGCTAAACTTAACCTTTGTATCCAATAATACCCAAATCTAGGTTAAATTTATAGTCTTAAATGGTAAATTCTTGACCTAGTAATTTCTTATTTGTTTATATAAGCATAATAACTTTTTTCACAACTTCCCTAAGGGTTTTCTAAACTCTTCTAATTTTCTATATCTTTTTCCTAATTTTTCTATCAAAATTTAAGCTTGGAATCTGCTTATTTTTAGCCTAATACTTAGTATATTTATTTTCTCTTAAAGATTTCATTTCTGTAACTTTATCATAGGTTTACACTTACTATAATTTTGCTAAGAACTTTTGACCACAAAGTCTACTTATTTTAATTAATCTTTTGCTAAAAATAGGACTTTTGATCAATTTTCATTTTCTAAACTCACTAATTAACTATGGTATAATTATCACAAATAGATAAGGATTTTTGTGACTTCTGATAATTATCTTATATTTTTCTAACTCAATTATCTAATTTCCATCTTTAATTTTTATCTAAAATAAGCATAATTTGACCTGGATAAATATCTATACTATTTTTCTAACCTTAACATAATTATCACAGTCTCATTATCATGTAATCTAACTCTGATAAATAGCATGTAATGATATCACATGTTTTACTAATTTTCGCCTTTAGTTCTCATCTAGAATTAGTATAATTTGACTTAGATATATCTATACTATTTTTCTAACCTTGACATAATTATCACAGCCTCTTATCGTATAGACTAACTCTGATAAATAGCATGTAATCATATCACATGATTTACTAATTTCTCCTTTTAGTTTTCAGCTAGAATTAGTATAATTTGACTTGGATAAATATCTATACTATTTTTCTAACCTTGATATAATTATCACGACCTCTTTATCCTATAATCTAACTCTGATAAATAGCATGTAATCATATCACATGATTTATACTAATTTCTTCCTTTAATTTATCCTCAAAAATAGTGTTTTTCTACTAAGATAATTATCTAAATTAATTATTTGTGATTAAGATAATTATCACGGGTTTGTTAAGATGTGATTTACCTCTGATTATCTCAGAGCTTTGTAGTTTAATTTACTATTTTCCCCCATTAATGTTTTCTTAAAAACAGTGTCTTTCTACTGAGATAATAAGTTAAACTAATTATCTGAGATCAAGGTAATTATCAAGGATTCCCTAAGATGTGATTTAACTCTCGTAATTATCTCAAAGCATTTTGAATTATTTTGCTATTTTCCACCTTCTAATTTCTCTTGAAAACTATATAATTATGCTTAGATAATTAGTTAAACTAATTATTTGAGGTTAAGATAATTTTCACAGGTTTAATAGGATGTAATTTACCTCTAATAATCATCTCAAGCATTTTGAATCAATTTGCTATTTTTCCCCTTTTAATTTGCCCTAAAAACGGTGTAATTTTGATAAGATAATTAGGTAGACTAATTATCTCACGTTAAGATAATTATCGTCGGTTTCCTAAGATGTATTTTACCTCTCATAATTATCTCAACGCATTTGGATCAGTTTTCTATTTTCTCCCTTTTTATTTCTCCTAAAAATGGTATATTTATGCTGAGACAATTATTTAATCTAATTATTTGAAGTTAAGATAATTATCACTCATTTCATAAGATGTGATTTATCTGTGATAAATATCTCAAAGCATTTTGGATGAATTTGCTATTTTTCCCTTTTTAATTTGCCCAAAAAACAATGTAATTGTACTAAGATAAATAGTTAGACTAATTAGATGAGATTAAGATAATTATCATGAGTTCCATAAGGTGTAATTTACCTCTGATAATTATCTCAAAGCATTTTGGATCAATTTGCTATTTTCCCCTTTTAATTTGTCCTAAAAACATTATAATTTTGCTAAGATAATTAGGTAAACTAATTATCTGAGGTTAAGATAATTTTCACGTGTTTCCTAAGATGTGATTTACCTCTTATAAATATCTCAAAGAATTTTTGATTAGTTTGATCATCTCTCCCTTTACTTTTTGCTCAAAAAAGAGTGTAATTTTTCTTAATTAATTATGAAAATTACTCAAAAAATTATAAGATAATTTTTTTAGCATAATGAAAATCTAACACAGCTCTGATAATTATGTAATCTTAATCTAAACTTAATTAGTATAACTCCCATTAATTTATGGTTAAAATGGATAATTTCAGCCCTAATATGATATAATAATTAATTAGCTTAGTATCCCTAAGCTTAATCATAATAATGAGCAGAGAATTTTTAATTAAGAGAGGATTTTTGAGTATACATAGGATTGATCTTCAATTAATTAAAAAATTTATAAGTAGGTTAACCTAGCTTTGCTAATTAAGAAAGGTTACTGCTAATTACCGTTAATTAACCAACTAGAGCTTTGATCTCTAGTCATTTTTGCGTAGAGGTCTCTTTAGATGAGAGAGAATGTGTCAAGGCTCTGTGGGCACTCACTGGCTGAATATGGCAGTAACATGAAGCTCAAGCAGCCCTACAGCTCCAGATGGTGCCCCCTACTGCTAAATGAGTCCCTGGTAGGTCAATGATGACCCTCCCATTACCTGCAAGCTTTAAAATATCAATTTTTCTATATTTTGACTTATTTTTTCTTAATTGATAAATATCTTGTAAATATCTAGGAGGCCTTTAGTAAAGTCTATGCTTAAATGATTATTGCAACCCTTCAATTTTTCTTAATAATTTAATTTACATTGAATCTTCTGGAAGGACTAGCGGGGTCAGTTTTTGTCCGAATTTAAATCTGAAAATTTCTAGCCCGGGGTTTGCTGTGCTTAAGATTCCAAAAATACTAATTTTTATTGCTTTTGAGATAGTGTTTTTACCTGATTGCCTGATTAATGCTTTCTCCTAAAGCTTAAGTTAATTCACGACAGCTAGAAAGGTGGAGACCTTACAGTTTACAACCGCTATCTTTTGAACTTCAAAGGCCACCCTAGAGAGGATGCCAAGTGGATGCTTGAAAATGTTTTCTGCAGCTTCTGAGAACTTCTCCACACTTTCCATCATTCACGCTCTAGTTGATTCTTTAGTGAGCAACTAAAGATAGTTGTGATCCCTGGTGGAAGGGATGTTACGAGATTGGTCACCCTCTTATTGCATGTGGTTAACTGCAATTGGGATAGCTAGCTTAATGGTTGATTATGTGCTGTCTATTTTATTTTACTAACAGTGAGTGCAAGTTGACAAGGAGGCACCGGCATATAATAATCCTCTCAGTCATTTTATTCTAGCACAGTATTTAAGATCTTTTATCAATAAGCCACTATGGTTCTTTGTAAATAAGATAGTGAGAACTCGCCCTAAAAGGGTCATGCAATAAGTAATGTGTTCCACTCATAACTAAAGTAGCACTAAAGTGTAAAAGAGGGGCCTCCAATTTTTGGCACCAACAATAATATCAAATACCAAACTCCACAAGAGGTGCTGTGGAGTTTGGGGCTGCAATCTTTAGGCCTTTCTTATGTAGATGCCAAAAAATTTCCCTTCCCTCTCTCTTATGCTATGTTGTGTAACTTTGTGTACTCCATGATTGTGTCTACATCCCTTACACCCCTCTTACACTCTTCCCTTGTCAATTTATTCTCTTTTGTGTGTGTGTGTGTGTGTGTGTGTGTGTGTGTGTGTGGTCAAAATCTAGGTGTGTGTAAGTACTTGGTAATTGGAAATGATGGTGAAAGGTTGACAAGCAGAGATGCAAGAAAAATTGTGAATTGGAAGCAAGAAACCGTTCTCCCCTTCCAACATTCAGAGAATATGGTATCTGCATACCAATGTTTCACCAATAATAGAGCACTCAGTGTGACATAAGCATAGCTACACAATAATATCTTATGTGATCAAAGCTCTCAAGGTAAACACTTTGCATATACAAACTTGCCAAGGTTCACATGGATAGCTTCAAAGCTACGTGCAAAAGATTCCACTGAATCCCAATCTACAAAGTTAGATGGAAAAATATATGAAAGAAAAACACACCCAATAATGCATTTGCTTGAAGCAACCTCAGAGGTAAAAGAATAAATGAGACAATCTAAACCTTTTAAATAGAAGTAGAGCACGTACAATTTGCAAAAAAACTAGGTTGAGGCAAAGATGTGTCAAAAGCTTCATTCAAGAAGCGATATACACATGTTTTACCTTTACTAGATGCTTTCCATCTTGATTTTGCTTGATATCCATGATTTTTCCCTTCTAGCAATGTGCCTAAGAAGCCATATGTCTTCTGACACCTTGGTCACCCACATAAATCATTTGTAGTCACAACAATAAGCCAAGAACTGCTATCATCTTGCACATTTGATGTAACTTATTGAGTCAATAAAACTCCTATGTTGATGAGCACCTGAAGAAGCTATGAAAGGAATGCAACACATCCTGTGAAAAAAATCAAGATTAGTTAATATACACGGTTATTCTTACTGTGGCATGACAAAAAAAACTGAGCTATATACAAAGACAGACAATGGTAGTGCTACAAATACATACATGCAAGATAGAAAAAAAACACTATGGTGAGTGAGCAAAGTTACGAGAACATTGATTATATATACTAGATATAATGGAGCTTGAAAATTTCAAGAAAGGAGAGAGCATCCATGTGTCACACATTGGTTGACTTCAAAGAAGACCTTACAAAACTTTTAATCTAAAAGGGAAAAATGAAGGGTAAGAAGATTTAAAATGCTAAAGTGAAAGGTAAGATTGTAGGAAATGAAAATCCTTTTGACATTGGAAAGTCAAAAGACTTTCTACTTTACATAAGGTAAATGTATTGATTTAAGCGCACATAATAAAAAAGACAATTTTGATGAAGATTTGCTATTTTATGAAAATCTTAATTTTCAAAAATATGTTTGGGTTTGTCTTTTCAAGGGGTTTTTTTTGTTTAGAGACTAATATTGATATTTTTTAAAATTTTGTGCAAATTTATACATCAAAATTTCAAAGGAATTTATAACTAGAAAGGGACACTTTTATATTTTTTTATGAAGTGCTTGAAGATTTGCTAAACGTTAGGTACCTCCGTTGTTGCCCCTCCTCTCCTAATTCACTAGTTACTATAGTTAGTGTGTTTAAGTATGTGTGCAAACACTACAGATACACTAATGAAAACTGAAACATCGAGTATGTTTTTGCAATGAGAGGGGGCTTGTCTGCTTATGACAAAGCATGGCCATCCATGGGGCAACTCTAGATGTACCTCAAGTATGTCGCAAAGGGGAGAGAGAGAGAGAGAGAGAGAGAGAGAGAGAGAGAGAATTTTCATGGGAAATCCACTACCATATTTGGTAGAAGCACAATTACTTCTGTGAATTGCCTTTAAGAATTCTAGACACGCCACTGCCAACGTAGATGGGTGTCATAAAATCTAATATCTAACCAACCCAAATGATTTTCCCATATTAAACTACTCATTTAATGTGGGAGAATAAACGGGAACAACAGTTAGAATTGTCAGGTTTCCAGCTTTTGAAACCTTAGAAATTCTACAAAGCATAACCCAATGAATTTGTTTGTTAAGAAAACAATGTGGAATTGTTCAACAATGGCAAATATTGGTATTTTTGGAACCGTAACCATGACTTTACTATGGTTAGAAACTTTTAGAACTAAATTTTGACAAAAACTGGCATAGTTATGGGCCCTGGAAGTTTACACTATGAATTGAATTAATTAAATAAAATTGTAAGGTTTTAGTAATCATTACTACAAAAGAATTTTATCCTAAAGTTCCTATTTTCAAATAATTACAAATATTTTCAAAATTAATCATTAAAACTCAAAAAAATAGCAGAAATTGATTCTGTGTATGTGGAGGGCTGTGTGGGGCAGTGATGAACTCGTCTAGGCTAGATCTGGTGCTAGGGGGAAGCTGGGGGCAAGCTTGAGGTGCAAGAACCTTCCAGAATCAGCATAGGAGCCCTAAAAACCTATAAAAAGGCCCCCCTCTTCACAAAAAAATTCAGACGGTGTCCTCACCATTTCTCTCTCACCTAGAGAGAACTCTACTCAAAAATCACTAGACAGAAAAGACTCTAGTTGATTAATCTAGGGTAATTAGTTTAACCCTTTTTAATTAGCAAAATTATGCTAATTTACTTATATTTTCTTAATTAATCCAATTAATTAAGAAGATTAAACTTACTTACATTCTAAATTACTCTTTTAATTCTTAATTTTCTACTAATTATTTAGATTAAGCTTAGGAAGATTAATCTAATTAATTACTAATCTATATTAGGATTGGAATTAATCTTTTTAGTCATAAATTGATGGTAATTATACTAATTAAACTTAGAATTATATAGGATAATTATCAAAGCTTTAAAAAACTATCAAGATGCTAGAAAAATTATCTCTTAATTTTTTGATTAGTTTTTGTAATTAATTAAGCAAAATCTAGCCGTTTCAATTAAAAATGTGATGGGAGATCTATTTAATTAACTTAAAAATTCTTAAGTTAATTATCTCAATTTTAAAATACTGTTAGAAACACAAGATAGATTAATCATTAATAGGTAATTTATCTAAGTATTTAATTAGGCTAAAATTAATTGTCTTTAGCCATAAATTAAAGGGAAAAATTAGTAAATTAGATTAGATAGCTTTGAGATAATTTTTAGAGTTAGAATACATAATAGGAACTTGTGATAATTAGCTTAGCCACAAAAGGATATTTAAGATAATTATCTTCCTTAAAAAACACTGTTTCTGAAGATAAAGTAAAGGGGGAAATTAGTAAATTAGATTAGATAGCTTTGAGATATTTTTAGAGTTAGAAACCTGTGATAATTATCTCAACTACAAAAAGTTAATTTAGATAATTATCTTAGTTAGAAAACCCTATTTTTGAAGATAAATTAAAGGGGGAAATTAGTAAATTACATTAGATAGCTTTAAGATAATTTTTAAAGTTAGGATACTTCATTAAGAATGTATGATAATTAGCTTAGTGACAGAAAGATAATTTAGCTAATTATCTTAGTTATGAAACCCTGTTTTTGAAGATAAATTAAAGGGAAAAATTAGTAAATAAGACTAGATAGCTTTGAGATAATTTTTAGAGTTAAAATACATCATTAAAAACCCACAAAAACTAGTTTATCCACAAAAAATTAATTTAGCTAATTATCTTAGTTAAAAATCCTATTTTTTAAGGTAGATTAAAGTGCAAAATTAGTAAATTAGATTAGATAGCTTTGACATAATTTCTAAACTTAGAATACATCATTAGAAAGTCATGACTATTATCTTAGTCACAGAAAAATAATTTAACTAATTATATTACTCCAAAAACTCTATTTTTGAGGATAAATTAAAGGGAAAATTTAGAAAAAGTAATTAGATAATTACATAATAATTATTTGAGTTAGGAGCCATGGGATAATCTATTGACCTCAACCCCAAATAATCTATTTAACTAGTTATCGTAGCTAATATTATCTAAATTGGACCATAAATCTAGAAGGAAAATTTGTAAATCAATTTATAAGTTAATAAGATAGTTACTAGGGTTATAATACATCAAAATCCACCTAGGATAAATATTCCACAAGAAAATAAGTAATCAATAAATTACTAAAGCCGAATTATGGTATTTTAAATTGAATATTAAATAAGGAATTTTGTAAAATAGCTCAATTAATTATTGGAGAATAAAAACAACAACTCACAAATGGACTAGGGCATCTCATGAACATGAGGCTAGGCCTAGTCACAGGCCTACGGAGGAGAGTGTGCAGGCGCCAATGTAGCAGCAGATGGCGCACCTGTCTCAAGTGGATTTCCATTTATTCACTTAAGTCTTTAAATAGCTTAAAGTTTTTTTATTTTTTTATAAATTAACATTTCATACGTAAGAACTAGGAAGAAGGAATAACTGGCCAAAAACGAAAGGTAACTTCCAAGAAACCAACGAGCATTGTTTGTAAATAGGAAAGAAATGTTTGGGCTAGGACTCGTTGACCTAGGAAAGAAATGTTTGGTCATCTTTAAGACAACTTGTCTCAAGACACCTCTGATTCCTTGGAATATTTTACTTTAGGTGATGAGAAATAATGGCGAGTCAGCCATGGATGAGTCGTTTTCCTCAGTGCACGTGGAGTCTTTACCCCATGCTTGTTTGTGCTTGTGGATATTACTTAGGATATCGTTTTCTCAGTGCACGTGCAGTCTTTACCCTGTGCTTTCGCCTACATCATCACTAGAAGGCTCTAGAAGAACTAGAACGATCGAGAAGGTTCTAGAAGATTCTAACCTCCTCAAAAAGAACCTAGAAAGTCCTAACCTCCTCAAGCACTAGTATAAATAGGGGTCTTGGGCCACAAGCCCCTCAGTCTTGCCAACACCAGTTGTGAGGCTCCTATGAGGAAATCCCTCTTCTAGTTCTTATGTTCAAGTCTTGTCTTTGCAATCAAGCCTTGTCTTGTACTCAAGTCATGTAATCCAAGTCTTGTATCTAGCTCTCTTAATAGATTATTAAGTCTTATCATCAAGTCCAAATTCTTGTACATTGTGAGCGCCTCCTATTGCTCTCTTCTAGCTCTATACGCGCTCATAACAGTTTGGCAAGACTACCATCTCTTAATCTTCTCAAGCCATCATGGAGCCGACGATGGAAGGTGTTAAGGCGGTTACGCCGCTAGCGGAAGCTAAATAGCGAGAACTCAACTAACAACAGAATTTGTCAGACGAGGACGGAGCTTGACCCGCAGGCGCATGGAAACAACTAGGTGGGTGTCAAATCACCTACTCGACCTTCTAATGACAATCACTATTAAGGAAATCAAATCTAAGTTCTAAAATACGCAAGTGACTGAAATCCGTACTACGAACGAATGCTTTACGAAATAGGATCTAGAATCATTGAATCGATCTCAAACTCAAGGGGAAGTCTATACACTAGGTAAGAACAACACCCTAAAGACTTGAACTGCAAAATCAACCTATAATCACTCCGTGCGGTAAACGCGTATGAAGACAGGCCGAAAAACACAGGTGATCGAAACTTGACCCCGATGGTACCAATGTGTAGCTCTACTCGTTGTGGTTCTATAGATATGCTGCACGCTCCATTTCGACACACGAGTTGGAAGAAAACTCAGACCAAAGCTCGTAGGAACTTACCACACATAGAAGCCGATAGCGCGCACTCTTGGTATCTGTGCATAGCTCTCACCGTTGCTAACACAATGGCGGTGTCGCTTCTCCAATGGCGGCTCCGTAGCTCGCGTAGCAAGTAGATAAGACTCTCTCTCTCTCACTCTCTCTCAGACACAGTCACGGTGCTCAAAAACTCACTTTGATTAATAATCTGAATCCCTTTAGGTTACAAAAACTTTGGCTTATATACCTCAGCCTTGGAGGTGAGAACATCTCTAACTAATTACATCAGCAAGTGAAATTACTTCAGGATTACAAGCTGGAAACTCAATTGAGTCCCGTTACTTAATGAATGGCTCAAATCAAAATTAATGTCGGAAAGACATTTATTACAATCAATGGTTACAAAATGATGAGTGTGAGCAAAAATGTGGGTGTGATCCTCTGCTGGCTCAACACTCCCCCCCTCTGCGTTCATGTCGTCCCTGACATGACTTTTATGCTTGGTCAATAAAGTCCTGTTGTCTTGAGCATTTGCAAATGTGATTCGTATCGTAGGTTGCCGATGGTCAAGGTTGGGCCGAATATTTTGCTTTGGTGGGTGAAAAAGCCGGTGTAGAAAGCTTCTTCGAATGTTTGCATGTGGAAGCTAGGCAAAAACATAATCCTTTGGTATAGGAGGTGTAACACTTTTGGAGAAGGCTGCAATGAAAGATCATATATCATATCAGTCACTGTGTCGGCCGTCGATAGTAGACTCGAGGTCGTGGCTTTATCTGGCGCGAACACTTCAATGCAAGCTAAGAGAGTCCTGCAGATTTTCTTGAGCATCTGACACGAAAGGTCAGGAGAGCCAGTAAAGAGCTTGATGGTGCCCGTTAGGGTTTTCACCATGTAGGCTTTACCTATTCTCTCTTCTGCCTTTGGTCCTGGCATCCTGGGATAATTAAGCCAATTTGGCTTCTTTTCTGCAATCTTGCCATGCTCTTTCCAGTTTCTGACTCTTGGCACCGGGCAGAAGGTTGCATTCTCCCGAATCTCCTTTGGTGCCTCCACCAAGTAGATTAGGTAGGATGGGTATTTGTTCAGCCAACCTTTCCTCCATCTAGGTTGTGAATCTACTATCTTCTTTGACTGTTCCTCCTTTGTGATGTCGCCTTCGTAAAGAGCGACATACTGCTCCTCCTCTATTCTCTTTTTTGTCTTTAGCACTTCAAATTTCATCAAAGGGAAAGGCAGGTTGGGTTGTATCCACTCTTCATGGAGCACTTTTGTGTCTAATCCCTGAAGTCTAATGGAGACGAGGAGTCTCCTCTCCCATTCCATTTCCGCCTTGGCTCTCTCCTCTGCTGACTTTTCTATTTTGTCATGGAGCCTTTGTTCTTCTTTGTCAAAGATTCTTGAAGTCTAGGCCACCTCGTGAGGTGGGGCTAGATCTTCAATTGTGGTTGCCTCTCCAGTTTCTGGTAGCTCTATGGCTGCTCCACCTGATTCTTCGTGTGGTGTCTCTGTCTCTCTTCTTTGTTGCTCTTGTAGATCTTGGAGCTGTTTGCGGAGGGCCTCATTCTCTGTCCGCAGTGTTTGATTTTCTAATGTGAGCCTCTCCTCTGAGGCCAATGATCCCTCCGCAATGTGCAACCGTTGCACTTGCTCTAATCTCAGCTCTCTTTGTAAGCTTCGGACCTGGTCTTCCAAAGCTGGTATGATAACTCCTTCTTGTTCGGTTCCTGCTCTGCTAGCTCTAGGGGTAGTCCTAAGTCTAGTGATTTTTCTTTCTTGGAGCTCGACTCTTTCCCTTAGCTCAATGAGCTCATCCTTGGCTGCCTCCAACTCATCTTCTATCCGCTCCTTTGCTTCCTGTGCACTCGTTACCTCTCTTGAAGCCTCGGCTAGCTGGAGTATCAAGCCGTCTCTCTCGTTTTCCGCGTCATAGAGTGATGCTTTATGACTTTCAGATTCAGTCATAGCATTCTCTAATTTTCTCTGCAACTCTGCTTCCCTTTGTTTGGCTGTCTCAATCTTTACTTCCTTTCCCGTGGATCTTTCTTTGATCTTGCCTAGCAGTTCATGCACCATGTGCATGTCTTTTTCATCTTCATCTGTCAACTCTAAAGCTCTTTCTGCCACCACCTCCACTGGCTTCAGCTCTTCTAGTGCGTTCTGTTCGTCCAGTTTCTCTTCATTTTCTTTTGTACTCTTTGTTTTTTCCTCCGTCCCTCTCCGATCATCTTGTTTTTGTAGGGTGATCCCATAAACTGCCTTAGGGGCCTCTGCTTCAGTGTATCCTATCACTACCAGATCCTCATAATCATTTCTCTTTTGATGAACTGGATCTATCTCCTTTTCTTTGGTCTCGGCCTTCGGCTTTTCCAAATCATCTGTGTCCATCTCTATTGTGGTCTCTTCCACGATATTTTTTCATCTTCTTCGGGCTTGGTACATCAGTCATAGAGGGGTATCTGTCCTCAGCTTCCTTGGCTTTCCCCTTGTCGGCTTGCCCGTCTTTCTCTTGAGATTTAGTAGACTGATCTACTTTCCCTTTCCCCTTGTCGTCCTTTTTCAGCTCAGCTTTTAAAAGCTGTAACTCCTCTTCAGTGTATGTCTCCACATGTTGCTGCTCTAGTATAGCCTCTGACTCCTCATAAGCTTTAATATATTGATCGTATTGATCAATATATCAACATGTGGCCTGGCTGAGCTAGTTCCGACTTTGGTGGGGTCTGGCACCCACTTTTCTTCAAAGTCACCCTTTAGAGCTCTTTCTGCTCTAAACTGCTCCACTAGTCTTTCCATTCTTGCCACTTTCTGACTTTTGGTTTTCTTGGGAGCCACCTTCTTCTTTACTTTCTTCATAAGCGGTTCGTCCACCTCCTCTTCAGGTTCTGAAACTATTTCTAGTTTCCGGCGTGCTCTTGTGGATGCCCTCTTGGATACTTCGGGCTGTTCTTCACTACAAGAGGCTATTCATATTAACGACGCTCACACAGCGACGCTCAAAAATAAAAATCCCGGCGTCGCTATGAGCGTCGCAAATTTACAAAGAAATTTGCAACGCTCATAGCGGCGCCGGCTAGGCTAAAAAAATAACCGAGCGCGCCCAAAAACTCAGATCTCAGATCTGAGTTTTTCGGCGCCCTCAAGCAAGGAGCAGGTAATGCTCTCCCTCTCTCTCTCTCTCTCTCTCTGTTTTTCTTCTCCACACACACACACACACACAAGGAGAGGAAGGAGAGCCAGGTATGCTCCTTCCCTCTCCTCATTCTCATGTTCCCTTCCCCTCTTTCTCTCTCCCTCTCTCTCTCTCTCTTTTTCTTCTCCACACACACACACACACACGAGGAGAGGAAGGAGAGCCAGGTATGCTCCTTCCCTCTCCTCATTCTCATGTTCCCTTCCCCTCTTTCTCTCTCCCTCTCTCTCTCTCTCACACACACACATACACACACACACACACATAGTGTTTTTGAGAGAGAGAGAGAGAGAGAGAGAGAGAGAGAGAGAGAGAGAGAGAGTACAAACAAAAACAAAAACGCACACACACATACATAAACAAAGAATGCACACACACATTGAGAGAGAAAAAGAGAGAGAGAGCATGCATAAACAAAAAACGCACGCATTGAGAGAGGAAAAGAGAGAGAGAACATGCATAAACAAAAAACGCACACATTGAGAGAGGAAAAGAGAGAGAAAACATGCATACAATCCAAAAAAACGCACACACATTGAGAGAGAAAGAGAGAGAAACTAATTTAACGTCGTAGGAAACTAATTAAAATTAAAAGAACTAAAGATCTAGCCGACGAGGAGTTGAACTCAAGACCTATTATTCAAGAGGGAAATGGCATAATCAATCTATCATACTTGGCATGGGTGATAGAAAGGTTATACCATTTATCTCTTTTTATTGGCACAAACATCCACACACGCGCACACACACAAGAAGAAGAGAGTTATAACGTCGTAGGAAACTATCTTAAAAGACGTTAAAGATTAGGTTATATGTAGACTTACATTAAATTAGATTTAGGTTTATTTTTAACTAGATTTACGTTTATTTACGCTAGATTTAGATTTACGTTATATTATATTAGATTTAGGTCTCCATAGACTGCGATGCCTGCATGAAGCGGGTGAAGAAAGCCCTCAATGGAATATAGGGTATTGCTGCCTTCACTCATGGTGGGCTCCGTCGATCCAAAAGTACTGGTGAAATGTCTTCAGAAGATAGGGAAGAAGGTGGATCTTCAGGGCGGCAAGAGTCACTACATCCCCGACACAATGACCATCTAGACAACCTCTAGTCATTCAAAAACAACTTCAAAGTTAGTAACAAGAGCAAGAACAGTCTAAAGGGCCAATTGCTGTCGTCAGATGTGGATGGAGATGAGGCAGCGTCACCGCCGGAAGTTAACTCTCACATCTTTAGTGATGAGAATGCCAACTCTTGCCGAGTTATGTGAAAAATTATGTGTTAAATCAGTTTTAAGGTTCTTATAATCCCTGTTAGTTTAGTTCTTTGTTTTTAATATAACATAATATATTTACGTTAGATTTAGATTTATGTTATATTAGATTAGACTTAGGTTTATTTAGGTTTACCCACACACACACACACACACACAAGAAGAAGAGAGTTTTAACGTCGTAGGAAACTATCCCAAAAGACGTTAAAGATTAGGTTAGATGTAGACTTACGTTAAATTAGATTTAGGTTTATTTTTAGTTAGATTTACGTTTATTTAGATTTACGCTTATTTACGTTAGATCGAGTCCACGCAAGAATTACTTACGGTTTAGGGTTTAGAGTTAGACGAACAGTGAAAAGATCTACTGTGAAAAGATGTTAAGATGCTGTGAAGTGCTACAGCTAGAGAAGAGGCAAAGGGGTTTTGTCCACTACATGCAGTATCATGTAGACGTGGGTAGATTTCTTGTACCCACAAATATAGGTATTGACCAATAAAGACGAGATTATAACCCGGTGGTTCTGATCTCCGTGCACCTCTAGACCGAGGTGTGCGGGGATTGGACATGACTAGAGAATGTGAGGTAAAGAGAGAGAGAGAGAGAGAGAGAGAGACAGAGAGAGAGAGAGAGATAAGACGAAGAATGCCAATAGAATATTAAATTTGTTGTCCAGGTTATAAGTTTTTTATCCTCATTATGAGTAGCGACGAGGATGTGGGACCGTCCAACCGAAACACCTATCTCTCAACGAGGGTCTTATGTCCTTGTAATCAATGCAAGCATGCTGTGCGACGGACAAGACGTGTTTCTTTGCAGCACGTTCGTGAATTTGGCGAGTTCGATCCATCTATTATAGATCGAGTGTTGCCAATTATAACTCGTCGGACTCTGACGCTGGCCAACAAGCAGCAATCTTGCAACCCAATAGACGTGTTCGCAGGCGCTTTGGTCAAGCAGCATATGTGAGGCCACAAGATGTAGCCTCTGACATCTCGGGGGATGATCATGCAGAGCACATTCCCAACGAGGCAATGTTTGAGCCCGAGATTGATGAAATGATCGAGACGATCATGGATTCAGAAAGGCTTATCTATGATGATATGAAAAGTGAAGCCGATACGCCATTGTATGATGGAGCACGTATGTCTAGATTGAAAGCACTCCTGGTTCTTCTCAACATGCAGGCAAAGTTTGGATGGAGTGACACTAGCGTCACAGCGCTTTTCAGGTGATCTATTACAATTAGTTTACTTTAATAAAACTCTAAATGTATAATGATCTGATAGATTTTTACACGACTGTATCATATTTTTATGTTGTGTAGATTGCTTAAAGAGCACATACTACCAGCTGACAATGTGATGCCAGATTCCCGAGATGAAGCAAGAAAGATTTTGCGAAACTTGGGGATGGATTACAATTCTATTCATGCTTGTCCTAATGACTGCATTCTTTTCAGAGGGGAATACATAGACATGGAGAAGTGTCCGAAATGTGATTCCGAAAGATATCGAGTAGATCTCCACGGGACAAAAATTCCACAAAAGGTTTTGCGACATTTCCCTCTGCTTCCTCGCATCAAGCATTTCTTCGAATGTAAGTCCATGGCCGCCCTAGCATCATGGCATGAGGAGAATAAATCTTCGGATGGTGTGCTACAAATTCCTGCAGATTGCGTAGCGTGGAAACATATAGATGGAACATGGTCGGATTTTGCCAGGGAAGCTCGAAATTTGCGCTTAGGCCTGGCTATGGATGGCGTAAATCCATTTGGTCAAAGATCAACATCTTACAGTGCATGGCCCGTTGTCATCGTCAACTACAACATTCCCTCGTGGTTGACTACGAAGAAGGGGCACCTATGGCTAAGCTTGATTGTGCCAGGGCGATATAAAGTGGGGAATATGGATGTGTATCTTCGTCCACTATTGGAAGAGCTACAACAATTGTGGATTGGCATAGAGGTGGTGGATATGAGCCGACACACAGGACGACGGAATGCTTTGATTAGAGGCATTCTAATGTGGACCATGCATGACTATCCCGGGCTAACAGAATGCTCAGGTGATCTATTGACACTCCTCACTCAGACACTGTAAATCTTGTTTTTTCCCATAGTTGATCTATTATCATGTGTATACATGCAGGGCTTCAAACAAGCGGATACAGAGCATGTGTCACATGTGGACCTAGACTGAATGCACGTAGGGCACCCTCACTGAAGAAGAAAATCTACGAAGGTCATCAAGCGTATCTTCCAGAGAATCATGTGTTACGTGACAGCTTTTTGGGAAGAGAGCCACCAAGGATGTCTACACAAGCATGGTTAGAGCAGAAGGAGATGTGCGATGACGGATTGCCTCCAGGGATGAAGAGACTATCTCTATGGTACGAGTTACCATACTGGCCCCGACTCATGATCAATCACTTGCTCGATCCAATGCACATATTCAAGAATGTGGGTAATCTACTATGGGACCATCTGACCGGCAAGAAAGATACTTTGGGAGCCAGAGTTGACCTTAGAAATGTGGATCGTATGGAGCAATATTGGCCGCAAACAGCGTTTGATGGATCGATAAAACTCCCTAAAGCACCATGGATTTTCACAGGAGCCCAAGAACGCAAAGTAAAAGAGACCATTCGATCTTTGCGGACCCCCACTGGCGTAATGCACTCGCTCCGAACGTGTTTTACTAAAGAAGGAAACCTTACCGGTTTGAAGTCACACGATTGGCATAAAATGTGTCAGGTACGTTCATAGTGGACTTTAATATCATTGCATAAAATGTGTACTTTCATATCATTGTTGCACATACTTTACAGTTTATTTTACCGGTTGCCATTGAGGGATGTTTGTCTCTCGACATCCGTAACACAATCCCTAGTGTACATTGGAGAGTGTCTAGACGGATTTGATAAATCCCGGGACACGCTATGGCGAACCATAGATGATGAGCGCATATCTGGGATTGTCATGTGCAATCTCGGTGTTGAGAAGAAGATGACGGAAGATCTAGAGGCTAAAATCAACCGATTTTGCATGCTTCACAATCCAGTGATGCAAAAGTGGATTTCACAATATGAGGATGCAAAGCAAGAGCGACAAAGGGCACGAATCGAGTGGAGACGGGGAAGACGACCACCGATGCACTATCCAGCGGTTCTGGAGAGCCTACCAACCTTCATGAGCTTAAGATGGTTGCACAACCAATTGAAAAGCGCACAACAATGCGGTGACGAAGTGACTGAAGAAGAGTGGGAGTACTCTCGGGGTTGCTCGACCAAGGTAAGTTTGCAATGTACGACTAGCAAGTGACTTTATTTATAAACGTTTGAACGGCCACTCATAATTTTTGTTCGTTGTAGTATAAGTCATACACAGTAGCATGGTGTAAAGGTCGACATTTTAGGGTGGAACGGATCGACAAAAAGCGTTTTACTCAAGATTGTGGAATCATGGCAAAATTTGAACAGTCTAGTCGACGACGTTTCTCTGATGCAGATCCTGTGGTGGCGGAACTCACTTACTTCGGCACGCTGCAAGAGATTTTGAGGATCGATTACAGAGGATTTTTTGTCGACTTGTTCGACGTGCAATGGTTCAAGATAATCATGGAGGGTCACAACGCTACTGTGCGTAGAGGAGAGTCTGGTCTTTTTGAGGTGGATTCTACTAAGAAATGGACTGACCTAAGAGACACTTTCGTACTACCCGCTCTAGTGGTGGAGGTGGCGGTTGTTGTGGGGATTCCGCCACCGATGCCTCCACACCGCCTCGTGTTCGACGAGGCTCTTTACCCTCCCCTTCTTTGCCCGCCCCCACACCAGCCACAGCATCGCCATCTACGCCAGGTTTTGCACGGCTGACTGTTCCTAGAAGCTACACACCTCTACCTACTCCGCCAGGAGCCACCCCACTCGACACTCCTCGCTTCGGGGCCCAGACGCCGGTGGAGACACCTGACGTCCGTACCCCCATCGACACGCCGCTAGAGACCCCTGCCGGGACACCCAGGTTCACGCGTCACCGGCCAGAGGGCTTGCCTTACTCCGTCGACATCAGCGGCGGCATCATCATGGATGATGACAGCAAGAAGGTGATCTCGTGCATGCGTGGTCTTTTCTCTCAACTGTTTAGACACTACATACTAAACAAATGGAGTGAAGTACCAAGTGATTTAAAAAACAGAGTCATCAGCATACTTCATGATGAGTTTCCCGTTCCAACACGGGATCAGCGCTTCAATGAAGACCTGATGAAGATTCGAATGCGCGAATACTGCAAACACAAGCGTTCCGAAGTGCAAAAAGCAATCAAGAATGGGTGGAACAGGCCAGATTGGCTGGCCAAAGAAGATTGGAAGCATGCGAAGAAAGCAGCACGCGAGAATCCCGACAAGTGGAAGCAACAAAAGGATGCAGCCAGAGCGCGAGTAGAGGCAGGGAGCTCGCACCACTTGGGGAGCGGTGGATGGGCATCATTTGAGGCCGATTTTGTAAGTGTTTTCGCATTGCTCTTTATGTTCGATAGTTTAGGGTTTATGAGTTTTTTAATTCTAACATAATGAAATCTTTGTATGTTTTGACAGTGGTCGATGACAGGACGTGATCCCACACCGTACGAGCGCGAGTACGCAGGCAGGAAGGGCTTAAACGCCCTGATGGACATTCTCAGTTCTCGCGGCGGCATGGTTAGTATTAGGGTTTACTCTTTTTTATTTTTTGTATTGTTTTATAAATGTCGTTATATGTTTATACTTACTGAAAGCTGTCTTATTGTCTTTTTTTGCAGAATCCGACAGATACGCCGCTTGGACGCGATGAGACGTCTGACTAGACGACGTCAGTTTAGCCGTAGCTAGATAGCATTAGTTTAGGGTTTCTCATAGCTTATGTATCATGAGACGGATTTTATACGTCTTTTTGAACCATGTATATTATTACATTTGTCACCGCAGTTCCTTTTGCCAATCAATTCTTTATGCCTATGATGTTGTACAATTGCCATTATTACATTTGCCAATCAATTCATTTTGCCTATGATGTGTACAATTGTCAATTTTGCAAACAATGCGTCTTGTGGGTGACTATTTTGGGTCTATTATCTATCCTTGCACTTTTTTTAAAAAGTGAATCAAGTATAATATGGTTGATGGGTGGCAGGGCATTCAATGTCTTGCCACCAAAAAAAAATACTCTCGGGCGTCGCTATAAGCATCGCTATTTATGGCTCTGTAGCGTCGCTATAGTCTTCTGTGTAACCGTCGCTATATGTGTCGCTATGAGCATCGCTATGAGTGTCTCTATGGGCGTCGCTATATAGCGACGCATATAGCGACGCCTATAGCGACGCAGATAGGACGCTCTCGTAGCGACGGTTTTAGCGACGCCAGGGGTTATAAAAACCCAGTGTATTTCCGTCGCTAACAGCGTCACAAGAGCAGACAACCTCTTGTAGTGCTTCCTCCTCGTCGGCTTCTCTAAGCCACTCATTCTGGGAGGGAACCTTTGGCCACTGATCTTTAGCTCCAATAGCTTCATAAGCTATTCTTGTTAGAATTTCCGCTCCTCCTATGTACTTTGGCTTCTCCTTGTGCATGGCAATTACTTGCTCGTGGATGTGTTGAGCGTAATTCACCTCTTTTGGCATATTGCTCTTTAATGCCCATGTGATGGTGGTCGCAATGGCATGGGGCGGTGTCGTATACTTTTGAGGTCTTTTACTGCAAACATGGAGAAACTGGTTGTACAGTCGGCAAAGGGTTGCCGCTCTTTGGTCCGCCATATCTCCATAGGTTGCATTCTGTTTCTTGGATCCATAGAGCTCTATGGCCTCCCTTCTTTCCCTGACCAAGCTCCCTTTGTTGTGCAGCTTCAATGCGTCTGCAATGAGCTGTGGAGTGATCTGTACTTCTACTTTCTCTCCATCCATGGCTGTCAATGTGGCTTTTCCATCCTTCTGAATGGATGTTTCCAACTTGTACACTCTTCTTGTATCCACACCTGATGGTCTCGAGGTGAAGAAACTGTGCAAGTCTGCCCTTTCCAGGTACCTGCTGATGTCTTCTGACCTGCTATAATCTACCAATTCCTGTGGGATCATCGGTACATCCACCGCTTGCCCTTGAGGATCTCTGAAAGTCCCCTAGTAGATCTTTATTCCCTCTTTCTCCAATACTGCTTCCTCCACCCAAGTTTTGGTTGGCTTGAGGGTTTCTGCTGGAATGTCAAAGGGTTCCGCTTCTGCAAGAGCATCTTTGATTGTCGGTCTTTTTCTCTTCGTTGCCGATAACTTGGCGGAATCCATGGATCCTGTAACTCCAATTTCATAAGTTAGCGTCTTTTTAGTACTGAAAGCCGAAATGAAGCTTTTAACTATCCAAATGACTTGAAAATTGAAACATGAGCTATTCAGGGCCTAAGGATGCAAGGTAGGTGAAAAAATATGCAAAATGGGCTCAAAATCATGCTGGAGACATCATACGCGTATGATGTCTTTTGTGTCAAAATGACTTCATATTGGTTGTGCTTGTAGCTGATAGTGTATACATGAGTATCATATGCTTGGATTTGAGTTTGGATCCCATTTGGTCAAGTTTTGGTCAGTTTACTCCAGTTCCGGCTCTTGGCAAAATTTTGAAAGGGATTTGGATTTTATGATCCAAATTGGATAAAACTTAGTGGTTCACTTTCAAATGGCATGTAGATCACTTCTGTTGGGTGGTTGAAGCCCTGAGGTGCCAAAATCACATAGTGAGACATCATACGCGTATGATGTCTTTTAGTGTATTTTTGGACCAAATTTCTCTATAAGCTTCGATTTGGCTTTAGATAGGCTTATTCAGTGGATTTATGAAGTTTGGATAGATTTTGGGCTAAAAATGGCTATGGAGACATCATACGCGTATGATGTCTTTTTCATCAATTTTTCATGGGATTGGTTCTGTGGACTCCCCATGTACTAGTGAAGGACTGTCCCTACTCAAATCTTGGTTTGGACTTGAGTATGTTGGATTTGGGCCAAAAATAGGCTTTAAGAGAAGGATTTTCCCTCAATTGGGCTAATGGGGTGATCCACTTGACCAAATGGTTCCAAATTTCATATGTAGCATGTATTAGATATATATAATGGATGTATGATGACAAATGAGCAGTTTTGGCTCTGTAAGTGCAAATAGACATCATACGCGTATGATGTCTTTTGTGTCAAAATGGTGCTTTTTGGTTCCAGATAGCTTGTAGATATGTTAATCAACAATCCTACAAAGTTTCAATGAGTTTGGAGTTATTTTGACAAAATTAGGACCAAAAATCAATTTTATGGACTACTTTGCGTCTTTTTGGTTTTCCTTGGGTTTTCTAACTCCAATTCTCATGATACTTGGTTCATAGGATGTGATTAACATGTGGAATGAGGCTATGCACTCAAATGTTGAAATGGATGTGAAATTCATGCTGTGAGACATCATACGCGTATGATGTCTTTTCTTGAAATGTTGGTCTTTTTGTGCAAAAAATGCTTTGTGCTAGTGCCCTAAGCCCTGCTAACTAGTTTTCAACTTAAAAAGTCATTAGTTTAGCTAAAAAGCCCCCTTATAGGCATTTCAGTCTCCGAAGTCGTCTTTTTGCCTTGGAGTTGAATTTCTTCCACTTTTCTTCTCGAGAGTTGCATTTCCAGCTCATTGGATATGTTGTGAAGCCATCTATTTGGTTGAACTTGACTTTGGCTTCCCGTTCTCCATCTTTCTCCTTTTGGTTGCCCGAAAGCGTCTTTTTCACCATCGGTAAGTGAATCACCTTTCTTTTGGGTTTTGCTTGCAAACATAAGTCATCCATGTATATTTGAAGCTGCTTGTGAAGTTTCATTTCATTCGGTCGTCAATTTCAGCCGTTATGCCAAAATGACGCTTTGTGTGTCCGCAGCCGAATCGGTTGTTCCGACCTACTTTTGGTGGTCCAAACCTAGAGATACTCCATGGTTGCATTGCCCTCAATGCTGTTAAGCTTCCTGAGAAGTTTTATGTCGTTTAGACAACTTTTTCCTGTTTGCCTCTTGCAGGCTCTGTTGACCTAGGGTTTTTCCAGTCGTTCTTTCTCGAGCTTTGAGTGTTAGAAACCCATCTTCTATACTAGGGTAACCCACCTATAAGTTCTTGCAAGGTTTGATTAGGCGGTTGTGCCACTACCTAGCATTCTACCGCATTCCCCGTCTGCTCTTGTTTCTTGGTTTTGGTCAGTTTTCGCGACAAAAGTTAATGATAAGCATCAAAAGCTTATGGCAACGAGTCTACCTCTCCTGTATGGTGTCCTCTGAGCTCTCGTAGCAGTCGTAGAAGGTTGTAGAAGGTTGGATGCTGCTGTGTGCTCTTTGCTCTCTCCAAGAAGGTAATAGTGGAAATGAGCTTGAAAGTGAAGTGAAAAATACTTAACTTCGGACTTCCCGGATCACTTGTTACCAAATTTGACATGTGCTCCTATCTCGTCATGAAATGCACTTTAGGATTTGAAATTTCTCAATTTGGACTCCGTTTGACCTGTTTCTGAGAAATCTGTCCACTTTGCCAAAATTCTGTCATTTCGGGCTTTTCGCAACTTTTTCAGAATTATACCCAATTTTTACCATGGGTTGCCCTTGTCATTAGGACCATCACCGTCTATTCTTTTCTTTTTTCCGATCTCGTTTCACCTGCTTTTTTATTTTTCTTTTATTTTTATTAAGAAAATCATAAAAAATAAAGGAAAATAGCAAATTGAAGCCAAAAAATTCCAAACATACACAATAAATAGCTGGTAACCCTGTGTATATGAATATACACTTATTTGTGATTTCTGGACTTGGATTACCACTTTTTAGCTCCAAAAACACTCTTATTTAGTGATATTTACACGTCTAGAGACCCAAATTCATCATTTGATCTCTTCTTGTTGCAAAACAAGGTATATAAGGGCATAAATATTATCAATATCCGCAATCAAACATAAAAATTGCAAAATCATGTAAGACACTGCCCTTGTAATATAATTTTTGTTTTTCTTTGTTTTTGGCGCTTGTAGCTGCTTTGTAACTCCTGTATACCTGTATACCTCCCCCCCTCCTAGTCTGAGTCCTCCCGGACGACTATGAAGTGTCTGTGGGCGAAGCATTGTAGTTGTTTTGGTCATAAGTTCCTAATGCAATTGTAGAGCGATGATACAACAATCTTTCCAATAAAGCTGCTCTATGTTTGATTGAAGGATTGGTGGTCGGGTTTTGGGTTGGTTTTGGCACTTCGGTAGTAGAATCAGTAGATGGATTCTTCTTTACTTTGTTGTTCTTTTTTACAATCCAAATATGCTTCCGCTTCACTTGTGCTTGCCACAAACTCTTTGCGACCCAAACCTGCTTTGTTCTTTGTGTTGATTTCCTCGACTTGAAATACCTAGGAGTTTCCGTTGATTGTACTGAAGGGAGTTCCTGTTTACCAATCTTTGGGATCCAAATTTGCTTGCTATAGCTTTGTGCCGTCATGAACTTCTTTGTAATCTAGATCTGTTTCACTGTCCTTGATTGTCTGGAATCACTTTGTTGTCTGGTATTGAAGACTCTGTTTTCCACCTTTGTGTTCTCTGGCACAAACTTTTTTGGTCTCCATACCAACTTTGACTCCGTTTTTTTCCAAGGTTGAGCTGTTATATTATTGCTTGTCTTCCTTATCCACTGTTGAGAGTTCCTCGTCGAAGAGAAATCCAGTTGTATAGAAACTTTTGGTTTCCATTGCTTCTTATTTTTCTCTGGTTGTTGTTTACCTTTGTGCTTGGATTCTTCCTTTGGAGTTGGCTCTGCTCCTTTGGTGAACTTAACTGATTGCCTTTCACCTTCGTATTTGATAAGCACTGATTTAGAATTCCAGTCAATCATTGCATTGTATTGCTTCTGCCATGGTTGTCCTAGAAATAATGGATGTTGTGTAGCTTGGTCTTCAACCACGTAAAACATATGAGGATACACATACTGGTTAATCTGTATATGTAAAACTGTGCATCCGACAGTTTTGATTGAATTCTCAAAGTAACTCTTTAACTCTTGCTTGGCAGTTTGTAGTTTAGTGTCATTTGTCAATTGTCTATACAAACTGAGTGAAAGTAGGTTAGTTTGAGCTCCTGAATCCAATAGTGCTCTGGCTTTGATTTGGTTGGTTCCTACTTTGCATTCAATGATGGGTTCTTCTTTGTCATTATCCATTTCTTTTATACTGACTGCGTTTATTCGTATTGCTCCTTCATTGCGCTGTTTCTGACGCAGTAGTCTTCTTTTCTCCATTCTTTCCTTCGCCTCGGCTTGCGCTTCCTCCACAATCTTTTTCTTTTTCTGGACACGCAGCTTTTCTTGATGTATTTTGAGAAGCATGTCTTGGGTTAGCGGCAAAAGATACTTTTTCACTCTGCATCCACTAATCCAATTGGGCATTTCTTCTCCGTCTAATGTAGCAAGCTCAACGGATCCACTTGGTGATAGATCTTTAATCACCAGAGGTCCCATCCCTCGCTTTTTAAGCTTCTTAGCATGCTGTTTCAAAGTGTAAACTAGGACATAGTCCCCAACCTTAAACTCTTTAGTCCGCACATGCTTATCAAAAAATTCTTTTTGTTGCCTTTTTTTAGCGTAGATAGAAGCTACTGCTTTTAGGCGAAGCTCGTCTAGCTTTTCCAGGTCATCTATTCTATCAGAAAGCTCGTGCCCTGTCCACTCTAGATCCTTAGCCACCCTTAAGGTTGAAATCAAGAATTCTATTGGTAAGATAACATTTAGCCCAAAAACCATGTTATATGGGGTCGTTCCTATTGATGTTTTATATGCTACCCTATATGCCCATAATGTTGAATGCAACTTCTGGTCCCAGTCAGTTCTCGACTCAGATACAATCTTCGTGAGGACCGTGCATATGGTTTTGTTTGTTGCTTCAGCTTGTCCGTTTACTTGTGGATGATACGGGGCTGATTTCCTATGGATTACCATGAATTCATCTAGAAGGATCTCTATCACTTCATTTATAAAATGTGTGCCTCGATCACTCACAATTTCTATTGGCAATCCAGATCATACAAAGACGTATTCATATAGAAATTGTGCCGTGGTCCTGGAATCTGCTTTTTGAGTTGCCTTTGCTTCGACCCACTTTGTTAGATAGTCTGTAGCCACAACGATGTATTGTGCATGAGTCTTATATGCAGGAGGTGAAATGGGTCCGACATAATCAATCCCCCATTTTGCAAAAGCTCTTGCCCCCATCATTGGTCTAAGCGGCATATCATCTCTTTTAAGTGGTACTTTGGTCCGCTGACAGTCATCGCACCGTTTAACGTATTCCTCAGCGTCCATATGTAATGTTGGCCACCATATTCCTGCGGCTAAGACAAGTTTTGTTGTCTTATCACCTGAGAAATGGCCTCCACCTACTCCTCCATGAGCTTGCTCCAGGATTATCACATACTCAAACTTTGATGCGCAAATCCTAAGCTGGTTGTCTTTACCTCTCTTATAGAGTTGATCTCCTATTAAAGCATAATCTCTAGCTTCTGTCTCTACAGATTTCTGACGAGCTTTTGACGTTCCTTCTGGGAAAGTTCTATTTGTGAGATATTCAACAATATACTGACTCCATTCTGGAGCGATCATTATCTGATATAATGTCGAATACTCTGCTGGCGGTTTTGATGAACATACAATACATACAGTGACATATTCATGTACGCTTTCTTTCATTCCTAGCCAATAGACTCCCAATTGTAACAAATTCCTATATGTGTTCCTTCTTGAACAATGAAATGCACATTCCTGAACATGTGCTTCGCGCAAATATATATTATATTCCTCAGGTTTGATGCATAGTCGTAAAACATGATCATTTCCCAATTGATACAACCTTCCTGCAACCAATTGAAGATTCTTGGATTGCTGAATAGCAATATGTTTCTGGTTGTATTCTCTTCTATCGAACTCTCCTCCACAGGTTAATAGGTTAACGACATTTTGAGACCACTTCGGTATCATTTCTATGTTGAACAAGTACGCGTCTGGCATGTCGTCATCTAGTCCTATAGGGTCTTCTCCATTCGTCAATCGCAAAAGATGATCAGCTCTAAGATGTGTTTTTCCTTTCTTTACTACTACCGTGAAGTCGAATTCCAGTAAGATAATGAACCATCTCACTATTCTTCCGGTATTGCATGGTTTATTCACTAGGTAGAGCAAGGCTTGGTGATCCGTAAAAAACACAAACTTGTTGGCTAGAAGATAATGCCGAAATTTCTTCACAGCATATATCATTCCTAATCCTTCTCGCTCTGTTGTGGTGTAATTCTTCTCTGCATTGTTGAGCTGTCCACTGGCGTAACAGATAGGAAAATCCATGTTTCCTTCTTCTGGCTGAGCCAGAATGCATCCTATTGCATATGCCGAAGCATCTATATGCACATGGAATATCTTCTCCCAATCTGGTGATTTCAAGACTGGAGCAGTAATGAGTGCCTCTTTCAATTTCTTGAACGATTCCTCACACTCCTCTGTCCATTCAAAGTTCACTATTAGCATGTAAAGTGGTTGGCCTATTATAGCGTACATGTAAATGAATCGTCTATAATATCCGCAATGTCCCATAAAGCTTTGTACTTGTTTCGCATTGGTTGGTCTAGGCATATCCACTATAACTTTTATCTTCTCTAAATCCGTGGATATTCCGTTTTGTGAGACAATATGTCCCTGAATTCTGCCCTGTCGGACCATAAACACACATTTCTCAGGATTGAGACAAATGCAATATGTCCTACGTTTCTCAAATACTTTTCTTAGGTGTTCTAGATGCTCATCTCTCAGAAGAGAATGTACACATAAGTCATCCATGTATATTTCTAGAAACAACCTTAAGTATTCTTTGAAAGCATGTGTCATCAGCCTCTGGAAGGTTGCGGGAGCATTGGTTAGACCAAAAGGCATAACCCGATAAGCATAAACTCCCCACTCCGTCGCAAAAGCTGTTTTATGTTGATCTTCCAGTGCTATGGCTAGCTGGTTATATCCTGAAAAACCATCAAGAAAAGAGTATGTTGTTTTCCCTGATACACACTCTAGAACATGATCAGTTATCGGCAAGGGATAATTGTCCCCGATTGTTGCAGCATTCACTTTCTTTAAGTTGACACACACTCGAAGTTTTCCGTTCTTCTTGGGTACTACCACAATCAGAGATACCCAATCGGTGTGTTCAATCTCGTATATGAATTCAGCTTCCATTAGCTTATCTATCTCTTCTTTGATTCGCTTAGCAAATGTATCATTATATGTGTATGGTCTCTGTCTGCTAGGCTTTGCGTCTTGTTTCAGTGGGATTGTGTGTTGGCATATCGATGGGTCAACTCCCTTTAAGTCCTTATAAGACCATGCAAACACATCCCTGTACTCTCTGAGAAGACTCAAAAGTCTCTCTTCCTCGCCTGGAGACAAATCTGTGGCTATGTACACCGGTCTAGGTGTCTCACCTGGAGCTGCTAAATCAACTTTTTTTGCATCCTCCGGTCCATCATAAGATTCGTTCTCCTTTCTCTCTCGAATAGGTTGGGTTAATACCACCTTCCTATCCTCTATTGTGAATTTCCTATAGTGAGAGGGAACATCCATGTTTTCCTTGATTTTGGCGTTTTCGTCCTCTCCACTCTCAAATTCTGTCGTCCAAACTTCTTTCAGAGTTTTCTTGAGCTCTCTATACTTGTTTCTACGTTCTAACTTGGACTCCGTGTGTTCTCTGTTGCGCTTGTTCTTTTCTGATTTTTCTGTTTCTGTTTTCGTTCCATTCCTTTGAACTTGATTTCTTGAGCCTCTTTTGTCTTTTCGTAAGCTCTTTTGATCATTGCCTCTCATTCTTCCAGAAATCTTGTCCTTAACACAATCTTCCGCCTTTACTAGCATTAGGAATTGATTTTTTCCTCTTATTCTAGGCATCGGATTGGTTCTAACCCCCTTTGTTTTTCTCTTTGCTCTATAGCGTTTCTGGTGTTGTTTAGTTTGGTTCGGAAAATCATAAAATCGGACATCCGTTATAGTTTCTTCGTTTCCGCTTGAATTGTCCATTGACTCGTTGTCTGCTTTATTTCCCCACTCAGGATGATCGGGAATGTTGTGAAACACCTCCTCTTCATCTTCCTTTTCCAATGTATCGTTCTTTTCAGTTTCTTTTTCGAGTACAGTTCTCAACATGAAGTACGAAACCACGTCGTACCCGTCCTTGTCGCAAAATTTCGTTGTGGGACCATCCGGAATTGCACAAACATCTAGGGTTGCTAGAATGTCTGTCCATTCTAATGGTTCAAGTGTGTCCTCTGGAAAGGGTTCTCCTATATAAGTTTCGTCTTCGATAGCCCTTTTTAAAACATATTCTTCTCGCCTCAGACTTCCACATTTCGAGGCTCCACACATCCATAACTCCTTGGGCTTACCTAACCAAGCTAGAAATTCAGATCCCGCCAAAGTAGCTGAATCAAACTCCTCTACCGGTGTTCGGTTCACATCTTTGTAGCTATGGTCTCTCAAGTTCACACGTGTAGTGGTTTCCATATTTCTCAGGTATATGTGATCGTAGCCCCAATCTTGGACCATTTTCAACTGTCTCATGAATGGTCTTCCCAATATGATATCATAGTTATTCTCCTTGCCAAAATCGACAATAGCAAAAGTATGTTCGTATTCAATGCCGCAAGAAGTCACTACGACTTTCTCTAATAACCCCATAGGTTTCTCCATGTGTCCATCTGCTAATTGGAGTTTCAACCTAGTCTTCCTTATTGCTGGTTTCCCCCATTTTTTCCAGATTTCTTTTGTAGCAATGGCTACCCCAGCTCCGCTGTCTAGTATTGCCATCGTGTTCACTCCTTGGAATTCAACTGGTAAGGTTGTATTCCCCTCTTCACCTTCGCAATACTCTCCGACCTTGTTTAAGGGTACAGGCTTAGCGTTCTTTTGTGGTTTACTCAGCTCTTGTATACCCTCTTGCAGTCTCGATGTTGGGTCTTTTATCCCAAATTTCTCCAAGCATTTTCCTACAGTGGTCCACATATGTGGTCTTAGCCTCAAAAGCTCAGCTAGAGTGATAGTGCATGTCACTGGTGTTGACAAGATCTCTATCAATCCTTGCGAGTCCATGACTTTTTCTGATGAGATTCTTCGTGAGGGAAGTGCTCTAGTCTCGGATTTTGCTTCATACTCTCCTAAGTATGAAGGTAAGGTATTCAGTGAGTGAGGTTTGCTCTCCATTGTTTTAACAGAGCCCCCATCTCCCCAGTAAGATTGCAGATCCAAGTCCACTTGAGATCCTGCCTCAAATTCCACTATGGGAGGATTCCTGATGTCCTTTTCCCAATTTGTCTGATTAGCTTGGCAACTTAGCTCGTTTGCAAAGTTTGCCTCTCTTACTTGTTTCCAAAATTCATTGTAATCCTCATCTCTTCCGTAAGACCTCTGAATGACTGGATGAAAACTCTCTATCTCCTGATCGGTTGTGTTCAATACTATGCGGTCATCCTTGTGTGTATTTTCAAGCTTTTGTGCATTGGGAGTCTTTTCAGCTACCTGTGAAACGATAGTCTCTTGCTAAATTGGGTTTTCCGTTCCACAATTCATTGTTTCTCTTGGTGGTTCTAATAAGGCTTGTGCAGTCTCGATCATTCTCTGGCACATTTCAAGTCTCTGCTTTTGCAATTCCGCGTTTGGGTATGTCATCCACCTCTGTTCTTGTGTTTGGTTGTTCTTCAACCTAGCTTCGTAAGCTCTCATCAGTGCGTCCAATGGTTTGTGTACTTTGTCGACTAGCACTGATCCCCCTGAGCTTAAGCTCGTTGTTTCTTTGATACTCTTTTGTTTCGTTCTTTCCGGGCTCATCTCTCGTTTCCCGTTTTGACTCTCAAGTTTTTCTAATCTATCTTTAGTTCGCTTTAGTTCCTCAGCTAGAATAGCGTCTTCACGTTCTTTTCTCAACTTCATGCGTGCTTTTCTAGCTTTCCATGTGTTTCTCTGACTCCGCGGTCCTTGACTAACCACTTCAGTCGCTAACTTTCCATTCTCAGGTTCTCTAGTGGTTTTCTTAGCTTGAGCTCTAGTAACAATTTGCGTTGGTATCAGAGTTTCATTTTCAGACCCACTACTGGTAGGAATAGTTTCTAGCATATTCAATGTCGTCTTTTGCACTTTGTTTGGATTCTTTGAACAATCCTCAATGAAGTGAGTAACCCCACACTCAGTGCAATAAGCGTTAATCCTAATGATTTCCGTATGTGGACAAACATTCATCAGATGGTCACCTCCACACTTGTAACAGGGTCCTAGTGCTGGTCTTGGTCCCATTTGATTCGTCCTTTGTGGATAGGATGGTCTTTGTCCTGTTAACCCTCCATGAGCTATGAACATCAATGTTCTTGCGTCCAAATTGTATCTCTCTTCATCAGAAGCACTTGTAACTGTTGGTATTCCAACATTCCCAATCATGCCCCATGGTTCTGGTTGTTTGGGTTCTTTTGGTGGGTAATACATAGTTGGAGACATGTGTGCACCAGATTCTTCATAATAGGCTTGAACAGGCACTAAGGCTTGTTCTTCCTGATTCTCTAAGGTTGGTGCATATCTAATGCCTACTGGTCTTGCTCCTGGTAAAGGTGGTTGTTGTCCCAATACCGGTGTGAGTGGGATGAAAACACACACAGCGCCTCTATAATGACCCGGCACACACTCTTGGGAAGATACACACACACACTATGGGGCACCACTCGGCTTAGACAACACACCTGGCCGAGACAGGGAACACACCTCTGGAGTGAGAGGAGAGAGACTATCCACTTGCCCACTCCACACAGACACACACACACACACACCCAAAAAACTCAGCTCAAAAGAGGAGAATTTCTGAGGTTTAGATACAATTGAGCTTGGGCCAACACCAATGGGGCAAATAGCTCACACAATATGGGTAAAATAAGCCAGATACAATCACAAACTAGAGTAGAAACTTCGCTCATAGGAGAAACTTACACAGAAAAATAGCAGGAAAAGAGTGAGGAATTTGGAAAAATGGACAGCGCCATCGCGTCCGGAACGGCCCAAAACCCCAGTCTACAATGTCAAAGTGCTCAAATCCGACCTCGGATGAGCAGTTTACGGCCAAAACAGGCTCCAAAAACACCAAAAACACACCTGCGGCTGTTCCTCCTCTCTTCTCCACGTTTTTTCTGGTCTTCTCTCTGTTTTTTCAGTTCCCACACTTAGCTTTATTAGTTGGGCACCCTTGGCCTTTTAGATGACCTCAAACGGGCCCCGAACAGGCCAAAAACTGACCTCGCAGTGCATAGTTGTCACCTTTTTGCATCATTTGCACACCTGGCACTCAAATTTTTTCCAATAATGCATCTCGCCACCACATGAAGTGGCCCCAAAAATTGGTCCTAATGATGAACTTTCTGCATAACTCTCACAAGAAAACACCACTTTGTGTCCGTATTCATCCACGTGCAAATATTGACCTCGTTCGCCCTCCTGACGCCACTAGATGCCATCTGACGCACCTGCTGACCTCACGTCGTCGGCCCGCGGATAGCTTCCTTGAGAATTTTTACGCGCTATAAACTCCTCATTATTGTAGGAAAAACATACTGGTACTGGTGATAGTGAAAATCGATGAACTATGTACATGCTGTCCTACCTGTACACATGTGGGCCCCACGTAACCACCTGGCTAAGGAAAATGTGAAATTCTTTATTTGATGCACCATGCATGTGTATGTACATATGCGCAATCCCTTGCTCCAAAAAACTCCTGACACCGGTTGCGGTTTTTCTATCCCCAAAGGTCCTGGTACATTTCCCGTTGGGTATCGAGGTACTGGATGTACTTGAGGTGGTGCTAATTGAGCAGGAGGTGCATACTGACGCTCCCTTACATACCCTTTGTTGTAATAGCACTCCTCTGTTGGATGGTTTGTCCATTTTTGTTCAATATCACACCATTTCAGTGTTTTTGGCAATGGTTTTTGGTATGGTGCCATCCTTTTTAGAGCATCTTCTATCATTGGCTCTACATTTGGCATGGTTGTTGTTTGAACATTCTTTTTAGTGGTAGTCTCGCTCGCTACGGAGGAGGAGCTACTGGATGCAAAATCTGTATCCGCTGACACCTCTCCATAAACCGTACAGTTATCCACTAAGTACAATGCCTCTCTCGTTACTTGCTCGAAACTTGTACAAGCTTTCAAGTGCAAGTCCTTCTTGAGAGTGTCGTTTCTCAGTCCCTCAATAAAGAGAACAGATAGTCTGTCATCTTGTGGTCGTTCACGTACTGGACATCTCTCAATGTATTATTTGAAGCGAAGTGAAGCTTCCTTCACTTTTTCGTGTTCTCTCTGTTTAAAAGCATATATTTGTGAGACCGTATTGTGCTTAATCCCTCGTTTTGAGAATTCCTCAGCAAACTCTCTTAGCAAATGGTCAATGTCATGGAATCCCCCTATGTTCAGTGGTTGAAACCATGTCAATGCCGTACCTTCTAGAGTAAGACCAAATCCCTTGTATTGTGTATGGAAATCTGTTATCTGCTCAGCTCTTAAGACTTGCTTAAAGAGTGACACATGTGCATACGGATCTCCTGAACCACCATACTTCTTTGGCATACACTTCGCTACTTGAGATGGTCTCATACGTCTATGGTCTGCTACCAATCTCATTGCTCCTGTGTCCCGGCTAAAGCTTTCTCTAGCATCATGGACTTCATGGGTTACCCTTGTCGGTTCCCCTGCCCTTAATCTACTACTAGGAGGTAAATGTGATGGTTCCGCTTCGAACCTTGGACCTGGAGTGGTATATGTGGGGATTGGAACTGCACTACCTCGATTCGTATCCATTGACTCTCTGGAATGTAATGATCCCATTGGTCCGGGCTTCGAGTATTGAGGTTGACTAAAAGAGTCACTAGCCTGAGTTCTTTGTCCTCCTGTCGTCATTGGGTTTTGCCCTCCATTTGTTGGTGCTGGTCTTTGTGAGCTAGAAGTAACATAATACTGATGTAGTGGTCCCCCAAAGTATGTATATCCTTCTAATTCTTTCTTGCCCATTGTTGAGTATTGCCTCCCATACTTGTCGTAAGCGGCAATTTTCACTTCCGATCCCTCTGTGCAGGTAAAGACATAAAGTCTTTTTTGGTCTGTCAACTCTCCGGTGTAGGGTTCTTCACATCTATAATAGAGATCTTGCTCCCCATTATTATATTTGTATAGCCCCACATAGATGTTATCAGTGTTGATCCTTGTAGTTTCATTCTCTCTTCTTAACCTCGCATTAGGGAAGTTCATTATTGGTGCTTTCTCCTCAAGTTCTTCATCTACTTTGGCTTTGGCGCCCATCAATCCCCACTTGTCCACAATGTTAGGGTTTAGGACTACCAAGTACATGGTACCCTCGTCATCTAGATATCTATCTCCGCTATAGCTCACAGGCACTAAGTCCTTGAACTCACTAGGTCTCTCCTCTATCTTTACACAATAGCGGTCCATTCCATCTTTGTAGATCTTGGCACCTTGCTCATTGTCGTACTGGTATTTTATGAACAATAGGTTCATTGTGGCGGAAGGGTTTGATGATCTTGCTGCCATATTTTCTGTGTTGTTCAGGTTCAAGTGTTCCAAGTGTTCGGTGAAAATCTCGTAAGATCTCTCCGAAGAAGTATCAGAAACACTTCCTTCAAAGATCGGCTCTAATGGTTGCACCCAACTTTGGTTTACACTTCCCTTGGTTGATATGACACTTGCTTGTTCCCCTTGTTTTGGTTGGTTATTCTGGAGATTCCTGCCCGATCTCAAATTCATCAATTCCCCTAAAGGACTTTAACTTTTCCGTCTCGGCAATTTGTTTTCCCCAAGTTTTTGTGGTCAGAATTGATCCAAACTGATTGATACTTGGTTGATTGTTTAATCTTGTCATTTGGACAACTTCTGTTTCATCAAGTGAGAATTTTGTTGCAGTTATGCTGAAAAAGACATTATACGCGTATGATGTCTTTTTTCACAGATTTGGACTATTTTGGTTATGCTCACTCTCAGTAGCCCCCTTATGCTCTTTCCACTCACAAAATTCAGTTTGAACTCTGTTTGAGCAAGTTATGGCTAATTTAGGCTTTTCTTGGCAATTTTCCGCTTTTGACTTGTTTTGGGTCAATTGTGATCCAAATGGGATGAAACTTGAAATATAACCTCTAGACAGCTATTACAATGGATCTGTGTTGGCAAAGTATCAAAATATGTCCAAAATTAGGTCAAAGACATCATACGCGTATGATGTCTTTTTCATCAATTTGGGTCAAGACTTGATATTTTTGCTTTCTACAGTGTTTGTAACAATCTTGTCAGGTCAGATATCAAAAATAAGTAGTGGATGTGCTAAAAGACATTATACGCGTATGATGTCTTTTTTCCCAGATTTTGACTATTTTTGGTTTTAAGCCTTCTCCAATGTTTATAATTGAGTTTCAAGTGTTTTTGTCAGGTTTGAATGTAAAAACAAGATCTGAATCCAAAATTTCCTATTCTTTGCGTTTCTTGGACTCCGACTTGTCTTTTTGGGTTTCTTTGAGTGTTAATGCTCTTGTTTTAAGTTGAAATTAGGGTATAACTCCCCTTTTGAACACTCTGGTAAAGTCAAAATTTCTGTTTTGGTCTTTGTTTGGTCATTTAGACATCATACGCGTATGATGTCTAAAGTTGCAGATTTCCAGTTTTTTGGCACAAAATCCTTCCTAAAGCTTTCTCAAGTGCTCAGCAACTCCCAGATACACAGAAAATTTCTCTGGCTTTTGTTTATTGCAAGTTTCACTACTAACTTGACGGTTTAGTGATCTAACATGCAATCAACCATATCAAGCAAATACTCCAATGATTACTAGCTCCAGATCAGGATCAAATGAAGTCCTACCTAAGCTATTCCTAATCATAAAATGGGTTTGGTAATTGTGATTTTAAAGAGATCCACTGCCACTCACGGACTAGCAAATTCTTCTTCTATCAACAACTACTCAACACCAACAAAACAACAAACAAATCTCAGCTAATCTAAAAATACTCTCAACACGGAAGACCAAGGAATAGCCCACTTCCTAGTATCTCTCGAGATCTTCGGAGTCCACCACTCCTAGATCTTTTCTAACTAAAGTATACAAAGTAGTTTATACGACTCACATCGTAGGATTAGTCTAAGGTCACCTACTTAGGGCTCTCGTCCCCGGCAACGGCGCCAAATGTTAAGACGGTTACGCCGCTAGCGGAAGCTAAATAGCGAGAACTCAACCAACAACAGAATTTGTCAGACGAGGACGGAGCTTGACCCGCAGGTGCATGGAAACAACTAGGTGGGTGTCAAATCACCTACTCGACCTTCTAATGACAATCACTACTAAGGAAATCAAATCTAAGTTCTAAAATACGCAAGTGACTGAAATCCGTACTACGAACGAATGCTATAAGAAACAGGATCTAGAATCATTGAATCGATCTCAAACTCAAGGGGAAGTCTATACACTAGGTAAGAACAACACCCTAAAGACTTGAACTGCAAAATCAACCTATAATCACTCCATGCGGTAAACGCGTATGAAGACAAGCCAGAAAACACAGGTGACTGAAACTTGACCCCGATGGTACCAATGTGTAGCTCTACTCGTTGTGGTTCTATAGATATGCTGCACACTCCATTCCGACACACGAGTTGGAAGAAAACTCACACCGAAGCTCGTAGGAACTTACCACACATAGAAGCCGATAGCGTGCACTCTTGGTATCTGTGCGTAGCTCTCGCCGTTGCTAACACAATGGCGGTGTCGCTTCTCCAATGGCGGCTCCGTAGCTCACGTAGCAAGTAGATAAGACTCTCTCTCTCTCACTCTCTCTCAGACATAGTCACGGCACTCAAAAACTCACTTTGATTAATAATCTGAATCCCTTTAGGTTACAAAAACTTTGGCTTATATACCTCAGCCTTGGAGGTGAGAACATCTCTAACTAATTACATCAGCAAGTGAAATTACTTCGGGATTACAAGCTGGAAACTCAATTGAGTCATGTTACTTAATGAATGGCTCAAATCAAAATTAATGTCGGAAAGACATTTATTACAATCAATGGTTACAAAATGATGAGTGTGAGCAAAAATGTGGGTGTGATCCTTTGCTGGCTCAACAGAAGGTGTCATCAATGCATTGCAAAGCATCCAAGCTCAGTTACAAGAACTTTGTGAGAGTAACTCTCAACTTCAATCAAGGCAACCCCTAATCTTGGGACCGGCATTGCAAGATCTTCAATGTCAAATTCAAGAGCTTCAAGAGACAAGCACACATCAAGCACAAGCTGCAAGATCCAGCTATTCTCAACAACATAAGAAGGAGCCGAAGGTCAGCATGCGTGAAAAATTTGATGGGACTAGATCAAAGTTTAGAGGTTTTCTCCGACAAGTGCGTCTCTTCATTCGAATGCAATGAGAGAATTATCCAGATGATTCGTCTCAAGTAGGCCTTAATGGGACCCTCCTCTCGGGTACGGCTCTCTCTTGGTTTTCTCCCTTACTTGAAAAAGAATCTCCTCTCCTTCATGACTTTGAAGCTTTTGTGCGAGAGTTCTCTATAACCTTTGGGGATACTAATAGAGCAAGGGTTTCTAAAACCAAACTTAGAAATCTCCACCAAGGATCAAGACCTGTATCCGTTTATGCATCCAAATTTCAACAGCTCACTTGTGATCTGACTTGGCATGAGGAATATTTCATTAGCCAATTTTGGTGGGGATTAAAGGATGACGTAAAAGATCTTTTATTGACTATGCCAAAGGTTCACACACTAAGCGAGTTCATCTCTCAAGCAATAGAATGTGATAATCGACTATTTGAGAGGAGACAAGAGAGGCTTCTTGGGGCACCATTGCGACCCCAAACAGAAGTGACACATAATGGCTACACACCTCAACAGGGCCATGAATCAAGCATTGAGCCCATGCAAATTGATTAAGCATGGTTTCAACCTCTCTCAGCCCAGGAGAAGCAAAGGTGACGCATTAATGTCTTATGTATGTATTGCGGAGGGCAGGGGCACATAGTTCAATAGTGTCCAACGAAGAGAAGGATGAAGGTTCATGGTGCAATGGCCTGAGTGTGTTCGAAAAACATGGACGTCCAACCCCTATAGAGACCGACTGGTTGGACAAAAGACAAGGAAAAAAAGGTCTCTTTCTTCCCGTTGATTCCACTTTAAGTTTTATGCTACCAGTCAAGATCCATATGCCGGGTAGGCACATGGATTGTGAAGGATTACTAGATTTAGGTGCAATAGCGTGCTTCATGGTGGACAAAGAATTGGCAAAAGAACAAGGCATACCACTTGTGGAGAAGTCTAATCCAGCAACTGTAGAAGTCATTGATGGTCTTCCCCTCGCTTCAGGGGATGTCAGTATGAAACTTTCCCCATAGAAGTAACATTGAAGGAGCATGTTTCAAGAGTAGTGTTGAATATTATACAAATCCCAAGCATTCCAATTGTTATTGGGCTACCATGTCTTGAATTACATAATCCTAACATTGATTGGAGGGCTCGGAGAATTGAACCACGAAAAGTCCAAAAGAAGAAGGGAAGTCTTCATGCGTGCAGCCAAAAACTATCCAACTTTCCTGATATTTGCAACACCAACCGACATGTCGACAACAAAAGTCATGGAGGCATTGCCACGTCAATATCAAGATTACAATGATGTTATTGAGAAGAAGAATGCAGACCTCTTAATGTAGCATCGACCCTATGATTGTGCTATAGAGCTTCAAGAAGGAACCCAACCCCCTTTTGGCCCAATATACAAGCTATCTCAAGATGAATTGGTAGAATTACAAAAAATAAATGATGATAATCTTACTAAGGGGTTCATATGACATTCAAGTCCCCAGCAAGAGCTCCAATAGTCTTTGTAAAAAATATGGATGGGACTCTCCAGATGTGCGTGAATTATAGGAGCCTGAACAAGATCACCGTCAAGAATCGCTATCCCCTTCCCTTGATCCTAGAGCTTCTTGAGCGCCTTGGCAAGGCAAGAATATTTACAAAAATAGACCTTTGTGTTGCTTACAACCTAGTCAGAATCAAATAAGGTGATGAATGGAAGACATCCTTTTGCACAAGGTATGGCCACTTTGAATATATCGTCATGCCGTTTGGCCTCACAAATATCCCAGCTATTTTTCAACATTTAATAACGATATCTTCTGGGAGTATTTGGATTATTTTGTGGTAATATATTTGGATGATATCTTGATATAAGTTCCAAGGATCAAGAAGAGCATGAGCACCATGTACGATTAGTGCTTGAAAAATTTCGTGCATCAGGGTTATATGCAAAGTTGGAGAAGTTCTCTTTTCATCAATCTAAGGTGGAATTTCTTGGTTATGTAATTTCTCAAAAGGGAATCCCCATGGATACAAAGAAGGTTCAAACCATCCTTGATTGGGAGACACCCACCTCGGTAAGAGATGTTCAATGTTTCCTCGGATTTGCAAATTTTTAGCGTATCTTTATACAAGGATACTCCAAGGTGGTTACAGCACTCACAAGGTTGACAAGCCATAATAAGTTTGTCTGGGACTCAGAGGCCGCAAAAGAATTTCAGACTCTCAAGCAAGCTTTCATGACCGCATCCATTCTGTCATAATAATCAATATCTAATTCTCCTAAATGATTTTCTCATATTAAACTGATCATTTAATGTGGGGAAGTGCCAAGGGAGAAAAAGCTAGAATATTGGTTAAGCCAGCAGACCGCCGGCCACAGCAGGGATCCAAAGGAGGGAAAATAGGGATCCAAAGGGGGGGCCATCTGCAAAAGAGCCATGTGCAACAATGGGCTAAAAAGACCCTAAGGTTCAGCCCATTATGACTTCCAAAATGCTAAGGTTCCAAAATTCAAAGGTTGTGTCCAAAGGTCAACCCTAGGGAAAATTGGATGCTTTGTGTGTGCCCTAAAAGTCTTTGCACATCCCTACATGAGAGGGGGCGAGCCCCAAAGGTAGGGGATGAGAGAGAAAGCCACACACACACACACAGGCTCCCTTTACACAAAGGTAATGAGGGACACATGTCAGCTCCCTAGGCCAGATGCCCACAAGGTGTGCCCAATTCCTATTGGAAGACCCTTGAACTGGACCAATGAGAATTAAGGTAGAGTAAATGTAGTTTAATTAATTTAAAAACATTTAATAAAAGAAACCAATGAGAATTAAGTCTCCTAGAAGACTATTGGGCAGTCTCCCGAAGGGTCCAATGAGCATTCAGAAGCCCCATGGCTTGCCTGATTTCTATTGGCCAGGAGACAAAGGGGTCCAATGAGAGTTTAGTTTAATTATTTAATTACCTAAAGCTCTCACAAAAGGGGAAAGGGGGACACATGTCAGAAGGCTATCACTTAAGCTGCTTAATACCTATTGGCTTGACTTGGGGAGGTCCAATGAGGCAAAAACAAACTAAATTAGCACCTAGGGCTCGCCCAAGAGAGAGAGGGGGCTGATTTTTGCTGGGCATTGACACACACACACTCACACTTGACCATGTGTGAAGGAAGAATACTCTATCTCCTCCCAAGCTTTAATGGAGAGCTCATCACCTACTCCAAGCTGGTGAGATAGAAGCCTACATCAACACTCTCTTGGCATGTGGATGCAAATCCAACGAAGAGCCAAGCTTCAATGCATGCTCATCTCCTCTACCAAGCTAATTACTAAGCTAAGCTATGCTAATATGAGTGATTATGTGAGGAGATGTACATCTTTCTCGTAAGATACTCCTTCTTCCTCTCAATCTACTCTCATACCCTACTAGCTCTCACCATCTTCGAAGGTGTGTGAGGTCTTGGGTCTGAGAACGGGGATAATTCAAGTTGTGTTTGATTAAGTGTTTTGCTCGGTGTATGAAGCTTCCATCTTCATTGCACTAGCTAGTCTTGAAGGAACACAAAGAATTGTATTGTACAATGTCTCTCTTGATGGGAGAAACCATAATACAAAGCCTTTTGGAGGGGGGGACCGGCTCCATGCAAATCCGGTCCTCAACTGTTGTCAATAGCTTAACTTCTCTCTCTTTTGAAAGTATTGTCGATGCTATCTAACTAGGTGTTATGCTTTTTGTTGCTCTCTCCACCCAAGCACTCTTGTAATTCTCATTAGGAATCTATTGTAATGAAATGCCCACTATGTTCATGCTAATTTCCGCTACACATAAGTTATTAGGCCATTAAATGTTACACATTCTAATTCATGCAGATCTTACAAAGCCTTTCATCCTAGAAACAAACGCTTCAGATTTTGCCCTTGGCGCTATTCTATCCCAAGTAGGAGAGAATGGTCGACTACATCCAGTGGCTTTTCATTCTCACAAGTTCTCAGCTACTGCAGAAATCAATTATGTAATCCATGACAAAGAGCTCTTAGCAATCATCGACGCCTTCGACGGTTGGCGTCACCTACTTGAAGGAGCTCCTCATAAGATCACTATCTATACAGATCACAAGAATTTGGAATACTTAATGGCATCCCGCCTCTTCAATCTTCACCAAGCCAGGTGGAGTGGTATCCTATCAAGGTTTTATTTTCTTATCTCTTATAGACTTGGCCGTCAAGAATGTAAGCCAAATGCCTTATCAAGAAGATCCTACCTTGCACCTAGAGAAGGCGATGCAACATTTGATCAACAAGAGTCAGTGATTTTGAAACCTAAGCAGCTTAAGCTAAAAGCCACCATGAGCCAAGCTCCTGAAGATTCTACTTTTATTTCTAAGGTGAAGACACAAATTGCCAAAGACCCACTTGCTCAGAATATTAGACAACAACTACAAGGACAAGGGGTTAATGAGGACTTTCAAGAAATTGATGGACTAATTTACTATAAGGGTCTTCTCTATATTCAACCAAGACCAACACGCTTGGAGGTACTTCAGCAACAGCATGATCTTCCATCAGCAGGGCATTTTGGGGTTAATAAGATAATTGAGCTTCTCTCCCGTGACTTTTGGTGGCCTCAAATGTGGAAGCTTGTCAAGGAGGATGTAGGCACTTGTGACACTTGCAATAGATCAAAGGCCCCTCGTCATCGTCCTCATGGGTTACTCCATCCCTTGCCCATTCCAAGAAAACCAGGGTCATCCATCTCCATAGATTTCATTGTAGAGCTACCCTTGTCACAAGGATTTGACTCCATTTTAGTAGTTGTAGATCGGTTTACTAAAATGGCACACTTCATTCCAACCATTAAAACCATCACCAGCGAAGGTACGACCAAACTCTTTCTACAACATATCTATCATTATCACGGATTACGGGATGACATAGTTTCTGATCGAGGCCTACAATTCATCTCTAGCTTTTGGAAAAGCTTATTCAATCTACTCAGAGTACAAATCCACCTCTCCTCATCCAATCACCCACAAAGTGATGGACAAACAGAGAGAGTAAATCAAGTTTTGGAACAGTATCTCCGTTGTACTATCAATTATCACCAGGATAATTGAGTCGAGCTCCTACCGCTAGCAAAATTCTCCTATAACAACATTTTTCATGCCTCCACCCTTCACACTCCATTCTTTGCTAATTATGGTCAATATCCCAAACAGGATATCCACAGACACCATCAAGTCAAGAATCCAGCTGCTATTCATCTTACACAACAATTATCTGCAATTCACAAAGAGCTTAGAATTCATATCAAAGAATCTCAATCCAGGTATAAGGAAAGTGAAGATCTCCATTGCATGCAGCATACAAAATATAAAGAAGGGGATAAAGTGTGGATCATCCGACGTGATCTGCGTTCATCTTGTCCCTGTCAAAAGCTTGATTATCGAAGGCTTGGGCCGTTTAAAATTGTACGTCAAGTCGATCCAGTGACCTATCGACTCCGATTGCCCTCATCCATGAGAATCCATCCGGTCTTTCATGTCTCAGTCCTAGAACCTTGTCACGCATCAAAGATCCCAGGAAGAGACCTACAACCATCTCCTCCGGTTGAGATTCAACGACATGACGAATATGAGGTCGAGAAAGTCCTAGATTCTCGAGCTTCGCATGGTAGGTTACAGTACTTGGTGCGTTGGAAAGGCTATGATGTTAGTGAAAGAACCTGGGAACCAACACACAATCTTCAGCATGCATCTCTCAAAGTCCAAGAGTTTCATCAATAGCATCCATGGAATCCCCAGTCAAGGAACACCACTGCACCTCGTGGAACTCGTCGCTAGAGGAGGGGGTAATGTCATGATGCTTGAGAGTAATTCGTTTCCTGCATCATCGCATGTGTCATCGCCTACATCATCACTAGAAGGCTCTAAAAGAATCTAGAAGGATCCAAAAGATTCTAGAAGGTTCAAAAAAGTATCAAGGAGATTCGAGAAGTAGAAGCATGGAGAAGATTCTGAAAGAATCTAGAAGCTTTTGGAAAGCTCTAGAAAGTTGAAGAAGGATCTAGAAGGTTCGAGAAGAACTAGAAGGATCAATAAGGTTCTCGAAGAACCTCCTCAACAAGAACCTAAAAAGTCCTAAACTCCTCAAGCACCAGTATAAATAGGGGTCTTGGGCCACAATCCCCTCAGTCTTGTCGACACCAGTTGTGAGGCTCAAATGAGGAAATTCCTCTTCTAGTTCTTATGTTCAAGTCTTGTCCTTGCAATCAAGCCTTGTCTTGTACTCAAGTCATGTAATCCAAGTCTTGTATCTAGATCTCTTAATAAAGTATTAAGTCTTATAATCAGTATTAAGCTTATCATCAAGTCCAAGTTCTTGTACATTGTGAGCGTCTCCTCTTCCTCTCTTCTAGCTCTATACGCGCTCATAATAGTTTTTATCCTAGAGGAACCGCCCGGTTGTATGGGAAACCGGTTGGCGTATGGGCGCCCAGATTTTGGGTGATGACTTTTTCCACCCCGGTTTTTATAAATAAGGAATGGGTGTCATTTTTCACCCCTGTATAGGTGATCTTGAGACAAGCCAGTAATGGTCAAAGTTACTTCAGATTGACAATACCTTGTCTTAAGTCTAAAGATGTCTATTTGCTAAAAGATGTTCTTAATACTGTTTTCAAGGGATGTTTTAAAGAAATTCTATTATGAAGGATAAAAGGAACCATTATATTTGTGTGACAAGAATGTGGTAGTAGTTACATAATAAAGTATCATGTGTGAGTGCGGGGTGGTAAGTGGGGATTGACTAAGGTTGTCAATCATGGACAGGTGGACCTGATTAGTCAAGTAACTATCCATTTCTACGCACTAAAAACGTTTAGAAACTTCTTCATTTGGAAGAGGATTCCACCAGCAGCTGTGCCCTCACATATGTTAGGGGGAAAAAAGCATTGGTTGGGAATACCTTAACCAATTTTTGTGGAAGTTATAGGGCCGAAATAGCTTCTAAATTTATAAAAAAAAACGTGTCCCGTTTTTGCTGTGAGACAGGACTAGGTCTCCTTCTAGGGCTATAAACCCCAGCCATTGTCAATGATAAAGGTATATTCCCTGGAATTTCCTTGTTAGAGACTCTAATTTTTATTAGGCCTAGAGACATGTCTAGGGTCCCATCCCGCTTTTGGTGTCGGCGGGTTTGGAGACCTTACAAGTGGTATCAGAGCATGATTTAATAAGGTCCTGACCCTAGGGGGAAAGGTTGACAAAATAGGCACAATAAGTTTTTTTCTTTGGCAAATATAATTGTAACATATTTTGAAATGAGAATTTCCCTATCAATATAGGAAAATGTCCGCCGAGCTTACAGGAAGTTCATGATCTTCAATTTCATGTTCGAGGCTGCTTGCAAATGCAGTAAATTCCATTTTTGCAAGAGCATAATGCAATTATTAGATGAGATGTTTTCTCCTCCTCCTACGTGGGGAATCAGCTGGTCACAGTTTGGCGAGATTTTCCTGATTGACGTGGGACAGGTAGAGGGATTGGCAATAAACTTGAAGAGACTCAAATGGGTAGAAACACTTTGAACCATCAAAGTTTTCTTTTTTAGTGGGACTGAAGATCAAGATCAGACTATTACTATAGATGGGATAGAGATGTCTCTGAATCAGTGGGTATTTGATCAGGTAGCTAAATTCATATACCACGTAGGATCAGACCAATGAGGGTAGGCCCTAAGTTTAGAGGACCAAAAGATGTTATATTTTTTGATCCCCAGTCAGACCCACCAGTAGTTAAGAAGATTTTGGTATAGAGTGTTACGATCTTGTACATAGTTTGAGTCAGTGATTGTATTAACTCTTATATATACCATGGTTTTATGAAAATGTCATGTTTTCTGTAATTCAATCAAATGATTATGTTGATTGTTGGACTTTTTCATTCTCAGAGCTAAACCTCTTGCGGCGGCTGAAGGAAACCCCCCTACAAGGAACTATTTTAACTACAACAACTTTAGAGGAAGAGCGAGGGGAAATTTCAACCAAGGAAATCAATGAAGGGTAGTAAAGCTGCAGCAAATATAGAACAAAATTTTCCAAATGTCAGATGTTATGGATGTAACCGAATGGGTCAATACAAAATCAGATGTCCTGAGGAACAAAACCCCAGAGTCGCTGCTGGGACCATTCCCCAGTCTCTGACAGGCCAAGGAAATAATCAAAGAGGAGGAATAAATGGAGGACGAGGTAGAGGAAGAGGTAGAGGAGCTAGAGCCTATGCTGCAGTGGGAGAACCAACTTTGATGAATGAAGAAGATGAAAGAGCTACTCTTTTGCTGCTATTGACAATCTTGGAGCTCGACAACAGTATGCAGTCATCCAAACTACTAATAAACAAGGTGAACAATTTGAATTACTTATAGATTGTGGTAGCTCAGATTAAACCAATACCCCACCAAGAAATTAGTGGTAGAACTAGCAAATGGAAAAGAGGTTCTATCTCAATTTACCGCCGGGGAAGTAGAATTCGAACTGGGAGGAACCCTCACTTCATCTTACTTTCGGACCCTACCAGTAGGAATATATGACTGTATTCTAGGAATGGATTGGTTAATCAAAAATCAAGCCCACATTCATTGTGCTCAAGGGAACCTATCCTTCAAAAATTACTTAGGTGAAGAAACATTAGTACAAGGATCCAATGGGAAGCCTAAGGCTCATTTAGTTAAGGCTAGTCAAGTTTTGAAAGGGTTATGCAAGGGGCAACAGATATTTTTAGTAAACCTCAACAAGACTGATGATTCAAAGGATAACCCAACTTCAGAATGGCTTAAGGAATTCTTGGATATATTTTCAAAAGACCTCTCAAATTTACCTCCCCCAAGGGACATAGATCATGAAATAGAAACCTTTCTAGGTAGTGAACCAGTTTCAAAGAGACCCTACAAAATGTCACTCCCTGAAGCTATTGAATTGAAGAAATAGCTTTGTCAAGTTATTGAACAAGGATTCATACGACCGAGCATTTCACCCTAGGGAGCGCTTGTTCAATTCCAAAAGAAGAAAGATGGATCTTTACGTCTATGCATCGATTATAGGGGGCTTAACCATGTATTTGTAAAGAATAAGTATCCTATTCCTCGCATCAACGAATTACTTGATAGATTAAATGGGGCCAAGGTATTCATAAAGATTGACCTCAGATCAGGTTACCATCAAATCCGGATTAAAGAATCAGATATCTATAAAACCACATTCAACACCCGATATGGGCATTATAAGTTCATAGTGATGCCTTTTGGTCTTACAAATGCTCCGGCTACTTTTAATCGACTCATGCAAGATATATTCAGAGAATATCTGGATAATTTTGTCTTGGTATTTTCGATGATATATTGGTATACTCCAAAGATGAAAAAGAGCATGAAGGCCATGTACGTAAAGTACTTCATCTTCTATGCCAACATAAGTTGTATGCTAGGATGAGTAAATGTGAGTTCTTTACTCTTGAAGTTAGATATATTGGATTTATTATAAACCATGAAGGAATCTCCGTAGGCCCCACAAATATTAAGGATTGGCATCAACCCAAGACGATCAGTGAGATTCAAGATTCTTGGGCATTACAGGATGGTATAGAATCTTCGTCAAGGATTATGCATTCATAGCCACACCCTTGACTCAGCTACTTAAAAACACAGGAAAATTACCTGGGAAAAAGAGCAGGAGGACTTTTTCCTAACACTAAAAAAAAATCTCACATCAGCCCCTGTACTCAAACTCCCTAACTTCACTTAAGAGTTTGAAGTAGTAACCGATGCCAACAGCCTTTCTATAGGGGGAGTCTTAAACGAAGAAGGCAGACCAGTTGCCTTCACTTCTTGAAAAGTTAGACTCCATGAGCTGAATTATCCAACTCATGTTCTAGAACTCCTAGCCGTCATCCATGCTCTCAAGCTCTAGAGGCACTATCTTTTAGGGGGGAAGTTTTAGTTAATCACTGATCATCAAAGTCTGTAGTGGATTTTTTCTCAAGAAACACTCAACATGAGCCAAAGTGGATGGATAAAACTCTTACAAGAGTATGATTTTGAAATAAAGTATAAACCAGGTAAACAGAATGTGGTTGTTGATTCCCTTAGCCGCAATGTTTTTCTTGGGGCCATTTCTACAATCAACAAACCCATTCTAGACAAGGTTAAGGAAGCCTCCCTCAAAGATAAAGATTATCAAAAATCTTACAGGTTATCAATCAAAAGGACCTAGAGGGGACAAAGAAGGAAAAAATCAAGGATTATTCACTTGAAGATGGGCTTCTCTATTACAAGCACTGACTTTACATTCCTAAGAGTTCAACCTTGAAGAAGTTAATCCTTTATGAAGGACACAACACTCCAGTAGCCGGCCATCCTGGCTATGCAAAGGACCTTAATGCCATGAGGAAAATATATTTTTGGCCAAAAATGAAAGAAGATATACTTTGCTACATCACACAATGCCTTTCCTGTCAAAAGATTAAGGTTGAACAGGGGAACTTCAACCTCTTGACATTCCTCAAATGAAGTGGGAACTTATTAGCATGGATTTTGTAACATGCCTTCCTACCATTCAAGGAGGTTATGACTCCATTATGGTGGTAGTAGACATGCTAACCAAGGTGTATCATTTGATGCCTGTGAAAAAAACTGTTGGACAAAGAGACTCAAACACCCATGAAGTGCATGCAAACACTACCTAGATCAACATAATGTCAATCCAGGACACAGATGACACGATAGGCACACGGAGGAAATATTTTTAGCTTGTCAGGCTGAGACCATCCTACACATACAACACTCAGGAAGGCCAACTAAACCACAATCAAGAACCTCATTGCTCTCAACTACACCACCTAGCCACATACACACATACGGAAGGTAACTCACCTAATCATGCCAGATTCGTGCGAAACTTAAGGAACACCATCCCCTCACTAGGATACACCTGTTCCTAAGCTTCTACACTCAAAACCCTCACTCTAAACCCATCTGCGAAAAACGCGTAGGATGACAGAGCTGAATTTTGAAAGTGCCCGAAACTGAAATTTATGAGTACCTATGCATAGCTTATGTCACCACGATTCTACAGACTACTAGCACGCAGAAAACACACATTGTTTGATACACTTACGGCCACAAATAGCTCGTAGATGTGTTGGCGTGTGCGGTTCGTCTCGCGTGGAATGCTTGGCGTTGTCGCGTAGCTCTCCTCCAGCCTACATCAATGGTGCAGTCGGATCTCCAATGTGTTGAGCGAGCCGAGCGTAGCGAGAGGATGAAGCTCACGCTCACTCTCTTTCTCTCTCACACACAGTAGACGGCATCGCTAAAGTTTTGATTATGATAAAAGTCTTTTTACAAAATGACCTAGGTACCTTATATACTAAGGCTACCTTAGGTTTAACCAAAAATGGGGTTGAAAGGGTCAAATGGCTTTGTATTTACAATCTGGAAGTGCCATTGCACCCCGTCTTCTGAAACTAGAATAACTACTCATTACAAATGACGTTTATAGCCATAATCCGCAGCATTTCATAACTCGCAAAAGATAAGACTTTGGTACGAAACTTGAGTTATGTTGTGTTGTGTTGTTGACCCAACGGTCAACATTCCCCCCTTCCGCGTTCATGTCGTCCTCGACATGACGTGATTGTCGATGGCGATGTGGTCTTTGCTGTCATTTTGGCTTCATCTGTTGCACTGTTTGTAACTTTGTTGAACCACAACAAGAACTATGATCCATTGGAGCGGACGTCTATCATCGTAACCATTCATCTTTTGAGATCCTCTGATTACTTTTATGTCTGCTCTTCTTCATTGGGGACTTCTTTGTTCCTGTGCAATCATGTTGTTAGTGTTGTTTGCATCTTTGTCATTGTAGGCCATTCTTCGACTCGCCATTGAGGAGAAGTATTCTATGATATGAAATTGGTGCTCCAATTCATTTGTCAATTGATTTGAGTAGCATCTACTTATTTTTTATGTAGAAGGAATATGTACAAGAGGATGGTGATAGGTGTCCTTAGATTAGGGTCTAAAACCTGGATGACCAAAGGGAAAAAACCCGGTGGGAAAAAAAATGCCTTTGGTATACGCTCTTATTGGAGTTGAGCAATTGAACGTGAAGTACATGTTCATGAAAGGTGAGTGCTTGGGTGAAACACGGAAAGAGTGCCTGATGCAAGTGCCAATTATGGGACACTCTATATGCATATGAGAAATTTGTCAACAAAAGCATGCAATGTGAAAGAAGGAGATGATGGGTGTTTCGAGGAATAAATGTAGCACATGTGACATCAAAAGATGTCTCAATAGCTTCCACCTTTCCAAGAAGGGTTATCGATGTAGAAGTTTCTCCACTCGTATCTCACTGTGCTCAGTACGTGAGTGTCTTTTGGACCTTCTCCTTCACTTCACCAGACTTAAGTACTTAGACTTCGACTCTTTTGCTCACCTATACCATCATGAGCGACACAACGTAAATATGCTCAACTCTTCCAGCTTGAGAAGTACCTAGAATAGCTAAGACGCTTAGACCACAGAGAATATTACTTGAAGCTTTGGGAATAACACCTCACTCATTTTGTGGCTTAGCTACTCGACTCTGAATTGTATGACTTGTCGGTTGCATGTTGACACTACTTTGTGACAAGTTCTTCGGCTGTTGTAGTGGCTGTTGAGACATACTTCGTGAAGTTTCATTGTTTTCCTGTACCTTCTTCTCTTTGTAGTGCTCAGGCCTCTCGTCAGTCTTTTCTTCATGTGGATTATGGATTTTTTTATTTTTTCTTAATAATAAACAAAGAAAATATTTAGAAAAACTTAACAAAAGAAAAATCATTCCAATAGAAATCTAAATGCTATGTACACTTACACATGTCCCTAGGGGCTCATATATGGATTTTGTCCCCATACTCCTCTGTAACACTACTATGAGGGCATATACTCTAAATTTCGTCCAAAAATTATCACAATAAAACACAAAAATTCAATGCCTCTCACAAAACATTGCCCTCTAATAGTCATAATGTTAGGTCCGCATTCAGAATGCCTCTCCCCTTCCTATTTTGAGTCATCCTTTACGACAGGGTATCGCAAAGGGTATGTGTTGTGCTTGGGCAATTAAAAGTTGTGCCTATGTAGGCCTTGTAATGTAACCCTATTATGCATACACAGTCAATGCATGGAAAAGATTTATGTTGTGCAAGATGTGGGTATAAGAAATTTGCTTATTGGCATTTGTTGGCGAGGCTTCCTATTCTAAGCAATGTAATGGTCTTTGAAGCTCCTGTATCGTTGCTTGATTGAAGCGACTTCTCTCTTCTAATTGTATTGTAATCATAGGAAGAATTGTAAGAATTCAAGCGGCGATGCACTGACAGCAGTTTTGTTGTTCTTCTTTGGAACCCATTTCTTTGCGTTTATTGGGTGTTTTTTTGCTTGCTCTCGTTTGGGAATCCATACTTGCCCGTGCTTTGTTTGTGTTTGAAGAGACTTCTTTGGGATCCACCTTTTTGTTGTGTGAGTCAACAGTGGTCTTTGCTTCAACCCTTGTACGCTTGGTTGGGGACGGGATTCAGGCTTTGAAAGTTGATATTGTGGTTGTTTTGGAATCCAAATGAATTCCTGACTTTTTCGTGCTTGAATCAACTTCTTTGGAGCCCAAATATGAGTTGTGAAAGCTTGCAACTTTGTGATATTCTTACCCGTTCGTGCACGCTTTCCTTATTTTTGTTTTGATGTTGGATCTTGGGATTTGTCATTAGAGATCTTTGTCTTATTGATCCATATCTGTTTTTGGCCGATCTGGCTTTTTGGTATCCAGATTTGTCGAGCTTTTTGTCTTTGACTTGTTGTCCTGTTCTTTTGACCTGTCATGGTTGTTGTTGAAGGGGTTGGTGATAGTGATGGCATGAGTTGATGATAGGGGATCTCGTAAGATTCATCACTATCGCTACTATCCTCAGCGTGGTTGACTTCTTGTACTTTCCCTTGATTTTTTGGTTGGTAGTGGAAAGTTACTATCTGTTTGCTCGTGGGTGGTAGTTTCTTGGAGGACTTTTCTAGCCCATTGATTGGAGCATTATTAGCTCGTTGCTCTGGTCGTATTCCTCCTAGCTGAGTCTTTGCATCTTTATTAGGATCCTTGTATGAGGATGCTTGTGGTGGCTGTGTCTTCACCGAGGACTTTGGAATCCACTTTTGATGCACTTTATTCGTGTAGCGATGACATTGATTCCCGGGTCTGATTCCCGGGTCGTTGATCTTCTTGAAGCTCGAAGTGTTCTACAGAGTCATAGAACTCGTTGTCTTCTTCATCTTTTGATTCTCCACATTTATTTGTTTGCTCCTTATTTCAAGAGCTTGTTGATTTCTGGATCTCTTCGTTTTCCTGGATTACACTCACTTCAAAATAAGGAACGACATCATAGCCATTTTCATCACAAAACTTTGTTGTGGAGCATCCTCCACGGTGCACACGTCCAGAGTAGCCAAGATGTGTTCCCATCCAAAAGGCTCTAACTCTTCTTCAAGAAATGGTTCTGGGATATAGTCCATATCCTCTATAACCCGCTCTAGGAGACATTCCTCACGTTTCAAGCTATCACATTGTGAAGCTCCACACATCCACAGTTCTTTAGGCTTACCCAACCAAGCTAGAAGTTCTGATCCTGCTACTCTGGCGGAATCAAACTCCTCAACCGGTGTTCTCGTCACATCCCTATAGCAATGGTCCCTCAAGTTTACCTTTGTTATGGTTTCCATATGTCTCAGGTATATATGGTCATAACCCCAATCTTGGACCATTTTCAATTGTCGCATGAATGGTCTTCCCAGAATGATGTCATAGTTGTTCTTCTTGCCAAAGTCAACAATAGCAAAAGTGTGTTCATATTCAATGCCACAAGAAGTAACAAGTACTTTTTCTAGCAGTCCTAGGGGCTTTTCCTTTTGTCCGTCTGCAAGCTACAGGGTCATTTGTGTGGATATCAAGGAAGGTTTTTCCCATTTTTTCCAAACCTCTTTGGTTGCAATGGCCACACCAACTCCACTGTCAAGGATTGCCATGGTTTTTACACCATTGAATTCCACAGGAAGGGTGGTGTTTCCCTCTTCTCCCTCGTAATACTCGCCTACCTTGTTTAATGGCACTGGCCTAGTATTTAGTTGAGGCATTTCAAGCTCTTTGATGCTCTCCTCGATTCGAGTCATTGGGGTTTTTACACCAAATTTCTCTAGACATTTACCCACATTAGCCCACATGTTTGGTCTTATTCTGAGAAACTCGGCTAACATTATTGTACAGGTGACTGGGGTAGATAGAATATCTACTAGCCCCTTTGAATCGATGGCTTTGTTGGGAGACAGTCTCTGTGATGGGATTGCAACCACATCTGACTTGGTCTTGTACTCTCCCATGTAGGATGGTAGTGTTCTTAGAGAATGGGGTTGACTATCCATAGATTGTACAGATGCTTTGTCGCCCCAATACGATCGCACGTCTAGATTCATTTGAGATCCAGTCTCAAATTCCTCTATTGGTGGTAGAAACACTTCTCGTTCATCACTAGTCTTGTCTAATCGTCTTCTTAGGTCATCAACTTCATTGGCCTCTCTGACTTGTTTCCACAATTCGTCAAGACCATCTATCTCTTTACAATCCTCAAGTATAGCTTGGTGAAATCCCTCGGAAGAGTTATCTGTGGTATTTAGTACTATCCTTGGTTCTAATGCTGGGTATTTGAGGTTTGGTCTGTGCTCATGACTAGAATCTGGCTCTTTTAGTTCCTGGTTTGGTGGGATTACTTGTGTAGGCATGACACGGATCACATCCTCAGGTTTTGCAACTGGTGGTTTTAGTAAAGCTTAGGATGTTTGAATCATTTCTGGCACATTTCAAACCTTTGCTTTTCTAGTTCCGCATCGGGATATGTCATCCACCTGTGTAATTGGGTTTGGTTGCTTTTGAGCCTCACATCATAGGCTTTCAAGAGGTTATCTAATATCTCATTAATCTTCTCTGCCAACACAAATCCTCCTGAACTAGCACTTCTCGGTTTCTCATCCGTGGATGGTTCTTCTAGAGGTTTAACCATCTGTGTAAGAGAAGGTGCCTCCTTTTCCTCAAGTTGTTTTATCTTATTCTGAGCTTCGGTAAGCTTCTCAGCTAGGGATTTTTGCTCTCGTTCCCTGCGTGCTTTCATCCTAGTCTTTCTAGCTTTCCAACTATTTCGTTTGCTCTTGGTTTTCTAACTAGGTGCGTCTATCTTTGGTCCATCATCTTTCTTTGGACTCATGTCACTTTCCGTGTTCTTTGTCTCTAGATTCTCATCAGCTTTCTTTTGAGCTTGTGCTCTCATAACTACTTGAACTGGTACAACATTTTCATTTTCTAATCTACTAGGGAGCTGAACAATCCATGATACATTTGTCGTGATTTTCCTGATTGGGTTTGGTTTTTTTGGGCAATCGGGGATCAAGTGAGTGATGCCACACTCAAGACAGTAGGCATTTACTTCAATGATCTCCGTATGAGGACATTGTTTGACCCAGTGGTTGTCACGACTTGTGTGACAATCTGTCTCTGGTTGAGGAGATTCTTTTAGCATTTCCTCTTGGCTATAAGCAAGCTTTGACCTAGATAAGCCGCTATTTTCAATGAACTGCAATATCCTTTCGTCCATTTCATACCTTCTTTCTTTCGACTGAAACCCAGGAGGTGGAGGTTGTACCGACCTCACCACTCCATGTGTTTCTCTCACATTTTGTTGCTCCGAAGGGTAGTGCTCACTTTGGTTGCTATACCACATTGTAGCCGGTATTGGCGTTGGTTTATTTGATGCTTCCATCATTGGCATGTATCTCATGTCTACCGGCATTCTAGCACCTGGCAGCGGAGGTTGTTGTCCTAAGACAAGTTGTGGCCTTAAAACTCCTACTAGTCTTGGCGCATTCCCCGTAATGTATCTAGATGGAGTAGGTGCTTCTGGAACAGGTTGTACATACCTCTCCCTAGCATTTTCCATGCTATAATAGCACTCTTCCCCCGTATGGTTCGTCCATTTTCTCTCAATTTCACACCATTTCATCTCTCCCGAATCATACCTTACAAGAGGAATCAACCTCTTGACCAAGTTGTCGATAAGCTTTTCTTGATCAATAGGTACCGTTGGCTTGGCAATGGACTCACTTATCTATGAAACACTGTGCTGAGAGGATGTGTCATCTCCTTGACTCTTTAAGTCCTTTTCTTTGTATGCCTCACAGTTATCCACTAGATAAAGAGCTTCTTTGATCAACTCGTTTAGCGTCATCCTCCTTATCATATGCAGATCCTTTTGAAGGCCCGCATGTCTCATTCCCTGGATAAAGATCAGCATCAGTCATGCTTGCGTAGGTAATTCCGCTCTCGGACAGAGCTTAACATATCTCTTGAGCCGAAATGATGCTTTGCGTACTGATTCATCCTCTTTCTATTTGAATCTATGGATTTGCGAGACCGTGTTGTGAGCAATGCCTTTTGGTGAGAATTCTTCAATAAAATCCTCAAACAGCTCATCTAGGGTCTCAAAATCCCATTTTTCCACCAAGTCGAGCCATGTAGCTGCATCATCTTCTAGAGTCAATCCAAATCCAGCAAACTGTCTCGCAAAATCTGAAATTTCCTCTACTCTAATCACTCTTCTAAAAGCCGTTACGTGATCTCTCGGATCTTTATCTCCAGAGTATTTTTTGTTTACCCATTTCTGGACTTGGGATGGTCTAACTCGTCGATTGTCTACAAGTCTAACCAGAGACTCTCCCAATCCTTCTCTTATTATCGCTCTTGAAGGGAATCTTGGTGGCTCTCTTCTTGGAATTCCTATAGGAATTCTCGTGTTTGGTGGAGGCATTTGTGGTCCTTCATTGACCAAATATCCACCTCTTTCTAGTACAGTCTGTGGATTTGTGCTTTCTAGAACTCTATATTCTCGTCCATACTTGTCGACAACTATAGATCTCCATTGACAGTCGACTCCGTATGTGTAGACATATAAGAGCTTGTAATCCGTTATCTCTTCTAGGTATGGATCTGAGAACCTATAAAGATTGACCTCATTGCCATCAATGTATCTATATAGTCCTTCACTCTCATGACCAATCATCCAAACTCTCTCAACAAGATGGGTCTTTCTCAATTGCAAGTTTGTAAGATCCATTGTGGGAGGATATTCCTCTATCGTCGGGATCTCCAAGCTTGTGTAAGCTGCATTTGAATCTAGGGTAGTCATGATTTCTCGGCTTAAGAGCTTTTGCTTGGTTCAAGTAGACTTAGTCCACTGTGTTCAAGTGCCTTGGTTAGGGAAAAGTTGAAACTATGTCCAAAACCGCAACCGTTTCGTCACAATTCTCGCAAATTGTCGCTTTTAGACACCCCTAACTTGCGGATGAATTTTGAGGCCTCAAACGACGTTTTTTTTTTCAAAGTTGATTGAATTGGTAGATCTGTAGAGCCTCTCTCAGGCTACCTTTTGATATAAAAACTTTTCCGATCCGATACCGTTTGTGAAAGTTATGGCCAAAATAGTGAAATGCAGTTTAGAATGGTCAAAATGAGTCCAAATTCAATTTTGAAAAAAGATTTGGGATCTCTGTGAGACTGTGAACACTTCTGTATGGTCAAAAGTACAGTTGGACCCTAAAACTGTCCTAGAGACATCCTACGCGTAGGATGTCTATATGCTCAGAATTTAACAAAATTTGGTCCAGATACTCCCCTTAAGTCCAGCATCACAATGGTATGCTCAGAATTTCATTTGGACCTAAAAATGGCCTAGAGACATCCTACGCGTAGGATGTCTTTTTCCTCAGAATGACTTGAAATTTTCACCCCAGGTTCTCCTTGATGTGTTGATCACAGTGGTGTGCTCATAGGTTGATTTGGAGTCCTAAATCAAGCTGGAGACATCCTACGCGTAGGATGTCTAACTGCTCAGATTTTGTCCAAACTTGATCCCAAGATTCTCCTAGTGCTCAGCAACCCACTGGTATACTCAAAATTGAATTTGGATGCCAATAGGTCAAGATTTAGGCTGCAAGAGCTTCTAGTATACTCCAAGAGTAGGATGTCTGACAATTCTTGTCTTTGCTTGGTAAATAGGCCAAACAAGGTCCAAATTCCCTTTTGAAAAAAGTTCTGGAATCCTTGAGACACTTAGAATCTCCCTATATGACCAAAGTAGAATTTTGACCACTTTATGACCCTGGAGACATCCTACGCGTAGGATGTCTTTTTGCTCTGTTTCAGCTCAAACTTGCACTGTAGCTTCCCCTTGATGTGCTAAGCTCACAGCTATTTTTACTTTTTGATTCTGACACCTATAGGTTGGTCAAATGATCAAGAATCTGTTCCAAAAGCCTGATGTCCATTCTGATGAATTCACCAGTCAAATCAACTCCAAATTGGACCAAATTTGCCTAGGAGGCTTATCTAAGGCTATATGACAGCATGGTATGGTCACAATAGAATTTTGGTTTCAGAATTATGTAGTAGACATCCTACGCGTAGGATGTCTTTTTGCTTAAATTTGAACCACAGACTCTCCTTAAGGTGCTGATCATTGTGGTATGCTCAGAATTTTGTTTAGAGTCCAAAATCACACAGAAGACATCCTACGCGTAGGATGTCTTTTTGGCCTGTTTGACCCCAGACTTGTCCCACAGCTTCCCCTTGATGTCAGCAACCAAGTGGTATGCTTAGATTTTAATTTGGATGTCAAAAGACCCCAAAACTAGCTATCCTTGCCTTTTTCAGTCAAAAATGCTAAAGTCTGTTCAATCTTCACTTTCATTGACCCAAATGAGATGAAATTTATCACATGCACTCAATACAACATTTAGAACATGCCTTTGGAGTCCTGCTATGGTTTGATCTCAAAATTAGGCCTTGGACACAATTTGGGTAGGATGTCTGGCAATTCTCGTCTTTTGGCTTTGATCTGTCAAAATTTGGTCAAATTTCCACTTTCCACGTGAAAATAGGGTAAAACCTACCTTCTAAACACACTGGTAACCTCAGATTTTCAAAAAAAGTGCCCAGATCACCCTGTAGACATCCTACGCGTAGGATGTCTACTGCTGATTTTTTGAGACTGAAGTGTCCCTGATGCTTCCTTATGCTCTCAGCAAGTGCAAGTATGCTTCACAATTGCAAAAACATGCAAAAATCACTCAATTTAAGCCTTTTCTGAAAGTTTACGTTTTCTGACTCCGTCTTTTGGCTTTTGGTCAACAAAAATAGGGAAAAACACCCAAGTCGATATGTTACTAGGGTAAAACCTACCCTCTGAACCCACTGGTGCAGTCAAAATTTTCAAATTTGGTCTCCAGAACCCCCTTGAGACATCCTACGCGTAGGATGTCTAAGTTTACAGAATTGCAGGTTTTCTTCACAGAACCCTTGCAAATGCTCTTTTATATGCACAACATCAGTCAGTCATAAAAAAATATCCACAAAACCTTGTTTAATGCATTTTTTCCCTCAAAAGCACACTTTTCCATGATTTCAAATGCAATCAAGCACTTTAGCAAATAATTCAGTGATGAATAGCTCTAGATCAGAATCGGATCACTTACCTAAAGCTACTCCTACAAATCATATGGGGTTTTGCATCTATGAGAAGAAAAACGCTTCACTGCCACACACGGACTAGTAAACGCTTTTATCACCTCACAAATCACTCGACCACCAACAACTACTCTAATCCACATATCCTAACTAAACCTATCTAGTCGCAGACCCTCAGCAAGACACACACTTCCTGGCTATCCACTTGATCGCGGAATATCCTCTTCCGGATCCACTTAAGAAAAACCCTTTCTTTAGCCGAAACTAATCAAGCAACCATCACACGAGTGTTAGTAGGAAACCTACTTAGGTCCTTGTGTCCTCGACAGCGGTGCCAATGTTGGACGGAGAGACTCACACACCCATGAAGTGCATGCAAACACTACCTAGATTACCATAATGTCAATCGAGGACACAGATGACACGATGGGCACACGGAGGAAATCTCTTTAGCTTGTCAGGCTGAGACCATCCTACACATACAACACTCAGGAAGGCCAACTAAACCACAATCAAGAACCTCACTGCTTTCAACTACACCACCTAGCCACATACACACATACGGAAGGTAACTCACCTAATCATGCCAGATTCGTGCGAAACTTATGGAACACCATCCCCTCACTAGGATACACCTATCCCTAAGCTTCTACACTCAAAACTCTCACTCTAAACCCATCTGCGGAAAACGCGTAGGATGACAGAGCTGAATTTTGAAAGTGCCCGAAACTGAAATTTATGAGTACCTATGCGTAGCTTATGTTGCCACGATTCTATAGACTACTAGAACGCAGAAAACACACATTGTTTGATACACTTACGGCCTCAAATAGCTCGTAGATGCGTCAGCATGTGCGCTTCATCTCGCGTGGAATGCTTGGTGTTGTCGTGTAGCTCTCCTCGAGCCTACAGCAATGGTGCAGTCGGATCTCCAATGTGTTGAGCGAGCCGGGCGTAGCGAGACGATGAAGCTCACGCTCACTCTCTTTCTCTCTCACACACAGTAGACGGCAGCACTAAGTTTTGATTATGATAAAAGTCTTTTTACAAAATGACCTAGGTACCTTATATACTAAGGCTACCTTAGGTTTAACCAAAAATGGGGTTGAAAGGGTCAAATGGCTTTGTATTTACAATTTGGAAGTGCCATTGCACCCCGGCTTCTAAAACTAGAATAACTACTCATTACAAATGACGTTTATAACCATAATCCGCAGCATTTCATACCTCGCAAAAGATAAGACTTTGGTACGAAACTTGAGTTATGTTGTGTTGTTGACCCAGCGGTCAACAACAACTTATACTGCATGCGACATAAGCCATCTATTTTTAAAAGAAATCTTTAGATTACATAGAATTCCAAAAAAAATAGTCAGTGACAGAGATGCAAAATGTACTTCAAAATTTTGGAAAGCTTTATTTGAAGCCTTAGATACCCAGATATGTTTCATTTCAGCCTATCACCCTCAGACTGATGGACAGATAGAAAGAGTGAATCAAGTTATGAAGACATCCTCATAGCTTACTATAGTAGAGAACCCCGAAAATGGATACAATTTCTTCCTTTGGTGGAATTCACCTATAATTCCTCATTCCATAAAATCCTTGGGATATCACCTTTTAATGCACTTTATGGGCATGAATGTATATCACCCCTAAACTTTTCAAGACCCACTACAAGAGTGGAAGCTTCAAAACAAATGTTGGAAGAGATGGATGCCCAAACTAAGGCCATATGAAGGACATTCAAGCCGCTAAGGACCGCCAAAAACATTATGCTGATAAAAAACGGTCTGACATAAAGTATTCCTTTGGGTTCGCCCAATGAGAAGCAATCTATCCTTGGGAAATTTCAAAAAATTTAGCCCCAGATATTGTGGACCTTATGAAGTGATAAAGGTAATCAGTGAGGACCAAGCTTACAAACTAAAGTTACCTGAACACCTCAAGTTCCATAATGTATTCCATACCAGTCTTATAAAACCTTATATTCCAAACCCCAATCACACTCTAGACGACAAACAGATTGTGATGCAGAAACAAGGAATTCTTGAACTCCAACCAAATTGTATTCTCGACACTAGGGAAAGAAGTCTACGAAACAGAGTAATCAGGAAATCTGCAGGTCTTCGTTTCCGAAATCTAAAGTGCCTAATGTGTAGTTCTACTCAATGTGAACGCGTGGATATGCTGCAATGAAAAATCGGACAACATATGCTCACCCAAAAAACCGATGAAGCTCGTAGAAGGAGCTCGCAAAACCGGACCGTACGCGCGCAATGTAGGTATCGACGCGTAGCTCTTGTCGGGGGCAACACGCTGCACTTCTTCGCACTAGATTCCGACCACCGGAGCACGTAGCGTCAAGATGAAGCTCACACTTTCTCTCTCGTACACAGTACGCTCACTCACAGACTTCAAAACTTGTTTTAAAATGACAAAAGGTTTCTCATTAAGGTCAAAAAGTGGTATATATACCTTACAATTTCTCAAACCCTAAAGTTCCAAAATCAACCATCTACTCAATCTAACTATCAAAATTGGGATACAATCTCGAAACTTCTGTAAGTCCCAATAATTACAAGGTGAAAAATCAGGTTTTCCTCAATGAATGAATAATTACAAAAAATAATAATCCTCCGGGTAGTTACTGTCGTGGGGTGTGTCCAGCTTCTAACACTCCCCCCCTCCTTGCTCATGTCGTCCCCGACATGGCCTTGATATGCTGCTTCATCTTATCGTTTCCCGCATCTTTAGCCTGATTCGTACCTGGCATGTAGGTTCAGCATTGTTGGGCCAAAGATGTCAGTATTTATGGTGAAGAACCCTGTATAGAATGCTTCTTCAAAAGCCTGGAGGTGATAGGATGGTAGAAACATGATCCTTTGATACAGCGCATGTATCACCTCCTTGGAAGGCTGACCTGATAGATCATAGGCGCATCTGTATGTATCCTGGAAGAAGAATATGTTGTCGGTCACCTGGCCTGGCTTGAAGGTCTCGAACACTACTAAGATGGTTCTGTAGATTTTTCTCATCATAATGCATGTGAGGTAAGGTGAGCCAGTGAACAACTTTATGGTTTTCACCATGGATTGGACACTTATTCTCTCACCCGCCTTCACGCTCGGCAGCTTTGGGTAGTTCAGCCAAGCTGGTTGGCTTCTTTGCAAAATTTCTTGTGCCTTCCATGTTCTAACCCTTGGTAGAGAACAGAAGTTGAGGTTGTCTCTGATATTTTTAGGTGCCTCTACCAAGTGGATTAGGTATTGTGGGTACTTTGTAAGCCAAGCCTTCCTCCACTTTTGCTGAGAATCCACAATAAGCTTAACTCCTTCTGGCTTTGAGGTGTCTGCATTGTAGAGAGGTACAGCTGGCTCTTCTCTTATCCGCTTGTTTATTGTAGCTACCTCATATTTCATCAATGGATATGGGAGAGAGGGTTGAAGCCACTCACGCCTGAGATTGCTGGCATCGATCTTCTAAATGGTCATAGATTTGAAGACCCTCTGCTCCCACTCCAAGGCTTCCTTCGTGGTTTCTCTGAGCTCTTCCTCTATTGCCTTACGCAACTTTTCCTCCTCTTTTTGTGTTAGATCCTGTGGCTCTTGAGAGGATCCTGCTATGATTTCCTCTTGCATGGGTGTGTCCACAAGATCTACCACATTTTCGAGGTCTATGCCCTCATTGGTGGCTGGCCTTGAGCTTTTTGCCTCTCCTCCTTGTTGGCCTTTCAACTCCTCAATTTTCATGAGGAGTGTTTGCTTTTCGGCTTCAGCTTGTCCGCCCATATTCACGAGGAGGTCATTAAGTTTGGCGTTTATTCTTTCCGCCTCCTCGAGCTTTATCTTCATGCTTTCCATTTCTTCTTGCAGGGCTTTTTGGCCCTCTTCCATTCTAGTTTGCATGACTATAGAACCTTCAGCCATCATTAACCTCTGCTTTTTCTCGAGAGTCATTTCTTTCTGAAGTTCTTGAATTTTCTCTTCGTAGAGTTGACTCTCAGAAATGATTTGAGTCGAGCTCGTAGCTCTGACTCTAGTAGGTGATGCTCGCACTCTTTGGATGGTTTGATCTTTGACTTTTAGTTGGTCCTTGAGCTCAAGGACTTCATCCAGGCTTGCTTCTTGTTCTATCTCTGCTCTCTCCTTGGAATTCCTCATGGCCTCTACTTCTTTCGTTTCTTCTGCCAGCTGTAGCGTCAGATTATCTCGTTCTTTTTCGGCATCTCGCAATGACTTGCTGAGCTGCTTACACTCTTCTTCAGCTGCTTGTATTCTTATTTCTGCTGCCTCATTTTCATCTTCCAATGCTTGACAGTTTTGCAGAGACCTTGCCAATCTGGCCTGGAGATCAGCTTCTCTCTCCTTTTGCCCTTGGCTTTGTGCCTGCAGAGAATCCCTTTCCATTTTGATCTTTTCTTCGGTCACTTTGAGAGTTATCATCTCTTTCTCTGAAGCCATGGATTGTGCCCTCAATCCGGCTAGCTTTGTCATCACCACGTCCCAGTCATTGGAGGCAGGTGCAGGTCTACCGTGTCGGTAGCAATTTCTTTTAGATCCACTAGCTTGATGCCTTGCATCTGTTCTTTAGGCCCTGTCGTCACCAAGTCGAATGCGACTGTGGCAGCTTCTTCCTTCGTATAGCTTGCAGCTAGCAGGTCCAAAAATGCATAGTAAGCCTCATCTAATCCTTTTTGCTTAGTTTCAAGCCTGACCTCTTTTTTTTTCTCTGGTTCCTGTCGTTGCTCTTGATCTTCTGCTTGCCTTTCTTCTCTGTCCTCAGTCTCCTTATCTTCCTGTGGAGGACTGCTAGGAGGTGGTGAGGGCGGTGGTGATGGCTGTGGGCTGGGTTTAGGGCTATCTGGTAAATTTGCAGGTTTGCCCTTTAATTCCCTGTCTGCTTTTGTTTTTCTTTCTCTTTCTTGGCTTTCTTGTTCATCTAGCAGTTTTTGCCTTATCTTCTCTACTTCCTCCTCTGTGAAAGGGACATGCGGAATGTTTTCTGCTGCAGCATCAAGAATCTCGAAATTATTGATATAATCTTCAAAACGGTCCCTTTGCACTCTTCTGGATGATCCGGACATGGACTTGAGAGATGGCTTCCAGAGTTCGTTTAAATCACCCTTGAGGGCTCTCTCTACTCGGAAACTCTCTATCAGCCTCTCTAGTCTTGCCGCTTTTTGTTACCTTGTCTCTTTGGCCGGCACTTCAGCAAACTCCTTCTTTCCTTTCTTCTACTCGGGTTTCTCCTCTTCAGCTGGCTCTAGCCATCTTTTCAACCTCGTAGCCACCCTTGGTGCCCTTTGCGGCTCATCTTCCTTGTCTTTTTTTACTCTCAGCCAATCATTCTGAGATGGGGGGTCAGGCCACCTTCCTTTAGCGTGTAGTGCCCCATAAACCACCTTGGTGATTAGTTCTCCTGGCACTATGTAGGTTGGATTTTTGTTGCCCATCTTTACTAAGCTGTCGTGTATGTATGCTGCATAGTTGATTATCTTTGGGGTGCCTTTTGTCATTGCCCAAGTGAACGTTGTAACAATTGCACCTGGCGGCATCATGTACTTCTGTGGCCTCTTCGTGCACATGTGGAAGTACTGGTTGTACAACTGGCTCATAATTGACACCTTTGGATTGGCAATGTCTTCAAAGGTGTAATTTTCCTTTTTCTCTTTGTACACCTTGACTTCATCCCTTATTTTTGTTACACTGTCTCCCTCATTGGAGAGGTCTAGTGCATGGGCTACAACCTGCTCAGTGATTATTATCTTTGTATCTGGTCTACCTTGTAAGTCTGTTACCTTGGCCACTCCATCCTCTTTGATGCTTGTTACAAACTCCCAGACTCTTTTGATGTCCTCTCTTGCCGGTATTGCTTCAAAGTAGTTGTGGAGATCAATCTTCTCCAAGTAGCCGGCCATCTTTCTTCGTACAAACTCATTGAGTTCTCTCGACAGCATTGGTAGCTCTATTACATTACCTTCATTGTCTTTGAACACTCCCTGGTAGATCTTTAGGTCGTTGGACTCTAACAAATCCTCTTGAATCCAAGTGCTGGTGGGCTTTAGTGTTCCTTCTGGAATGACAAAGGGTTCCACTTCGTCCAGATAATCTTTGATGGTCATTCTTTTCTTTTTTGCCGGTGACTTCGAGGCTGCCATAGATCCTATTGCACTCAGTAGACCGAAGTTAGCGTTTTTTCATATTAGCTGCGAAACTGAGTTTTACTTATCCAAATGACTTGAAAATTGAAAATAAAGCTTAAAAGGAACTTGTGAAGCTGTGCATGTGCTCACAGTGCAAATTTGGCCAAAAATTTCCATCTAGACATCCTACACGTAGGATGTATTTTTCATCAGAATTGGTTCATACTTGACATGCAGGTAGTGTAAGGCTCATGGAACATGGCTATATGCTTGGATTTGGATGATATCAAAAAGTGGATTTTTGGGCTAATTCAGGATTTAGGTCACAATTTGGGTAGAATGTCCATCATAGGTAGCAATTGATGTCCAAATGGGTTGAAAATTAGTATATGGGCTCATTGCACCATGGTATTGGCTCCCATGATGTCATTCTTTGCATAGAAGACTAAATTTATGCTGGAGACATCCTACACTGTCGAGAAATTTGCGGTCTTGCCAGGAAAGCACCGGGCTTATGGCTGTGAGAGTTTGTGAGAGAACTCAACAAAAACTATATGAAGGAGTTAAACCATAGATGCCATGAAGACTAGGGTTTGGAAAGAAGTGCAATCAAAGAAGACTCACTCTTTCTCTCTTGCATTCACACACACAAAGAAAGAACGCAAAAGAGAATGTCAAAACAATACGAAGATGAAAACATCAAGGGTATGGTCATATCGTATCATGGGTAATATGAAAGGGTTAATGGATGAGTTAATGGCATTCAATCTTGGCTGACCAAATAGGCTACGAATTGTTCTTTGGAATTGTAGTTTTGTGCTTACCATAATATATATATTTTGTCTAGTGATTGGGATTAATTGTGTGTACAAATCCTCTTGGTTCATAGCAAGATAACTACGCTTACATCAAAAGAAAAATTATAGTCTATGAGAGGTAGTATGATGGGATCCGGTGATAGAAGTATTTCATTGAGCCTTTCAGGGCCAAAGAGAAACACTATACGTTGTTGAAAGTGTATTTTACGGCTAATCCATACGTTAATTCTAATAGATTGTACAGAGTGAAAGCGATAGAAATGATCATCATGTGGGTTATTCATCTAGGATAGTATGTGAGAAATGTAGATATGAGAGAAGTGAAGAGATGAGAATTTTCCCTCCCAAGCCCTATTCTTGCCCGTAGACAATAAGGATACTGCGGGGAGAGATGTACCTGTAGCAAAGAGAACCTAAAATTTGTAGAGAGGATGAATTACTAAGAGTGAAAGAGATAGATTTGGTTAAAGAGATGAGATTAGATATATATATATATATGTTGGATTAGAGATGAAAAAGAAAACAACAAGAAATCAAGAAAACATCAATGTAGAACACATCTTACTTGACAAACCCTTCGGCACCATTATTGATGGAGAGAGAAGAAGAGGGGAGCACTCCACTTTGATTGATACGCCAAGTACAACACCTTCTTTGATTAGAGTTGATCTTCCAAGGATAGCGTACAAGAATGGCTAGTCTTCCTCTAGGAGAAAGTGTAGGCTTGGGCTATGTTAATGGGGCTAAGTACAATTAGGCATTACTACTCACTCCCTCAAGAATTCCTCTCATCAATGGCTTGAATGCTTGAGTTTCCCTTTTCAAGGAAGAAGAGGTCCCCTTTTATAGGTTAAGGGAACCCCCAAGGGTTTACACAAGAAGAGAGGAGCCAGTGTGAATAGGAATTGGAAAAGTTGGAAATGAGCTGTCCCTGCATGATGTGGGCAGACTGGGGTCCAGTATTTTGATCATATCTCCTCAACCATGGCTCCAAATAAAAAAGTAAAACTATGGACAAAAACTTCATCTCATTAGCTACGATTTTTATTTTAAAATCATTTTCCAATTCGGATTGGAACCTTGTGTAAAAAATTCATCAAAATAGGGTCCATTTTTGGCTGCAAAAGTCTTCTCGTGGTCCCCTTAGCTTAGACTTTCATTTAATTCCAAAGGACACCTCTTGCCATATGAAAGCATGACATTGCTCTTTGACAAAGTTTTGTAATCATGCTTGCAATAATGTATTAAAATAAGTGTATCTTTGAAATCATGCCACCTAGTGTCCCACTAGGATTTGATTCCCTCCTAGTAGCTATTTAAAAAGAAATATAAGAAAAGTATAAAATATACATAGAATATATATATATATTGGACTTTACCCTAGATATAGGATCTAGCTAGCGTGTGAGATGATAATGAGATAGTAGAAATAAAGAATCAATGCTTTTTGCCCCAAGTTAAAGAGGCGGAGCTATTGATGCTTTTCCCATAGTATTTTCTGATGGTAAAGTAAGAATAGGTTACCCTTGAGAAAAATAATAGGATGAGATAGAAGGGTTATTATTATACTTAAATATGCATATGTACATTATAGGAAAGATAATTATGTATCTAAAAAATTACAAGATAACTCTTGTAGCATGCGTTCCCACTATGTACGTGTCATAGCACGACAACGCGTAGGATGTCTTTTTCATCAAAATGACATAAAACTTGTTCTGTGGGTTGTCCTTGGCCTATGGAACATGGCCATGTTCTTGGATTTGAATTTGGACAAGATTTGATGCTTGTAAGGCTCTGTGAGGTATTTTTGGACTCAAAAAGTGTATCTTAAGGGTGTTGGGGGTCAAAAGTGATTAGAATGGCTTCAAACTTGATATATGGGCTCCTGATGATGAGGTGATTCGATCTAGAATGATATATCATCCCTTGCATGCCAAAAAGGTCAAATAGACATCCTATGCGTAAGATGTCCATTTCATCATTTTTTCTCCCTGACCACACAGATTGTTTGCTGATGTGTTGGTGAATGTGTTGTGCAAGTTTCATTGGATTTGGACAAGATTTGGTAGGTCAATGGCCCATTATTGCCTCTATGCCCTAACTTTGCATTTTTCCATGCATATGAGGTCAAATTTGGTCCAAATGTGATGAAACTTGGTGTATAGCTTGTAAATGTCATTTAGAACATGTGCATGATGAGAAATGTTGGAGTTTGTGCCAAAAAGTGTCCTTGAGACATCCTACGCGTAGGATGTCTCCTGGTGATTTTTTCAGTGCTGGCGCTCCCAGTGCTTGCCCTTTGCCCCCCTAAGTCCCTTTTGAGCCTAATTTCAACAAAAAATTCAAATGGATAGAGTATAACTCCCTGTGTGGACTTCAGAGCCTCCAAGCCGTTTTTTGACTTTTGGAGTGCTTTTTGGTGATGAAATTTCTTGATGTTGGTATCCATAGCTTCCCGATCCCTTGGGGATCCTTGCCGTATGGTTTTTGTCGACTTTGGCTTCACAGGAGCCATTTGGCAATTTGTCGCTCTAGAAGCACCCGTGGTTGTGTTTACATACCTTTGATGATTTGTGGTGGTCTACCACCATAGGACTTGGTTGTTGATTGTTTAGGAAAGCCGCTCGTGAAGTTTGGTGGCAAACGGACTTGCGGTTTGGCCGCAAGTGCAATTTGACGCTTTGTGTGTCTGATGCCATTTTTGAAGTTTAGTGCCGCTTCGGGTCACATTTTGGTCATGCAGGTCATATAGACTTGTCGAGCATGTCGAGATGCTCCTACCCATGAATTTTGGTAGCATTTGGTTGCCGTTTCGCCGATTTCCCATTTGGTGGCCTCTTGTGGGTTTCTGGGAATTAGGGTTTTTTTCGATGGTTTCCTACTGCCTTTGGCTATCCAGGACTGGTCTCCTAGACTAGGGTAAGCTACCGATGAATTCTTGTTGCTTTTGGGTTAGCCGTTAGGCCGCCGTCTCTACTTGTAGGTCTCTACCGCTCGCTTTGTGTGTGACCCCTACGCTAGTTTTCGCGACATAATGACAAACATGCGCGAAAAGCTCAAGGTGGTGAGACTACCTCTTATGTCTGGAGCTCGTCGGGTATTTGTGCGCGTCGTAGAAGCTGCTGGAAGGTCGATCCGCTCTAGGTGGCAGAAGCTCTCTCCACAAAGTCAATAGTGAGAATGAGCTAAAAATGGGGTGAAAATTTCTTATAATGGAGGTCCCCAAACCACTTTTCATGAAACTTGACATGTGCTCCTATCTTCTTGCGAGATGCGGTTTAGGCTCAAAAATTTCTTGATTTGGACTCCATTTGCTCTGTTTACCAGAATTTTGGCATTTCGATCAAAACCTGCTGGCCAAAACACGCTTTCCGCTCTAGTCTCATAATTGCACCCCCACTGTACCATAGGTTGTCCTATAGTCTCTGATCATCCCCATATTTTTTGTTTTTCATTATGACTGTTTTTCACCTGCTTTTTGTATTTTTGAAGTTTTTATGCCGAAAATTAGCAAAATTAAAAGGAAAATAGCAAATCAAACCCAAAAAATCCCCAAAAATCATAATAAATCACAAACATCACCGCAACATTATATACACTCACATGCAATTTTTATGGCCGAATTTCTCCGTTTTACCAATATTTTGCCTGAAAATGGCTATTTCTACTTATATACACACACCTAGGGGCTTGATTTGGCATTTGGCCCCATATACCTATATAAGGGCATATGCTGTATAAGGGCATATGCACTTGGGTTACTCTAGAAAATTTTGCAATCAAACAACAACCCTAAAAATAGTCAAAAATCATGCCCTTTTTTGTTGTTTCCGTTACTGGTTCCGCATTTGAGAGTTCCTCTAGAATGCCTCCCCCCTCCTAGCCGGAGTCCTTCCGGACGACAAGGTTTCTCCTCGGAGTATGTGCCGTACATAGGTTGAAAAAATTGTGCTAATGCCTGGCCGATTAATGTGGCCCTGTTTTATGCATACTCTGTCAATGCATGGAAAAATTAATGTTCTGCAAGAGAAGGGAATAAGCAATATGCTTATTGGCATTTGTCGTCGAGGTTTCCTGTTTTCTTTGCAAGTAACAGCTGTAACTCGACTGCTCTCTGTTTATTTGTCTTTTTGGCAAAAGGCAATTGCTTTGCCGACACTGTTGATGGAGTCGTAGTAACTGATTCGAAGGATAGAATTGGCTGGGCCGTAATGGATATGGACCATATTGCCATTGCTTTCCATTGGTATTTTGTTGCTGCCGGTTTTTGTAGATGGTTTGGCACTTTCTTGTTTGCCACTGGTTTGTTTTTTATTGGCATCCACATAAGTCGGTTTTACGTTTTGAAATGCAGTTGTCTGCTTTCCGTTGTTGCTTGTACTGAAGGGAGTTCCTTTTGCTTTTGCTTTGGTATCGAAATGTGAGTGACATTTGGGTTATGGATAAGCATTTTCTTTGGGATCCATATCTGTTTTGTGCCTTTGGTTTGTGGTTGAACCTTCAGCTTTGTTTGAATCCTTTTGTTGCATTGTTGTTTGTCTGCCATGTCCTTTCTATCTTTCCGCATCCGTACTTGTTTTCCTTGTTTTGGTAGGCTAGATCTTTGCATTGTGGCCGGTGACTTCATCTGTCTATAATTATCATGGTTGGCTTTTACCTGATTGTTGGTCTCGGGTATCATGTTGTTCTTTAAGGGCATTCGTGCTTTTGGCCTTGTTCCCAATGATTGCATGGCTTGTAGTTGATCATGCTGGTATTGCTAAGAAAAATCTATCACGTGTTGTTCATGTTCGTGCTTAATTTTGGCTTCCTTTGCTTTCCAATCTATCTACACATTGTACGCTTTTTGCCAAGGTTGTCCCAGCATCATTGGGTGTTGTGTGCTTTCATCTGTTACCACATAGAATTTGTGTGGGTAAATATATTGATGTATCTGTACAGGCAATATAGTCCATCCCAATGGTTCAACGGGTGTGATGTGCTACTTTCCAGCACTGTTGATATCAAACAAGGCTGTTGATTCAACTTGATTTTGTTGCCCACTTTGACCGTAATTATTGGCTCCAATGTTTCTTCCTCCAACTTCGTCAGTCGAATGGCATTGATTTGTAACGGTGGTCCACTTTGTTGTTGTTGTCGTAGAAGCCATCTTTTTGCAATGCGTTCTTGTGCTTCGGCTTGAGCTTCCTCCCGTACTCTCTGTTTTTCCTTCATTCTTTGTTTTCCTTGATGAATTTGTTGAAGCATCTCCTATGTGAGTGGTAGATGATACCTCCTCAGTCGACATCCACTAATCCAGTTAATGTAGCAAGCTTGACAGCTCCACTTTGTGATAGATCACTAATCACAAATGGTCCCATCCCTCGCATTTTAAGTTTCTTGGCATGTTGCTTCAAGGTATAAACAAGTACGTAATCGCCTGTTTTAAACTCTTTGGTACGCACATGTTTGTAAAAAATTCTTTTGTCTTCTCTTTTTAGCATAGATCGAAGTGACAGCTCGTAAGCGGAGTTCATCTAGCTTTTCAAGATCATCAATTCTTGAAGAGAGCTCATGCTGTGTCCATTCTAAGCTTTTTGCTACTCGTAGAGTTAGAATTAAAAACTCTATGGGTAGTATAGCATTTAGGCCAAACACCATGTTGTATGGTGTTGTTCCTATCGATGTTTTATAAGCTACCCTGTATGCCCATAGTGTTGAGTGTAGCTGTTGATCCCAATCTGTTCTTGATTCTGACACTTTTTTAGTGAGAACCGTACATAGTGTTTTGTTAGTGGCCTCAACTTGCCCATTGGCCTGTGGATGGTATGGTGCGGATTTCCTATGTATGACCATGAATTCCTCTAGCAGATATTCAATGAAATCATTGAGAAAATGTGTTCCACGGTCACTACCAATTTCTATTGGTAACCCGTATCATACAAAAACATTCTCGAACAAAAATTGTGTCGTGGTGCGTGCATCAGCTTTTTGTGTTTCTTTGGCTTCGACCCATTTTGTGAGATAGTCCGTGGCCACTATGATATATTGGGTATGGGTGCGATATGCAAGGGGTGATATAGGTCCCACAAAATCAATGCCCCATTTTGCAAATGCTCTTGCTCCCATCATTTGTCGTAGTGGCATCTCATCTCTTTTTATTGGCACCTTGGTGCATTGACATGCGTCACAACGCTTTACAAACTCTTCCGCATCCATGTGCAATGTAGGCCACCAAATTCGTGCCGGTTAAGACAATTTTTTCCGTCTTATCGCCCGAAAAATGGCCTCGACTTATTCCGCCATGTGCATGTTCTAGAATTAGCAGGTATTCACTTTCACTTGCACAGATTCTAAGTTGATTGTCCTTACCTCGCTTATAGAGTTGGTTCCCAATTAATTGAAAGTCACGAGCTTCCAGCTCTATAGTTTTTTTCCGTTCTCTTGTGATGTTCTCAGGGAACGTCCTGGTGGTTAAGAAGTCAATGATATATTGACTCCATGCAGGTGCTATGTTTACCTGAAACAAATTTGTGTGGTCCGTTGGTCGTTTGACACTACATATAGTACAATTGGTAACATAAGAATGTCTGTCCGCATACATATTTGGCCAATAAACCCCTAACTATTTCAGCCTCTCGTGTGTTTTCACTGTTGAACAATGAAATGCACAACCCTGGACATGTGCCTCTTCAAGGTAGCATTCGAATTCTTCCAGATTTATACATAATCGTAGGATTAGGCCTGATCCAAGATGATACAGCCTTCCTGCTATCAACTAGAATTTTTTTCTTTGTTGAATTGTTTGTTGTTTGGATCTGCATTCCGTATTATCAAACCCACTCCCAAAGGAAAGAACTCTAACAATTTCCTGAGACCATTTGGGTACCATTTCAATGTTGAAAAGATAAGCATCTGGTATGTCATCATATACTCTTTCAAGAGCTTCCCCGTTGTGTATCCTTGAAAGATGATCCGCTCGTAGATGGGTCTTACCCTTTTTGACCACCACTGTGAAGTAAAATTCTAGCAATATAATAAACCAGTGTACGATTCTCCCTGTATTGCAAGGTTTATTTACTAGGTACAAAAGAACTTGATGATCTGTGAAGAACACAAATTTGTTTGCAAGCAAATAATGCCAAAATTTCTTTACAGCATAAATCATTCCTAACCCTTCCCGCTCGGTGGTTGTGTAGTTCTTTTCTGCACTGTTTAATTGTCGGCTCGCATAGCAAACCGGAAAATCCATTGTTCCGTCTCTAGGTTGCTAGAATGCTTCCAATGGCATATGTTGAAGAATCAATGTGCACATGGAATATCTTTTCCCAATCTAGTGCCTTTAGTATAGGTGCCGATATAAGGTTTTCCTTCAGCTTTTGGAATGAAGTTTAACACTCCTCGGTCCACTCAAAATTGACTAGCAAACGATACAGAGGTTGTGCGATAACCGCATACATGTGTATGAATCTTTGATAATATCCGCAGTGTCCCATGAAGGATTGCACTTGTTTCGCATTAGTAGGCCTGGGTAGGTCTACAATGACTTTGACTTTGTCTAGGTCAGTGGTTATGCCATTTCTTGAGATAATGTGTCCTAAGATTCGGCCTTGCTTAACCATAAATACACACTTTTCCGGGTTAACACATATTCGATATGTTCTGCACTTTTCAAAGACCTTTTGCAAATGGTCAATATGTTCCTCTCATAGGAGATAGTTTACACACAGGTCATCCATGTAAATTTCTAAGAATATTCTTAGGTATTCCTTGAATGCGTGAGCCATTAACCTTTGGAAAGTGGCTGGTGCATTAGTTAAGCCAAATGGCATAACTAGATATGCATAAATCTCCCATTCTGTGGCAAATGTTGTTTTGTGTTGATCCTCCCTTGCTATTGCCAGTTGGTTGTATCCTGAAAACCCATCCAGAAAGGAATAAGCCCGTCTCCCGGCCACTCGCTCCATTACATGTTCTATGATTGGCAAGGGATAATTATCCCTTATGGTTACTGCATTCACCTTTTTGAGGTTTACACACACTCGCAGTTTTCCATTCTTTTTGGGAACTACCACAATGAGCGACACCCAATCTGTATGTTCAATTTCATAGATGAATTCAGCTTCCATTAGCTTATCAATCTCTTCTTTGATTCTTTTAGCAAATGTGTCATTATATGTATAAGGACGTTGTTTGCTAGGTTTTGCAACCGATTTCAAAGGAACTGTATGTTGGCATATCAATGAATCAACTCCTTTGAGGTCTTTATAGGACCAAGCGAACACATCTTTATACTTCTTGAGAAGTTGTGTTAGCTGTTCTTCCTCCTCAGGCTCTAAATCGTTAGCTATATAGACCGGCTGAGCCTTTTCACCTGGTTCTGCGAGGTCTATCTTTTTTGCATTTTCAGGCCCATCGTAAGATTCTTGGTTGGTTCTTTCCCTTACTGGTGGTGTCATGATGATTTTTCTGTCATGGATAGTAAATTTCCGATAGTGTGATGGTACATTCATGTTCCCCTTTTCTGACTCCTCTTTACCATCACTATCTTCTTCAATGGTCCATATCTCTTTCAAAGGTCATTTCAGTTCTTGGTATTTCTGTTTACGCTCCAGTTTGGTCCACTCTTGGTCTTTTGTTGTTTCTTTTTTTGAATTTTGAGATTTTTGTGATTTTGTTTCGGTGTTAGCTTTCCGTACCTGTTTTATTTCCTCTCGCGTTCTTTCTTTTTGATTTTTTGAGAATTTCCCGGATATTTGATCCTTTACACAATCCTCTGCTTTTACAAGCATCAAATAGTGAGTTTTACCTTTTATCCTAGGCATCAGGTTCTCTCTTGCTTTGTTTCCTTCTCGTTTCCTCCTATAGCGTTCTTGGCGTCTAGGATGTTGATTAGCAAAATCATAAAACTTGCTATTCTCGATTTCATTTCCACGCTCACTTGAGGTGTCTGAACACTCATTATCTGCATCATCATTTACTTCCAAGTGTTCAGAGGAGTTGTAAAACTCTTCTTGTTCTGGAGGTTCTACCATCTCTTTTTCTGGTACAACGCTTACCATGTAATAGGGTAACACATCATAGCCATCCTTGTCGCAAAATTTTGTTGTTGGACTGTTGGTAATGGTACAGACATCCAATGTTGCTAGTATGTGTTCCCATTCTAGAGGTTCCAAGGCATCTTTAGGGAAAGGTTCCGGAATATACTCCTTGTCCTCAATTGCTCTTTCTAAGACGCAATCCTCTCTTCTTAGGCTTCCACAATGTGAAGCTCCGCACATCCATAGCTCTTTTGGTTGCCCCAACCATGCTGGTAGTTTTGATTCTTCTACTGTAGCCGAATCAAACTCTTCCACAGATGTTTGGTTCACATCTTTGTAACTATGGTCTTTCAAGTGTATTTTAGTTGTTGTTTCGCCATGTCTGAGGTATATGTGGTCATAACCCCAATCTTGGACCATCTTCAATTGTCGCATGAATGGTCGTCCCAAGATGATCTCATAATTGTTCTTCTTGTCGAAATCGACTATTGCAAATGTATGCTCATACTCGATTCCGCACGAAGTGACAATCACTTTTTCTAAGAGTCCTAGAGGCTTCTCCATGAACCCATCTGCCAATTGCAGTTTCATTCTGGTAGCCCTCAAAGCCAGTTTTCTCCATTTTTTCCAGATTTCCTTGGTGGCGATAGCAACTCCCGCTCCATTGTCAAGAATAGCCTTGGATACTACTCCTTGGAATTCTACCGGTAGCGTGGTGTTTCCGTCTTCTCCCTCGCAATATTCTCCAACCTTATTCAATGGTACTGGCCTAGTGTTTAGTTGAGGCCTGTCCAACTCTCTGATCCCTTCTTGTAGCTTCAAGGTGGGGTCTTTCACTCCAAATTTTTCTAGGCATTTTCCTAATGTGGTGCACATGTTTGGCCTTAACCTTAGGAATTCTGCTAACGTGATTGTGCATGCCACCGGGGTGAATAACAACTCAATCAATCCTTGTGAATCCATCACCTTGTTATAAGAAAGTCTTTGAGATGGGATTTCTCTCACTTCCGACTTGGCTTTGTACTCTCCCAGGTAAGAGGGTAAAGTTCTCAGCGAGTCTGGTTGGTTGTGCCCCGAACTAATTGATCCTTGGTCTCCCCCTTGTGAATGTATCTCAAAGTTCATTTGCGACCTTGCCTCAAATTCTTCAATAGGAGTTAAGATCACATTCTTTTCTTTTCTCGCGCTATTCATGTGCTTACTCATCCTGTTAGCCTCGTTGGCCTCTCGGATTTGCTTCCACAGATCGTCTAGACCGTTACAATCCTTACCCATTTCTTCCGATATTCTAGGCTGCAACCCGTCACTTGCCCCATCGGTGGTATTTGTCACTATGATAGGCTCTCCTCTGGACTCATAGGCATTAGTAAGTCTTTCCTTTGTTTCCACATGTTTCTCTAAAGTTTGTTGGATAGGGGTTGGAGCTGGTGCTTCTTGTCAATTTGCAGGTTTACCCAGCGGGTCTTCCATCAATGATTGAGCCGTCTCGATCATCTTTTTACACATATCCAACCTCTGTTTTTCTATTTTTTCATATGGATAAGTCATCCACCTTTGCTCCTGGGTTTGGTTCTTTTTAAGTCAAGCTTCATAAGCTTTTAACAGTGCATCCAGCTGCTCATTTACCTTGTCCGCCTGTACAGATCCTCCTGATCCTGCACTTTGGGGCTCTGCTATTTCCTTGGGTGCTATGGCTGCTGTGGTGTGTGAGCTTAAGCTAGCTAGATCCTCTAACCGCTCCAATTTGTCCTTTGTATGTTTCAACTCCTCGGATAGGGCTGTTTGCTCTCGTTCTTTCCTGGCTTTCCTATGCGCCTTTCTAGCTTTCCAAGTGCTTCTCTGATTTTTCGTTTCTGAACTTTGGGCATCAGTTTTTGGTTCTTCAACTATGGGTTCATTCGTCCTTCTTTGAGCTTGGGCTCGTGTTACCACCTGAATAGGTATGATTGTCTCATTTTCCGATCCTCCACTGGAAGGTACTGTTTCTAACATGTTCAAGGTGGTTTTTGCTCCTTTGCTCGGGTTTTTAGGGCAATTGGGAATCAAATGAGTAATTCCACATTCTGGGCAATACGCATTGACTCTAATGATTTCATCATGAGGACAATCTCTGAGCCAATGGTCTCCACCACACTTGTAACAGGGTCCCTTGGGTTGTTGAGGTGCTCCTTGAGCTCCTCTTTGTTGGTAAGCATGTCTCTGTCCGCCCATGCCTCCATTGGCTATGAACAACAACGTTCGTTCATCTAAGCTATATCTTCCTTCTCCTGTTGCCTGTGTAGTAGTTGGTGGTCCTTGATTTCCTATCATGCTCCATGGTTCTGGCGTTGAGGGTTCTTCCTGTGGATAATAGACAGGGTTTACCGCATATCCATTGGGATCTTCATAATATGCATGCATAGGCACCAAAGCCTTATCCTCTGATTCAGTTACTGTTGGTGTGTATCTTATACCAACTGGTCGTAATCCTGGTCGGGGTGGTTGTTTCCCCAACACCGGTTGTGGTCTTTCTACACGTACAGGTCCTGGTAAGTTGCCTGCTTGATATCTAGGCATCGGTGGAACTTGAGGGGAAGCTATTGGAGCTTGGGGAGTGTAAGGTCTCTCTCTCACATATTCCTTGTTATAATAACATTCCTCGGTCCCATGGTTTGTCCATTTTTGTTCAATAGCACACCACTTGGGCTGTTTAGCCTGGGGTTTGGCATACAAGTTGATCTTTTTTATCACTTCATCTACAAGCTACTCTTGGTTTACCGCTACTTCTCCTTTCGGTGTTGTCTTAGAAGACTTGCTTCCACTTTGCTGTGAAGACGAATCGTCATCAAGGTCCTTGAACTCCCCTTCTTTGTAGACTGCACAATTGTCCACAAGGTACAGAGCTTCCTTGGTCAACTCATTCAACGTCGTGCTCCTCTTCATATGTAAGTCTTTCTGGAGATCTGCATTCCTTAGTCCTTGGATGAATATCAGCATAAGTCTGGACTAAGTTGGCAGTTCTTCAACAGGACAGAACTTAACATATCTTTTTAGTCTTAGGGCTGCCTTTCGTAAAGATTCTCCATCTTTCTGTTTGAATTTATGGATTTGTGAGACGGTATTATGAGCTATTCTCCTTTGAGAGAATTCCTCGATAAACTCGTCAAACACTTTCTCCATCGACTCAAAGTCTCTATGCTCTACAGAGTCAAACCAAGTGGCAGCATCATCCTCTAGGGTTAGTCCAAACCCTGCAAATTGGGTAGGAAAATCAGGCTACTACACCTCCTCGGGCCTTCTGTAATAGGCTGGTTCCTCTCTCGATGGTGCTCATAAGCCATAATTTTTAACGGTTTTCGCTGGAGGTGGTTCTTCTATGCGAACTCGTTCTATGTGTGGTCCTCCAGGCTCTGTTGACCATTGAGTCTTTGGTTTACTCTCTGCGTGATACCTTGAATAGAGTGGTGGTTCTTGCAAATCCCTGAGCCCTCGTATGGCTTGATAACCATCTCAATTTCGGTCTGATTCCATTGTTGTGCTCTGTCAAAGCCATGCCTGCAATGATGGCTGGTTTGCTGGTTGGTCTTGGTTGTTGAATGCTTGCAGTTGGGTGGAATGTGAGGTTGTGTCATACTCATCTGAAAAAGGATTCGTAGACTTTCTTGGGGTGTAGGTGGCTCTTGGCACTTCCTCAGGGGCATATGCTGATGCTCCTAAACTTGTTGCCCTCTCTACCTCCTCTAGGAGAATACGTTGGTATTCTCGCCCGTATCTATCAACAAAAACTATGCCCTTCCCTGTAGCAGCTTCATAAGAGAATAAGTAAAGAACCTTGTGTTTTCGTTTATGTATGGTTATTTGGTGCGAAAGTAAGAGACTATACCCTCACTCTCATGCTTCTAGATTCCCACGTTCTCGTTATAAGTTGGAACCCTGTTTGTTTTCTTATCATACATAAAAATAGCTCCGGGCCGATCAATGTTTGGTGGCGGTTCTTGAGTTTCTGAAACCATTTTCCCTTTCGCCACGTTATCTCCATATCTGTTGTAATCTTCAGGGTTACTAACTATTAAATAGTGGTTCCCCTTTTCGTCTCGGAATCTATCTCCATCATCATAGACTTGGATTATCTCCAATCTTTGAGCTGGCCTCTCTTCGATACAAATGCACTTGCGGCCTCGATAGTCAGAATAGATTAGGGATCCTCTCGAGTTTGTTCCCTCTAAGAAGATCACCGTGAGCTTAGCATCACTCAAAGGATTTTGGGAGGTGCTTCCTCCTCGCATAGGTCCATCATAGGTGAAACCTCCTGGCTGTTGGCTACCCATCATGAAGAAAGATCTGTCTGAAGAAGTGTCAATATCACTCCCTTCCTCAATAATTGGTGCTAGCGGATCTAGCCTTGCCTGAGTTACACTCTCTTCGGTGGACACTAAGCTACCTTGGTCACCTGCCACCTTCTGGTCTCTAACAATGTATCTTCCTAATCTTAAATTCATCAAACTTATCAATGAAATTGATCACAAATCCAACCACTCACTTGGCAAAGGGTCAGTTTCTGCACAACTTCTTGCTTTGTTGCTGAATATACTTGTACACAAGCGTTTTAATTTCGGCAATTGAATCAAAGCATTTATCTGTTAGAGGTTATCTTAGTAATGATTGTTATAAATGGAGAGTTAATCTCAACCACTACTGTATTTTATACACTGCTGCTGTTCTGGATTAGGTATGCTAATTTGAAATAGTACTTTTCTCAGATGTTGATCAATTCACGTGAAAAAGTCTGAATTCAGTCTTTGCTTCGTCAAATGGGCAAACAAGGTCCAAATTCACTTCTGAAAGAAGTTCTGGAACCCCTAAGCCAAATAGAATCTTATTGTCTATGCTAGGTCAAATTTTCCTTGCAGTAGGTCCTAGTAGACATCCTACGCGTAGGATGTCTCCTGCTGTGTTTTGCCTGGATTTTTTCACTGTTGTTTCCCCTTGTTGCGTTGAGCTTACAGCTGCTTTTACATTTTGATTTGGACACCTATTAGCTGGTCAAAGAGTCAGAAATCTATTCCGACAGCCTGTTGCTGATATTGATCAGTCTAATCAACTCCAAATTGGACCAAAATTGACTAGGAGGCTTGCCTTAGGCTATACAACACCTTACTATGCTCAAAGTCAAAGTCTGGATTCATTTTCTTGCATTAGACATCCTACGTGTAGGATGTCTTTTTCACCAGAATGGCTTCAAACTCAAAGCCCGTGCCCTCCTTGAGTTGCTGATCACTTTGGTATACTCAGAATTCAGTTTGGAGTCCAAAATCACTCAAAAGACATCCTACGCATAGGATGTATTTTTGGCCTGTTTGACCCTAGACTTGTCCCACAAATTCCCCTTGATGTTAGTAACCCAATGGTATGCTTAGATTTTGGTTTGGATGCCAAAAGTCCCAAATTTCAGTTGTTCTTTCCTTTTTCAGTCAAAAGTGCTAAAGTTCGCTTTGAACCCAATTTTCTCACCCAAATGAGGTGAAACCCCTTTCAGTCACTCCATATATCATGCAAGACATGCTCATGTGGCCCTCTTATGGTTTTGGTCTCAAAATAATGTTTTGGCACTATTTGGGTAGGATGTCTGGCAATTTCAGTCTATCTGGCCTTATCCTGTCAAGATATGGTCAAATTTCCACTTTCCAGTTGAAATTAGGGTAAACCCTACCTTCTGAACACACTGGTCAACTCAAAATCCCAAAATTCCTCGCAGATTAGCCTGTAGACATCCTACATGTAGGATGTCTCCTGGCTTAAAATTATATTTTCTCCTGACAGGAATGCTCCTGATGCTCTATAGGTCTATCAGAAACACTCACAGTAACTTTTGGACTTCAATTAGGCTTTCAAACACACTTTTGCGTCTTTTTTCTTCTTTTACAAACTTGTAATGATTTACCAAGCAAGTGTACATGCATGAAATGCTCTAGATCCTGAATCATGATATCCTACTTACTCTACTCCTACCGATCATGTGAAACGGTGATGATGGTGTTTTTTGGTTTCTTTTTGGCCTCTCCGGACTCTCAAGCTCTCCTCTCACCGCTTCTACCACTCCAACTCCTACTCTAGAACTCGACTACCACCTAAAACTACCTAAGTCTACCTCATCTACCTAAGTCAAAGGATCTAGGCCAAGCACACACTTCCTAGACTCCCTCTAAGACCTAGAGAGTCCTCCACCCTCTGATCCTATCTAAATGTAAAGCGAGACTCTTGGCAAGCCAAAAATCCCAATCCTCAAGGATTAGTCTCGGTCAACTACCTAAGGTTTTCATCCCCGGCAGCGGCACCAATGTTGGACGGATACGCCGCGACGGACATCAGCACAGCGAGAACTCACCTAACATGTAATGTCAGCTAAGGACAAAGCTCGACCCGCAGGCGTGTGCAAGCAAGCATAAGGTGTCAACCTACACTCGACCCACTCCTAACTAATTCCTACAGAGGTCTCTACCAATTGTCTAAGTCACTGCCTTCAAGAGTGCATAAGAGGAAACTTCCTACAACGCTTTCTAGAGCCGAATACCCATCAAACAATCTCAAAACACCATAGAACTTGAAGGAGACCCTACTAATACCAATAGGTCGCTCTCCCTAAGGTCTATGAACCAAAATCCCAACCCAAAACACCTGGTGTAGAAACAGGTAGGATGTCTGGCCGAAATCTGCAGGTCTTTGTTTCCGAAATCTAAAGTGCATAATGTGTAGTTCTACTCAATGTGAATGCGTGGATATGCTGCAATGCAAAATCGAACAACGTATGCTCACCCAAACAACCGATGAAGCTCGTAAAAGGAGCTCGCAAAACTAGACCATACGCGCGCAATGCAAGTATCCGTGCATAGCTCTCCTCGGGGCAACACGCTGCACTTCTTCGCACTAGATTTCGACCACCGGAGCACACGTAGCGTCAAGATGAAGCTCTCTCTCTCTCTCTCTCTCTCTCTCTCTCTCTCTCTCTCTCTCTCTCTCTCTCTCTCTCTCTCTCTCGTACACTGTACGCTCACTCACAGACTTCAAAACTTGTTTTAAAATGACAAAAGGTTTCTCATTAAGGTCAAAAAGTGGTATATATACCTTACAATTTCTCAAACCCTAAAGTTCCAAAATCAACCATCTACTCAATCTAACTATCAAAACTGGGATACAATCTCGAAACTTCTATAAGTCCCAATAATTACAAGGTGAAAAATCAGGTTTTCCTCAATGAATGAATAATTACAAAAAATATTAATCCTCCGGGTAGTTACTACCGTGGGGTGTGTCCAGCTTCTAACACTCAATTTCTTAAGTTGGGGTGATTGTAAGGTTTCCAGCTTCTAAAACCTTGGAAATCATACAAAGCATAACCCAATTAATCAGTTTGTTAAGAAAACATTATAGAGTTATCCAACAATGGCAAATATTGGTATTTCTGGAACTGTAGCCATGACTTTACTATGGCTAGATTCTTTCAGAACTAAATTTCGACCAAAACTGGCATAGTTATGGGCCCTGAAGTTTACACTATGAGTTGAGTTAATGCAATAAGATTTTAGTAATCATTATTACAAAAGACTTTTATCCTAAAATTCCTAGATATTTACATATAATTGCAAATATTTCTAAAATTAATAATTAGAAGTCAAAAAAATTGTAAAAAAACAATTTTGTGTATCTGGGGGCCTGTGTGGAGTAGTGATCAACTGGTCCAGGCTGGGGGCTTGTGTGGAGCAGTGATCAACTGATCCAGGCTAGATTTAGTAGAAGGTGGCACTAGGGGGAAGCTAGGGGCTAGCTTGAGGTGCAAGAATCTACCAGAATCATCCTAGGAGTCCTAAAAACCTATAAAAAGGCCCCCCCTCTTCAAAAAAAAAATTCAGACTTGGAGCCTGGCCAGTTCTCTCTCACCTAGAGAGAACTCTACTAAAAAATCACTAGACAGCAAAAACTCTAGTTGATTAGTCCACGATAATTAGTTTAAGACTTTTTAATTAGCAAAATTATACTAATTTGCTTATATTTTCTTAATTAATCTGATTAATTAAGAAGATTAAACTTACTCTAAATTACTCTCCTAATTCTTAATTCTCTGCTGATTATTTAGATTAAGCTTAGGGACATTAATTTAATTAATTACTAAGCTATATTAGGACTGAAATTAATCTTAGTAGTCATAAATTAATGGTAATTATACTAATTAAACTTAGAACTATGTAGAATAATTATCAAAGATTTAATAAACTATTAAGATACTAGAAAAATTATCTCTTATTTTTCAGACTAGTTTTTGTAATTAATTAAGCAGAATTTAGTTGTTTTTAATCAAAAATCTGATGGGATATCTATTTAATTAACTCAAAAATTCTTAAGTTAATTATATCATTAAGAACACAAGGTAGATTAATCATTATTAGGTAATTAATCTAAGTATTTAATTAGGCTGAAATTAACTCTCTTTAGTCATAAATTAAAGGGAGAAATTAGTAAATTAGCTTAGATAGCTTTGAGATAATATTTAGCGTTAGAATACATCATTGGAAACCCGTGATTATCTTAGCCACAAAAAGTTATTTTTTAGATAATTATTCTAGTTTAAAAACCCTATTTTTGAAGAGAAATTAAAGGGGGAAATTAGTAAATTAAATTAGATAGCTTTGAGATAATTTTTAGAGTTAGAATACATCATTAGAAACCCATGAAAATTAGCTTATCCATAGAAAGTTGATTTAGCTAATTATCTTAGTTAAAAACCCTATTTTTGAAGATAAATTAAAGGGGTAAATTAGTAAATTAGGTTAGATAGCTTTGAAATAATTTCTAGGTTAGATACATCATTAGAAATCCATGATGTTATGTTATGTTAAAGAGCAATGCTACCTAATGGAGCTTAAAGACAGTAGGGTTAGCTTCATTAAAGACCTCCAAAAGTTAGTGTTCAAAAGTCCTTTGACCTTAGGCAAAGGACAAGCTAGGGATTACCTTGAGTTGGGAATCCTACCCAAGTATGAGGTGCTTGTCGGCTTGCTAAGTGTTAATGGGAACCTTACCCAAAAGCTTAAGGTGTTTTTCACATGCTTCAATGACTAAGTTTCTTGAAGTATTCAAGTCAAAGATAACTCTCAAGAGGCATGAACGTTTCCATGCTTGACAAAGTCCTTGAAGCATTCAATTCAACCAAATGACTTAATAAACATAAAAGACACACTTTCAAATGATCCTCCACATGTGGCCCTCATGATGTGTTTGAATGTTATTGGATAGGTTTTAAAGGGGTCCAATGAGAATTTAGATACATAAAAATAAATAATTAAGTTATTTCTCTCAAAGAGGAAAAAGAGGACACGTGTCGAAATGAAATAATAAAATAATACGAGAGAGAGAGAGAGATGGAGAGAGAGAGAGAGAGAGAGAGAGAGAGAGAGAGACGGCGAGAGAGAGAGGTGTCGACCAAGCATGAGAGGGGGGGTATACTCTCCCACACACACACACATACACACACATTCTCTCATTGTGTGGAGTGAAAATTGCAAGAGCTCCATCTCCTTCTGCAAGATTGTTGACAAGTGGAGAGCCTACACCAACACTCTTGGCTATGGAATGCAAATCCAACCAAGAGCCATGCTTCAATGCTTAAGCTTGCCATCTTCTTCATGTTCATTACTATACTATTTTGCTATGCTAATCAAGAAGAGTGATGATAAGCGAGGAACTATTTCTTTCTCCTATGAATGATTCTTCTTCCTCTTCCCTACCCTCATTCTCTGCTAGCTCTCTCCACCTTCGAGGTGTTTCAGGCCTTGGGACTGAGGCTTGGGATAGTTAATGCTTTTTGCAAATTTTATGTTAAGCTCATGATGCATGAATCTTTTAATCTTCATAGCATCACCAAGGTCACAAGGAACACAAAGATTGTATTGTAACAAGTCTCTCTTGATTGGAAAATCTATAATATAAACGCCTTTTGGAGGGGGGACAAGTAAATCCGGTCCTCAACTATTGTCATGTTCTCTAATACTCTCTCTCTCTTGCAAAAGTATTGTTCATGCCAAGTTAATTATGTGCTATGTTTATGTTGCTACCATCAATTAAGTTCACCCTCCATGTTCTCAAAGTAATCTCACAAAAATGCTCACACTAATTCTCTTAATTCCGCTATTCTCAAAGTTCATAGGCCATTTCCATTACATTGGTATCAGAGCATTTGGTTTCTCTTTTCTTGCTTAAGAAGAGAGTTCCTTAAGTATATTATTAATGGTTGATTTTAACTATATTAGGGTAAGTGGGACTGGAATCTATTATCGATTTTGTTGAGCCCACTATGTGAGATATGGTGCACACCGCTGGAGCTGTGGTCTTAATATTGAGGTCTTTTTAGACTTGCCTACGGCTTTTCCATTATTGAGCCATAAGAAGTCCAAAAGGAGCTATCCCTTGGTAATTTTGCTATGTTAGACCCACCCTGCTACTCTCTATAATTAACCAATTCGAACCGTGGGTGTATATAGTTAACACTAGGTTGGTAACCTAACAAGACATAAAAGTGTCCTTTTAGGGTTTTGAAAAAAACCTCCAAAACCATAGTAGATCCACTCATTTTGTAAAATCCTTTCATGAGGTTATAGTTCAAGGCCTACTACACATGGAAAAAATAAGAAACTTGTAAAATTTATCATCTTTTGGTCACACCAAGCCTCCAAAGTTGATGGACCAGTACATTTTCATCAAAACAGTCATTTCTTATGTTTTGTTGCATAAAAATAAGATTAGGGATTTTTGTAGGACTTGAGATAAATTCCCTAGCTAGCTTTAATGGGTTGGTGATCAGAACATATGATTGCTTCTCACTCACTATTTTTTGTTTTGCCAAAAGAAATAGGTACAAAAAAATTGAATTTTTACCATTCTGCAAACCTATCATCAAAGTTTCTATAGCCACGCTCAATACAAATAATATATGCATGTTTTCTTAGTTCCCTTTTGTCCTTTAGGTTCATAAGGAGCCATTGAGCATGTCAAAAGAATAATACATTTCTTACCAAGGGGAATCTTGGGGACAAAGATGAAGTGCTAAATACAGCAAACATGAAAAAACTGGGTTCAACATTATGAGTTGTAGAATCCCATTGAAACTATTCAATATCTAGCCAAATTTGATCTTTATGACTAGATATAGTTACTACCTACAAAATGCATATAGTTGTCACAAGAAACTAGCAATATTGAAAAAGCTATACTTGATATACTAGAATGTTTCGTTTTCTTCTATAATTGAAAAAATCAACCATCGTTGTGTACTATGAAAAATAGGGTATTAGGTGCCCCAAAACTCAAGGAATATTAGCTTTATGTTACAATATGCGATATAGAAAATCAAAACTGCATTTGGATATCATGAAAGCCACCAAAAAAATCATAGAAGAGCTAAAATTGGCTAAAAAACACGATTTGACAATTTTTGTAATTTGGTCGTAACTTACAACTTTAACATTTATTTCTCCCTAGAAGCATCAGGACATGTTGAGGACTACTAAAGATAGTTCTCTAGCATTATAGACCTCACAAACATGAATTCTAGAGTGGTATAGTAGCAAAAAGTTGAAAAAAACCAAAAACAAGACCCGTTTTTTCACACAGTTTAGGTTGTGAAATGTTGTGCAATGACAAGGTTAAAGATGGAATTGATATTCCAAAAAAATGTGGAGTTTTTTTCAGCTCAGGAGACAACTTTCTAGATAGATAGCACCTCAAAATACATTTTGAAACTCTTGACATAATTCAAGGAAAATGGTCACTTAACAGGACATAAAAGTGTCCCATTACCAACCTAGTGTTAAGTGCTTATTTTCAAAGGCTAAGAGGAGTAGCAACTAAGGTTTTGAGTTGCCAAAGAATACATTAAGTAACCAAGAGAGTAGAATGAACATTGATAACTTTGATTTTGCACATGAAGGTGCTAATAATGATACCCCATGTTTATCAATTATCTTGAAACTAGGTTGCATCAAGCTATGGGCAACCCGACTTTGCAAGTTGAAGTTACTCAACAACTTTGTGCTTATGGGATTTCCCTTTCTCTCCAAGAGGAGAGAGAGCTTAGGAGGCCTCTTGATGAGACCCCCAAAAGAAGACTCTCTCCCATACGAGAGGAAGAATCCAAAGAACAAGAAAGTAACGAATCCCTAAGTTCCTTTGAAGATGTTGCTCCACGAAGACGACGGTCTAGACGATCGCCAACTCCTCCCAAGAGGAAACGGTCAACACACAGTCCTTCTCCTTGTCAGTCCGAAAGGGAAGAGAGGAAACAAAGGAAGAAAAGGTCAAGAAAGAGGTCACCCTCTTCTCCTTCTTCTTCACCTTCCTCCTCTCCCAACAAAAGCTGTGGCTTTTCTCCTAGAGAATACAAGAGGGGAGGACAATACAAATCATACCCTGCATGGCGAAGATCACAAAAGCTTAAGAAGTTCAAAGAGGGAGGAAAGACTATCTCTTTTCTCACCTATGATGGCACCTTTGGTGCCATCGACAAAGTATTGACCTTCATCCAACAATTTGATGCGGCCTTTGGAGACAAGGGCTTCATGGAGTCCTCCAAGCTACACCATGTAGCTATGCACTTCCAAAAATCGGCTCGTCAATGGTGGGCTAGTCTTTGTGGCAAGGATGAAGTCCCAAAGACATGGAAAACTCTACGAGTTTCCATCATGAAGCAATTCCTTGCAAGCGATGCAAAGGACAAAGTACTTACCGGCACAGTTTGAAGCTTCTCTCACATGAGTCTATTCACAAATATGTGCAAAAGTTTTGGGATTTACATCTCAAGGCTACTGTCTTCGAAAAGATAGACTTTGTCGAGCAAAAGAAACAATTTTGTATGGGATTACCTAAAGAAATGGCTGAGTATGTCAACTCCCAACGGCCTGGTTCTATCACCAAAGTAATCCACCACACCACGGTTTCTTTTCGCATCAGTTTCCAACAAGGGGCTAGATGGAATGTCAAACCCATGAAAAACAAAGACAAAAATGATGGAAAGGGGAAAACCAATGCCCAAAATTCTTCTCAAGGCACTTCCTACAACAACAACAATAGGTCCAAGGGGAAGGGAGTTTACAAAGGTAAAAACAAACTCTCTCATGAAGAGCTTGAAGCTTTCTGCAATAAGGACCATAAGTGTTTTAAGTGTGGGGAGCAAGGACATGGGTATCGTTCTTTCCCCAAGAAAAATACTTGCAATGAGACTCCTAGGGCTTCCACCATCGAAGCTCCAAAAGAGGATGCTCATTGCAAAGGATCGTCTCTCTCCTATGCTTGGGGAAAGGTAAGGGAGCATGATGCCTTCATCTTGTTTGACCCTGGCTCTACTCACAACTTCATATCAATAGAGTTGGCCACCAAGTTGGGCATTCAAGATTTTGAGATGGGAGATATTGTAACGACTGACACAACTTTCAAGGGACAGCAAGCCTCCGTTACTCCCCTGATTGGGAAGTTGAGGCTTCATGTCCAAAGCTATGTCGACAAAGAAGACTTTTTCATCTCTCCTCTCCAACATGAGGATGCTATCCTAGGAGCTCCATGGTTTGATAATCCCATGCTCCTCCCTATGCGGGGCATAGAGGCATTCAACCTACTCTTTGAGAAGTAGAGACGTATTTCTATTGGCCACCATGAAAGTGGACATACAAGAGTATGTGGTATGCCAAAAGACTAAGTATGATAGAGGGAAAAAACCTAGATTACTCCAGCCATTGATGATCCCTAATTCACCATGGGAGAGTATGTCCATGGATTCTATCTTTGGATTACCCAAGTCTATCCATGGGATATGGGAATATGGACAATAGTCGACAGGTTTAGCAAGCAAGCACACTTTATTCCTGTCAAAAATACTATTAATGCACACCAAATGGCAACCATCTTCATATCTCAGATTTTCAAACACCATGGATTACCAACATCCATCGTGTCATATAGAGATCCTAGAATGACGATTAATTTTTCGAAAGGTCTCTTTGAAAATCTAGGTACAAGATTGAATTTCTCTTCGGCCTATCACCCACAAACGGATGGCCAAAGTGAGATAGCCAATCTTACGATACTCAATCTACTAAAGACTTATGTTACAGAAGTAGATCAACGATCACAATGGGAAAAGTACTTACCCCATGTAGAGTATGCGTACAATAATACTGTCCATACTACTACAAGAAAAGAACCTTTTGAAATCATAGAGGTAAGACCTAAAAGTACCTTGCTACTTAAAGTACATGGGAAGATCTTCGTTGCTGATGAGTATAGCCGTGACCTACAAGAATATTTTCAAAAGGCTAAGGAGGCTATATCCATCTTTCAACAAAGTCAAAAATCTAATGCTAACAAGCACATAAGGGCCTTAGCATTCAAAGAAAATGATTGGATCTTACTTAAGTTTCCCAAGGCTTGATTGAGGCAAACGACGGGCAAAATCCTTACGGGCCATTAAAAGTATTATGCTAAATTAGCAAAAAGATACTATGGTCCTTTTCAAATCTTGAAGCCAATCAATGACGTGGCTTATCAACTCAAGTTGCCCAACCATTGGCTCATACACAATGCTTTTCATGTGAGACTACTTAAGCCCTACAAAGGATAGCCACTAATAGAACCAATTACTGAAGACCCACCAGAACTCAAAGACCAAGAAGAGGTGCTACAACCCAAAGCTATCCTTCGGCATGAAGGCGAGGTATTATGGCATGGTAAGATTATCCGACGGTATCTTATTAAGTTTAAAAATTATCCATTTGACGATGCTAGATGGATGTAAGGAATACAACTTAAGGATAGTATGAACCTTGTAAATGCCTATGTAATGTTGCACTAGAGTAAGCAGATTTAATTGATTTCTTGATGAACAATGTTTTTTCTTATAAGACTAATCATCTTTTGTGCACAAATTTAAATAGTATGCATGCTTAGAATCATGTTTATGATGACGACGTCACTCAGACACCAAGTAGAATTTGTCACTCTACATTGGGAGTATGATATGGACTAAAGAGCAGACATGCTTACAGTAGCTATGTCTCCCAAGCACCAAATATACTAGTGATCCATTCTGGAATGATGTTGCAGGGTAAAAAGGGATCCTCTACCCATAAGAAACATAGACTAATGACTAAAACTTTATCTCTTCTACCTCATAGTCGTGGACGACTATGATTCCAAGAGAGAGGTAATGTGATAAAATATAATATCTAACCAAAATTATTTTCTCGTATTAAATTGATCATTTAATGTGGGAGAATAAATGAGAACAAGGGATAGAATATAGACACATGTTTATGGATTTGTCTCAACATGGAGCAAGGTTAAAAGGGGTCCAAATGAGAGATGGTATGTTAAAGAGAAATGCTACCTAATGGAGCTTAAAGACAGTATGGTTAGCTTCATTAAAGACCTCCAAAAGTT